>NC_141536.1:33874998-34474998 GCF_021556685.1 Rattus norvegicus | reverse complement strand
CATTTTGATTTGAAGTTTATTTGATGTTGATCACAGGGAATGTCACCATAGCTTGTTAAAGGAAGTAAGTGGTACAAACTTCAGTCAGCCTTGTGCTAATCCATAATAAAACCTCCTTCCCTAACCTTAGTTATGAAGTTAATGAGAGGAGAAAGCCCAAATTCAGAAATTGAGAAAATTCAGTTGAAAGGCAAATATTTATCAGCATTCAGAATGGACTCTGGACTGGTTTGAATCTGTAAAATGGAAACTTTGCTTTAACATAGCTAAGCCAATAAACCCATGAGATTATGTTACGGATACTATGTCCACTTGTTTTTATGGAACAGAAATGTTTTATGGAGCCAGATCATATCATGTACTACATAATTATGGAGCCAGAAAAATCATGTACTACAGTATTATATAAATATAGGATATTTGTCAAAATACTCCTATCTCATTTTGTCAAGGTAAGTGTAAATACTGATGTTTTATACTTTTATTCAAAAAGATGAGCTCTCATCTCAGGCCTTCCTTTGACAGTGGGGTACAGAGTTAGGAAGGCTGAATATCCTGTTTGCCTCCTCCCAGTTTTGTCTTTCTATAAAGAAGTTTCCCAACAAGAAGATGGATGAGCATTTTGTACAGAAAATTTGTGAACAACATTTAACACTATCTACAGCAGAAATGGAAAGGCTGTGCAGGAAATTAGTGTGGGCTTCTCTAATAGTCTGAAATTTTTCCTCAATGAGCCAATTAATTAACACAAGACGTAGCACAGAAAAGAATCTTCCCGGACCTTGGCCAAGAATGTTCCTTAAGCATTTCCCGGCAACCTGGCAAGGTAAGCATGACATCATCATTTCTCAAACAAGAGACAGAGGCTTAGGCAGATCCTGGACAACTCTTTCAACATTTTCCTTTAGGGAAGTGGGCCAATGATCCCATTGTCTGCAGTTCTGTGGCATTTTGCAAATAGAAGAGTGAAAACAGAGTGACAGATGTGATGTGAGAAATGTGTGTTCAGAATGAATATTTGCTTGGTTAAACCACGTACATGATTTGAAAACCGGAGGTATGTCCCTGCTGTAACCTAGGACCTGAGAGGGTGTGAAATGGCAAGAAATCACAGAGGTTCCTCCATCCTATATTCTTATTGAAGTCATTTCAGGTACAACTAGGATTAGATCTCCTTGATAGAAAATCTCATGGGAAATTACCCAACTTTAGGATCTGAGGCCAAAATAACTTAGCTAACTTAGCTTCTGTTACACTGCCTGCTTGTGAAGAACCACCCTCCAGCTAGCAGCTTGTTTTAGCTTCTGTTAAACTGCTTGCTTGTGAAACCTCCCCCTGCATCTCGTGAGCTATATAGCAGGGTATGGGGTTTACCTTTAGGAAATCCTTCAGTCTAAATGCTCAGTGCTACATGTAGGTCCTGAATATCTGAAAGTGGTCCCAGGCAGCTGGAATAAAGACTTTCAATTGTCTATAAACTGTGTCTATAGACACATTTCTAGTGGGCTCCTTGTAACAAAGGTGGAGGAAGATGGCTTCCTCTACAGAGAGATGAGGTTGATTGTAAACTAGAGAACAAAGTCTTAGGGTGACTACTTTCCTAATCTACAGTAATTGAAATGCTTATAATTCCTGAGAATAGACTGAGCCACTGTTGAGTTCCCACTGGAATTTCTGAAATAAATATGAATTTGTCTAGTTTTTGGATCTTGACTTTTTTGTCCCCCAAAGTCTTCTTCCCCATATGAATCTGTCAAGCAGTCATAAACACTTAATCATTAAATTAGAAGAGAACTACAGATCTTAGCAACTTCTCTTTTAAATTAGTCTTCAGAATACTTGAAGCCAGACATTATATATTCATTATTTTGTGATCAATTTGATGATTGAACAACAATAAAAATGCTACTGGCCATGCTGCACATCCTCTGTACATGCCAGAACAATGTCAGGATAAAACTTAGAATACCTTCAAAGATAAATATTTAACTTACATGTATACTTACAGGAAAAATATACCTTGATCAGGCAAGTCAATTTCTAAAGAGAAGGATCACAGCTAAAAATCAAAGTCAGTACGTTTGAAACAGGGTTCTCCATGGTGACTGCTTCAAGTGACTGTATTCATTTAAATGGTTCAATACTTGGATGCAGACAGCACACACACACACACACACACACACACACACTCATGCGCAGACACACACATGCAAGCATACAAACATACACATACACGTACATGTTACATACTTTTAAAATACTTATTACATATATTTATAAATATATAATATACATTCATATTTAAATATATAAATGACATATTTATACTTAAATATATGAATATATTTATATATTTTAGGAATTCTTCCCAGAGTAGAAATTTCTTCAAATATGATAATGGTTTTTTCATATATCATTAATCTGATAGCAATTTCACACTTCAATTATGTATCATTAAGTTCTCACTATAATTTTTCATTGCAATTGATATCTGACTTATAGTAAAAGGAACACAAATGTGTGTACACACTGAAGAATTTTAAAAGAAGCACATACCCTTCCTGTGTGGACACTGAGATAAAGATGGATAATGTTGCCAGCATCCCAGAAGCTCCCTGTGTTCCTTGCAGTCGATGCTTTCGCTCCAGTCTAATGATGTCTCACTTATTATTGTAATATTTAGTCAAGACTCGAACTTCATGTAACGAAGCTATATAAGCCACATCCCTATTCCCTGACTTCCCTGACTTCATGTTATTTGCATGAGGGTCATCTGTGCTGTGTGTAATCTCATTCTAGTTGTGTCACCCTGAGTGCCATATGCTGTCATTTTACCACAATAGATGTTTGTGAGCATTGTCCATTTTTATGCATTAAGTGTTGGTACCGATAGGCTCTCCTATGTGACTTAAATGATAGAATAGAGCCCATATTTATCATTATATTATTTCCTTTTTAAGGGAAGCTTTAGGACATTAAAACATTCTTTCCATCATTTTTTCAATCCTCATTGTCTTAGGCTCCCTTTTAGCCCTTGGTTTCAGTTTCCCCTTCCTTCCTTCCTTCCTTCCTTCCTTCCTTCCTTCCTTCCTTCCTTCCTTCCTTCCTTCCTTCCATTTTCTTGAGGTACACAGTGATTCTTTCCTAGCCTATCTGTTTATTTGAGTGTCCTGTATGTAGTGTGGGGTAAACTGGTAGAAACAGAGTAGTATTCTGTACTCATCTCTATCAGTAGCATTAGGACATGTGTGAGCAGACAGGGACCCAGGAGGTTTGACAAAGAGTGTGATCCCTGTAACAACATCTTGTAGAACTCAGTGCAGCACAGTCCTAAACTAGTGTCACATCTCACAGCCTCTGGTGCTTGTGCCTCTGTCTTGTCACTTCTCATCATTAGCTTGCCCAGATAATTACTCTCTGTTGAGGTCAAGGTTCTGATTCTTAGTCAAGAAAACAAAATATCACCGGCAGCTCTTCCTAGCTGTGTGGTTAGTGATTCCAGATGTTGGAATCAAAGAGAAGCTGGCAACAATGTGCTCTCCAAAGAGAAAGGAAATGAAATGTGCAGACTGATTTCTAAACATTTCAAAGACCCTGGAAATGCAGCTAACATCAAAAGTCAACATTTGTAATTTAGTTTTTGCTTAATTTTAACTATTAGGGACTTCACCAAAGATAATATCTGTTTGAAGTGCAAATTTTTCATTATTAGTTTTGTCTTGATTTCTCTTCTGTGAACCATTTTAGAGAAAGTAGATATTTTATATTTCTCAATTAAATATTTGATTTTCAAAAGAAATATGCTTCTTTACCAGAAAATATTATTTGGAATTCTGTATTGGAAGTTTTCTCACAATATTATTATTCATGGTTTAACAGTCCTTTAATTTTTTATATAATGAGATTGAACTAAAATAACTTGGAACTAATTTTTGTTTACAAATTTCCATGATGTGGGCTACATGCACACTAAAGACTGACTATGTATAAGTACAATGTTAACAGAATATTATAGTTGACATACTTTAAAGTTTTAGCCTCATTGAAAAGTAGTGTAGGTATGAAACCATTCCTATAGTCTTTGTTAACTAATAACATTTGTTTCTGGGGGCTGGGGATTTAGCTCAGTGGTAGAGCGCTTACCTAGGAAGCACAAGGCCCTGGGTTCGGTCCCCAGCTCCGAAAAAAAGAACCAAAAAAAACAAAAAAAAACAAAAAAAAAACCATTTGTTTCTGATCATTTCACCCAGACAGAAGATAATGAAATAAATCAGGGAAAAAAATGGCCATCAGGTAGATAAAGCAGACATATCAAAGCATGCTGTCTATGTTTCTTATCAGTCACTTCAGGCCTCACCTAAGGGATCATTTGTTCTTAATTTATACACAATTATAATTATGTCTTCTATGATGGTTGGTATATGCTTGGCCGAGGGAGTGACACTATTAGGAGGTGTGGCCTTGTTGGAATAGGTGTATTATTGTGGGTGTGGGCTTGAAGACCCTCTTCCTCACTACCTGGAAACCAGTCTTCTTCTAGCAGCCTTCAGATGAAGATGTAGAACTCTCAGTTCCTCCTGCACTATGCCTGCTTGGATGCTGCCATGCTCCTGCCTTGATGATAATAAACTGAACCTCTGAACCTGTAAGCCAGCCCCAACTAAATGTTGTCCTTATAAGAGTTGCCTTGGTCATGGTGTCTGTTCACAGCATTAAAACACTAAGACATCTTTCAAATTCATAGAGGAAGAGGAAGAACATGAGTAGGAGATTGGAGTAATGCTATAGAAACCACATGCATAGCAGTGGGAAAGAAAGCTATGGGGAAAGACCACAGATGTCAAGGGAAATCATGATGATTTCATTATTATTACTAAAGAAATATGGTGTGTGGATGAAACAAACAAACAAAAAATCCACACAGCCATGGGCACCTGAACTTCAACAAACCAAGAACACATGACAAGAAAAGGGTAGTCCTTTCAATGAATGATGTGGAAAGAATGAGCTCTCTATACACAAAAGATTGAAACTGCAACCTTTTCTCATTTTATGCACACAGGGTCCCTGCAACACCTCACAGATGGTAAATGGATTAAATATCAGAGACTTATATAATAAAAGTATTCTTTCTTTTTAAAATTGGGACTCTCCTTCTGTAATCTAAACTTGGTTTCATTTGCTATGTGGGTTAGGCTGTGTCAAAGTCATGGTGGCCCCCTACCTCTGACTACTGAGTAAGATTATATGTGTACACTATCAGGCCATTCCAAAAACAGTTTTGTGAGATGTGTCTTGTCAAAAAGATTAATCCTACAAGCACTGAAAACAAGTGGAAAGAAAAATAAATCATATTTCAGAGTTAAAACTGGTATACCCAGTAACAGAAACAGTGGAATAGAGAGAGAGATTAGAGAATGTGGAAAAAGGCTGAGGGGATGGTTCATAAGCATTGGGACCCAAGTTCAGATACTCAGAACCTAAGTAGATCCAGCTACAGTACCAAGCATCTGCAATCTCAGCTGTCTGTAGCAAGTGGGGGGTGGGGGGTGCTATAGCAGAGAGCCCCCTGGAAGTTCACAGAGCTCAGAGGATTTGGAAAATGTTGCAGTGGACAAGAGAACTTGTCACAAAAGGAAGGAAGTTGAGGTTCTATGACCTTCATATGTGTGCTGTGGCATGTGTTTACACACACACACACACACACACACACACACACACACACACACACACAGAGAGAGAGAGAGAGAGAGAGAGAGAGAGAGAGAGATTTTAAAGAATGTAAAAAATATTCAGTAACTTTTCACTGTTGAAAGATCAAATATATGTAAGGAATAGATAACTCAATACCAAGAAAATAAAAATAATTAAAAAAAAAACAAACAAGCAAGCAACAGGAACAACAAGGTAAACCATTGCAGGTGTGGGTCACATAAGTCAGAAGGCATGCTGGCACACAAGCCAGAAAAACAAATAGCCAACCTCAGGCAAAGACTCTCTGCTAGACCAAAGTTGAGACCTGCCGCCAGAACCTCAGATAGGTGGTCTATCCACGGACCTCCTCCACTCTTCTAGCATCACCCCACACTATCCCCAATCTCTATTTCTTCCCTCATTACTGTACTCTATCCCCAACTCAGGCATAGATCTCCCCACCTCCCACACCTACACTAAGCCAAAAGCCAACCTACTGCCAGAAGTCTAGCCCTAATCCTAGTCAGAGACCCTCTCCTGGGCCAGAGGTCACTCAGCCAACAGAAATCTAGACCACAAAAAGCCAAAGCCCAAAGAGAAAACAGAAATGAAGGGGGGGGGGGAACACTCATCGAACAAAGACAAACTCAGAAATTGGCACCCAGTCCTACAATTATCCCAAACACAAATGCTTAGACACCAGCTTAAGAAGAAAATCAACAATAGCCATGGTAACATGGCGCCACCAGAGCCCAGATATCCTACTATAGCAAGTTCTAAATATTCCAACACAGCTAAAGCACAAGAAAACAATCTTAAAAGCAACCTTGTAAAGACAATAGAAGCCCTTAAAGAGGAAATGAATAAATATCTTAGAAAAATTCAGAAAAGCACAACAAACAAATAAATAAATCCCTCAAAGAAAGCCAGGAAAACACAAATAAAGAGGTACAATAAATAAATAAAATTGTCAAAGTCCTGAAGATGGAAATGGAAATAATAAAGAAAAAATCCCTGAGGGAATTCTGGAAATGAAAATCTAGGTAAGCAAACAACAACTACAGAAACAAGCATCACCAGCAGAATACAAGAGATAGAAGAGAAAATATTAGGTGTAGAAGATATGAAATAAACTGATACACTAGTTAAAGAAATTGTCAAATCTAAAAAATTCCTGACACAAAACATTCAAAAAATCTGGGACAATATGAAAGGACCAAATCTAAGAATAACAGGAATAGAAGAATGAGAAGAATCCTGATTCAGAGGTCCAGAATATATTTTTAACAAAATCATAAAAGAATATTTTTGTAACCTAAAGAAGACATGCCTTTAATGATACAAGAAACTTAAAGAACACCAAATAGATTAGACCAGAAAAGAAAGTCCCCTCACTACATATAATCAAAATATAAAATGAACCAAACAAAGAAAGAATATTAAAAGCTGCAAGGGGAAAATCCAAGTAGGCTTCAAAGGCAGACCTAATGAAATTATGCTCTACTTTTCAATGACGATGCTAAAAGCCAGAAGGACCTGGACAGATATACTACAGACTCTAGGACACCATAGAGGCCAGCCCAGTCTATTACACCATAGAGGCCAGCCCAATCTATTATATCAAAAACTTTCAATTATCATAGGTGGAGAAAAGAAGATATTCCTTGACAAAGTAAGACTTAAATAGTATCTATAAACAAATCCAGGCCTACTGTAGGTAGTAGAAGGAAAACTTTAACCCAAGGAAGTTAACACAGGAAATCAATAACCTCACACCAGCAAAATCAAAAGAAAGGAACATGTGCACGTGCACACACACCACCACTACCACCACTACCACCACCACCACCACCACCACCACCAACATAACAGAAGTTAAAAATCGTTTGTCATTAATATCTCTCAATATCAATGGATGCAATTCTTCAATAAAAAGATACAGGCTAACAGAATAGATGTGTAAACAGAATCCATCATTCTGCAGCATATCAGAAACATACTTTAACATCAAAAGTAGACATTATCTCAAAGTAAAAAGCTGGAAAAAGATTTTCTAAGCAAATTAATTCTAGAAGCAAGCTCATATAGCTATTCTAATATCAAACAAAATAGACTTCAAACAAAGTAATAACCAAAACAGATGGGAGAAGATACTTCATACTCACCCAAGGAAAAATACACCAAGATAAGATTTCAGTTCTTAACATCTATTCCATAACCACAAGGCTACCCACATTTGTAAAAGTAATATTACTAAAGCTTAAATAGCACATTGAACATCACATTGTCATGGTGGGAAATGTCAGTACAACACTTTCACCAGTGGACAGGTCATCCAGACAAAAACCCAACAGCAAAGGATAGAGATTACAGATGTTATGAATCAAATAGACATCTACAGAACATTTCACCCAAACACAAAAGAACATACCTTCTTTACAACTCACAAAACTTTCCACAAAATTGACTACACATTGGGTCACAAAGCAAGAATATTGAAATAACCCTCTGTATCCTATCAGACCACCATGACTTAAGGCTGAATTTCAATAACAGAAGCCATAAGAACCTAAAAACTCATGAAAACTGAAAAACTCTCTACTGATTGACCACTGGATCAAGGTAGAAATAAAGAAAGAAATTAAAGACTGCTTAAAATTCAATGAAAATGGATGTACAACATGCCTACGGGACACAATGAAAGCAGTGCTAAGAGAAAAGTTCATAGCACGAGCACTAAGTGCCTTCATAAAGAAATTAGAGAGATCTCATGCTAGCAACTTAACAGAACACTTGGCAGCTCTAGAAGCAGAAGAATCAAGTATACCCAAGAGGAGTAGTCAGCAGAAAATAATCCAACTCAGGGCTGAAATCAATAAATTGAAGCAAAGAGTCAACGAAATAAAGAGTTGGTTCTTTGAGAAGATCAATAAGGTAGACAAATCTTTATGCAAAGGAACTAAAATGCTGACATCAAGCATACAAATGAACAAAATCAGAAATGAAAAGGGAGACATAATGACAGACACAGAGAAAATTCAAGAATCATTAGATCATACTTCAAAAACCTGTACTCCAAAAACTTGAAATTTAAAAGAAATGGACAACTTTGTTGATAGATACCACCTACTGAAGTTGAATCTAGATCATATAAAACATTTAAATAGATCTATAAACCCTATGGAAATAGTTTTCATTAAAAGTCTCCCAGCCAACAGACAGCCCAGAAACATAGTTTTAGCATAGAATTCTACCAGACTTACAAAGAAGAGCTAATACCAATACTCCTCAAATTATTCCACAAAGTAGAAACAGAATTAACATTGCCTAATTATGATGCCACAGTCACTCTGATACCAAACAACATAAGATTCAACAAAGAAAGAGAATTACAGACCAATTTCCCTTATGAACACTGAGGCAAAAATATTTAATAAAATGCTTGCAAACAAAATCCAATAACATATCAAGTAGATCATCTGCCATGATCACGTAGGCTTAATACCAGAGATGCAGGGATGATACAACAGATAGAAATCCACCAATGTAATCTACCATATAAACAAGCTAAAAGGAAAAAGAAAGACATGATAATCTTAACGGATCCTGGAAAAGCCTTTGACAAAGTTCAACTCCCCTTTATAATAAAACCTTTGGAGAGATCAGGGATACAAGGAACATACCTTAACATAATAAAGGCAATTTAAAGCAAGCTGATAGCAACATAAAATTAAATGCAGAGAAACTCAAAGCATTTTCACTAAAATTAGGAAGACAAGGCTGTCCACTCTGTATTTCTGTTCTATACAGTACATGAAGTCATAGCTACAGCAATAAGACAACTAAGTGAGATCAAAGGGATATAAATTTGGAAAAGAAGTCAAAAGTATTATTACTTTCAGGCAATAGGATAGTATACATAAATGACCCCCAATTTCTACCAGGGATCAGCTGATAGACACTGGCAGTGAAGTGGATAAATACAAGATTAACAAAAAGGAAAGAAAAAAGAAAGAAAGAAAAATAAATAGGAAAATCAGTAGCTCTCCTATATGCATAGAACAAATGGGCTCAGAAAATAATCAGGGTAACAACACCCTTCACAATAGTCACAGTAATATAGAATATTTTGGTTAACTCTAAAGAAACAAATAAAAGACCTGTATAACAATAACTTCAAGAAGATACCAGGAGACAGAAAGCTCTCCCATACTCATGGATCACTAGGATTAGCATACTAAAAAATGACCATCTTACCAAAAGCAATCCACAGATTCACTGCAATCCTCATCTAAAATCCAACTCAACTTTTTTTTTAACAGACTTTGGAATAGCAATCATCATCTTCATGTGAAAAAACAAAAACCCCGGGATAGCTAAAACAGTCCTATACAATAAAAGAACATGCAGAGGTATCACAATCCCTGATTTCCAACTTTATTACTGAGCTATAGTAATAAAAACTGCATGGTATTTGATGGTATTCTGTCTAAGCTCCACCCCCAAAGCATCCTGGCAGCAGCCAGGTATGCTGTGCCCCACAGTTGCCTAGCAACAGCCAGCTGTGCCTGACTATAAAAGGGGCTGCTTGCCCCTTCCTCTCCCCCGTGCTCCTGCTTCTCTTGCTCTGTCTTCCCCTCTGTCCCTGTCCATTTTTTTCTCCCCATCATCCCTACCTTCCCTTCCCTCCACGTGCTCATGGCCGGCCTTTCCTCTCCTCTCTTTTTCTTCTCTTATTAAACCAGGTGAAACCATATTGGTTTCCTGTGTTCTGTCCAGGCATGGGCCGAGATTTAAACCATAACAGTATTAGCATGGTATTGGCATAGTATTGGCATGGAATTGGTATGGTATTGGCTGCTTAATGCAATCAAATTCCACACACCCATAGACACCTGATTTTTGACACAGAAGTCACAAATACACACTGAAAAAGAAACAGCATATTCAACAAATGGTGCGAGTCAAACTGAATGTCTGCATGTAGAAGAACATAAATAGAGCCCTATCTATCACCCTGTGCAAACTCAAGACCACATAGATCAAAGACCTCAACATAAAACCAGTTATACTGAACCTGACAGAAGAGGAAGTGGGGAATAGCCTTGAATGCATTGGCACAGGAAGCAACTTCCTGAACAGAACACTGATAGCACAGGTACTAAGATTGACAATTAATAAATGAAACCTCATGGAACTGAGAGGATTTCATAAGACAAAGGAGACATTCATTTGGGCAAAACAGTAGCCTACAGAATGGAAAAAAAACTATTTTCACCAACTTCACATTTAACAGAGGGCTAATATCCAAAATATATAAAGAATTCAATAAACTAAACGTCAATAAACAGAATAATCAAATTAAAATGGGTTACTGATTTAAACAGAATTCTCAACAGAGAAATCTCTAATTGACAAGAAACATTTAAACATTCAATATCTTAGCCATCAGGGAAACTCAAATCAAAACAATTCTAACATTCTATCTTACACCTGTCAGAATGGCTTAGATCAAAAACACATGTGACAGCTCTTGTTCGCAAGGATGTGGAGCAAGGGGAACACTCCTTTACTGCTGATGAGAGTGGAAACTTACCCAGCTACTTTGGAAACCAATATGTCGTTTTTCTCAGAAAATTCGCAATCAATCTATCTTAAAACCCACCTTTATCACTCTTGGGCCTATACCCAAAGGATGCTCAAGAACACTTGCTCAAAGATGTTCATAGCAGCTTTATTAATAATAGCCAGAAACTGGAAACAACCTAGATGTCTCTCAACAGAAGAATGAATAAAGTAAATGTGGTACATTTACACAACGAAGTATTATTTGGTTGTTAAAAACAACGAAATTACAGATAAATGGATGGAATTAGAAAAAAAAAGTCATCTCGAGTGAGTAATCTAGACCCAGAAAGACAAGCATGGTATGTACTCATTAATAAATGGATATTACCTATAAAGGGTAGTCATGCTGCAAACCAGACACAAAGAGGCTAAGTAACAAGGAGGATTCAAGGGGGTTAGGAAGCAAGGATCTCCCTGAGAAGGGAAAATAGATTTCATGAGTGAACTAGGGGCAGGTGGGTATGGGAACAGAGGGGATCAGGCAAAGGTGTGAGAGATAGTGGGAGAGACTCCTGGAAATAGGGAGCATTTAGTGAGCAAGGTAGAAACCTAGTGTAGTAGAGTCATTCACAAGATGACTCTAGCTAAGACTTCTAATAATTGTGGGGTATAGAGCCTGAACTGTCTCTCTTCCATAACCAAGCAAGTCTTCCAGTGGAGAGACTAGGGTACCAACCCAGACACAAAATCTTTGACCTACAATTTGTCCTGCCTGTAAGTTGTGCTGGGATAAATGTGGAGCATTAATTGTGGTAGTGGCCAGTGAGTGACTGGTCCATCTAGAGATCCATGCCATGAGAGGGAACCCACCCCTAACACTGCCTGGAGGGACAGGAACCAGAGTCCTAGGACAAAATCAAGTATTATTGGCAAGAAAAAGATAAAAATATTATTCCTCCTGATATTCTGCTATACCCATAGAAAAAAGCCTAGCATAATTGCCAGAAGAGAGGCTTTATCTAGCAGCTGAGAGGAACAGATGCTGAGGCCCAATTCTAAACATTATGTGGAGCTTGGGGTATACCTCAGAAGACAGGGAGGAAGGATTATTGGAACCAGAAGGGTCAAGGACACTACAAGAATACAGCCCACAGAATTAAATAACCAGGGCTCATAGGAGTTCACAGAGACTGAAACAGCAAGCAAGGGGCCTGCGTGGGTCTAAGCGAGGTCCTCTGCATATATGTTATGGCTGTATGGCTTGGTGTTCTCTTGGGACTCCCAACAGTGGGAATGGGGTTGGCTCAGACCCTATTGCCTGCTTTCATGACCCCTTTCCTAACAGGTTGCCTCATCTGGCCTTGAAATGAGGGTATGTGCTTAGTCTTATCATGACTCATTATGACATATTTTATTGATATCACTTGAAGGCCTGCTCTTTTCTGAAGGGAAACAGAGAAGGAATGTTTCTGGGGGAGAAGGAAGGTGGTAGTGTAAATTGAAAGGCAAAGGAGGGTGGAGACTGAAAGGAGATAAGGGAGGGGAAACTGTGGTCCGATGTAATATATATAATAGAAATAAAAATAAAAATAAAAATCTATTAATATCAGACAAGAGATCTGAAAACACATTTTTTTTCAAAACAAGACATACAGATTACTTGCTATCACTAAGTACCAGGGAAAAGCAAAGTAAACTCACAGTGAAATCTCCCATCACAGTTGTTAGGACTGTCTAAAAGAGTAAGGGAGTACAGGGTTCGTAAACACACAGAAAATGGCACCTCTCTCTGCACATCATTGATGGAAAATACCATCGCCACTGTGGACAACAATTGGAATTTTCTCGAAAATGTGATATAGCAATTCTACTGGGTCTGCGGTGCTCATTTTCTTCCTATGGAAATATGAAGCAACTTATGAAAATGCAAAGTGCACACCTAACCTGACACTGAAATAGCTTAGTGCTCAACACACTAGGGTGGTCAGTAGGCTGCTTACCCTGATGATCAGGTGAGCAGGAGCTGGAGTTCTGAGTAGTTCCCAACATGTCTCCAGGCCATTACAACATACCTATGACATCAGAAAAGATCAAATCTCAAAACGGAAAATATCTTTTCTGCTGAATGTCATTTTCAGACAATTTTTGCATTGAAAATGAATGCATGCAATATAATGTCATTCCAATTTAAAGAAAGTAATCCTTCCATCTGCAAAAATGGAGATGGACCCTGAGGATAACATTCTAATGTGATGAATCTGCATGTTCAGACAGACATTGCACGGTCACACTTATGTGAGAATCATAAGGAGGAGGAGTTTAATGTGGTGTCTGTGATGTGCTAAGGGAAGCAGAGAGATAGAAGAGCTATTGTCACAGGCTACACCTCAATTATGTAGACCCAATAAGTTGAAAAGGCTCATTATGCAAAGCTGTGACGGGTTCACAGTGATGTCTTTTTCTCCTTCAGTGTTGTAGAAAGAGTAGATGTGGTGGGTTCTCACCACAAAACTGAGAAGTAATAAACATGTGAGTTAATAAATACATTGATTCCATTTAGCCATTACACACCATGTCTATGTATCTCAGCATCTCATTTAACCCCATAACTACAATTCTTATGTGTCAATTGTTTTTAAAATAACAACACCACAAACTGCATATACGCCCATATTCCACCCTTCCCCCTCAAATGGCTGCACTAAGCTGCAATCTGGAAAAGTATTAGATACAGGCTGATTATAATCATCCCATAATCACCATAATTTGGCTTCCATCTACAGCACACATGGCTTTGTCCCTCCACTCACAAGACTGATCAGATCTCTTGGTGCTACAGGTGTCCATGATGTTTGAATGCCAAGTCAATGAAAGGTGATAGCAGAAATACAGGGCAGCTACAAATCAGGCTGGGCTGGATATGGCGGAACCCACTACTTTCAAAGCAGCTCCTGAGTAGATACTGAACATCTGATCATGAAGTAATGCAAGACCACATGAGATTCCCCAAGTCATAAGGCCCGACATGTATCCAGAAGTCTCTTTTTGACAGAAATGGTACAAATATGAAGTGGTCCAAGTTCTGCGGAGTACAAATTCATGAAAAACAAGTGACCATTTGTATGTCACCTGCTTATGTTGTATATTACTGTCTCTTTCATCTCATAACTCTGGCCTCAGAGGGGTTAACAACATTCAAGTGACAGAGAAGGGAGGCCATAGCATAAAGGTCTACAATGAAAACAAGCTCAACTTGTATGTTGGTACTAGCAAGAAATAGATTCCAGGCACAGTACGGCTCTACTTCATGAAGGCTCTGAAGGGTAGAGGAGTCAAATTGGTCACGAGGGAAATAGCCCCTACATAGGGAGGATGGATTTGGGTGGTGATCTCTTTGGTGTGAAAGGATTCACTTAATGGAAGAAGGGCTTGCTTTGACTCACAGCCTGAGGGTGCAGTTCATTACAGAGGGAGGAAGCAAAAGATCGAGGCAGCCAGTCACTTTGCATCTGCAGCCAGGAAACCAAGATTTGTGAATTCAGGAGCTCATTTCCATTTCTCCTTTACACTCTTCTGGGGGACTCAGCCAGGCATGGAACTGTGTACATTCAGGATGACTGCTCCCTACGTAGTCCTTCCTGTAACAGACACACCGAAGAGTGTTTCCATGTGTACTGTAGTTGCAATAAGGTGGACAATGAAGATTAGCCATCTCAATTGCATGGTTAGCAGCCTTTATCAATTCTTCTTTACAAGTTATTTGATACGTACTCCAGGGAAGGCATTACTCTAATCCAGTTTTTATACCCATTTCTGAAGATTAGGTATCATTCCGATATCATTCTTAACTGTATATTTTTCTTTTTACTTAAGGTCACTACTATAAATAATAGGTTATCAACTCCAGATACTGTCTAATATCATAGTTTATATAATGAGTTTAAGATAAGAAAAATAAAAATCCACTTAACCATGTTGCTTAAGGTATTAGGAAGTACCCTGTGTACTTTAATACCCTGTATACTTTATAATGTTTCTAACTCAAGCAATCAAGGTTAAAGTACTGATTCATGGGATGAATCTCCTAGTATCAAAGATAAAACTCTTTTGATGATTTGGAGATTGAAGAAGAGGATGGAGGGATGTTGCAGAAAACAGAGAAAGCAAGAACAGGAAAGGCATAGTGGGTGCCACTTAAACCACTGAAGTGCAAATTGACTCCCATGGGTCCTGTAATTGTAATTCAGTTTACACAGAGATGAAGGCTGCTTGCAAGATGACCCTATTCATCTCCTATACAGCAAGCCTGCATCTGTATTCTGAATGTTAAGAATCTACCTAGAATTACATTTCACAAAAAAAAAAACAAAACAAAACAAAAAACCAAAAACCAAAAACTATTCCTAATGCAAAATTTGCAAACTACAATTGGAAGCCTCTGGCCATACCATAGACTAATACATATCTCTGTGCTTTGAATTGACCTATGAGGGAATATTCTCCTATATCGAAGCAGGGTTTTGTTATGTCCTTCCAGCTTTTCCATAGCCCATTGTGTAGCCTGGAGTGGCCTTGAACTTGTAGCACTCCTTGTGTCTCTGCCTTCCAAATCTGGAATTATTCATGCACACAACCATGCTCCGAATTAGTATTTGAAGGTCCTGTAATTACTAGTCAATGGTACCTTGCTATAGAATCTCAACTCATTCATTTTTTACAACTGAACTATTCTATTAGCAACACGGTAGTGTAAATGTAAGCTTTGGGGAGCTACTCGATGCCAAAGCCTAGGGTGGACCTGGCACTTTGTAGCTCTGGAAGTGAAAATGTTCAGAAACCATTTAAAATTGGCATCAATAGCATCACATCTGCTCTGTCTGCAGGGAAAAGCACCGTACAGAGTCACATTTGTTGTGCTGGGCTAGATTCGACAGATGGATCTGATTGGCCCATTGGCCAAAAGTACTTGAAAACACTTCCCCAGTGCTGAGCTTATACAAAGGTGGTTACTGGGACCAAGAAGGCACAGGATGCATAGCAGAATGTGTCTGAGCATGGCTATGTGGACACTGGTGCAGGGAGGGCAGGTGATACATTATCGCTTGTTTCCTCCAGTCTATTAGCAGAATCAGGAATTCTCTCCATGCTGAGGTGCTGAAATGGCCTTCTAGTTGTTAGGTGAAAGACAGTAATACCAGGATACAATCTCTTCAGACTCATTCCATCTTTGGAAACCAGTCAAAGATAGTAGCTTGACTAAGTATGGTCAACATTTTTTGGTTCTAGAAGTGTTGGATCTCTCCTGAAGGTTGTCTCTCAGTATTTCTGCTTCTATGCAGAGTACAGCTTTTCTTTTAATGAAATAGGTAATTTGCATAGTAGGAAGATCAACTCATCTTTATCTGACCTCTGAAGCCTATTTTTATGCTATTTTTAAAAGAAAATGCTCCCAAAGTTTAGTAAATTAAAATTTCAATATCTGCTACACGGAGACAAATATCCCTTTATTTAACAAACAAACAATCAAACAAGAGATTTTCTTTTAAAAATTCTGCCTGGCTTCCAGTTTCCTTCTGCACCTGGAACTGACCCTGGGCCACAGCTCTCTGTATCCAGATTCCACTGGGAGAGAGCTGGTCTTCAGGAGTGCCTACAAACCTGAGAACATAGATGAGACTGCCACCTCTGCTCAGAGAGACCCAGCTGGAGCCCTCAGGACACAAGAACAGTAGAGCAGTCTGGAACGGGATCCTTCCAGTTTCCATCTGAACCTGGAGCTGACCCTGTGTCACAGTTCTCTGTACCTAGATCTCACCAAGACAAAGCTGGTTTCCTAGGAAAATAAAGATTCTGATTAAAAATCACATCTTATGATGATGATAGAGGACTTTTAGAGGGGTATAAATAACGCCCTTAAAGATATACAGGACAACACAGGTAAATAGATAGAAGCTCTTAAAGAGGAAAGAAAAAAAAATCCCTTAAAGAATTATAGGAAAACACAACTAAATGAACAAAACCATCCAAGATCTAAAAATGGAAAATAGAAACAAATAAAAAAATCACAAAGGGAGACAACCCTGGAGATAGAAAACCTAGGGAAGAATCAGGAGTCATAGACACAAGGAGCACCAACAGAATACAAGAGATAGAAGAGAGAATCTCAGAGGCAGAAGATACCACAGAAAACCTTGGCACAATAGTCAAAGAAAATGTCAAATGCAAAAATCTCCTAACCCAAAACATCCAGGAAATCCAGAACACAGTAAGAAGATCAAACCTAAGGATAATAGGTATAGAAGATATAAAAGACTCCCAACTTAAAAGGCCAGGAAATATCTTCAAAAAAATTATAGAAGAAAATGTCCCTAACCTAAAGAAAGAGATGCCCATAAGAATATAAGAAGACTACAGAACTCCAAATAGATTGGACGAGAAAAGAAATTCCTCTTGTCACATAGTACTCAAAACATCAAATACACAAAACAAAGAAAGTATTAAAACCATTAAGGGGAAAAGGTGAAGTAACATATAAAGCCAGACCTATCAGAATTACAACAGATTTCTCAACAGAGACTATGAAAGCTAGAAGATCCTGGGGAGATGTCATACAGACCCTAAGAGAAAACAAACGCCAGCCCAGGCTATTAATATCCAGCAAAACTCTCAATTAACATAGATAGAGAAACCAAGATATCCCATGACAACACAAAATTTACACAATATATTTTCACAAATTGAGCCCTACAAAAGGCAATTGATGGAAAATTCCAACACAAGAAGGGGAAACTACACCTTAAAAAAGCAAGAAAGTAATCTTATTGCAACAAACCCAAAAGAAGATAGCCACACAAACATAATTTCACTTCTAACAACAAAAATAATAGGAAACAACAATCATTGGTCCGTAATAGCTCTCAACATCAATGGACTCAATTCCCCAATAAACAGACATAGATTAACAGACTGGATACATAAACAGGACCAAGCATTTTGCTGCATTTCGGAAACACTTCCGTGACAAAGACCAATATTAGCTAGGAGTAAAGGCTGGAAAAATTTTTCCAAGCAAAAGGTCCCAAGAAACAAGCTGGACTAGCCATTTTAATATAAAAAAATGGACTTTCAACCAAAAGTTATCAAAGAAGATAAGGAAGGACACTTTATATTCATCAAAGGAAAAATCTACCAAGATGAACTCTCAATTCTGAACATCTATGCTCCAAATGCAAGGGCACCCACGTTCATAAAAGAGACTTTACTAAATCCCAAAGCACACATTGCACCTCACATAATAATTGTGTGAGACTTCAACATCTCACTCTCATCAATGAACAGAATATGGAAACAGAAACTAAATAGAGGCGCGGTGAGACTAACAGAAGTTACAAACCAAATGCATTTAACATATCTATAGAATATTTCATCCTAAAACAAAAGAATATACCTTCTCAGCACCTCATGGTACCTTCTCCAAAATTGACCATATAATTGGTCACAAAACAGGCCTCAACAGATACAAGAAGATTGAAATAATCCTACGAATCCTATCAGATCTCCACAGACTAAGGCTGGTCTTCAATAACAACAAAAACAACAGAAAGCTCACATACCCATGGAAGTTCAATAATGCTCTACTCAATGACAACTTGGTCAAGGAAGAAATAAAGGGAGAAATTAAAGACTTTTCAAAATTTACTGAAAATGAAGATAGAATATACCAAAACTTATGGGACAAAATGAAAGCAGTGCTAAGTGGAAAACGCATAGCTCTGAGTGCCTCCGAAAAGAAACCATAGCGAGCATATACTACCAGCTTGACAGCACACCTGAAAGCTCTAGAACAAAAGGAAACCAATTCACCCAGGAGCAGAAAAGAGCAGGAAATAATCAAACTCAGGGCTGAAATCAACCAAGTAGAAACAAAGAAAACCATACAAAGAATCAACAAAACTAGGAGCTGGTTCTTTGAGAAAATCAACAAGATAGATAAACCCTTAGCCACAATAACCAGAGGTCACAGAGAGTGTATCCAAATTAACAAAATTCAAAATGTCAAGGGAAACATAACAACAGCAACTGAGGAAATTCAAAAAACCATCAAATCCTATTACAAAAGCCTATACTCAACAAAACTGGAAAATCTGGAGGAAATGGGCAGTTTTCTAGACAGATACCAGGTACCAAAGTTAAATCAGTATCAGATAAAGGATCTTACCATCCCATAATCCCTAAAGAAATAGAAACAGTCATTAACAGTCCCCCCCCCCAAAAAAAACCAGTCAGAACCAGAGGGTTTAATGGAGAATTCAATCAGACATTTATAAAAGACCTAATACCAATACTCTCCAAAATATTCCTCAAAATAGAAACAGACAAACAACAATATCAACCAACCTGATCCCCCAGAGCTCCCAGGGACTAAATCACCATCCCAAGAGCCCATAGTTATGAACCTATGTCTCCAGCTGCATATGTATCAGAGGATGTCTTTATTGGACATCAATGGGAGGAAAGGCCCTTGGTCTTGTCAAGAGTCGATGCCCCAATATAAGGGAATGTCAAGGCGGGGAGATGGGAGAGAGTTGGTGGGTGGGTGGGGGAGCACCCTCATAGAAGCAGGGGGAGATTGCAGGTTTCTGGAGGGGAAGCCTGCTAAGGGAATAATATTTGAAATGTTAATAAAAATATCCAATAAAAGAAAAAAGTAAAAAAAAAATGTTGCCTGAAGTTCAATTCATCCGATCAAAAATAGAAGCACAACTGAAAATAAACCAGGTGTGGTATGTTTCACTTATGATCCCAGCAGGCAGAGGCATTGCTGCAAGATCTTGGCCAGGCAGGGCTGCACAGTATGTTGTAGCCCAGGTTAGGCCATAGAATGTTGCCTCTTAAAAAACAAAACAACAACAACAACAACAAAAAAAACCAAGGATAAACAAACAAAGCAGACACTCAGGCAAAAGCAACACAGTAGAGTAATTTTTTCAAAGCCCCTATCTATTCGTTTTGGCAGTCCAGCCCTCTATGTTACAATTGCTAAAGAAAATCCACAAAGTAGGTCCATAGGGCGTTTTCTTGATTACTACTGACAGATGTGAAAAGACACAGCCCACTGTGGGCAGTGCTGCCCCTATGCAGGTGATCCTGAGTCATATAAAAAAGCAAGCTGTGTAAGGCATGAGAACAAGCCAGTAAGTAATGTTCCTCTATGGTCTTGCTTCAGTTCCTGCCTCTAGGTTCCTACGTTGACTTCCCTTCAGGATGGATGACTATAAACAAGAAGACGCAATAAACCCTTCCATCCTCACATTGATTTTGATCATGGCTTTAATCTCAACCATAGAGAAACAGAGTAAAACAAAAAATATACAACCTCATACCAATTGATGAAATTTGCTAATGTAGACTTTACTGATGTAGGCATCTATAAGTATGGCTGAGATTTCTTGTTCCTCTATGCCCACTGTGGCACGTTAGAGCATAATGCCATTGTGAGAACTAAAACAATTTCTCCCTCAGGTGACAGTGAGCATGTTTCACATTTATAAGCTACTTCTGTGACCTTTCTTTCTGTGCTTATTGACTGTTTTTCTTGGGTCACTGGTATCCTCACTGTTGATTTATTAGAACTCAATATTACCTAGGGCTATCAATTTTATATTTACATATAAAACGCAAATACATATTTCTGTATGCTTCTTGTCTAATATTATTTGTCGTGTTCTGTGTCTTATTTGACAGAATGTCCCTCCAGGAAGACATAGATATGTACTTGAATAGTATCTCATTTTGGGTTAAAAATCTTTGAACAAATTTATTCTGAAGTCAAGGTACAGACCCCAAACCCTGCTTTGAATCTCTGCTTAATCAATTATTCCAAATCCTTTGCTCAGTAATTCATTTGTTTAATCAAAATTTCCACAACTATTGACTCTCCTTATGGAATATTTTTTCTGGAAAATACATTAGAATGTTTATTGATCTTTCCTGGAAGGTGCATAACAACTAGGAGAACTAGGGCACATCACCACCCTTCATTTGGGAACAGTACTCCCCATTCTGAGTCTGTCTCAAAGAATGATTGTTATTCTTTTGCCTGATATTAAAATTTCCAATTGATTAAGGGAGGTCTATTTCAAACACGCTACACAGGAGTTGCAATACCTTTAAAGAGGCAAAATATGCCCCCGGGAGGAAAACAAACAGACGTACTATTTTTTGTGTTTAGGAGATAGACAAACAGACAATATGTGAGGCAACATGAGGACAGAAGGCCAGTTCTGTCTACATGAAGTCCATGTTCTTAGCCAAGCTCAGCCAGGTCTTTACATTTACCCCAGTGTCCTAGGAGTGACAGCACATTTAACTTTTCAAATAGGTAAAAGGCTTGCATTTCTAGGTTTTTATGTTTTATTGATAGGTGAGATTTTTTTACGTCATTGCAACTTCTGCTTATAATATGCTACATGGGAGAAATAAAGCTTTTATTTGTAATCTATAGGAACCTTCTGGATGCATAATTGTGCCAAAGTTGATCTTTTTACATATTCCAGGGTTATTATAATCTGGCAATCATGAAACTTTAGCATGATCCTTCTCCTAACCCTTCTGATCCTTCTCCCTCTTCTCTGGCCAGAGATATTGTCAATGTCTACCTATGTTTCGTTAACGCTGTCCTGCTATGCAACATTGACTTATATCTGGCTTAATGGAAAACTATCTAGTCTCTATGAGATTCAGTATTGTGATAGAGGATCATCATTCTATTCAAATGGCTTCTGAGCGTATATAAGAATGTTCACGTGACTGCTTTCTGTATACTTCTTAATACATATGATACGTTAACAGACCTTTATGTTTAGACATTCCAGAATCCTTGCTGTGAATTTTAGGTGAGTATGTTATAATCCTTCTTACATATATAACTGTAGTTTATTTGGCAAGCCTACAATTTGAGTTTGGAACTGATTCTATAGGTAATATTTAATTTTATTTTATTGAACCATGCTGTGTTGTAAGGTTCTGAAAATAACAACTTCATAATACACACACACACACACACACACACACACACACACACAGCCTTTCCTCCTCAGAAACACTTTAAACACACCGAGAATTTCGAGAATTTCTTGTTTTTTTTTCAGATGTTATTACATGGCTGACAAAAGTGGCTGGACTGGTGTTTCTGCTGTTGATGTCCCCTGACAACTTTTCATTTTGTGTATTCTCCAGGCAGCTTATTTCATTCATCTTAGGTTTCCAATATTTTCTCTCCCCACTCCACACTACTCAATTGATCTCTCTCTCTCTCTCTCTCTCTCTCTCTCTCTCTCACACACACACACACACACATGCATGCACACACGTACATCTCTTTCCTTCCTGCTCTCCAGGTCCCCATGGTATCCCCTTTTCTTACCTTTTCACTGTTAATGAACCAAGATTTGGGTTCTATAATTTATGTGTTTCTACTTTTAAATTTCCTTCTTTCCTTATATTTCTTTTGTTATCTTTCCCCCAACTTTAAAAGTACAATATGTCATTAATTTCTGTAGAGTAGCTAGAATATCTATTTTGATGGGAAAATAGATTTTGAAGTGTCACATGAATACATTTCTAAATTACTTGCAGTATTCTTGGGAATTTGTAAAGATTAGAAAGAGTTCCTATAAGTTGATGAACTACTCGCATCTGAATATTTCCTAATACTAAACCAGATAGCACAGAATTCCATATTCACCTAGATTTTAAGCATTGTTGAAATGGATTTTAAGAAGGATATTCTTCATTACCCAAGCAACATATTAGAATGAATACCAGTGGCTGCCCTTACAGGCCTCCTACCTCCCTTGCCCTTCCTTTCCACAGTGCTGATCATGTGGCCTTGCCTTTATCAAACGTACAATTTCTGGGTTCAAGAATGCATAAGGTTTTCTAATTCAGTATTTAGAATTACGAGAATCTTGCTTGTTTATTTTCTCTGTTCCCATGTCTCCGTTCTAATATCTAAGTCTCCTGCCACATAAACTCTTGCCCCTTTCCCACTCAGATTTATAAATAGGTTATGGCACAATCATAGGACATGGGTACTTCTCCTGAAAATGTGCCAACTGCCCCTGTCTTCTAAAAGACAATCAATGTTTGTGACCTTCTCCGCCATCCCAGCAGGTAGAGATCTCAGTTTCTGGCAGTGTCCTGAAATACCAGGCTGTTATTTTATATACTTTCTTTCCAGCAAGCATATATTGAGCACCTATTTCTAGTCAAACAATGTTCTAGAGACCAGAGACTGGCAAAAAATAAACAGAAGATATGTTCCTTTCTCTCCAACAGTGCATGACTGAGTAGAAGGTAACCCACTGACCTCAGACTGTCAGAGTGCCTAAAGCCAGACTGGAGAGTGGTGCCTTGTGACATAGCATCCTAAGCCATCCGGTATTTTGTTAGCTGCTTCCTTTCATAGTCTGTGGCCATTACTTGCTTTCCTTTCGATTGTCTTGATCTGTCTCTATTCTATAATAAATATTATACTATTCTTTGTTGTCTTAGCTCCATATATATTATTCTGCCAGATGTCGGTTACTATTTATACCTGACTGTGCCATGTGATGTATCTAATACTTTAGTCTTCTAATTCTCTATGAACTTTGCTGATGTAGAAATACCAGCTCTGGAGAAACAAAGTATACATATTGTTTATTAATTGTCAAGTGTGTGATACAGCTAGTCTTTTATTTGATTTTTATAAGTAATATCTAGCCTCATAATAACTTTGGGATCTTCTCAGAGAGAAATGTCAGGAAATACTAGCATCATTCATAAGGTTGATAGCTCAACATATGTGGATATTTTCCAAATTTTCAAACACTGGTCCCAAAGTTAAGTTTCCCTAAGAAAAGTAAATGGGCTAACAACTAGCCAAACGGTCACACCAAAATGGAGCCCTTAACATTCAACTATTTGTCTTCATGGAACGACATGTGACTGTCCTTCATGGAACAGAAATATGTGAAAATATATTTTTGTGGTTGTTAAATCTAAAGCCACCAATGTTCTCTTACACATCAGAATGTCACTGTAATGTGACAAAACAATGCCTGAGGTGGCTAGAAATGGGGCTGTTGGCTCAGGTGTGTGGGGATATGTTGTTGTGAAGGAATTCAAGGTAGGATTTATCCCACTCTTCCCCTACAACATGTTTCCCAGCTTGCATCCCAGGAGAAGCATTTGAAGGAGACGCTGATGTATTATTATAACCGGAAAGGAAGTAATACATGAACTGCACTCACTCTTCAGACTTCTCAGAGTAAAACTTTTGACATGCTGCCAAACCTCCAGATGACAACCGAAGAAAAACAAAAACAACCCTGCAGATGTTTTCCCTAAGTGGAAGAACAGGAACAACTGCTCTGACTCCTTGGTGTGGGAAGTCCTAGTCTAAGAGAACGAGGACCAGATGAAATGTCAAGGACAAGAAAGGCCAAGTTAACCCCTCAACAAAAAGACAGTGAGGTGATCTCACAGCTTTAGGTAATCATACCATCTAATCCCACCATGGTAGCTATGGTAGATTAACGGTGGAGCCCAAATCTCTCATTTCTCTCCGTCTGTGCTTTTTGATTAGTGACTCAACATGTATAACCTCATATAGAGGGAGTATGCTCTGTGATCTCTGATAGCAGGCACAGCATTTGACTTCCTTTAGTTGGTAAGACTAACAGGTATGGTCCAAGTAGAGCATGTCCGTGTGCTGTGTTTGAGGCTTTCTCATTTGCCCTCAGGCTGTAGATATGAGAGAAGTTAACCCACAGACCCTATTAGTTCAGGAAAAACAAAAAAAACTCCTGAGACAGCTCAGCTCCCAATGTGTAGGGAGGCATCAAAGCTGGCCTAGGCCAGCTAGTTCCCAACCAAAGCAACGGGGCTGAGATCATTGAAGTCAGTGAGTTTCAAGGTAGTATGCCCCACAGAATTACTGTGGAAAGGTTTGACCTCTACTTAGGAAATAAAACCAACACAGACTGGGAGTGAATAGATGGTCTGGGAACCAAGCACTCCTCAGATCCATGACTACTGTTCATCAGCAAATTCTAAGACTGCCTTGGATATGTCAATTATTTTGAACCTCAAGGTCTTGGATAGCTCCTCTCCTTGAGCTACATAGCCTGCAGCTCCCACCCCCTCCTGAATGCGTTAGTATCCCCTTACCTCAGCAACCACTGTGACGCTTCTATCCCACAGGTGTGTAGCCAGCAGCCCCAGAAGAGGAATTTCGAATCCATTGACATATACAATAAGAACAATGGCTATATTATTACAAACACACTTTTGATGGTTTCCCTTTAGTTGGAGCAGGATCAAAATGGATATGTGTGAAAGAAGATGGTCTCAGTGAGATATCCAGGACTTAATAAAGCTATTTTAATATAATTGGTCAGTTGTTTGTATTGTTCTAATTTTCTCTCTTTCTTTGGGAGGTGGGAGGGCGCTTTCCACAAAGATGAAAGGATAAATTCCTAAAGAATAAATAAAATGACTAAAGGTGCCTATTTGTAAAGTATGACTTTTCATAATTTATCCCAATGCCTTATTTGTAGAAAATGGTATGAATTTATTAAATAATTCGAAAGCAACACTTTGCCAGTTGTGGTTATACTTGTAATTCTCAAGTATATGAAAGATTGTTGTAACCCCAAAAAATCCGATATAAGGACTTTTTAAAAGAATTTGACATTATCTCTGAACCAGTCAATTCCTATAGCATTACTAAGCTGTAAGTTTACTGAAAGGGGTGTGTATGTGTGTGTGTGTGTGTGTGTGTGTGTGTGTGTGTGTTTCTGTGTTGCTGTAAGGAGAGCCTGTTAGCAAAGTGCTTAAGATGAATGGCTGATGGGCCGCCTGTTGTTGCTATGTTTCCTTATTGTAAAATGAAGGTATTTGATACTTTTTTTTTAAAATACTGAGGATTGAACAAGGGCCCCATACATCCTGGGCAAACATTTTAAAGTGGAGCTATATTTGCAGCCCTAAATATTTATATTTTAATTAACCAAAAGCAAATACATTTATAATTTATAAGATAATGTTATAAATATATGTGTACATTGCAGACTTGCTAAACAGCACCAATTAATGTTTGGCCTTACATACTTAGTGGTGTTTTTGTTTTGTAATGTGAACGTTCAAATGTAATCTCAGCAATTTCAAGAATAGACTATGTGATTAACTACCCAGAGTCATCAGTTTTATACAATAGGAACTGAATTATTTCTTGTCCAGCTGAAACGTTTTCAAAAGTCGTCTCAGTCCCCGTAGCTCTCTCATGGCTCGTCGCTACTAGTGTAAAGTTGACTCACTAGGATTTTAGCTTCAGTGCTTGTCCTTCTCAGCTTAGCTTTGGAACATGGCATGTTGTCCAGGTTCATCCATGTTGCTTTAGCTTTAAAGACAGAACTGTATTCTTTTATGCACGATCTGCCAGTTTCTTTATCCATTTCTCCACTGACGTTGTAGTTGATCCTGTATCTTAACACTGTTGTGCATAGCGCTGTATAACACTTAGGTTTTCAAGAATCCCACACAGTCTGCATGTCCTTGACATTTCTTGTCTCTTCTCCTTTCCAACTATTGCTTCCTAAGATGTGACTCCGTATCTCACTGTGGGTCTTAACCTGCATTTCCCTGGTAGTTACTGGAGAAGAGTCCCATTCTCACAGAACAACCAAACTAAGTCGTGGTACAGACCAATAAGGTCTCAAGTCCCTGTCTGCATTTTGAAGGTTCTTCTTCCCGTCTTTTTGACCCCCTTTGACATTTTCATCTTATCCACACTGAGATGTCTAGTGAAGGAAGATGAGGGTTTATCTTTACAACACAGACGTTCCACTCAGCCCATTCTATCTTAGAGATGTATTAACACCTAGATTCATCTTTCCTCTCACCATCCCAGACTAATTACATTTTGTTAAAACTAATTTGGAATTAGTCATAAATGTGACTATCATGGCAAAAACACATATCATCAAAACTATTCAATTCTTTAAGCATACAAAAGTCTGGGCATTGTTGTCTTATATTGTATTTCTAGGTATTTTTCCATGTTCAACCTCTCTTATCTAATTAATGCATGAGAAGGGACAAAGCATCAAGATATTAAAAAGGATGTCCCAAATGGTGACAAACAGATTAGAAACCCCAGGATTAAATACAGTGAGTACTTTATAATAAGCGACTTTAAGACTACCCCAGTCAGAATGCCATAAGACAGCTTATAGAGTCACAGGAAATACCAGCAGATTATGTATCTAATAAAGGGGTAGTGTCTATAATATATAAAGAAATTTTAAAGATCAGGAGAGGAAACTAACCCACTTAAAGAATCAATAGGGGAGCAGTGTGAGTAAACAATTATCCAAGAAAGATATAGAAATGGTCCATAAGGACATGAAAGAATATTTGGTATAGTCAGCCTCAGAAAACACAGATCCAGAGGACAGTGAGAAGCAACTCCCCAATCCAGAGTGACTTGCAAACAACACATGCTTCTGAGGGTGTAGTGGAGTTGGGAGTGGTGGTGTGTGTAGTGGTGCATCTTCTACAGAAAAGTTTTTACCACTTTAAAGACTGTACAGTGTCATTATATGAAATGAAAATGTATATCCACAGGCTGGAAATTGCCAGCAGCTTTACTCATAATAGTCCTCCCCGGAAGGCAATCCAAGTGCCATTACATCATGAATTTACGAATGGACAAAATGAAATTTATGAAAGGACAAAATGAAATATGGTGCAATTATTCAGTAGAATATTATTCAGCCATAAAAAGGAATGAAACATGGATGAACTTCAAAATATTACACCAAGAAGAAGTAGAAGTTAAGACATAAATGGGCACATCTTACATAATAAATTTTGCGCGTTAAATTTCTGGAACCGATAAATCAATAGAGATAGAAAAGTAGATTAATGGTTGCCAGTGGCTGATAAAAGAGAATGAAGGAGGAGAGACCATTAAAGGGCATTGAGCTTAAAAGCTGAACGATATTTCAGAATCCGTCGTAAGGGTTGCACAAATATACGACCGTATCAAAAGCACTCAGCTGTGCCATTGAAAATGGTGTTTCTCCTGTATATGCCTTACATCTTTCTCTTTTTTAAGAACTGCAGGACAACTCTAAAGAGATCTTTGGCTAATATGTTTCATAAGTCTGTGGGCTATATGTCTGTGGGATATAGGATTTCATGTTTTTATCTTAATGTTGCAAGCCATTTTATAGGGTAGCTTATGAGAACTGATTGTTTCATTAAACCCATACCAGATACTGGATGGGAACATCAAGTGCTTGGCTTGAATGATTCCTCGTAGTCGATTTTAGGTTGTGACTACTTTATTTCATCTTGGCTCTGCTCACAGGCTTCTAGCTTATAGACTAAGCTTTTATTACCCCAACATGAATTGCTCCTGGTGTAAGAAACACAAATTTAAAGACTATTTTTTGACACCAAATCTTACCCTGTAAACTTACACTGTCCCAAGGTCATAGAATTTCTCCTGCTTCAGCATTCCACGTACTGGGACTAAAGATGTGAACCACCCCCAATCCCCACCCCGGCCAGCAAATCCGGAGACTCGAGCACCGCATGCAGGTGACTGTAATATACAAATGTAACCTTTCCCTTGCTAAATCAATCCAACCACACCCATCCTTAGGTTGAGCATCGATTCCTTTCACAGGTTATTGGGACTTTTATATCAATGAAACTTGGGGGTACATATTGGTATTAATATCACTCCGAGGCTTGAGAAAAGCATTGAATGTTTTAAGCCACTCTTATAAAAAAGTCATATTGACCCTACCTCTCTTCTTCTTGACCATAAACTAAATAGTTAGGAAAAATAAATGTGCCAAAAATTAAGAAAATAGTAAAAGGGAACATATAGGAAACACTGAATGTGCTCTAGGTTTCTATGAAAACATCACAGAATTTTTTAAAGTGGTTTATGCAAATGAAGGGAGGGTGAGGAAAAGGAACTGGGGCAAGCAGGCGCAGAAGGGATGACCGCATGTTGGTGGCAGAGGGAAGGGCGTCCCAGCAGCAACCGGAAGTTTCCAGTTGCCAATGCCACTGCTAGCAATCCCTCACCCCATTTTGAGATTTGAATGACGAAGACACAGATAGAAAGTGTAGCATCCCTTCGTGTTATGCATTTTTGTAATGGCTTGCTTTCTTTTTGCTAGTGGCTACGACTGACTATATTTCTATCAATCTTTTTTTTTTTAAACATTAACATTCTGTCAGTGTTGTTGCACTTCTGGTGCTGTGGAAAGTACAACCTTATGTATTCCTTCTGTACTGCCACAAGATATACTCCTTTTGGATGGAGTACAAGAAAAAAACCCCTGTGAAGAGTAACAGCAAATCTTTGTCTGTACTCACAGAACCTTGAGATAAATTGGTACAAAATGTGGTTCTTCTAGAAAGTGAATGTGTGAATCACTGGCGGTGTGAGTGAACGACCAGGACAACCTGTGAGTAGTACAAAGGTTCTCAGCTCCATCTTCTCGCCCATCACATGAATTACTCTTGGATAGATGCCTGGCGGCTCAGAGGGAAACTTCTATCCTTCTGGGACCTCCGTTAGACAGATCTGATACGATGATCCGGGAACAAATGACTTCTTGCTCTTGGCAGTCTCTCCACCAGTGGTATTGAAGTGCCCACCCAGAAATTAATCTTACAAGGTATTTACTTTAGTGTGGAGTTTTGAATGTTATTGTTCTTATTTGGAGTGTACAACCTCTCATGTCTGCATGACCTGAATCTCCAACCAGAGAACGAGAACAGGTTCTTTAGTGTGTATGCTTTGCTGTATCTTCAAACAGTGCCAAACTGTAACAATTCTCATGCAACTAACCGATACTCTCAATTTAGGCAGAGTAAATATACAATCAAATATTAAAGACCTATTAGAAACATTCATAATTTATTTATTCCATATTCATCAGTCACACATACAGTATATCATTACCAGCCACGGTTTGTTAATGTGCTTGAAAATCAGTTCAACTCACATAACCTTATAGCAACTTAGCAAGGTAAGGTCTAGGTGAGCACCCCCATTTCACAGCAGAAGGAACTGGGACACAGAGGATTATTACTGTGAGTGGATAATAAAGACCGGATGCAGATTTCACACCAGGGCATCTCAGTACAGGCTCTCCTTTCGGTTACCGCCACCTCACCCCGCGCCCCGCTTTTTTATATAGGCATGTACGCTGGCTGCAGGCATCTTTATTTCTTTCTAGTTTTGGCTACTATCAACGACATTCTTTGTAGTAATGATCATGAGGACTCTGGGCCCTGCTTTTGTTGCTCATCCAATATGGAATACATCTGCCAAAGCATCCCAGGCACTCACTAACTTGCCCTCTGCCATGTCAGTCTCTGGCTAGCAGGTAACATCATCGCTTTGATGCTGCTGGTCAGTTTCAGCGCACCTACGCTGCTTCCCATCTTAGTCCCTTCAGTTACGGTTCAGTTGCTGAGAATGTCCCTAGTCAGATTTTTTTTCTTCTATCCTATTGCAGATGTACAGCGATGCTACCTTTAGATGGAAAACAGGATGTTAAGAAAGGTCTGTCTTGGTTGGCATCTTGAGGTCTTCCAAAGTCAGATCTTTGCCAAGCTCTTTTTCTCAAGATTACAGCTCCAATGGGACATCACTGCAGCCTCAGCCTGCTTACAGAAGCCAGGTGGAAGCCCATCCAAGCTCTTTTGGAGAGGGAGTTCACCTGAGGATCTGCGTTGATCAAAACAGTCCACCCTGATCTACAAAGGCCCATTGTACATAGGTTTGCCTGAGAAGCAGAGGGCCAGTGTCCTCTGTGAATGTTGCTATCTTATTCTCTTCAGCCAGCCCACCAGATGCAGGATCTGTCTCCAATTGTCAGGGCATCTGCATAGCACAAAGAGATGTGATGTGAGCCAATGACCAAGCGGCCAGGGGTGGCCCGGTCATTGTGGAGGAAACCGTTTAGTGGTTTCCACCCCTGTTGAGTGTGGAAGAGGTAAAGGATCAAAGGGCTTACACAAGCCAAGCCTCCTCTAAAATAACAAGGAAAAGACAAAGGTTGCTGTACTGAACCATCTGAGGGACTCTCAGTGCAGCATGCAGAAACAGGAGAGCTGCACAATGCCTTGTGTACGCAGGCCAGCCCCTTGTGTATAGCTGCATTAGCTATGCGTCCAGAAGCAACTGCTCATACAGGCCAACAGTCTGGAGTCCACGTGGGAGAAGCAGGACTCACACACAAAGGGCTTATCCAGAAAAGTGTTCCTTTGAATGCACTTTCCAACTGTGTTATCTTAACAGCTCGTGAACAGGCTCTTTGGAAAGCTCACTTTCACAGAAATGGCCGGTGGCGAATGAGCACCTTAACTTGGAAGCTCCATGGTCTGTCCATGGAGTACATTCACTGAGCAACATACTGAAGCAGGCACCAAAACACCCTATTCATCCCACACTTTATGGCTATGTGCCACATCCTGCAAAAGGATGGATCATAGATGGCTCTCGAAGTCTGTGCTTGTTCTGAGCTTCTCAGTCCCACGCCCTCCCCTTCATGATGGACTGAAATCCCCTGGAACATTGAGCCAATCCCTTTCCTCACCGAAACTGCTTCTGTTGAGTATTTTGTCTGTGTGACAAGAAAAATAACTATATGCTGAGGGTTTATCCCTGGCTTAGGTACCCTGCCAAGAGAAATTAGGTTCGAAACATTTTGATATTTAACATGGAGCCATTAATGTTGAACTTGCTGCTTTGAACATGTCATTAACACTGAGTCTTACCTGTTCACAGATTTGTTACACAAAGACCGTACATGGGTCAAGTGTCTTACACCAATTTTTCTATTGTGAAGGTGTTTATTGTATTGTTACCCTATACTCAGCTTGGTTTGCTTATCTAATTTTTGTGTTTACTTTTCTTTGTAATAACTATTCTTCTTTATCTTCCTCCTCCTCCCTTACCCAACCCCCCAAGTCTACCACTAACACCACCACCATGCCTGTTTGATTAGAATTCAAGCATGATCTACTCATTCTTGTTAGTTGAATGTGAAAAGGTGAAATAGGAAAGAAATAATTCAGCAGAGTCTTGTAGTTTCAGGGAAAATAACTCTGGAGACAGTTCCCAAAGGGTTTTAACTGTAGTGTTTATTTAAAGCAAGCAAGCAAACAAACAAACCCTCCAGTTATGCCAGTTACTGCTGTCCCTGGTAAAGAGGCCAAGCGCAGACAGAAAGCAGGGGAAATGGTGTCAGGATAGGAAGTAAATAAGTCAGGTTGATAATTCACAAAGCCAAGTGCCAGGTACTGTACTAAGTCTCTCATGTGCACTAAGACATTTAATCATCACAACTGTTTAAGTAGACACACACTCTAGCCATCAAGTTCATTTTCCAGGTGACAAAACAAAGGCATGGAAGGATCCAGAAATATGCTGGAAGTCGGGTAGAGCCAAGATCTGAAGGCAAAGGAGGTTTGGTTGTGGAGTCTTGTACTAGCTAGTTTTGTGTGTCAACGTGACACAAGCTGGAGTTATCACAGAGAAAGGAGCCTCAGTTGTGGAAATGCCTCCATGAGATCCAGCTGTAAGTCATTTTCTCAATTAGTGATCAAGGGGAGGACCCAGCCCATTATGAGTGGTTCGGTCCCTGGGCTGGTGGTCTTGGGTTCAATAAGAGAGCAAGCTGAGAAAGCCAGGGGAAGCAAGTTAGTAAGTAACATCCCTCCATGGCCTCTACATCAGCTCCTGCTTCCTGACCTGCTTGAGTTCCAGTCCTGACTTCCTTTGGCGATGAACAGCAACGTGAAAGTATAAGCTGAATAAACCCTTTCCTGCCCAATTTGCTTTTTGGTCATGATGTTTGTACAGGAATAGAAATTCTGACTAAGACAAGTCTAAACAGGAAAGAACCACGCCATGTGTTTGGAATAGAAGTGTCTTATGTTGTGGGGTCATAGAAACTAGGTAGAGAAGGTAAGATTAGATTACAAGCCGTAGAGAGGACCTGTGACCTGTTATTTGGAGTTGTGGAGCATTGCTGGTTACCAGGGTCTGTTTGTGAAGTCTACACTGGTGTTGCTTACTACTGCAAGTGGGTAGACTTTAGTACTAATCACATCAAATCAGACACATAACTGGGTAGGTCACAATGTCAAGAAACCTGGATACTCTGGAACAAAAGGGATTGCTAAAATTGAATGTAACATCAAGGAGCCTTTAGTTGCCTACATCTTGACCAGAACACTAACCTACTTTCTTTATCTCGCTGTTTATAATTTTTTAAGATTATAATTACATCATTTTCCATCAATCTTTTCTTCCCTCCAAATCCATGAACTCCTTGCTGAAATTCATGGCTGTTTTTCATTGTTGTTATGAATGTGTGTGTGTGTGTGTGTGTGTGTGCTGTGTATGTGTGTTTGTGTGGTGTGTGTATATGTGGTATGTGTGTAAGTGTGTGTGAGTAAGGTGGTATGTGTGTATGTGTGTGGTATATGTGTGTGTATGTGTTAGGTGGGTTGTATGTGTGTGTGGTGTGTATGTGTCAGGTGGTATGTGTGTATGTGTGTTGCATATGTGTGTGTGATGTATATGTGTTAGGTGGTGTTCGTGTGTGTGTGTGTGTGTGGTGTATGTGTCAGGGTGTCAGGTGGTAGGTGGTGTGTGTATGCTTGTATGTTTCTGTGTGTGTGTGTGTGTGTGTGTGGTGTATGTGTCAGGGTGTCAGGTGGTAGGTGGTGTGTGTATGCTTGTATGTTTGTGTGTATGTGTCTGTGTGTGTGTGTGTGTGTGTGTGTGTGTATGCATATAAACATATAATCCTAAATACATAAATACAACCTGCTCAGTCAATATTAGGTTACCTGTGTGTATGTTTCCGGGAATGATCATTTGATATGTGATAAGCAGTTGTTAACACGCACTAGCATATTTATTGCTGTCATCTGTATTCCAGTGTCTTTTAGGCAGTCATGTTGGTGAGGCAACATGGGTGAAGTTTTTCACACATTTCTAGGAGACAGAATTTCATAGCAAGCTAACTGTTCTTCTAGCATTTGCATCTTGATATCCAACTAGAACTGACTGGAAAACTTCAGGATTTCCCCCAAATCTCACCTCATCTTCCAAGCTTCACAATATTTAAAGCAATTTTTTGTTACCATCTTCTTCAAATTTAAGTAGTTACCTTTTAAGAGAAGCTATTCTATGTGGGGATATTCATTATATTAGGAAGCTTGTCCCTCTATCGAGTAAAGTCCAATACAGTGTTTAGAACAAAAGCCAGTATAAGGCTTGGACGAACATTAGGGTTTACTATTGTTCATAGTTATTAGGGGGAGTTTTGATAAAATGGATCATATAGACAGACCTTACACTGTCAGAAAAAAATGGAAAGTTTGTCTTCTTATCTCTGGGGTAACGATGGTCCTTTCTGTTAGCCAGTTTGTACGCCATAAGGAAAACTGTCTGAACAACACACAGAAGGGATCGTTTGCTGCTGGGCGACAGATGCTGCAATCAAGTTCCTTCTAATTAACCAGTATCAAAATCCACTCATTCATAAACTGTCACCGTCATCAGCAGGACAAATATGCTTCTCAAGCCTACAGCTGACAGTATGCCAGTCACTGATGCACCCATACAGGGCCTTAGCTTGACCAAAGAGCCTCTCTGCAGTTCAGAGCAGATGGAGTCTGAATCATTCCCATTAGGGCCACAGGGTCCCAGAACCACACCAGAGCTGCATCGTGCGTGCACAGTGTCCCCCTCGGCCTTATTGAAACGAGGAGACATTTTGCAAAGGAATTTGACAGCATTCACAGGGAGAAGACACACGCAGACAAAGAAGCCACTGCTGCAGCTGAAGCAGAGGTGACACCACCATCTGATGACCCACTAGAAAGAACCCAGGCGTGTGAATTGTTTCCTCGGGTGCCCATCAGTTTCCCATATAGTACGCAAGCTGCTCTTCTTGAAATCTGAAGAATATTCATTTCAACTTGAGGACTTCTAAAATGGCTGTCAGAGATTCATTTGAAATGGAGCCCAAGAGGTTGTACTGAATAGCTTTTCACGGTTTCCTATCTGGATAGGAAAAACAAAAGAAAACATTGTTTGCTGGAAAGCATGATCTTATTGTCATTGTAATGAGCAATCCTGGGGCTGTTTCTTTTTCTTCACTCTGCCTAGGGGCCACCTTTTGTCACGGTACATTCCGCATATTAAGTAGGGGGAGAAACCTAATCTTGTATTAATAACGGCACAAAGGAAAGTGTTTTTGATAGGAAAACAACGGTACTTAGGCTCAGGGTATAGCATGCATTTAAATGAAGATTTAACCTTTATAGTTACTGTTTTTCCTGTGGGGGGAAAATCTCCTAATACTTAAATTTCTCCCCCATATCCAAAGCTAACTGCAAATATATCTTTATAAGTAGGTGTGAAGAAGTATAGGTGTGGTTTAACCAGTTGCATTTCGGATGTGTCTTACGTCACTTTGACAGAACTGACTGACACCTTGCTGGTAAGAATTCCTCAAGTATTGGCCTTATGTCCTAGACCAGAAAGGCTGCACTCAAGTGTCCACTATTTGATGTCTCTTTTCTATTTGGAAAGGTTGAGACAGGGGTTCTCTGTTTAATCCTGGATGTCTTGGAACTCACTTGTAGACCAGGCTGGCCTAGAACTCACGGAGATTTGCCTGTCCCTGCCTCCTGAGTGCTGAGGTTAAAGGCATGCACGACCACCACCCAGATACTATGTGGTGTCTTTAACCAGCATTTCTTGTAATGTAGGAACTATTGCTATTGTTATGAAATACATATCATTTGCTGGCCCTTTCTTGGACTGTACGTCAAGCTCAAGTTTCTTATAACCTTATTGTTCACTGTAACTTGCAAAATGACTGTTCTTAACCTTTACCTAAATCTCAAGGACAGTGATGCCCCGAGTGTGAGCAACCAAAACTCACTGCCAGCCTACAATGGGACTATGATTCCCTAGTCTTGCCGTAGCCTGGACTTGTGCTTGTTTCCACGGTCTGTGCTGAGAGCCTCATATTGCACCTGCTGCATCAGGTACATGTTCTAAGCCCACACCATCCAATGTTATTTGCCACAAGTAGCTGCTGAGCGCTCAAAATGTACCTGGTATCCTGAGGAATAGTCTTAGTTATTTAACTTGAATTACTTTGAATACAAATATCCATACTGACCAATTCCCAGTTCCTTATATAGTCTAACTAGAAACAAACAAACAAACAAACAAACAACAGTGGGAGCAAAGCACTGTATTAATAAAGGGGACACTTAATTGAATGGTTGAATGGTTTGGGTTTTATAATCTTACTGTTTTTCTTCCTAATGAAACTGACTCATTTTGAGTTGTGGATATCTGAGGAGCTCCTATCAACTTAGTGGGAGGAGTGAGCCTTCAGGCCTCTCTCCCCACCCCTACTATGCATGCAGACAGGAGTGGTCATTCTTCTCTGCAATGCCTACTCCCTCATGAAAATACAATATCCTTGCTAGACTTATTCCTATTTTCTCAGACCTTGAGTCTTCCAAGTGGCAAAAGGACAAGACTATGGAACTCAATCTTGAAAAGTTCATTTCTTCTTCCAAATATCATCAAGTATTATCTATGAACAAGCAGCTTTCAAATGTTAGAATGCCATAGGTGCACAATTAATCTCAGTGTCAACTCTGTCAGACATCCATCCGCACTGACTCACTGGGATAGTTATAAAGTCACAGGAATGGACTTTTCACAGTACAAATGAGGATTCTGTGGGATGAATCACAGGCTCCTATACACTTGCACCCCTCCAACCTCCCACTGCATCCCAAGCTTGAGGTATAATCTCACCTCTGCCTCATATTTCTCTCAGACTCAGGCTGTGCATATGGTCCATGAGGAGAAACATGCCGATAACTGACAATATAAGGGAGGTGTTTATGAGTGGGGAATCGTCTCCAGATAAATGTTGGGAGAACAAGAAAAATGTTCAGAAGTTAAAACCCATTTGAATTTACTTGGATTAAAAATGAAATTTGATTAGTGCTGAAGATAAACTGCTGAGACTACATCTTGACAAAAAAATTAGATTAATAGGAAGATAAGATTCGATTAACTACATAGGATCATCCATCAAGATTTCATGTGTTAAGCTTGATTCTATTAGGCAAGGAAGAAACTACGAAGCTGGGTAAAGGTATGCATTCAATATGCATCCTAATAGCCAAGGTTTATGGATCACTCTGACTTGAAAGGAAAGATCTAGAGATTGTTTTCTCAATAGACTTCCAATAACAAGGGAGAAGGCAAAAACAGCATCCAATCTATCTGTCTTGCAGTCCTCAGAGTTATCGGTCCGAAGCTGGGAACCAGGAATAAGTTTGTATTTGCACTTGATTTCTCCAATTTCCAAGTTCTATAAAGAAATGAGAGTGATGTGGTCAAAGGAATGTATCTCACGAGAAAATCAAAGATGGACGCAGTCAGCCTTCAGATGTTAAGGGCTAAGAGATCTTCATACACTTCCCTGTGTGCTTCACTTACAACATGGTATTTAATGTTATGTGTGCATTGTCTCTATGTCTAACATGTATTTGTATTCTAAGCCCCACCCTCTTGCCTCCCTGCAGGGTGACATGCTTGCACGCATAGATACGAATGCTGGTGTAAAAGTCGATAAACACGAGAAAGGGTGATTTTTGTCTTGATCCACTTTTCCATATAGAATCCTCATCATGGTATATTACAATGTAAACTGATACTAAGTCTCATAGGTAACATTTTCAAAGCAGGAGACCACTCACCTTGGTCCTCATTCTCTGACTGGTAATGGGAAGGTGGTCAGGCACAGCTGCCGTGTCCTGACTCAGTGTCTATGCTACCCATTACTCTACCTTAACAACTTATTATATTTCTCCAATAGTTGGTATTCAAGTACATGGCTGCAGTGGTTCTTGCCTTGCACCCTTCTTCGAATGGAAAAGCACCATGCCTGGGAGTACTCAGGAATGGTCTAGGGAGTTACTGCAAACGGTGATAAATTGATACTGTGCCTAGGGAGCTCTGGTCAGAAATGCAATTTTCACAGAGATGGTGACTAGGCCCCCGAAAGTATTCACATCAATGAAACATGACAGGTGTCACCAAGAACAGATATCCGGGCAAAGAGAAATTAGAGCCTCTCATGTCCCGACTCATCTGTGGTCCCCTAATTGCAGTTGTTGGCATTAATTGATGCTGGTGCCATTTTTGATCAGGTGGAGATGTCTTGAGTGCCTTGCATTTCCAAAGGGCTTGACATTCTGAGAGACACAGCATGTTCAGATCAAGTCGGCTTTCAACATGCCATGTCTGAAAATTCTCTTCCTGAAGGTCATTAATGAGAACAGCCTGACAGACCCTTCTGGTACTGCAATGGCACACACTGGCCGAGACACAGCTCTCTTTTGCACAGCTCAAAGACATGCAGAAGTGGGAACACTTTGCTGCACTGTAAAGTTACGTAACCACACACACAGTTCTGAAAGCTATCTGTTCTTTTAAGTGATCCTGTAGTGTTCCCCTTTCAGCATGCTCCAGGGAGCAATTGCCTTAATAAATGTTTTCACTACTTTGAATGAGACAGGGATAATTTGGGGTTGCAAATAAGATTTCTTCTTTAAGAGCAAAGCATCCGATTTTTAAATGCAGCCCAAGTCACTTTTTCTAGGAATCATGGATGGGATTACACAAGAGTTTTGCTCAGGAGCTATTGGGATGTTTTGTTTTGTTTTCAGGAAATAGCAAATGCAGATCTCACAAAATATGCAAATAAAGATCACACGAAATATGTGACCCCCTTAACCACAGATCACCTTCTGTCTGGTCTGTTGAAGATTTGCACAGTTCACAGCACATTGGCCATGGTTTGATTTCTGTATCTTTGCAAGAGTTTCTAGAATAAAACACATTCAGAAGGTGGGGAGATGGTGCAGTGTGTAAGAGTATTTGCATGGAGCTTTGCAACCATGAAAACCTGAGTTAGAATCCCTAGCACCAGGTAAAAAGTCTGGCATGACTGCGCATGTCTTTAACACTGAGTTAGAGGGCCTAATTCTAAAGCTTGCTGGCTAACCAGCCTAGCTGAATCTGTGAGCCTCTGGAACAGTGACAGACCCTGTTTCAAGGGCATAAAGCAGAGGATGATGGGAGAAGATACACAAAATCACTCTCCAGCCTCAGCAAGAATGTGTATGGGTGTGCATGTCCACACACGTGCATACACACATATGTACAGCGAACACTCGATGAAATTGTTTCAGCATCTAATGCTGCATCATCTAAACAAAATGTGGGTTTGGTGGGTGACAAGGAACAGTCCTTTTGGCTGTTGGATGTGTATTGTTAATCTATTATATCTGCCATTTGAGATATTAAAGAACCATAGATAAATCTGCCAACAGTAACGAAGTCATTACTGATGTTTTTACTATCACCAGCGTTATTATATTACCATCATCATTATATGAAATACTGCATATTCTTTCTGCATTAACCAGAAATATCTGACTTTCACATGTTGGATACAAAATATAGATCTTCTAACATCTTATCAAAGTCTTTTGGGAATTTTAGCTGCATGAAAGACATAATAACTTTTCTCAATCCTGGTTTTTGCCAGAGTAACCACGTTTTAGCATGTCTGCTCCTTTAGAGAAAGCAGATATTTCATGAATTGTCAAACAAACACATAGCATCCCGGTACTGAGACAGTATGTAAATGATGAGACAGCATCCGTGCATTTCCTACACAGCAGAAGCCAGGCTCCTGGATGCCCAGCACTGTCCTGGTCACTGTGGATTGGTCACTAAGGTCAGGGATTGTTTTGGCAGAAGATTCAACTTGGTTCTGATCCTGCCTCACTCCCGACTCTCGGCTGCTGAGAGCAACTGTGCTGTTCAGATTTCCACCATAGTAACAAAAGCTTAAGATAAATCAGCTTATAAGGATGAAATGTTTCTTTGGGCTCTCGGGTTCAGAGGTATTACTGTCAGTTGACTCCATTGCTTTAGCAGAAAATGTTGGATTGACGCTGCTTTCTTTATGGTGGACAGGAGATAAAGAGGGAGATAGGGGAAGGGGCCAAGTTTCCAATATCACCTTCAAAGGTATGCATTTACTGACCTAACTTTCTTTATCTAAGCCCTTCCCTCTGAAGATCCCACCACCTCCTAATACTGCCACAGGTTGGTGCATAAGATACTGGGGCATGTAAGACCCAAACCCTAACACTTCACTGCCTTCTTCCCCAGAACCAAGCGGAAACTAGCAAAGTACCTCCACAGAGTGGTTCCCAAGACAAGGACAGAAGGAACAGCACAAACACACACACACACACACACACACACACACACACACACTCACACACACACACACATACTCACACACACACACAGAGAGAGAAAGAAAGAGGGAGGGAGGGAGGGAGGGAGGGAGGGAGGGAGGGAGGGAGGGAGAGAGGGAGAGAGAGAGAGAGAGAGAGAGAGAGAACACAACACTACAATACAACACTCTTACGGGGAGTTTTAATTGTGGAAAGTAAGGCCCTCAAACATTAAAGTTTCAAGTAGAGAAAAATGTGAAAATAAAACGATTTTATGCTTCTCCAAGTTGTGACTCTTCTGCCCGTTGCCCTCAAATAAGGCAAAAATTTAGTTTTGTCAAAAATATTTAAGGTATATATTCACTTTAAAATTGACTCAGAAGAGAGAAATCTCTTGGGGAGCAAATGTCATAGAGGAAAGAACCTCATTATTCATCTGTGGAGACAAATGAACTTCCTGATAAGGCAGAGAATGCACATCTGGGTCCACCACAGGCATCCTGCAAGCCATTTTTGAATATTGGAGACCAATGCTCCCCAAATATCCTTATTTATAGCATTATATTTTAGTATTTTAAAAATACACTAATATAATACACATTGTAATATATTAATTTATTGTATTAGTTATATGTAGGTATAGTATAGGCATAGGCATATGTATGCATATATACATTCTCATATATATTATATAGGTGGGTTGGAGATTTTGCTCTGATAGATCATTTTCCTTGTGAGCACAGAGCCCTGAGTTCAGCCCTCAGATCTTGGGTCTTGGGGAAAACTATATCTTTATATACATGTGTCACAGTTTGAAGAAATGCGGGCAAGCACATTGCTACAGCTAATTGCATCGCCTCATATACTCCTGGGGTACACACATCCCACACATTTTGAAGCACTCACCAATTCTTAAATCTCTTCCTGCCAGTGGAGCAGCCTTACCTCTCTGGAGTAAGAAACAGTGCAGTGTCATCTCTTGCATACATTCATAAAACCAAATGTTTCTGAGCTCTGACCATTGTGTTCTGGGGAAGCACATGATGACTTTCAAACTGTATTCATATCTTACCCATTATTTGGACAGATTCTTTTAGAAATTTAAGACAGAATGGGAAGTGGCAATGGCAGAGCCCAAGTGAAATGGGGTACAGTTTAAGAGAGCTGAAGGTGTAGTACACAGAGGGAGACCCCACCTGATTTTGCTAATGCCAAGAAAGGGAAAACATGGAGACAGCGTGCACACATGGAAAATGTGCCCAGCAGAATTCTTGAATGGGAAAAGCTAAGATATGGTGGGAAACTGAACAGTTTGCTTTTGCCCGGACTTGGAAGACAGAGCAATTTTCCTGAGTCACAGAGATGTTCTATTTCTTGACTGAACCAGTGTTATGTGGGAGTAAGGATTGTTTTTAAGGCTCTGAATTTCACATGTAAATTTTGTCTCAATGCATAGAAACACAAGCCAACAAAAAGACTACCCAAAGAAACCAGTAAAATAGGCAACAGCTACTGAAAAAGTGGGAAATAATTGTTTCAAGTCCAAAAAAATGCCTATCTACTTCAGATAGGCTAGATAGACCAAGTCAAATCTAGTGAACTACCAAGTTTTTGAGGGGTGGAACCAAGTGTTGGGGGCCTGAACAGGGGGATTTAACAGAAGCCCAGGAAACCCGGACAAGGGTGTCACTCAAAGCCCTGTCTCAGCATGTGTGACAGGTCAAGAAAGAGGCATCACTTGATTCCCGCCCCAGTCCCAGTAAACGTTCCACCTACTCAATACTCTGCTCCCCCCCCACCACTCCCCAACAACACTTGCAACTGAGGCAACAGGAAGTGGTGGTTGACATCTCATGTGAGAAGCTGATGACCCTCACCCTTCTAGTAACAGGTAGTAACTACAGTCAAGATGATAATTATGATGCCATGTAGTAGATAAGTCATTTCCTGCTGATGAAATGAGCCGATTCAAGCCAAATTCAAGTTTATAGAGGCAGGCTTATTGGGAAGCCGCTCTTGGACGCGTTCACTGGTCCAAAGGAATAGGGTGGGACGGAGGGCGTCACCATGGGGAAGGAGACAGTGGGGAGGGGGAAGAGAAAGAGAGAAGGAGATAGCTCAAGTAGAGAGAGAAAATGAAGAGAGGGAGAAGGTGCATAAGGGTGTGTGTGTGTAAAAATGTCTGGATTATAAAGGGAAGAGCTTCCGGGGTAAGGGCAGTGCATCTGATGGGCATGAAAGTTCAGCATGGAGGGTGGGGTATTCCAGCCATGCCTGGGAACAGGTAAGAACTCCGGGATGCCGATGAACCTGGAGGTCAGGTCTGCTTTGGTATGTAAAATATGAACCTTAGCCTCCATTTGTTCTGAGTCTGAATCCTAACACTAGGAACAGAGCTTCATATGTACTGGGGACAGAGATTTACAATAAAAAGCAAAAATGTATAAATCCAGGTGGAGATTTCAAAGCGTGTGTGGGGTTTGTTTTATCATTCCGTTTTTTCTTTGTAAAGCTCTGATTTGACTCAAGATGATTAGCTTTTGGTTGTAGAGTTCATAATGCTTCCTTTTGAAGACACATGTGTTAGAAAAAGAGAAGGCAAACAGAACTTTTTTTTTTTCACCATTTTGAGAGCTTTGTGTTACTCATGCTAACAAGTCAAAGGAAATGACACATTTTAAAAGATTACTTGATGATGTATCCTTAAATGCTCAGTTTGATTGCCATAAAATTTATCGATTATTTCCTACATGTAAAATTGTGTGTTTCACGCTTTAAATGCATAGCTTGATTTACCTTCATGTGAGTACATGTCCCTTCCACTGCTGGAGAAGCTATAATTTGCAGAGGTAATTTGATGCAGCTTCTAACTAGACTACATTTGTAACTTTGCAGCATAAAACCCACACCCTGAAAAATGCTATCTTTGCAGTTGCTGACTAACAGAGAGTGGAGAAAGCTGTGTTCCTAAAATAAACAGAGCAGGAATCAAACAAAGTTCATCCCCCTAAGACAGTCTCCAGAACGATTACCCATTATTTTGGTTGGCCAATCTCCTCTTCATGGTCTACCAGGTTAAGTAATCTTTAATGTCTTTAAAACACATCTATAAAGAAGGATGACCGATGTCTCTGCCACATCTGAATGCCCTGTAAGGATTCTACCCTTAAAGCTAAAACTTTCTCATTCCCAGTAAACTGAACCTTTATTGTACTGAGTGTCAACTAAGTCCCTTGAGTTAATGAAAGTTTTTCTTATTGGTAATGACAAAAATGAATGACCCAAATTGGATAATGATATTAAAAAGCACCCAGCTTCCTTAAGAATCAGAAAGGCATGAATGCAAACAGCCGTGCCATGCCTCCACACGCACTCCTGAATGGTTAAAGTAAGAGTGACTGACAGGGAGTCGTGCTAATGATGGCGACATGGAGCAGCTGGGTCTCTCACTGTGGGAGAATAAATTAATACAGCCACTTTGGAAAATTGACAACATCTTTAATGATGAAAATTATACACCCCGTCATCCAGCAATTCACCTTTGAGGTATATATCTGAGACAAAGGTACCCTGTGTTCCCAACAGACATGGATGTGCATAGTACCACTCTGATAATAGCACACAATGGGAAGCCACCCAGATGCTACTGTTAATGGGATAAAATTACCATTTAGCTACACAATGGAACAGTTCTGAGCAATAAAAATGAACACATGCGTCCTACACATAACAACCTGCATGAAGCCCCCAAATACAAGGCCAAGTAAAAGAAGTAAGGTATAAGAGATATTCCATGAGAACTCATATTAATAAAAGTCAAAAAGAAACAGATGAGATCATTTGTGGTGATAGAGCTCAGATGAATAATTTCTTTGGGGGAAAACCAGAAATAAGTGACTGGGAGGAGGCACTCAAGGGGCCCGAGGATTATTGGCAATGTTCCAGGTTTTTATTTCTGTAGCATTTCCAAAGTACTTTGCACAAAAATGTACCTAAATTTATGTGTACAGCGATGTTAAGGCTATTTTTTTTAATGAGTCCTATTTTAAGGTTTAATTTAAAAGAATTATTTACAATCCAGGACTGAGAAAATGAGTAAGAGTGGACACAAAACAAAAGTACAAATGTGTGCAGCATGCATAGTTTGTGCAGTGTATACTGTATGCGTAGTGTGTACAGTGTATGCAGTTTGTGCAGTGTGCACGGTGTGAATTATGTGTGCAATATTGCATTATTTACAGTGTGCATGGTGTATGTAGTATGTACAGTATGTTTGGCGTGTAGAGGATTGCACTGTATACAGTCTGTGCAGTGTGTACAGTGTGTGCAGTGTGTACAGAGTGTGCAGTGTGTACAGAGTGTGCAATGTGTACAATGTGCAGTGTGTACTGTGTGTGCAGTGTGTACAGTGTGTGCAGTGTGTACACTGTGTGCAGTGTGTACAGTGTGTGCAGTGTTTACAGTGTCTGCAGTGTGTACAGTGTCTGCAGTGTATACAGAGTGTGCAGTGTGTACAGAGTGTGCAGTGTGTACAGAGTGTGCAGTGTGTACAGTGTGTGCAATGTATACAGTGTGTGCAGTGTGTACAGTGTGTGCAGTGTGTACTGTGTGTGCATTGTGTATAGTATGTGCAGTGTGTACAGTGTGTGCAGTGTGTACAGTGTGTACAGTGTGTAAAGAGTGTGCAGTGTGTACAGAGTGTGCAGTGTGTGCAGTGTGTAAAGAGTGTGCAGTGTGTACAGAGTGTGCAGTGTGTACAGAGTGTGGTGTGTACAGTGTGTATAGTGTGTGCAATGTGTATAGTATGTGCAGTATGTGCAGAATGTACAGTATGTAGAGTATATGCAGTATGTACAGTGTGTACCGTGTATGCAGTGTGCATAGTATGTATAGTATTTGCAGCATTGCAGTGTTTACAGCATGTAAATTGTATACAGTGTGTGGTGTGTGGTGTGTACAGTGTATGCAGTGTGTGTAGTGTGTACAGTGCGTGTAGTATGTGTAATGTGTGCAGTATGTACAGTGTATGCAATGTGTACAGTGTGTAGAGTATGTGTAGTATGTATATTTATCTACAGTTTTGCCTTCTGAAGTTTCAGTTATTTTTAACAAACTACACTATAAAAATATTAAATGGTAAGTTCAAAAGATACAGTAAATCAGAGGTTCTCAACCTGTGGGTCACAGCTTCCTTGGGAGGGGGTGTTGAACAACTCTTTCACAGGGTTTGCCTAGTATTATCAGAAAACACAGATATTATGATTCATAACAGTAGCAAAATTACACTGATAAAGCAGCAACAAAATAATGTCATATTTGGGGGTCACCGCAACATGAGAAACTTTATTAAAGGGTTGTGATGTTCATTAGGCTGACACCCACAGCTAAACATTCTTACATGTTGACTTGTATGCCACTCTATGTACCACGTGAAATCCCATGCTGCTTTGCTCTGTGCTCCTAGGACAGGAATCATTTTTTTGTTCAACGAATTCATGATGTATATGCGACTCACTGGTAGTCACTTAATACAGCAGTTGGTCATCAGGTCCACTGCCACAGAAGCACAGTACTTGTGTTTCCCTAAGTCTCGTTTTTTCTTAATTATGGCCTTGAGTAGTATGACTTAAGCATGGCTCATGAGTAGCCGGCCAGTAGTGATTCTGGCAGTTTGAATATGCCAATGAAAAGCTAGAAAGGGGGAAAACACTTTCCTTAAATAAAATGTCCAACTATCTCAGTTTAATAGGGAAGGGGAAATATGTGACTATCTTCTCATTACATTGTGAAGAAGGAAATTAGCTGGGAATAGCTAGTACTCAGGGAGGCTGAGGTAAGAGTACTACAAGCCTGCCTGGGCTACTAAATAAATTCAAAGTGTGTGTGTGTGTGTGTGTGTGTGTGTGTGTGTGTGTGTGTGTGTGTGTATGTGTGTGTGTGTGAACAAATGGATGAATGAATGAATGAATGAATGAATGAATGGGCTTAGTGGGCATTTGCCCAGGATGTATAAGACTTTAGACTCAAGCCTCAGTACTGCAGAAGAAAGGAAGAGGGAGAAAGAAGTGGGGATGGAGAGATAGAGTGAGAGTGAGTTTGTTTCTTAATTTCAAGTTCACAAACGAGAGTTTGAGGACCCTGTGATGTGGCTTGAACAAACACAGCATGTAGGAATGCAGGGACCAATGAGAGGTTCAGGCACTTACGGGGTTCTTTAATTCTACCTCTAATGCATGAGGACAAAGGACTGGCAGATGGTTGCAACGCTCAGATTTTTGGGCAGGTATTTCTACCTATCTACTCCACTCTAAAACTGCAAAAACTATTGAGAATGCATGTGAACAAGATTTGTGTAAGAAGAAAAGAGGCAGTCGAATCTCAAGGGAAATGCTGGTTTAATATCTTGAACATTGTCAAGTGTACACAGATTTATACATAAATACAAAATAATTAATGAGATTTAAATGTATATGCTGACCGCAATGGACATGGTGTTTTCTATACTTACAAAAATTTTGGCAACTCAATTACCAAACCTTTACTTTTATTGACAAAGAGAAGCTTCTAGGGTCTCCGAATTGTGATTTCCCCAGGACTTAGTGGTCCTTAGGTTCAATAGCTCTCTTCTGGAGAAGAAGGACAGTTTGGCCTGTGACCACCAGATGACTAGGTTCCCTTGACCTGCAGGTGACTAGGTGCCCAGGCCTCTAAGCTTGACAGATGCTGTTCCTCCATATCGATTTGGTATCTGCTTATCTTTTAATGTTTCGTAAAATTGCAATCTGTCTCCAGGAAATCTATCCAGAAAGTTTTGTGTGTGTGTGTGTGTGTGTGTGTGTGTTTGTGTGTGTGTGTGTGTGTGTGTGTGTGTGTGTATGTGTGTAATATATACATATTAAATTTTACAAGTAATCATGAATTAAAGTAAACATCTCAGTAACATATTTTGCAATGAAAATGCCAGCTGCATACAAAAGTAGCAAGGTTTTAATTTTATATGATGATAAGACTTTCTGCCATGTAAATAGAAGAATGTGCTTTTATGTGTTGAAAAGCGACTATTAAATACAAAATTGGCTTTCCCTTCTGCAGTCAGTTTCCACAGCTCCACTATGCCGCTGAACTGCCCTCTCCTTCCGCTTCGCTCCTCTCTCCTCCTCCCAATTTGTGCCTTACTCCTCCTCCTTTCCCCTCCCCCTTCTTTCCTTGTTCCTCCTCCTTTCTCCTCCCACTTCTTTCCTTTCTCCTCCTCCTTTCTCCTTCCCCTTCTTTCTTTGCTCCTCCTCCCCTTCTCTCCTTGCTCCTCCTCCTCTCTCCGAGTACTCTCCAGTACTCATTACCTATTATCTCTTGTGTAGTACACATTTGTGGCAGATCCCTATTTTCACTTCCTCCTAAATATACTTTTAAATGATTGCTTATGAAAGTAAACGTCAAGCTCTTGGCCTCTCAGACAACTTGCGGTAAGGGTATTTTCCACACAGTCACTGATGCCCCACCCAATTATGGCTTTCTTCACCACCACATTTTTGGAGGTTGTTACAGAATTGTTTAGCTCTCATTGACACAGGGTCTACATTCTCCTTCTCTTCCTCTGTTACTTATTAATGCCTACCCTGTTTAGAAAGCTGGATGTTCTAAGTAACAGGATTCACTCTTTCATGAGTTCTTAAACTATTTCCAAGAGGGAAAGTCTACATTTATCATTACTATTGGTGGTGGTGGTGGTGGTGGTGGTGGTGGTGGTGGTGGTGGTGGTGGTGGTGCTGCTGCTGCTGCTGCTGCTGCTGCTGCTGCTGCTGCTGGTGTTGTGTGTGTGTGTGTGTGTGTGTGTGTGTGTGTGTGTGTGTGTGTGTGTGTGTTTGCATGGGTATGTACAAGTAGGAAGACGACCTGTGGAGTTGGTTCTTCTACAAGCTGGCTTTCCGAGAAGCATCTCAGATCCTCAGGCTTGGTACCAGGTATCTCAACCCTCTGAAGCATTTCACTGGCACCGAAGGTTGCATTTTTAATGAAAATATACAGGTGCCCTGATTCTTGGGATTTTCTGAAGATTCCACATGTCTCAGCCATCCCTTGCTCCTCTCTGGTCCCCTCATGCTCCTCACTGTCCCCTGCCTCTCTCTTTCCAAGTCTTCCCATGAAGCCTGACATTTCGTCCTCAGTTATAGCTACATAGTCAATTTAAAAAGAAAAAGAAAAACTGTCCCTGGTGACAAGGGTTGCATAACTCCCAGACAGAGACTTTATATCCTCGATGCTACAGTTCTTCCTCCCTGTCTGTGCCTCTCTGTAGATGGTCAGAAAAGCAGATGTTGCCTTTCTGCTACCAGAGCCTGGGAAGGGAGCCGATGTGTTGAGTGTTTGATAGGTAAGAGATAGAGTGAAGTGTGGATAATATGAACTCTAGAAACCTAGATATGAAGACAGCCTTCACCATGGAGGACAGTCTATTTAATTTAGGTTCTCCGATTCAGTCTTCAAAGGAACCTAGCAGGTAAGCCTAGAAGACTCTCTCGCCTGTAGATGGCTGGTCTGAGAGAAGTAGGTTCATCCCAAGGGGCCAGCTTGTCCTAGGTGATGAAAAATTCCCAGTTATTTCCTCTGGGGAGTGCAGGGAGTAGAAGGGAGACAAGGGCTTTATGATTGTCCTCTGAGCAGTAATTTTGTATCTCTCCTCTGTCTCATCTCACTTCTCCTGAAACTGCCCCCTGCTCAATACTGAAAGCCACACAGTTTTTCTGGGCTCTTGGATGTCTGGTTATTTGCTTTCTCCATTCCCTGAAGATCAGGCTGGTCTCAGTAAAGACTGGCATCCTTGCTTTGAGAACTGCCATCAGTAATAACCAATTACTGTGTTACAAGTCAGGTCTCTGAAGTTTCCCTTCCTGCCCCTCAGGGACACACACACACACACACACACACACACACACACACACACACACACAGAGTGTGGTGTAGGAAAACAAAGCAATAGCTTAAAATGTATCCAGACACATTCCCAAACTGAAAGCATGACTCACCCTGTGTATGTAATATTGATATTTCCGATTATATATAATTGAACTGAGGTTGTAGTTTATTTTCCAAATGCAAACACGTGTTTAATTAGAACAAAATGTGCATCTCTGTAACACTGAATTTTAAGTACCAAGTTCTAAAGTTTATTGATTGATGATTATTGTGGGGAAACATGAGCTCTTATGCATAAATCTTTTGACAGGAGCTGTCTGTCAAAAATAATGATCCTTTTAAAACTCATGAATAAATAATGATGCAGGTCCACTTTACATAAAAATACATACTCATTTACACTCTGTCCACTGAAATGAAATATGGTTATTTAAAATAATGACTCTGTGATGGGAGAGTAATGAAACATTATTAATTTAATACACGTAGTATTTTACACTCACTCTCGAATGACACGCATCTATTTTCAATATTAACACATTAGGCCAGTTTTTAAAAGACTTAACAAAATGTCTGGTGCAGGGAATCCTTTCACGGATGATATTGTGCATTTTTTTTTTATTAACTTGAGTATTTCTTATATACATTTCGAGTGTTATTCCCTTTCCCGGGCAAACATCCCCCTAATCCCTCCCCCTCCCCTTTTTTATGGGTGTTCCCCTCCCCCATCCTTCCCCCATTGCCGCCCTCCTCCCAACAGTCTAGTTCACTGGGGGTTCAGTCTTAGCAGGACCCAGGGCTTCCCCTTCCACTGGTGCTCTTACTAGGATATTCATTGCTACCTATGAGGTCAGAGCCCAGGGTCAGTCCATGTATAGTCTTTAGGTAGTGGCTTAGTCCCTGGAAGCTCTGGTAGCCTGGCATTGTTGTACATAAGGGGTCTCGAGCATTTTAACCCTTCTGGGCTGGGGTCTTATTTCAGTAACAACCCAGCCACTGTGGCAGGGACAGTTTTATTGTCTTATGGACTCAGGTCATCCTGGGAAGCCCCGCCCCCTCTCCTCCCACAGGAGAAAGCATGAGGAACCCGGAGGTATAAAGATATCACCTTTCGGGCTGGGGATTTAGCTCAGTGGTAGAGCCCTTACCTAGGAAGCGCAAGGCCCTGGGTTCGGTCCCCAGCTCCGAAAAAAAGAACCAAAAAAAAAAAAAAAAAGATATCACCTTTCTCCATCTCTCCCCATCAGTGCAGGGTGTTCTCTTCCCCTACTTTTTTCCATCTGCACACTGAGGAACAGCAACCACACTATTTTTTTTTAATTAATCATTCCATTTGTTTACATTTCAAATGATATCCCATTTCCCGGTTACCCCTCCACAAGTCCCATTCCACAATCTCCCTCATCCTTTGCCTTTATGAGGGTGCTAGCCCCCTCTTCCATCATATCCCTACGCTGGGGCATCAAACTTCCACAGAACCAACGGCCTCCCCTCCCATTGATGTCAGACAAGGCCATCCTCCGCTACATATGTATCTGGAGCCCTGGAGCCCTCCCTCTACACTCCTTGGTTGGTGGTCCAGTCCCTGGGAGCACTGGGTGGTCCGGCTAGCTGACATTGTTCATCCTAAGGGTTGCAATCCCCCTCAGCTTCTCCAGTTCCTACGTCAGCTCCCCCACAAGGGTCCTTGTTGGCCAATTTTCTGACTGTTTTCCTAAAAAACGGGGTAGGAAGCTAGGAAAATGATATTTGTCCCCTTCCTGTACAGGACCTAAGATCACTCGTGCGCCTTGGATGGTCTGTTTATTTTCCCGATTCCTTTCTTCCCCATCATGACCCCACTTTAGGAGAGGCTGGAAAAGGTAATCCAGGGACAAAGAGAAGAGAGAAACCATAGCTCTTCCCCACCACCCATTTCAAGGCCTGCTCTTCACTTTAATATTCAAAACTGGTTTTTGAAAGCCTGAGTTTGGGACTCTGAGGAAGCCAGGTGGCCATTTCTGACCTAATTTCATAGATGGGGAAACTGAGGCACGGTGAAATGACAAGCAGTGTCTATGCATGCCCTCATCATCTACCTTGTGAGCAGAAAACCCACACAAGGAAGTAAAATGTGTCTTTGAATGGAATCCTTTCCTAGGCTCACAGTGGGGTGTGGCTGAGCATGGATCCTCACACCCTCTCTCCTGTCCTGCCAAGACCAGTCTACTGTCACAGTGATGTGCTATTGTCCCAATAGTGAAGTGATGTTTATTAGTTCAACAGGAATTAAAAAAAGGTTTCATGTTTTCAATCAAGTTATTTAAATAACTTAGTGTTCAGCCTTCAGAAGACTTCCATATTTGGTAGGTAAAGTATTGACTGCTCTTCAAATTGAAATCAGTCTGGATTTTACAATTTTGTGAAAACCTCGGTGATAATTTAGATCCCCTGTCATGTTGCTGTGGAAAGTTCAGGAATCCCAAGGTTACCGTGGGGGCCTTGAAGATAAACAGCAAGTAAAATTAAGTTTAAATCTGACGTCGAAGTCAATCATTGCCTAAAATATCTTTGAAGGGCCTTACCTCAAATACCTCTCCCAAAACATATTCCATGCACAAGAGGGATCTAAGGTGATTCACTGGAATCTACATCTGTCAACATATCTAGGTATACGCCTCACATAATCATGGGGTTGCGAATGTGTCCTGGACACAAACCCACAGTCAGTACAGGGTTAACAGCAGCCCGCAATTCATTTTCTTTTTAATCATCTTGCACATGAGACCTCCGAGCAGAGAATGAAAATTGATTTATTTCTATACACGATCCCCCTTTTCCTGCTTATTTACATGGTGCAAGTGGCTGTTTTCTTAGGCATTTATCCCAGCATCCCAGCGTCACTTGATACATGGGATGGCTGTCAGTCTTCACGTATGCGCCGGCAGGACATTGATTTTTATAGGCAGGAGCCACAGTTATTGTTCTAACTTTATGCTATTACATTTAAGGAATACAGAGTTTGGTTTTTCACTACGTGACAGGATGCCACAAAGCTACTTCAAGCCACTCAGCAACAAAATGCGCACAATTCCTGTGATCTGGGCCAGCTCCAAAGGAAGAAGCTCACAAAGAGGTATCACAAGCCCGAAAAGGAGCTTTGTGGGTTATCACAGTGGCTGGTGTTCCCAGAAAGGAGACGTATCCACCGGGGAAAGTGCAGCATAATTAATTCAGACATTTCTCTGGAAGAATTTTAACTATTTCTAAATACGTGTGCCAGTTGGGAATGCTTGCCTTTTGTAAATAAATCTGCTTAAATTGGTACCTCAGAGAGATACTTTCTGTTACTGATTTTAGCGTGTCTCCAAAAGCGTATTACATTGTTAATATCTGGATGCAGGAGTAGCAGGAGCTGGTAACCAGGCAGTGGTGAACGGCCTCTCCTGCCAGGGACACTTGAAGGCCATACCTGTGCTCTGGGGTCAATTTATGAGTTTTCTTCTATTTCCAAATCAGATGTTTTTTTGCCACGATACTGGCCATCACACCGGCCAATACGAAGGTAGTATTTATTACAGTCATACTTCTACAGACAGCTTACCTTTCAGAACATTGAACAATTAGAAATAAATCCATTTTGTAGAGGAAAATAAGGTAGCTTGAAGTTCCCTTTTTTCCCAGAACACTAATTTACTTATATGTGGATTACAGATAAGTGAAACAGAAAAAACAGAACATTCGAACTGAATATGCTCCACACACAATAAACATTTACTTAGATATTTGAGGTCTGTGTTCTATATCTTGATTATTTTGCAATAGAGATGTATTTTAAAGAGAAAATGAAAAGAGCAGTGAGGAAATCTTCCTGACCCTTAGGATAGGCACACTTGAGTGTCTGGCCCTGTGACTTGCTTGGCTATTCTTTGCGTGACAAGTCGCTCTTAGGTCCTGAGAGTCATTGCTTCAAAAACAGAAAACTGAACCAAACTATTAAAACACAAGATGCTATGAAAGCAAAAATGATGAAGTTCATGGACCAGAAGTAGAGCAGAGCTTTGTTTAGGAGAGTGAAAGGCTTTAGTTTCTGCAAGTAATATTGTTTTAATGTGAACACTAATTATACAGTATTTTTATTTGGTGGTATAATGAGCCTTATGCTTTCAATATCTCAGTTTTCTGTGTGAATATGTTTTATTAAAGGTAAAAAGGGGGTGGTTCAAATAAGGAAGAAGTAAATATTTTTCATAGTACTTTCTTGCAAAATTCCGCTGCCCTGTAAAAGCTGTCTTCGTATATTTTTGGTTGTGAGCCTAGCCTTTAACGACTGAGTCATCTCTCCAGCCCAAACTGTCTTCTTATAAACTAGATTGCCACGTTAAATCAAAAAGGTGACTAGAGATACTGCCACCAGCCTTTATGGTTGCCCAGTGCAGTAGTAGGGGTCTACTGGAGTTTTCTATTTTACTAGTTTTTCTCCAGTTCCCTCTTGGGACTGTCCTTACATGTGGCTTCCAATAGCCCTTCCAGTCCCATTTTTCCCTAATCTGCTGCAGGCAAGAGAAGAAACTGATAATGAAGTTTATCAAATCTTTGATAAGCTTGATGATCCCTGGCTGTAGATTTTTGCAGTAAAGCCCCTAAGGGCTCGAACAGCTGAATGCTGCAAGCGGAACGCTGACCTTGGAAGTCAGGTCTTTGCGTAACTTCAGAAAGTCATGGCCTTGGAAAGGGAATCAGTTCCCTCAGTGCCCTTCCATGGAGACCAGGGTCATTTTGAATGATCTTCAGAAGATAAGTGTTTTTCTGTAGTCTCTTTTTGAACACGGCCGAAGATTTTTCTAAGCAGCTGTATCTGTTCTACTGAGGTCATCTGTTCCCTTTATACACATGCTCTTTGTCTGTTCATCCGGTGATGGACCTAGGAGCAACTGAAAGCTTGATTCTGTCCTTAGGGTTATTTTACAAATTCCTTGCCTCTAAACACACAAGCTTGTCTCACATTGGAGATGTCATGATCAAGTCTTAGTGGCAACGTTATAAAAACTGAATGAGAAAAGCGAGCCGTAGACAACAGAAAACTGGAAGCATACCAGATCTTTCTGAGTAAATAAAAACAGACTAATAACTCATTACTTTGTTGTTACTATTCTGCCAGCACTCGTGGGTTCTTCTCTGTCTGTCTCTGTCTCTCTATCCCTTCCTCTCCCTCCTCCCTCTCTAATTAACAGTATAGTTAAGTATGTAACACATCTTAAAAATCGTTCCTGAACAGTAAACTTCATACTTTCTATTCACATCAGCAAACAGAAGTTCTGTGCTCAGTCTGGGCCCATTCCCCACTCCAGCAGTATTTTTATAGAAGTTACTATTTTGTCTTACAGGTTGACCATTGGTGTTTAGCGTAATATGTTATTTTTTTCCTTTGTTTTGTTTTGGTTTTGGTTTTTCCCAGGTTTGGATAAATGTACTCACTCAGAATGGTGTCACTCTTTACATTCAGCCCTTCCCACTCTTTGCCGTCTCTTTTGATGAACAAACAGCTTAGACTTCAATCTTGGGGCAAACATCTCTGCCCTGTGCACATCCCGAAGATAACCGTGCACTGTACATTGCAGAAGCTTCATCTTGTTTCAATTTTCACACACGGATCTGGAGTGTATCTAGAAATGACTGTTCGGTGTGGCATCCATTAGGGAACCATGATTCAGTTTGTCGCCAGGCATAGCGGGTATCCCAGGACTGATTACTGTGGAGCCATGCTTTCTCAGAGTCTTTTGTAGTTGCTTTGAGTCGGTCAACCATCCACACACAAGAGGGATTGCTTCTGATTTCTTTTTTTTATTTTTTTATTTTTTATTAACTTGAGTATTTCTTATATACATTTCGAGTGTTATTCCCTTTCCTGGTTTCCGGGCAAACATCCCCCTCCCCCCCTCCCCTTCCTTATGGGTGTTCCCCTCCCAACCCTCCCCCCATTGCCGCCCTCCCCGCAACAGTCTAGTTCACTGGGGGTTCAGTCTTAGCAGGACCCAGGGCTTCCCCTTCCACTGGTGCTCTTACTAGGATATTCATTGCTACCTATGAGGTCAGAGTCCAGGGTCAGTCCATGTATAGTCTTTAGGTAGTGGCTTAGTCCCTGGAAGCTCTGGTTGCTTGGCATTGTTGTACATATGGGGTCTCGAGCCCCTTCAAGCTCTTCCAGTTCTTTCTGATTCCTTCAACGGGGGTCCTATTCTCAGTTCAGTGGTTTGCTGCTGGCATTCGCCTCTGTATTTGCTGTATTCTGGCTGTGTCTCTCAGGAGCGATCTACATCCGGCTCCTGTCAGTCTGCACTTCTTTGCTTCATCCATCTTGTCTAATTGGGTGGCTGTATATGTATGGGCCACATGTGGGGCAGGCTCTGAATGGGTGTTCCTTCAGTCTCTGTTTTAATCTTTGCCTCTCTCTTCCCTGCCAAGGGTATTCTTGTTCCCCTTTTAAAGAAGGAGTGAAGCATTCACATTTTGATCATCCATCTTGAGTTTCATTTGTTCTAGGCATCTAGGGTAATTCAAGCATTTGGGCTAATAGCCACTTATCAATGAGTGCATACCATGTATGTCTTTCTGTGATTGGGTTAGCTCACTCAGGATGATATTTTCCAGTTCCAACCATTTGCCTACGAATTTCATAAAGTCATTGTTTTTGATAGCTGAGTAATATTCCATTGTGTAGATGTACCACATTTTCTGTATCCATTCCTCTGTTGAAGGGCATCTGGGTTCTTTCCAGCTTCTGGCTATTATAAATAAGGCTGCGATGAACATAGTGGAGCACGTGTCTTTTTTATATGTTGGGGCATCTTTTGGGTATATGCCCAAAATTGCTTCTGATTTCTAACCTGAGCTGCTCATCTACTCTTCCCTGGGCAATGGCTACAGTTGCTGAGATTTACACTAGAACTTGATATTCCAGGGAACCAAAACCATCTTCCCCCTCTTCCTGCTCCTCCTTTTTCCTTCTCCTCTTTCTCAGAGGCTTACCCAGTTGTCATCACTGTCCTCACTACAGGAAAAAGAACCCAGTTCTCCAAAGAGCATCAGTTTATCAACAACACAAATCAGCAAGAATATTAGGATGGGATTGTATTTAGTGTTTGATTGGATCAACATCAAGAACACTGACTATAGGATCCTGGTCCTTTCAAACTACAAGCAGAGTGTTATCAGGATGTTTTAGGTTATCTTGGATTTCTCCTATTGACATTTACCTTTCTGGATCGTATTTTCTGTTTCTTCTACATTAATATGCAATTGATATGTCAGGCATAGTGACACACGGGAGGCAGAGGCAGGTGGAGATCTGGGAGTTTGAGGCCAGTCCGGCTTGTATGGAGTTCCACGACAGCCATGGCTATTTAGAAAAAACTAGTCACAAACACACACACACACACACACACACACACACACACACACACACACACACTTGATTTAGAAGCATCTCATTTTCATGGGGTGTACTTGCAAAGATCATAAATCAATTCTAACGATATTTTGCAAACTAATTTCAAAAAAATTATTTTCAGTTCAAACAGATTTCTTTTTCTTTTTCCCCCTTTTGTTTTGAAGCTTTGTTTGGTTTTTCTTTTTTTCCCCTCCCCCATTTTGTTTGTTTCTTTGTTTTGTTCGTTTATCTGTTTGTTTGACTGAGACAGGATCTCACTAGGCAGCTCTGGCTGCCCTGGGACATATGTCAACCAGGCTGGTCCCAAACTCACAGAGATCTGCCTGTCTCTGCTTCCCAAGTACTGCGATTAAAGACGTGTGCCACCACGAGTAACTTCCTTTTATTTAGCTTGCCTAGGATTTCCAATACAGTGTTGAGTAGACGTCATTATAGCAAACAACATTGAACTTTCACCATTATTGAAAGGAAAATACAGGGACATTTCAGAAATAAGGTACGTTTTAGAAAAAAGTGAGGCCTGTTGCAAAATTTTCAAGACAGGTCTCGTAAATCTTCTTTACCAAAAGATTAATTTTTAAAATCATGGATCTGTATTGTACCATGTTAGGTACTTTTTATGTATCCATTAAAAAATACATGAACAATTTTTTAAAAAGATCATGAGTATTTCTCCTTGCTATCAGGTTTGGAGTCAAAGTTCTATTGACCTGATAGATGGAAAATGTTCTTACTCTCTGTCTCTAAGATCAGTGCTCCCGAAATAGTTGAGACAGTCATTGGAGAAACAGTTCGGGAAATCTTATTATTGAGAGCGCTTTCAGTTAGAAAATTGAGTAGGTGTGTGAAGCACTTGTCAAACAAGTGTAAGATCCTCAGTTTGGATCTTGAAATCCACAAAATGCCAGGGGAGGTAGCACCATATCCATCTTCAAGGATGTGGGAGATGGAGACAGGGCAACCCTGGGAAGCCCAGGACCAGCTAGCCCAGGGTTCGCAGGGCAGCTTCAGAGACTGGGCTGCAAAATCAGTGGAGGACCAGTTGGCACTCTAACCTTTCTCCACTCATCATGGTATGTATATGCTTATGCACACATATACAGTTATATACACACAATTATATACAGTTTCATACGAAATAATTTTTAAAACCAATCTCAACTCTTACAGAATTTTCTGAGAATTATTTTATGTTTTTTTTTTATTCAATTCTTCGTGTTTGAAGTCATTGTCACTAAGTTCTTGTGTCTTACTTTTCTTTGGTTAGTAATTCTATCTCTTTATTTTAAAAGTGTTGAAGCTTAAAAGTTTTATTTAATTGTTCTGAATATATTCTTTTTTTTTTTCTTGTAGAGTTCCTGTCTCCTTCAGTGCCTCAAATTTTTCCTCCTATTTTTCTAAGAGTCCCCTAGGTCCATGTACTGTGGGTGTCTGCATCTGTCTGAGTCAGCTGTGGGTGGAGGCACTCAGAGGAAATGTGGTCATGTCTGTAAACATAACAGGGTGTCAATAGTGTTGGGGATTAATGCTTGTGCATGGGACGGGTCTCAAGTTGGGTCATTCCCTTAGTCTCCGCTCCTTCCCCCATGCCTGCATTTTTTTTTGTAGACAGGATACATTTTGGGTAGACAGTTTTGTGGGTGAGTTGGTGTCTGTGCCATGCCACTGGGGTTCCTGCCTGTCCACAGGCGGTAACCACATCCCTAGTGTAGTGAGTCACAGCTACGTTCACTCCATTGATTCTTAGGTGCCACATGATGATGGTTTTTGTTCATATTGTTCTTCTCCTAAGCTCCTCCCAGATCTAGGCCCCGCCTCCCCACCCCTGCTTGCTCTCAACTGTACATCCTAGCTTTTCTTTATTGTTTTAAGTAATTCACAGTCTAATGTGTTCTAACTCCACACTCCTGGGCATAAACCACCCATAACAGCACAGTTGATTTGCCAGTGGCCATACCCTTTAAAAAACTATCTTTTTTTCCCCTCAAAGCTCTCAACTATTAATTGTTCCTCAGTTAGGGGTGGAGACACACCAGCCCTCCCCTCTCCTTTTGGGGTGTGGGCTGGCTTGATCTCCTGCGGGTCTTACACAGACAACCACAGCTGTTTGTGTGGGCAGTGTTTCTGTCATGTCTTAGAGACAGTGTTTCACTCTGGTCCTCCCTGACCTCTGGCTCCTACAATCTTTTCGCCTACTCTTCTGAAGTATTTCCTGGTCCTCAGGGAGGGTGCTGATGTAGATTCCCACTTGGAGTTGGGCATTCCACTGACTTAATTCATTAAATTTGTTTCATTAGTTAGTTGCCTCTATGGGTTTGCGTGCGCACACACACACACACACACACACACACACACACACCCAAAACCACACACAATCTACTTTATAATTTACATTGATTTCTATTTAGCTAAACTTTATTGTCATTAGTATGATTTTAAGTGTCAAAACTAGTATAAATAAGCTAATACGTGTTAAATTATACTATAGACAATAACCCAGTAAACATAATAGAGTATAGACTAAGAGTCACAAAACATTTAAACGTTAAAAGTTTGTTGAAAGTTTGTCTTTGTAGAATTTCACTTCATATTTGTCCTATACCATCTCCTATACATTTCACCATTTAAAAATCCTTTTGGCAATATTGTGTTTGGCTACTATATAAGTTTGTTAAATAATTTTATTGACTTTTTATCATATTTTTGTGTATTTGATTTGCTAAGATAGAAATTGGCTATGTTTGCAATTCACCATTATGACTGTGGCCCTGTTTGTAACTGCAACAGATCATGCTTCAGACAATTGCTTTTAAGCCAATGAATTAGAATGTATTTCCCAAGTGAATCTTTTATTATCGTGGGCTGTTTTTTTTCTCTTATGGTACTTCTTGAAAGTCTAGGTCTGTTATTAGTGTAATTACACATTCCTTTTGATCAATGTTTACATGTATTTCTTTTCCTATCGACTTTTAACCTTCCCTTATGTTCATCTTACTGATACGTCTTTTCTTATTTTTCGGTTTGGGAAATTTAATAATTTAATTCTAGAATGTAGCTCATTTTATGTAAAGTCTTCTGTTTTTTCCTGTCACACTTGATCTTCTCCTAGATTGATACACACCCCTTCATTATACACAGGGCATGCGTTTGGGTGCACGTGAAGTCAAAAGTTGATATGAGGTGTTTTCCTCTATCACCTTGCGCCTTATTTTTTTGAGACAGGGTTTCTCATTCACTCTGGGAAGATTGGCTGGCCCAGTGAGCTCTGTCTGTTTTCCCCAACACCAGCCATTATAGACATGCTACTGCCTCTGGCTTTATACTGTGGTGCATGGGTATCATGTTTGCAGGCGGTATGTTATCCAGGAAAACATTTTCCCAGCTCCCTCCATATACACTCTGTTTGTGTTCTTTTCATGTTTACATAGACATTACAATATGAACCCTTCACTTATCAAAGCCTGAATCAATGAGGACACTAAGATCTTCAGAGGTAATTACTAAGAGTGTTGGCAGTGACTTCTAAGTAACCTTAAGTGTCTTTGTTCATTTCTTCCAGTCTCAATTTGTTTCCAGTGTGTGTTTGAAGTCTATGTGCCATTACAACATTACAAACTATCAAGCTATTGGTATTCATTTATTCAACAATGTAGTGCTATTTAGTATACATTGTTGCTCTTTCTTTTGTTCTTGCTACAGATGTGACCCTTCTTTTCAGTTCAGATTTCAGATAATTTTTTTCCTTTTACCAAAAATTAAATCTGTAAGGTTTATTTAAATATTGACCTTCACATGATCATTTAAAGAAAACTTTGAAAACTTATTTTATAGTCCCTCTGGAAGGACAGATGGCTACAGAATGTAAATCAGAGGGATGCTTTGAGTGTACATTTGTGTTTCTGACTTCTACAATGTAACCCCATGTTCTACAAATTCAAAATGCTGCTGGGAGATCCTCAGTTGCCAATCCGGTTCTTTAGAAGCCTTCTGAATTTTGCTACTTTAAAGAATTTTGTTTTCCCTTTTGGCAGTTTTACTTGGTTGGTATAGACTTGTCTGGGTACTTTGTTTCCTTTTAATTTTTTATAGCTACCTTGATGTTTCCAGTGTGCTTCTGATCAGTATTTACCTGATATAATGCACATCCACATCCATCCATCCATCCCTCCATTCATCCATCCGTCCATCCATCCATCCCTTTCACTATGTTTCTATGTCTCCTACGCTGTTCTCTGTCCCATCCTTTAACATCTCCATAGTTAATTTACTTTCTCTATCTCTTTTTATTTTATTGGAGGTTGTTTCATTTTCATTTTGTGTGTGTAAAATGTTTTGCCTGAATGTCTTTATGTGTACTGTGTGCATACCAGGCATGCACAGGGGCCAGAAAAGCATGCTTAATTCTCTGGAAATGACATTTTTATCAGTTGTTCACATTATGTGGGTTATAAGAATCCAATCTGGCTCTCTGCCACAGCGGTGGGTGCTCCAAACCACTGAGCCATCTCTCCACTGGGCCCTCATTCCGCCCCCCCTTGCTCACTTCTTCATGAGTTAATCTCTTAGGTATAATTTACTATTAAACATTTACTTACCCCTTAGCTTTAGTTATTATATTTTTCAGTCATATATCTACTATGAGATTGTCTTTGGTACCTTCTTGATTTCAGTTAAGATTTTGAATTTGGGGTATCTCTTGATATAACTATAACATGGTACAACTGTGTTTAAGTCTATACTTTATTGGCCTCAAGAGCTAGAGGCCTTTAAATCAAGCCTTACATTACTCACTTAAAGGTGTCTTCACAATCCTGTTAAATACTAAGCTTTTATCAATATCACAGAAACCAGAACAGTTACCTAGGGGACAAACAGAGGATGAATTCCAACTCTACTTTTGTACATGTAGGTTTCTAGCCAAAGTTGCTGTAATAACTTTATTATTTTACTGACTCCCAAACGCCATGAGATATACTTTACATTTTGTTCAGCTCCTTAAGTAAACCTTGCAGGGATATTCACTGAATTATCCATTCCACAATGACCAAGGGCAGGAGTGTCTGTAGTTACTAATTTCTTTACTGATATTACATCGGGTGTTAATGATTTTTCTAACAAAATTGGAGACTTAAACTTACCTGGCTTCATGTCAGTGATTTTGACTACAAGGTTGAGTGTTGGTTATGTGTTGCTATTTCATAGTTTTTTTTTCAAGATTCTTTCTTTAATTCTCTCATTTAGACTTAGCTGCATGAACCTCCCTACCCCTTTAGGTTGTGGTTTTAACACCAGATACATGGCATATACAAAAATCCTGGGTTCTGCCCAATTGTCACATACCTTATTTTCTGTCAAACTTGCAATCTTTGTCAGGTATCATGAATTTCCACGAAATTACTCTATGAAAAGCATTGTCAAAGTTGAACAAATGTGAGTTTAATGTCTCACTATTAGAGAAAATTTAAGAAAAATTCTTACTGTTTTATACTGTATACTACATTATATAGGGTGGTTCTGATAAGAAAATCCAAGTGTCGTGTGTGATGCAAAGTAGATGGTGATAGAGAACGGAAGTGGAGAAGGAAGCCCCAGAATATGGGTTCCATTCACGTTTGAGAAGCTAAACCTATTCTAGCTGGGACAAACGTCCACATTAGTGAAAAAAAGCCTGAGAACTTGACCTGCAGCAAAACCCAAGCTGCACCCATGTACCAGGAAGGACGCCATAGCTTGTCCTCGGCCAGAGTTACTCCCTAGCTGCTTCCTAACAACAGTTAATCAAAGATTAGTCTGTTTCCGATGTGCTTTCAGACCATTCGTGATTGTATATCAACTTGTTTCAGAGCGCCCATCTGTCAGCTTACAATAGACATTCAGTTACATACTTGCCAGGATAGACCCACCTCACTTATTTCCATGTCCTATAAAACCTCACCTTGCCTAGGGTTCGAGGCTGCTCAGCTTTCCCATCCTTCTGTGCCAGGGTTGGGTTGAAGGAGAGCCCAAGCCCAAGTCTGTAATAAAGACACCCTAATGCTATAACATCAGAAATGGTTCCTTGGTGGTCTTTTGGGGTTCACAAACACTTCCCTTCATAGGGAAGGTTATTTCTAAGATGGCTTTATTTAGAATTGTCGCATACAAATAATAAAAGGAATCCTGAGTTGCACCTTGATTTCTCACTGTAACTTTATTTAGAGTCTTTTTGGAGATAACCCACTTCTCTATCATCGGTACTCAAAGGAACTCCTCTGACTCACAGTAGCTTTCTACTCATAAGAGGTCACATGTGGAAAATGGGGGAAACTGTAGTTGTTATTTTATGGTATGATTTTAGTATTCAAAAATAAAGAGTAAACTGCATCAGATCATAATTAATGTCATCACATTTTGTTTCAATCCTGTGTCAATATGTGCCGTGATATAGTTAATATAATCAAGGCAAATTAACTGGGTTGAAAGCGATGTGAAATTTCCCACAAGAGGATCACAATGTTACGTGCAAATAACTCCTAGTTAAGATTCAGGTGGCCTTTTAAACCTTTAATCTTTGAGGCCAATTTCTTCATCTGAGTAATAACAATATAAGCAGCTTTGGACTAGGGTATAAGACGGCTGTGGGAATATCAGAGCTGCGGCAACAAAGGCTTCTGCACACTGGAGTGCACCGTACAGTGTGAGCTGATAGTTTATAATAACAGCAAACAGAAACCTAAAAGATTTCTTTTAACTGGGCGTTCCATTCATATTAAAGCGTCACCAGAAGATTCTGTGGAGTGCTTGTTTTTATGTTATTTCCTTAATCTTATCTGTGTCTAGGACTACTTTCTTATTCTAAAATGTAAACAAGTAAACATTCATCTCTTTAGAAAATAAGGAATTGTAACCTGTCATATATTATTATATACACTGACGTAAGAAAACAAAGTGTGTTCAGTTTCCTTCCATCTCTGGCTTGTCTGAAAAATATTAAGTTGATTGGGAGATTGAATCATGATTAAGGTAAAGGAGTGTTGGGCTGGAGAGATGGCTCAGCCGTTAAAGGCTCACAACCAAATATATAAGATAAAAGAGTGTCCTTTTTCTGGGAGTTTTCATGATGAAATTTAGAATTTTGCCATCTTTAATTATTTTTTCCAGAAGATGATTTAATTTTATTGTATTTGAAAATTAAGATTTTATATGAGTTTGTACTTTTAATTACCTACTTTTGATGAAAAGGTAATATTTAATATGAGAATATGAGAAAATGCATTCATTTACTTTAAACTATGTTACCCAAAGAAAAATTAAATATGTAAATATAATACAAGAGTTCTGACAGCTCTTAAATTTCAAAGTATAAAAATACTATATACCTTTAAAAAATATAAAATGTAATTCCTTGTCACCCTTAGCTGTCCATGTAATTTCTGATGTGGCAATGTTATAGGCTATGTTTGGAACCAGTTCTTTTGGAGAACACAAAGAGAACTTTTCTTCCTTTCTTTCTTTCTTTTTTTTTATTTTACAAATTTGAGGTCAGTCATAGTCTTTCAGATTATCACTTTTTCAACTTTTAAATTATTTTAAACCATATGTAGCTGTGTGTATGTGTCTTCATGTGGGGATATATATATAATATATATGCATATATATGCAAGTGCCCTCAGAGGTTTCTGGCCTTCTGGAACTGTAGTTATAAGTGTTTCTGGGCCATCCCATGTGTGTGCTGAAAACCAAACTCAGCTTCTGGAAGAGCAGCAAATGCTTTAATCTGATTAGCTGTCTCCCCAGCCCAAAGACTTCCATTTCTTGTTTTTGTTTTGTTTTGTTTTGTTTTGTTGTAATAATAACAGATGTATGCATTTCCCCAAATTTGTTCATAGCAGTAGCCACGATTAAGTTCTGCAATTATTAATCAGATCGTTTTGTTGTCCTTGCATGTTCTTAATAAGATCTGTCTCTGTCTGCCTTTCATTTCTCCTTCCCTCTCCTTTATGAAAAAAAGAAAAAGGAAGAAAAGATGAATTTCAAGTAATGAAATAGTCAATTTACTATCTCAAGCAACCACTTGTTACAGAACAAAATTATTCCAATATTTAGAGTTCTTGGCATTTTTTTTAATCCAGCACACTTAGTAAAATGTGCCTAATGTCATTGAATTTTTTGAGCTCTCCATTAAAGTTCTTGGTTAGCTTATCAACTAGAATGTTAATATGGTCTCATTCAGAGAACAAGAAACTGATGGGAACGAGTCTTCTGCAATAGCCTAGTGGATCGTCCTACTCTATGCAAAGATGCCTACCAGGGTCACACATATCAGGGGTTTGGCACTTTATGCTTCCACTCATGGTACTTAAAAAGTAGATAAAATGTACTTCATATTTTAAAGTTCTGTTGATAAAGGAAGTGTATAGCCACTACGTGATACATCTACAATGGGGAAAGATGGGCTCGGAGTCTCAGACTGGTGGTCAGGACTCTGGCTCTCTATCATCTTCACACTCTATATTTTGACACACTGCAACTCTCTAAGTCCCTAAGCTACCATTTGAAAAGTCTGTATCTTTTGTAAAACTTGGATTAAGTTTGTTGGATATTAAGGCCACTCATTCAATTCTCTCACAGCTAACAAACAAACAAACAAACAAACAAACAAACCAAAAAACACACCTCAGTCCTGGTTGCAGTATAATAAAAAAAGGGACACGACTGGTTCCCACCCCTCATTGCTCCACGCTGAGCCCCTGGTACTCTCAGCCCCGGGCAGTCTCTCCCTGGTGTTAGTTCTGTCTCCTTAGGGCCATATAGAACTAACCTTAATTTATCTCATCAGAGGCTGGCTTCAGTGAGGCACCACACCACATTAGCCTAGCTGTCTTCTGGCCCCAGTGGTTTCTCCACTCTCATTGCTAGTCACCCTGGCCAGCCCTGGCCAGCTGAAAACTCTGATCCCAGCTACCCAGTAATACCAAGACTCAACAAACTGTCACCCAACAACCAGATTTATATGTTAAATACTCAATCTACAATACATCCACACGATAAATTTACAACCAATTGATAAGGATATAAACTGCCCACCTAGATAAAATATAATTTCCTCATCTAGACACAAAAGATCCTGTACACACCCATCCCTTAAGAATAGTCATAACATGGCTCTATTATGTAGTTTGATGTTTAGAAAGGAAAGCACTTGTTTCTTTCGCACAACCTAGTTAGTACATGAACCAAACAGCAGGCCAGATCTTAAAACCCAAAAAGTGTCTGTGTATATTTAATCTATGTATTTAAACATAAAATAGTTAATGTTTTTCAATTCATTATGGATGGGCAGGGCTTTTAATGGCTTACTTATTGGGAAGATATCTTTTGTCCTTCCCCACTGTCATTTAAGTATAATAAACTTGTAACAATACACGAAAAAAAAAAAAGAATAGTCATAACAACCTGTAAAGGTGCAGAGAGAAATCTTAACATCTGCCACCATGTTCTCTCAGCTGCTCCCTCTCCTTGCTCAAGTCTCCTCTGCTTCTCCAAAACTTTTTTCTTGCTCATCCTTCCTTCTCATCCAATGGTAGGCCTTGTTCTATTCTGTGCCTGCCTTCACCTGCGTAATGACATCAACCTACAAGTCTTAGACTCGAAATAACAGGCAGCTAAGGAATGCTGGGAGTGGAAGAAATAGTTATTCCTCAAGAAAGACCACACTAACTGGTTATCTAACACCAAACTATCAGTTCTGAAAGCATGCATATATAAATAGCATATAGACTGAACATGTTGCGTTTATTTATTTAAGAATACACACACCACACACACACACACACACACACACACACACACACACACACACACAATTAAAGAAAAGGAGGCCATAAATTTAAAAGAGAGTACGACAAAAGAGGCACCTGGGAGAGCATGGAGAGCAGAAAGGGAAGGGGAAACGTAGTTATAATCTCAAAAAACAAAAAGGAAATTTTAGGGATTATAAAAGGCATGTCCAAACCTTTGCTCTCATTAGTTTTGGGCAGTCCGAGTTCTTTTTCTTTGATGGTTGCTGAAATAAGTAATCTCAAAGGCTTTTGATGAGAAAAAAAAAATGGCTGGAAGCCATGATGTTTCGGAGGCAGATCTGCCCTTAGGAGAGACGTTTGACTTTGTCAGCTAAGAGAAATGAAGGCATTTGAAAAGGAATATGCTAAACAAGAATTTTGAATATTGAACACTGGCACAAATTCAAATACTTAAATCATTCAAATATTTAAGAGTTGGAGAAAAGGGCATTTCCTTTGAAATATTCTCTATAGCCCTTTTAACTATAATACCATACACTTTAACTATTAATATAGCATCATATAATATTAAGTAGTACTTTTAGATTAAGTGATATTGTGAAGGATTTTACTTTATAAAAGAACTTTCTAGTTTTACAACTCTTTATTGTTTCACCACCAGAGTTCTTAAAAGAATGCTGTTCATAATTATTGTGACCATTTCTGCCTCTCATACTTCAGCCAGCCAACCAACCATCATTGGAGATTTTCCTGATATCACTTCACTCATTTTATTCTTTTCAAAATCACCAATGTCACTGGCAATGCAACAGGCAAACCCCATTTGGCCCAGTCTCTATGGAATGTTCCCTTTGTTCAGCTTTCTTAATAGCACTCTTCCAATGTTTTCACGATTCCCCGCTCCCAGCACCTCCCAGTGTTTTCTCTGGATCCATCTCTTGTGTTCTCCACTTAATCATCTCCCAAGTCTGTCCTTAAATCTTCATCTTGTCATCTCTGGATGTCTCCCCTGCCATTCAGAGCTGTTTCTTGTGAACCCCAGTGGCCCACTGTTACAGCAGAAGAGTGGGGAAAGTTTCAACCCAGGATACCTCAGATGACTAAGGCAGGAGATGGGTTCCTCCCCTCTCCCAACCTGATGCTGCTAAGTCAGCTGCCCCATCATCAACCCTAGTAAGAATTTATTTATTTATTTATTTATTTATTTATTTATTTATTTATTTATTTATTTATTTATTTTTATTAACTTGAGTATTTCTTATTTACATTTCGAATGTTATTCCCTTTCCCGGTTTCCGTGCAAAGATCCCCATAACCCCTCCTCCTCCCATTCTATATGGGTGTTCCCTTCCCCATCCTCCCCCCATTGCCGCCCTCCCCCCATAGTCTAGTTCACTGGGGGTTCAGTCTTGGCAGGACCAAGGGCTTCCCCTTCCACTGGTGCTCTTACTAGGCCATTCATTGCTACCTATGGGGTCAGAGTCCAGGGTCAGTCCATGTATAGTCTTTAGGTAGTGGCTTAGTCCCTGGAAGCTCTGGTTGCTTGGCATTGTTGTACATATGGGGTCTCGAACTCCTTCAAGCTCTTCCAGTTCTTTCTGATTCCTTCAACGGGGGTCCTATTCTCAGTTCAGTGGTTTGCTGCTGGCATTCGCCTCTGTATTTGCTGTATTCTGACTGTGTCTCTCAGGAGCGATCTACATCCGGCTCCTGTCGGTCTGCACTTCTTTGCTTCATCCATCTTGTCTAATTGGGTGGCTGTATATGTATGGGCCACATGTGGGGCAGGTTCTGAATGGGTGTTCCTTCTGCCTCTGTTTTAATCTTTGCCTCTCCCTTCCCTGCCAAGGGTATTCTTTTTCCTCATTTAAAGAAGGAGTGAAGCATTCGCATTTTGATCATCCGTCTTGAGTTTCATGTGTTCTAGGCATCTAGGGCAATTCAAGCATTTGGGCTTATAGCCACTTATCAATGAGTGCATACCATGTGTGTTCTTCTGTGATTGGGTTACCTCACTCAGGATGATATTTTCCAGATCCATCCATTTGCCTATGAATTTCATAAAGTCGTTGTTTTTGATAGCTGAGTAATATTCCATTGTGTAGATGTACCACATTTTCTGTATCCATTCCTCTGTTAAAGGGCATCTGGGTTCTTTCCAGCTTCTGGCTATTATAAATAAGACTGCTATGAACATAGTGGAGCACGTGTCTTTTTTATATGTTGGGGCATCTTTTGGGTATATGCCCAAGAGAGGTATAGCTGGATCGTCAGGCAGTTCAATGTCCAATTTTCTGAGGAACCTCCAGACTGATTTCCAGAATGGTTGTACCAGTCTGCAGTCCCACCAACAATGGAGGAGTGTTCCTCTTTCTCCGCATCCTCACCAGCATCTGCTGTCACCTGAGTTTTTGATCTTAGCCATTCTCACTGGTGTGAGGTGAAATCTCAGGGTTGTTTTGATTTGCATTTCCCTTATGACTAAAGATGTTGAACATTTCTTTAGGTGTTTCTCAGCCATTCAGCATTCCTCAGCTGTGAATTCTTTGTTTAACTCTGAACTCCATTTTTAAATAGGGTTATTTGACTCCCTGTGGTCTAATTTCTTGAGTTCTTTGTATATTTTGGATATAAGCCCTCTATCTGTTATAGGATTGGTAAAGATCTTTTCCCAATCTGTTGGTTGCCGTTTTGTCCTAACCACAGTGTCCTTTGCTTCTAGTAAGAATTTATTATCCTGACAGTTATCAGGCTTCACTCCTTGTTTGACCTGATAAGGTTCGCCCCTCTCCAAACACACTCTACGGCCCAAATATGCCGATGAAGTATCGTCCAACATTCCTGTCGTCACAGTGGTATATGGCCGGCCACACAAACCTTGCCCCAAAGACCCTAGCAGTCTCCGGGGACATAAATACCAACTCCCTTCCCTCAATAAACGTATCCACTTCTCTGAATCTGTTCTCAGGTGGGCACACACAGACCAAGATCCTGCCACACCCAGCTGCCAGGTTAAGCCTGTCTCTAGTCCAGGTCAGGGTGGAACCAGCTTGCCTGCCCTAGGGGAGAGAAGCAGACAGGAGCCAGCAGTTCGCAGCCCTCCGATTTCACACAGATCTGTCTGTGAACTTGAAATTCTTCCATCCAACAATCCATGGGGGTATTTTTCTGCTTGGACCAGTGACCAATCCTTGAAATCTAGCATTGCTACAGTAGAACTCAGCGACTTTATTTCCAGCACAGATCTCCCAGTGATTCAACTGGGAACTTGAGTTTCACTTTTGGGCTTCACACCCATCACAGCCATAAATTCGTGATGGGCATCGGTAACTGGATTGTGACATATTTGTTAGGTTTCCTTTCCTTGACACCTCTGTCAGCTCTCCCTTGACTGACTAGCTGGCTTACCGTTGCTCTGCAGTCTGTTATCCACTCCAGTAACTATATTGCTTCTCAAGTCCAGACACAGTCACATTCATTTCCTTTCTACCATTCTTTCATTTATGTCCAAATGTGCTGACGACTTGAGGGTCCCTGCAGGAGTGGTTCTCACCCTCATCTCCTCATTCACCTCCCCTTGTGCTAGGCCTCTTCCTATTGAACACTTCTATTTCATTCTACCCCTGCTCTTTTGTACCTCGGCACCTCTTACTGAGTGCTGTGTCTTCCAGAACTACTGTTTCTTCCCACCCACTCCCTCAAGTCTGCCTATTACAGAGGCTTCAGGATCAAGTCAGTAGCTCTTTTTCGATAAAGGCTTCCCTGATGCCTTGCCTGCCAAGCCTAGGGGAGGAGATCCGCTTGTATTTGCACAGACTTCCACAGTACCCCTCTCAGAGTCATTTCTTCTCTCCCAGTGCTGCTCGCTCTCTTCAAGTAGAGGGAATGAGTGGATCCTGCTCGACGGCAGCCCATACCCAGCGTTGGCCCTGATCACATGACTTGGTTCTGCATCGCTTTCATCTAATTTGTCTTATTTTTGTTTGTTTTGTCCCAAATAAGCTCATGCTTTGGCATAAGATATGTTAAAAGTCTCACTGTTCACCAGGGACTCCAGGTTCCAAGTTTTCAGATCGATGTGTCATGGTCATACAGATCACCTGAATGTTAGAAGAAACAAAAGAGCACAGAACTATTGTCATTAGTGGACAGGACTCTTCAGCCCAGAGAAGGCCTAAAAGGTTCACATACAGTATGCACATACTGTGATTTTATACACCTGTATTGACGATGACAATAATGATAAGGACTGTCTCAACAGAGTCTGAGCACTGCACCTCAGACAGGGGCGTTATTTTAAATGTAGCCATCAGCAGCACAATATATACTTTTCAGAATGTTGCAAACATGAGATTCATTATCCTAATCAAGTTATTGATATCAGGTGTTTAAAACCTTAGACCATGGATTCCAGAAGCACTTTCAGCTGCTTCCACTCTCTGCTGCGTGTTTAATGTTTAGGAACTAAAAAAGTATGAAAAATGAATATATACAAAATGTATGCTTTTGACATTGCCCCTATATTTTAAAGGATTAGGGTGAAGTGGCAGGAAAAACAATCAGTAAATGGGTTTGGGAGACTCCCTAGAATTCAGGCATGTTCTTCCTACCCACACCCCAGACTTCAGTATACCTTTGCCTTGTATACCAAGTACATCAATATCATTTGAAGGTTTGTCTTATATTCTACCACCTTCTAAAGACACCTGGTTGCGGGAAAAGCCTCTGACACATGGGCCTTTGGGGAGACATTTCCGACCCAAACTAGGACAAAATCTGCCCAAGAACTAAGCAAAATCAGGCCCCGGAGGACACCTGCCAAGGAGACAGACAAAATAACCGCGCTGCCAGATTGCTTATTAAAACCTAAAGCTTTCAACTTAATGTGTGCATGGAAATCTTGAGATTCACATGAGAGCCATCAGGTTAAAATTAGATGGAAGTCCGTGCATTCTTTCTCTTACCTAATGATAATACACAGATGCTTCAACAAAACTCATAATGTATGCAACGCATTGCAATGCTAGCTGAAAGTGCTTACGGATGTATTCTTTCCTTGGAAATCGGTGCTAAAATGTTCACACACGCCCTCTTAAAAGAGCTGCTTGTCATCTTTCTCCTATGCCTCCCAGAGATTCCTTGACTCTTCAAGAGCATGCATCAAATATTAAAAACGACTGCTGCTCTCAGAATGTTTTAGAACTTGACTCCCCAATCATGTTTTCTAATTATGCATAGAAGAAGTTTAGGGATCTGAACTTATCCCTATTATATTATCCAATTAGGTTTTATTTTAAAGTGCTTATAAAATTTATATTAAAGGATACATCATTACTTCCAAAGACTTCCAACATGGATTTTATTAAATGGGGCTTTGTCCAAGTTTCTTTCCATCTGTATTCATGTTGATTTCTGGAGTATCTGGAGGTTGTGGGTTTTGTTTGTGGAATATCTCTAAGTACAGTAAAATGCCTTGCTAGTACATCACACATGGCTTAGGGTAGGATATTATTGTCGGGAAGGGAAAGCTGCATCTATGGACATTTCCCTTTCTGTACCATTTTGAACCATATTTGTTCCTTTCTTATCCAGTTAACATTCTCTGGGTTTTTGCAATCTTTCAAAATATCTGGCCTTTTTTTATGGGCATGAGAGATTACTCAGCAATTAAGAGTGTTGGCTATTTTTCCAAAGGACTTGTGTAAAATCCCCAACACCCTCATCATGGTGGTTTACTACTATTTATAACTTCTGTCCTAGAAGAAATGATGTCTTTTTTGGACTCCGCAGGCACAAAGCACACACTTGGTATCCATATATATACAAAATGTTCATGCACATGGAATGAACTAATAATTATATATTTTTAAAGATTCCTTATTACATTTGCAATTGAATAAAGATTCAAACATTAAACCTGATTTTAAAAACTAGTATAAAGTGCTATATTTTATTTGTCTCTTTCTGTGGTACTGCTGCTCTCTAAGGCTAATTTATTATGATAAAAATACACCTGAATATATATTACAGGGAGAAAAGTCATCTTTTGTGATTTAAATGTTTTCCTGTGTTTTTTCCTGTATTATGACTCTTTATTTTTTTAACCATATTCAGAGTTGATAGAATTTAGGTTTCCAAAAAAAAAAATAGATCTTTTGAAAAAACATTTCAGCTTAAATACAGTATCAAATATTATTGTTCTTAATTTGAGATTATTTGCCTCATTGGATAGTTCAAATCATTTACATATACATTTTAGAATCATTTCTTGAGCCTAGGTGGTAGAGCATAGAGTTAGGAGGAAGATTTCTTACAGAAATTTTGTATTTCTGATATTTAAGATGCATGTATGTTCTGTATGTAAAATAATTATGGAGTTAGTTTTTAAATGCAATATGTTCACAAAGACTCAAGAAAGAAAGAGAACTTCAGACCAATTTCCCTTATTAATATCGATGCAAAAATACTCAATAAAATTCTTGCAAACCAAATCCAAGAGCACATCAAAACAATCATCCATCATGATAAAGTAGGCTTCATCCCAGGTATGCGGGGATGGTTTAATATATGGAAAACCATCAACGTAATCCACTATATAAACAAACTGAAAGATAAAAACCACACAATCATTTCATTAGATGCTGAGAAAGCATTTGACAAAATTCAATACCCCTTCATGATAAAAGTCCTGGAAAGAATAGGAATTCAAGGCCCATACCTAAACATAGTAAAAGCCATATAGAGCAAACCAGTAGCTAACATTAAACTAAGTGGAGAGAAACTTGAAGCAATCCCACTAAAATCAGGGACTAGACAAGGCTGCCCACTCTCTCCCTACTTATTTAATATAGTTCTTGAAGTTCTAGCCAGAGCATTCAGACAACAAAAAGAGATCAAAGGGATACACATTGGAAAGGGAGAAGTCAAAATATCACTATTTGCAGATGATATGATAGTATATTTAAGTGATCCCAAAAGTTCCACCAGAGAACTACTAAACCTGATAAACAACTTCAGCAAAGTGGCTGGGTATAAAATTAACTCAAATAAATCAGTAGCCTTCCTCTACACAAAAGAGAAATAAGCTGAAAAAGAAATTAGGAAAACTGCACACTTCATTATAGTCCCAAATAATATAAATTACCTTAGTGTGACTTTAAACAAGCAAGTGAAAGATTTGTATGATAAGAACTTCAAGCCTCTAAAGAAAGAAATTGAAGAAGATCTCAGAGGATGGAAAGATCTCCCATGCTCACAGATTGAAGGAATAATATAGTAAAAATGGCCATTTTTGCCAAAAGCGATCTACAGATTCAATGCAATCCCCATTAAAATTCTAATCTAATTCTTCATAGAATTAGATAGACAGAACAATTTGCAAATTCATCTGGAATAACAAAAATCCCAGGATAGCTAAAACTATCCTCAACAATAAAAGGTCTTCCAGGGGAATCACTATCCCTGAACTCAAGCAGTATTACAGAGCAATAGTGATAAAAACTGCATGGTATTGGTACAGAGACAGACAGATAGACCAGTGTAATAGAATTGAAGACGCATAAATGAACCCACACACCTATGGTCACTTGATTTTTGACAAAGGAGCCAAAACCATCCAATGGAAACAAGATAGCATTTTCAGCAAATGGTGCTGGTTCAACTGGAGGTCAGCATGTAGAAGAATGCAGATCGATCCATGCTTATCACCCTGTACAAAGCTTAAGTCCAAGTGCATAAAGGACCTCCACATCAAACCAGATACACTCAAACTAATAGAAGAAAAAGTGGGGAAGAATCTTGAACACATGGGCACTGGAGAAAATTTCCTGACAAAACACCAATGGCTTATGCTCTAAGATCAAGAATCGACAAATGGGATCTCATAAAACTGCAAAGCTTCTGTAAGGCAAAGGACACGGTTGTTAGGACAAAATGGTAACCAAGAGATTGGGAAAAGATCTTTTCCAATCCTACAACTGATAGAGGGCTTATATCCAAAATATACAAAGAACTCATGAAGTTAGACCGCAGAGAGACAAATAACCCTATTAAAAAATGGGGTTCAGAGCTAAACAAAGAATTCACAGCTGAGGAATGTCAAATCGCTGAGAAGCACCTAAAGAAATGTTCAATATCTTTAGTCATAAGGGAAATGCAAATCAAAACAGCCCTCACAGCAGTATGGCTAAGATATACTTAGAATGGCTAAGATCAAAAACTCGGGCGACAGCAGATGCTGTCAAGGATGTGGAGGAAGAGGAACACTCCTCCATTGTTGGTGGGACTGCAGACTGGTACAACCATTCTGGAAATCAGTCTGGAGGTTCCTCAGAAAACTGGACATTGCACTACCTGAGGACCCAGCTATACCTCTCTTGGGCATATACCCAAATGATGCTCCAACATATAACAAAGACACATGCTCCACTGTGTTCATAACAGCCTTATTTATAATAGCCAGAAGCTAGAAAGAACCCAGATGCCCTTTAACAGAGGAATGGATACAGAAAATGTGGTACATCTACACAATGGAATACTACTCAGCTATCAAAAACAATGACTTTATGAAATTCATAGCCAAATGGATGGAACTGGAAAATATCATCCTGAGTGAGGTAACCCAATCACAGAAAATCACACATGGTATGCAGTAACTGATAAGTGGATATTAGCCCAAATGCTAGATGCACAGAACACATGAAAGTCAAGAAGGATGATCAAAATGCGGATCCTTCACTCCTTCTTTAAAAGGGGAACAAGAATACCCTTGGGAGGGGATAGGGAGGCAAAGTTTTGAACAGAGGCTGAAGGAACACCCATTCAGAGCCTGCCCCACATGTGGCCCATACATATACAGCCACCCAATTAGACAAGATGGATGAAGCAAAGAAGTGCAGGCAGACAGGAACCGGATGTAGATCTCTCCTTAGAGACACAGCCAGAATACAGCAAATACATAGGTGAATGCCAGCATCAATCCACTGAACTGAGAACAGGACCCCTGTTGAAGGAATCAGAGAAATGACTGAAAGAGCTGAAGGGGCTTGAGACCCCATATGAACAACAATGCCAACCAACCAGAGCTTCCAGGGACTAAGCCACTACCCAAAGATTATACATGGACTGACCCTGGACTCTGACCTCATAGGTAGCAATGAATAGCCTAGTAAGAGCACCAGTGGAAGGGGAAGCCCTTAGTCCTGCCAAGACTGGATCCCCAGTGAATGGAATTCTTGGGGCATGGTGGTAATGGGGGGAGGATTGGGAAGGGAACACCCATAAAGAATGGGAGGGGGAGGTGTTAGGGGGATGTCGGCATGGAAACCGGGAAAGGGCATAACATTTGAAATGTAAATAAGAAATATCCAATTTAATAAAGATGGAAAAAAATAAAAAAATAGATGCAATATGTTTTTTCTTGATACAAAATTACTAAATTTAATGGCTCAAAACTAGCTTACGTGAGAGTTAATCACTGTGGGGGTTTTCTGGGAATGCAGGGCAGCCCAGAACTGAAAAACAGAGCCTCTATTCCTGAGGCACCAAAAGGCAGATGATTGCCTGAGATTGCAGTGATCATTTTGACTAGGAGCTGAGGAGTCCTGTGGCCTGCAATGGGAATCTCAGGAAGTTGTGAGGATCACAGACTACAGATAAAAGAGCTGAGAGCGTGATCCACAGAGTCTTTGTGCTTCTCCCACAGGCTTTTCTGGGGCCTGCTGGTCTACCCTCTCACTTAGAGCCTGGAAGCCATAAAAGACAGCCATGTACAGGAAATTATTGTAAAGGGATCTGCAAAAAGAGGCTTAAGGAAAGAAAATCAAGTGGCCCTGGTCATTATGATCACTTATCGAAGGAAATAAAAGGAAAGTAGAAACTGGTTTCTACAAACCACAGGTTTCCCTTTGCTGACTGAAAAGTCTTTGCTTCAGTACAGTCCACTTTGGCACTACAGCATTCCTTTTGGAAGGCTTTGCCTGATGCCTTGTGTCCTCAAGTGACCCTGATTCTTAGACCATTTTATCTCCTACTCCTGTATCTTCCCTCACCCCCAACCCCACCCCCAAGAGAATGGCCGATGATCAAGATTTGCTCATGGTTGGTTTTTGATAGAGTCCTTTTTGTTCTGTCTTTACACTTTTAAGTGTTATTAGTAAGCCCAGCAAAACACATTCAAAACAAAAAGTGTTAGTATGTTCTGGGATTATAGCTCACCAGTGGAGTGTTAGCCTAACAGGAACACAGGCTATGTTTAAATCCCACTTCAAGTACATACATATTTGCATACATGAGCAGGCATGTGCATGCACACACACACACACACACACACACACACACACACACATACACACACACAGACGACACCCCCGCAACTTCCCCACCACTCCACACATGAAATTATTTGTATGAAAACTAAATCAAAGGTTTTGATGAGCCTTGATAAGGAGGTGTCAGCCAGGTGTTTGTAAAGCAACTGGGAAGATTAACAGACATTTCATATTAATAATTACTTTCCGTGTACCTTTAAGTCTGGGATCTACTTAACAAAACCTGAAACTGGATGTGTAAAAATCCAGTGTTTTGAAGATATAATGCATGCAGGAAAGACAATGTAGAATTCACTATCAGTGTCTTGGCAGCGGAGTTTGATAGGTAATACACACTCACATATTGGGCGAGCAAAATGTCTATTTGACTGTGATGGACCATTTTGAACAGATATTTGACAGACAAGGTATATTGAAGAGGGAGCCTAGAAATTGGAATCCTTGCCTTGTGTTGAAATCCAAGTTTTGATGTTTCATATGGAAATTTGGGAAACTAACAATATAAGTCATATAACTCCTTTGAAAGTTGAGTTTGTTCTCCCAAATGAGGAGTGTTGGAGACAGTGCTGGTGACGTGTTGGGGAGGACTTGATGTGATATTCCATCAAAAAAAAAATACTAGGCACAAACAAAGCCCAGGTTATAGGCGTCCAGCCACTGCTGAGTTTGCCCAAATGCCCCAATCATCCTAAGTTTCACATGAATGTTTTACTAAAGACATGTTCATTATTTTACAGATAATTGTTATGAAGTCATTCAGGAAATAGTTGCTGAGCGTGCTATTTGTTAAACACTGAAATATGCTGGACAACACATCCAAGAATTACCGTACAGTTCTCTGCCTAATCTTAGACACTCGGGCATTATAGGGATATCAGATTAGAAATCACAAGGAACTGAGCCATTTTTTAATCTTGTCTCATGGTCAAGCACTAAATAGAAGAAAAAAATGATATTAATGATGATAAGTGTCAAGTTCTGAGAACTGTTTTGGGAAATATTTATTCATCCTCTCATTAAGTAAACATGCTTTTATCAGAATATTCCCTTAGGAAATGGTGTCAACATGGGTAGTAACGGCATGTAAAGGAATAACTACACAGAAATGAAATGTATTGTGGAAGGACAGAGAAAATATTATATATATATATATATGTATATATAATATTCCTAAATGCTTCTCCTATACTTTAAATAAATCTAAATAGCCTATTCATAGAACCAGGCTTGGTTTTAAATTGGGTGAGCCCTTACAGGCTTATAACATTGTGTGTTGTGGATATGAGCACAGACATTGAGTTAAACAAAAATTGGAATCTTGACTTTGCCACTTTAATAGCAGTTGGCTGACACTGGGAAAGTTGTTAAGCCCACTGCAGTTGTCAGCTGCTTGGAGAGCCCTACAGAATGTGGCTGTAATTGTGACAGGTAGGAGTCTGTTCAATGCTCTGATTGTACAGCAAGTGCCAAAAGATGTCTCCCAGAGCAAAGGCTGCACAGACACCTCCTTGGGACCTCCCCACGTCTTTAACGGAGCCTCTGACTTAGCTTTTTGCTGTCATCTTCAAACGGCTGTCTTGTTTAACCTTTTCTGTTTATTTGTTCTACTTTAGTGAAACAAATCTGTCCCTTGCAGCCATCAGGAAGCTGAGCTCATTAAAAGACGTCAACTCCACTTCCGAAGAGAAGCTTTTGATGTTTTTATTCATTCATTTGTTTGCTCAGTTTTGCTCTGCTTGGAGGGAGCAATTTCTGATACTAGAAAACATTTTTTTTAACACGTGTTGATATTCCACATGATATGTAAAATCTATTTTACAGAAATTTTTACACTATACATCACCTCCTCGGAAATTATCCAGAGTCAGGGCTGGAGAGATGGCTCAGTGGTTAAGAGCACTGACTGCTCTTCCAGAGGTCCTGAGTTCAATTCCTGGAAATTATCCAGTTAAAGTGCCTAAGCTAACATTCCTTCCTTGGACAGCAGCTGTATTCCAGCACCATTAATCTCTGGTACCTTATATTATCAATGAAGGCAATGCCCGGTGAATACTTCTGATGGCTTTATCTTTCTAAATGAATGACCTCCAAGGTCTTACAGTGTCATTACGCACAACTTCATAAATTCAACCGGATAAAACTAAAATGCCATTCCAGCAACAATTCATGGGGGAAAAGTACCATGTAGTTCATCGGAATCATGCTGTCCTGCCAACAGCACACATTTTCAGCAGCTTTGGGAGAGTGAAAGCTGTGTGATAAGGACACCAAAATCACTTACTCCTTTGATTAAAGAGAAGGGAAGAATAAGGCTCCTAAATGCACAAACCTAATAATTTAGGAGAATAAAAGAGAAGGGGGGGGAGGTACAAGGGGACCAGAAGCTTTTATAAGTAAGAATTTAAATGCAATTTTATAACTTCCTTCATCATTTCAGCTTTACTGGCTTAAAACTCCGAAAACCACATGGGAAGGCTGGTGCCCTTAACTGAATTCCTTAGGTTTGCCTCTGAGCTCCATAAGTGGCCTTGCTCCTAGAGCCTGACAATGAGGAATTGCCTCCCTATAGCCTGTGTCAGACACCTTTAGCTAACTTTGCTCTTATTCTTATAATGCAATCAGAGCTAGAGAAAAACTCATCGCATTAATCTCTGGTCATACACACATCACAAAATGGCTTGGAAAAATTAGCTGGCATGTTAGAGTTCTCAGAATCTCAGCTGTTTTTCATTTTCGACAGCAGGCGATTAGCTAAGAGATGAATTGATTGATTGGCTTTCCCACCGCCTCTCTATTCTAAGCGCTCTCCAATTTAAGTCCGAACTCATTCCTTCCACTTATCTGTGACAGGAGGAGGCACACAGGCCATGATGCATACATTCTCTTGCCTAAGCCAAAATAAGCAAGAGGAGCTGACAGAGAAATGAAGGCTCCTGACAGCTTTGCAGCCATGCTATTTCCTAAGAGGATTTTTGATTTTTGCAAGAAGGTCTCAGAAGGCTTTTTCATTCCTTGTCCGTTTCTTAAAGAGCTTTATCACTGTTTCCTTCCATTGATGCATAGACCTGGGGTTCAAACTTCTGTGAATCTTAGTTAAAGGGAACCATTTCCTTTCAGAGCAAGCAAGAAGAGAAGAGATAAAAACAGTTCCCAGGCCTTGCGTTCAGAGTCAGAGGAAGGACCTGCTATCATTAGCTGGAGGGACAAACCTTCTCCAACCCTTGTGGCATCAAGGAATCTGGCCCTTCAAGAAATCATGCCTCGGGTGGTAGTTTATAAGGTTAGGAACGTGACATTGATGATGAGTACACTTCAGCCTGCGATAGGACTCCTCCTACATCTAGAACTCAATGCAGGACAAAGAATTTGGCATTTGAATTGTAACCCACCCCTCAGGTTACTCACTGTGTAAGAATTTGGTTCACAGTGAACAAGATTCCTGCATCTCCTTGTGCAGAGTGATGCTTTTGGTTCTGTTTTGCGTTGTGTTTAATTTAGCCATTCTGATCTCCCGGTCTCACATAGAAGTTGACCCGAGGACCAGGTGTACCAATTCAAACAAAAGCAGAAGCGTTGTGAACTCTAAAGCTAGTGTTTCTGTGTTCCCACTCTTCTGTGTGGGGGCGGCTGAGTGAGTAAATGCACCCATGCACCTGTAAATGTTCATACAAGTGCACGTGAGTGGAGGACCAGCCCCAATTTCCTCATCAGCTCTGCTGTGTCGATTTGTTTTGTTTTCTTGCCCTGGTTTCTGGCCTTTCGTTATGGGCAGACTCTTCTCTGACCATGAGTAAAGGAATGTGGTTTCCTATCACCACCCAGGACTCACCCCCTACCCCAGTCTCTCTCTCTCTCTCTCTCTCTCTCTCTCTCTCTCTCTCTCTCTCTCTCTCTCTCTCTCTGACACAGGTCCATTTAGCTTCCCAAGTTTCTCCCTCCAAAGCTTTGAGCCTTTTTTCCTAGAGCCAATTTTATAACCATATCAACACAACGACAATATTATACTAATTCACTAACTTCACATGCCACTATATCTATACTGTTTACAGCAAAATGGATAGAACTGGAGATAATGTGAAAAAATTAATAGTCAAGATGTAGAAAAGTAACAATCACAAGGTTGAGTTATGATGAAAATAAAATTATTTTAAAAATTCTAAATTAAAGAGAGAAAGTAAAATGGACTTGTTGGGACATGAAAGGAAACCAGTGTGGGGGGATAGTGGAGAGTTATTATGACCAAAGTACAATGATGGATATGTCATAAAATGACAAAGTAAACACGTTTTTGAAAAGAGGCAGTTCTGCCACTAGAAGTGGGCAATAGTTGCCACGTAACCCAGTGGACCACAGTCATGACCTCTGTAAAATGAAATTGCTATAAATGAATTTTAAGAAAATGTCCAACTCATCCATTCTGCTTTTCTTATGACATCACCCAAGTATCCCCTCTATTTACAATAATGTTATGCCCCACCAGAAGCAGGTTATTCTGCCACAGATGGAAACCCCTAGAACTAGAAGTACAATTAAACCTTTCCTCACTTTAAGCTCTTTGTCTCAGGCATTTTGTCACAGCCATTCAAGGCCGATCAACACAATGGCCAAAAGCATTTCCATTAGCATCAGATTACACTGGTTCTTCCGTGTTTTCTACACCAACTTCTTTAAAACACCGTGATTGGGAAACTCTGGAGCCATTATCAAGCAAAATAAATATATGTTTTGTAAAAAATCCCGATGTCTACCGAGTGACTTGTGGGAGGGTAGCATATAGAGACCTGATAAGCTAGCAAGGGAACTGGAAAGGACAGAGACACGGTGTGATTTGTCATGCTTACTGACAATCAATGTTTCATTTGAAAGTACAAATTACTTGTGTCTAGAACTTTCCATTTCACAGCTCCGTACCAGGGTAACCGTTGGTAACTGAAACCATAGACTACTGTACAGCACTGCAATTCAGGTAGTCTGCACAGAATGTCTCAGTTCTCTGAGGGAAAGATGTGTAAACAGTGGGCATGCAGATAAAAACCACTCAGCTCACAGCAGAACAACAGGAGCTGTTTGAAGAGGAAAACAGACACGTGGAGGGGTGTGAAAAACAGCCAGACATTTTTGTAAGAGCACCTTTTTAAAAATTAAACTCTCATGTAATCACGCATGGAAACATAGAAGTAATTAATGCATGTGAGTGAGCTACCTAGCCATGGTTCACTACATGCGCACATTATTTAATGCTGAAATCAAGTTACGCGTATTTCCTCAGATAAATATTGTTTTGTTATACTGAAAGCATTCAGCTCATTTCTCCTTGAATTTGAAATGTAGAGTATATTATTATTAATTAAGATCGCTCTACTGTGGAATGAATGGCACACCGGAACTTCTTACCCCAATCTATCCATACCTTAGTGCCCTCGATTAGCTGTCTCCACCTGTTGCCCACACGTGTCTCCCTGGTCTCAGGCAAGGATTGTTGTCCTCGCATCCTAGTTTAGATTCCAACTACTAGAAGCATGGGTGATCCTGCTGTACTTGGCTTTTTTCATGAGACACTTTAACCTCAGTTCCATACAATTGTCCTAAAGGAGGCAATTTTACTTTTTTGGTGAAAGAGTAGTATTTACTTATATCTATAATGCAGTACATGTCACATCTTTCTCAACCCAGCAGCCAACGAACACAACTTGTTTCCATCTTCAACATTGTGAATTTACTCATATACTTCAAGGAGCATGAGTACAGTTGACTGTTCCACAAATATACTTCATTTCCTTTGGATACGTACCTAGAGATAGGATTGTTCAACCACACAGCAGTTCTAAACAGTTTGAGGATCATCTATCCTAAAAGATCTCTTTAAGAAAGATTGTTTCCCTGTCTCATGAAACGCAATTTAAGTCCTATAAAATCAACCCCATTAAATGCTGGGAACTAGAAGGGATGAATAACATTTTGTTTTTAAGAATGCAAGTCTAAAAAACATCTTCTGAAAGAATAAACCTTGCCTAAGTTGATTTCTTTCCCTTCTCATTAGTGAGTCAGAATTCAGCTCAGAAATACCGCCCTAACTTAACTCAGTCAGGATACCCAAAAACTTATGAACAGGTGAACATCTGTTTGCCTGTTGAGCTCTATAGAGTGGGGCTACTTTGTGGCACTATACATGAAGTTTTTCTTCTCTTTTCCTAAATGTGAACAAAAAAAAAAAGAAAACTCCACTAAAAAAAGTTTATCTTTTTTCAATAGAATTATGACCTAAAACTAGCAATAATGATATTAAAGTATAATAATGCTAAAATTATTATAATAACCATTATCCCTTCCATCTGAATTACCTGTCAGAGAGCTCTTTGTCTGGGATGTTTTCATCAAAGGCCAGTACCTCTCCAAAGTCTCAGAATATAAAGTGCTTGGGCAGCTTCTCACTGGATAAAAGAAACTTCAGTAGGAGGGAGAAATCAAGCTGTTTGTTGCTAACTCCTAGGATTTGTTTCAAATGTCATAATTTACACAGGAGAGAAGATAGAACTTTAACTGTTCTATAAGTTTAGAGCAAATAAATACATGCAAGACGGTGCTACCGTGCATGAAATGAGGCAAAAGCTTGCTTCAAGGTTAATGTGTTCATAAAAATAGAAAGCATGAGCATTAAATCCCAGTTATTGGTCACCCCTCACTTTTAATCTTTCCTTTGGACAAACCTTGCATTTCAAAGATTCATCACACAATTTCACCCAAAAAGGTGAACAATAGAAACGTAGAAAGCATATCAGTTCTGGTCCAGTACAGAAACCAAAATGTATAGAGGGGAATTCATGTCAAGAAACTCATGACAAAATTTATGGTTGGTTATGACGTCAACTTTCCACAAGTTAGAGCCACCTGAGGAGCTTGATGTGGGGAGACCCACCTGGATTGTGGGGTGGTTCCTTCTGAGAGCAGTCCGGATAAAAAGAGTGCAATAGGAAGACCACCATGCTTTTCCTGCTGCTGCTAATGCTTCCTTCACCAATATGGACTAAGGATCCATAGTTCTCGAAGAATCTTTCAGGTTCTTGCTGCCATATTGGGACTGCTGAAGTGCCCAGTCTCATGGAGGGAGCTAGTACTGGGTTGGCCTCTCCAGTGACAGACAGCTACCTCAGGAGTATTCCAAATGCTGAAGTATCTGCCCTCAAGATCAGTCTCTCAGCTACAATTGTAATTTTAATGTTAAGTGATTGGTTCTATTCATTTAGAGATTTCTGGCTACCACAAAAAATAAAAAATAAACAGAGTTCTTAGAGGTAGAGGGGCAGATCTCTGCAAACACTGGGGTTGGCAGATCAATGATCCAAAAGAGGCAAGAGAGTAAACTTGTCCAATGAGACTAACTAGCCACTGCTGGTCCAAATTTCTAGTCTTATTTTGGGCATATTTAAGCACAGAATAATTTTGGGAAAAATTCTAATGATAACTAACTCAGTTCCATGTGTCCAACAAAGCTTAAGGTTTGTTTACATTGAAGCTCTTCAGAGTACACATGGTCTCTTCCATAAAGGTGGGTCCCATTGAGTGAGAAACACGACAGAAGGTCAGAGTCCTAGGGAGAATGATAAGATAGACGCAACAGCCTGAGGAAGTCAGGTATGACAACCCTACAGACAGCACAGAGGTCACGTAGACTCTGTTGCATTTGCAAAGGACATGTGACATCTCCCATAGGATGGGTTCTATTGACTTAGAAATAATGCTCAAGACAAAGGTCTAGGGAGGAAGAGTCTAGGCTAAACATAAAAGTCTGAGCAAGTCTGGTGTAGTCTGGCCCTACAAATAGGACAGGTCACCAGGCTGTTTTCTCCATAATTTCCCAGATTCCTGGGAAGAAATCAGGTAACATATCTCTTCCATTGAAGAGACAGGCCTGCGTGTTTAACATTTCTGATTTCCATAGTGCTGATCTGTGAGCACAAGGACCTTGTTCTGATATATGTATTCACTATTGAGGCTGCTGTCATCACCGCTGGAACCCAGGGGTCACCTTACATACAAACTCCTGTCTCTTGACATTCTCAGATCTGCAGACATAATTAGAGGCCTTTGAAGACCACGATCACCGCCATCACCTGAAACTGTTGACCACTGCCTCTACTGGAGCCAGAAACAGAGATCTATCTTCCCTCCGTGGCTGTGCAATCACACAGGATTCCTGCAGGCAAAGTTTAAAAGGAGCCAGCCACTGAGAGAATGTGAGGAATGCAGTTTCTAGGCTTCGAGTCTCTTAATCCAGGGAAAGACACAAGAAGAAAGGACCACCAAGATCAACAGCTGGGAATACTCAGAAAGAAAGACGACCTAGTTCTGGTCACTCCATCATCAAGAGCAATTCTGTGCCTTCTCTCTACTTAAACTTTATTTGGTGTTGGGGACTGGAGGGCATGAAATGTACAACACCACGGTTCAGGGTCACATATTCTTTTCTACAAGAATAATCATACTGTTTAGTTCTTGCCAAGGCAAACATACTGTGAACAGTGCTCACTCATTTCACAATCAATCTGAAGGAGAAAATGTCTTTCTAGTTATAAAATAGAATTTATGGAATATGGTGGGTAAGCTGGCTCAGTAGGTTACAAAAGCTTGTCACCATGCCTAACAACAGTGGTTCCAGACTCACATGGTCACATGGCAGAGAGGAAGCAACTCCTCCAATTGTCCTCTAACTTCCACCGGTGTAGTCATACTGCAGAACATACAAATTCAGACATGGACACATGCATGCATAGTCTTGGTAAGCAAATAAATAAATGTAATAGCAGACAATTCATTCAATAAACCCTTTTCAAGGAAAAGTAAACACATGACCAACAGCAGCTGAGTCACAGCTTGTAGCATGGCTAAGGTGTTGATGGGTGGAGGAATCGACATATATAACACCTGTCAAGTTGGCTTTCATGGGAACTTAGTGATACCAACACAATGAGATTAAAAGAAGAGACCAACAAGCCTGGGCTACGCTCATCTTCCTTCACGCTTGTAAGTAAAAACTTTAAGATTGACAGTGAGGGAGTTGAGTTTGCCCAGGGGGTGGGGAAGTAGCTCCGTTGGGGAAGTATGTGCTGTGTGAGCATGGAGACCTGAATTTGATCTGGAGAAACCACACTAACAAGCATGTTATGGTAGCGCATCCTAGTAATGCCAGCACTGAGGTGGTGGACAGAGGCAAGTCCCCGGGAGCTTGATGGAGCTGGTCTAGTCTGCTCAGAATCCCATTCATCCCACCCAGCTGAGGAGTCTGTTTCTAAAATCATGGTGGACAGTTCCTGAAGGATGCATTGAAATGAACTGTCTGTTTTACACACACAGCTACATTCACACATGAGTGTGCACATGGGAAAACACACACACACACACACACACACAAGTAAATGCAGGGCAGAGTTGTGAAGATAGAACTATATATATGTTCAAGAACATACTTCCCTTTTATCTTAAGAAGCAAATCATTCTGAAGGCTCTCCTGTGATTTCCAGTTAAGTCTGCTGAGTTTTTGTGAGAGAGCTCACTTACAGAGAGGTATTTGAAATGAAATCCCAGCCGACCACGTGATGAGAACTGTGGATCAGAGAACACTGAAGTTTGCGGCATTTGAAGCTGTCTCTGCCATCCCCCAGGACTTTGTGGCAGTTCCAGTTGCCAAGGGATTCACTTCTGAACTAATGTGTAAGAGACGAATGAGCCGTCTCACTCAGTCCAGCGTGGCATGAGGCCCAAATGCCGTGGTCAAACATGGCAGGGCTCAAATGGCACATCGGCGTGTCTTTGCACATCTTCTTGTTCCGGTTGCATTCATTTCCCGAAACCAACACTAGCTCAGCAAGTTCTTTCCCAGTTTAATAGTTCATCTGGGCCACTCAGAAATCTTCATTTTCTAGTCAGTCCTCAGGTCCTCCCTGATAAAAGCTCAAGAATTCCAAAGGGTCTCACCAAGTAGTTTTCCAGCTAAACACTTCCATCCTGCTTGTAGGATGTTCTCACCCAAGTTTCCAACTGCATTAAAGATTTGACAGGGTCGGCAATCCCTTGGGAATTTATGTGTTTCAGAAAAGTAAACTATTGCTGTTTTAAAACAAAGCAGACCAAGACCTGGGCTAGGCTAACTCATAAGCAAAATAATCTGAGTGCCTCTGTGTGGAGAAGCCCAGCTCCTGAAATACCTGGTGTTCTCACACAGTTAAGATTAATGTTGCTTCCTTCTGACTGCTGCTCCTGTCCCCACGGGTAAAAGTGAGCTTGGAAGCATTGTGGGTGAGGAAATGTCCCAGTGTATCCCGTTACCCACAGCTGTGTGCAAAGTCACTTTTATACTGACACAGTTGAAGTATTACAGGTTTAACTGTGGTCCTGTCTTGTGAGCTCTGGGACCTGGGCCAGGGCAAGGAAAACACAGGAAGTTTGCTGGCTGGTGGATAAGGATGCTCCCATGGGCCATAAAGCACTGTCAGCTGTAAGCCCTGACAGGCCCAGCTCTGTGTCAGCACAAGAACAGACCTTTCACCTCTGTGTTTATCAGAATACACACAGCAAAAACAGTTAGCCACCATGCTCAGAGAGCTTGGGTTGACAACTTCCTTTTAACTTAAATTTCTGGTTGACTATGGATTACTCAAAAAACAAAACAAAACAAAACAAAATAAAACAAAACACTGTTTATTCAGGACTTTAGAAAAAAAGAAAAGAGCATTTATTGACTTTTAGGGTAAGTTTGATGTATTTGTTAAGTATTAGTTATCCTCAATACAATCTCTCTCTCTCTCTCTCTCTCTCTCTCTCTCTCTCTTTCTCTCTCTCTCCATATACATATACATCATATACACACATAATTTACATATACATACATATACACATTTATACGCATACACATACATATACACATATATATCACATATATACATATACAGTTTTACAATTTTTATAGGGGAGAAGGACACAGAAATTTGGGAAGGACTACAAAGTATTTGGAAAAACAAGTTAAATTTCAAGACAGTCTCCCTCTACATGACCATATATATTCATTTAAATTTCACAGGTTTTATTTATTTGTTTGTTTGTTTGTTTGTTTGTTATTTAAGCAAGCCCATGCTGCCCTTGATTCTGCTCTGTAACCCATGCTGAATGTCACCCTCCACCACTGGGATTACAAGCATAATAACCCATTCATCTGATATTTTACAACATGAAAGACTGCTGCTTGAATGTATAGATTTAAAGCCGACCGTTGTAAATTTTTATCAAATCAACAGTTTTGAGCAATTGTTAAATGCTCACCCCTGAGCTCACTGTGAAGACAAAAACATAGCAGTAATTCTGTGTAATAATGCCTTCAAGAAATTCCCAGCAAGACAGGGTCTCATTAGTAATAAACGCTTGGAACACACAGTGTTTGCTTCGGCGCAACAGTCATTTTGACAGTACCTTGGGGACTAGATAGCAGAAACTACTACTAATAGCTCGGGGTGGGACGACACCAGCCAAACAAGCTCTGAAGAGGAGGCAATTTAAATAGCTCATCCTTGAGGTGTGCAGAGGGACTTCCGGGCAAGCAACACATGCGAAGGAAAATACATGAAACTCACGGCATGGCTGAGACTATGCAAGTGATCATTAATAATGAATAAAGGGAGCGGATGGAATCCTGGCAGGAAATGAACTTGTGAAGAGGAGTGAGAAGACTCAGCCCTTCCACAATATGGAGTACCAAGTTTTTACCTATTGCAGATGTTGGTGACTGACACTGTGCAAAAGGGAGACAACACACGTGTGTTTTTAAAAACCAGTCTCTTCAAAATGGAGGAAAGTAATGTGTCCTTAGGACAGAGAGTCCCCCAGACTGGTGGACTATAATGATTGAAATATAAAATGTCCCCTGGAGGCTCGTAATATTTGAACACTTAGCTGAGAGTCCTGTCTCGGAACGTTGAGGATCCTTTTGGAGATGGGCCTAGCCTGATGAAGTTGGTCACAAGGGAGAGGGGAGGAGCCCTGAGGTCTTTTTTTTTCCGGAGCTGGGGACCAAACCCAGGGCCTTGTACTTCCTAGGCAAGCGCTCTACCACTGAGCTAAATCCCCAACTCCGAGCCCTGAGGTCTTAAAACACCACCCACTTCCTGCCCTCTTCGATATCCTTTCTGTGGATACAGCTTGGAGGATACAATCCTGCTTCTTCCACCTCACTTCCTGTGATTCTGTTGCTATGGTTTCCCCTGCTGCATTTCGGATTATAATTACTTGAACTGTAAACTCTAACTTTTCTTTCCTAATGTTTCTTCTCGTTAAGTATTACATCATAGCAAGGAGAGAAGTAACTAATTCGCTTTGAAAGTCTGGCAGAGGGCTTTGAGTGTCCAAGGACATTGTCCACCCTCAGTCACCTGTAGGAGCGTCAGCCATGTTTGGAAAAAAATGCCACAGTGCAGAATACATATGACACTGGATTGAATCTCATTGTCCCCAAGCCATACTTTAAAAGTTAATTTAGAAAAAAAAATCTATTAATTTAGGTAGCTGACCTTTACCCTTGTGATATAAAGTAATACTGATATATTCAGTATTTTTGTTAGGATTTACTGAACATTTCAAAAGCTTTAGCCGCTGCTGTTAATTTCCTGAACCTACATAGGGGAATTCTACTGTCCATCTGCAAAGTTACTGACTGACAGGAGGCGTGAGGACCTGCACAGGATTTCTGCCAAGGAGTCTGAAAACCTTTGTTACCACCTGGTATTTACGTGAATGTATTTTTATTAAGTCATGTGAATCTCATATTTTGCTCCATAATAACTCCATCTTAAGGATTATAACACTACTACTGTGAAGTCCCTTCTTCAAAATCTTGTGTATATTTGAAATGCTAGTTCCATTGTTGGTTGACACAATCCCCCCATCCCTCCCTGCCATGGAGTTGGCTGGTGGGCAAGTCTGTAAGGTATAGTTTGGTCAATGAATGATCCGGGAGGAACCAGCCGTGGGTGGGGCCACCCTTGTGCAGGTGGCCCTGAGTTGCATAAGAAAGCAAGCAGAGTAAGCCATGAGATACAAGCTGCTAAGCAGCGTTCCTCCATAAACTCTGTCTCAGTTCCTGTCTTGGGTACCTGCCTTGGTTTCCCTCGACGAAGGACTATAATCTGAAAGCCAAATAAATGGTTTCTTCCTTCAGGTTAGCTTGGCCCGTGGCGTTTTGGCACAGCAACAGAAGAGTGACCGTGACATGGGAAAATGCCCCATGTTTCCTAAGCAAATTCTTGTTTCTTCCCGAGGATATCACCAAGGATAAGTTGCTCGTTGCCTTTAGCATCTCTGATTCTATCCTGTGCCCTTAGCTGTCCTGTAGTTTAGACAGTTAACACGGAGGTCATTCACTATGATGTCAGTGTATGATGTCCCCTCAAATGCTAATGTGTTCTACTTTAAAAAATCAGATTCCAGGATTTATCGGTGGAGGCAGTTTTAATTTAAGAGCCCTGGAACTGATACCTTTAAAAATGAACGTACATAATCTTCCCTTTCTATTGAGAAGCTCAGTGAAATCGTAGACTCTGGACAGCCCTCCGCCCCCAATACCATGCTTTTTTCATGCTTTTTTTGTTGCACGGTAGTTCTGCAGTTGCCTCGCTGCCACACAAATGGTCCGTATTCCAAGCGTTACGGTTGATTTTAATGCCACTTTGCCACAAATCAGATTCACCTGAGTAGCTGGCCTCATCCGAAGAGGTCTTGATTGCCTTGGTTGATGTGGAAGACCTTCCCCAATTGTGGGTACACCTTCTGGTGACACCCCGGAGAATGGAGTGGTGAAAGGAAAAGCTCCTCTCCCTTTGCCAGCTTGGCCTCCCATCCTGCACTCAATGAATTTGCCCTCCTCCTGTGCTTGCTGCAACTGTTGCTGCTGCTGCTGCTGGTGCAGGTGGTGCTGCTGCTGCAGCCTCCTTGTTGATAGCAGAACCAGTGTTTTCAAGCTTTCATAGTGAACTAGGAACAGCTCTCCAGGAGCCGCTCATCCTTTCAGACTGGGACCAGTGGGTCACCCAGCCTTGTGGACGGAATAACTAGTGGTTATTGCCCTTCCTGGTAAAGAATAGCTAATGCAGGACTACTTCAACTCCTGAGGCCCCCCGCCTCAAGAAAGGTAACTGCAAGGTTCTCATTCTCATAGATGTGATTCTGCCATAGTTACCAATTTAAAGCTGACTTAATTAATTCACACACACACACACACACACATGTGAATGTGAGCTATATGTTTGTATGTATATATGCGTGTCTATGCGTATCTTTATAGTCATTGCATTGGTCCTGTTTCTAGAGAACCCTGACTAGTATACAAGGTGTACTACTTGCCAGGATTTCCTATGCTATGCACCATATTAATGCAACTACACCATAGGCACTGGAAGCGAGATGCACAGAACACCATAAAAGCATATTATACTGTAAAAACTAACATTGTAGAAACATACAAAAGCATATGTATATTATAAAAACCATGATAGTTATAATACAGTAAAGACTGCAGGAGAGCAATGTAAAGTAAAAGTGAATTACTCCGGCATACCTCTAAAAATCTGACAGGCTGAATCCTGTCAACTAATTTTGATCATTCGTTTAAAGAGCCAAGAGGAACTGGTAGTTTTTAAAATGCTTACTGTCTATCAGATAAACTCAGTAACAAGGTATGAGTATTTTCCCTGTTTTTCCAAAGAAAATACAAAGGCTTATTGAAGTAAGTAAATATAGAGTTGAATGAAATTGTGTTGGACCTCTTCCAAACTTATTAATAGGCTTTCTGCACAGGGATAAAAACAGCTTATAATTCTGAATCTAGCAACATCCACTTCCTCTGGGAAGCTCTTCCTTTGGGTTAAAGCTCTTAAGCATAGCTTGGAACACTCAGGCCAAGTCACCTCTCCTTTGGAGTTCAAAAGTATAAGTTACACAGCATGAAGGGGTCACCTGTGACTGAGTATGATCGTAAGATCTTGGAGAACAGGAAGAGTCTACGACTTCCTAGCTTATGTCCTCTAGACTACATGAAGGTGAGAACCCCATCAGAACCTCTGCCTTAGTTACTTTTCTCGTGAAATACCTAATACGAGCCACACGAGGCAGGAAAGATTTATTTTGGGTCACTGTTTGAAGATACCTTACATCTTGGTGGGGATGGCGTTGTCTTAGATATTTTTCGAATGCTGTGACAAAATTCCATGATCATCATCATGGCCCCAGAGCAGCAGCTGAGAGATTACATCCTTATAAGTAGCAGGCAGACTGGGGTTGGGGATTTAGCTCAGTGGTAGAGCGCTTGCCTAGGAAGCGCAAGGCCCTGGGTTCGGTCCCCAGCTCCGAAAAAAAAAAAAAAAAAGAAATAAGTAGCAGGCAGAGAGAACTAACTAGAGATGGCAGGGACTTTTGAAGCCTCAGAGTCCATCCCCAGTGACACACACTTCACAAGGCCACACCTCCTAACCATCCAAACAATTCCACCAATGGGGACCAAGTATTCAAATGTGTGAGTCTTACAGGCCAATCCGATCAATCCACCACAGAATGGTAGTTGGAATTTGAAGTAGCTGATCACCCGGTACCCAAAGTAAGAAAGAGAGGGGAAGAATTCTGATGCTTAACCCACAGTCTCCCTTTCAACAGTCTGAACCCCATAATTGGGATGCATATTTCCAATTCCATTCAACCTTTCTTGAAATACCCTCACAGACATACCCCGGGTGTGCCTCCATGATGATTCTAAATCCAAACGTCGCGAAAAAAATAACCATTACATCTTCCCTGTGCCAGCTTACTCCATGTCTGCTAGCAGGGAGTGGAATCAGCCGAGAAGAACTTTGTTGCAATCGACGAAGATGAAAAGGAGTGGGAGATCTGAAGACTGCTTTGGCATCAGCTATGGAGATGCAGAGTTTGACGTTTGCCTAACTGGTTTGCTGTCTTGCTTTAGGGATTACTGTTAAGTGATTGGATGAATCTCAAATGAAACTTTGAACTTTGGACTTTTAACATCATTGAGCCTGCTACAGACTATGGGGACCTGGAAAGTTGGACTAAATGTATTTTCATTATGCTATGTTTAGGTGTGGCCCCCATAGACTCATGTTTGGACAAGCCTATGGGGCCAGGGAGTGGAATGTGATGGTTTGAATATGTTCAACCCAGGGAGTGGCACCATTAGAAAGTGTTGGAGTAGGCATGGTACTGTGGGTGTGAGCTTAAGACCCTTACCCTAGTTCCTGTTAGTCAATATTCTGCTAGCAGCCTTCAGATGAACTTTTAGTTTTGCCTGAACCATGCTCTCCTGTATGCTGCCATGCTCCCACCTTGATGATAATGGACTGGACCTCTGAACCTGTAAGCCAGCCCCAATTAAATACTATCCTTATAAGAGTTGCCTTGGGAGCTCTCTGCTCCCAAACCCCGTGGGAGAGAGACCTCACCGCCTGATCAGGTGGGCACTCCTGAGGCCGCAGAGCGGAGGAGACCACCAACACTGCCCACCCCTGCCCACATCCCTGGCCCAAGAGGCAACTGTATAAGGCCTCTGGGTTCCTGTAGGGGAGGGCCCAGGAGCGGCAGGACCCCTGCGCCTGAGACACCGCCGGAACCTGAAGGAAACAGACCGGATAAACAGTTCTCTGCCCCCAAATCCCGTGGGAGGGAGAGCTAAATCTTCAGAGAGGCAGACACGCCTGGGAAACCAGAAGAGACTGCACTCTGTGCACATCCAGATGCCAGAGGAAAACACCAAATGTCATCTGGAACCCTGGTGCACGGAGGCTCCCGGAAAGAGCGGCGCAGATCTTCCCGGTTGCTGCCGCCACGGAGAGGACTTAGGCAGTACCCCACGAGCAAACTTGAGCCTTGGAACCACAGGTAGGACCAACTTTTCCCCTGCAAGAAACCTGCCTGGTGAACTCAAGACACAGGCCCACAGGAACAGCTGAAGACCTGTAGAGAGGAAAAACTACACGCCCGAAAGCAGAACACTCTGTCCCCATAACTGGCTGAAAGAAAACAGGAAAACAGGTCTACAGCACTCCTGACACACAGGCTTATAGGACAGTCTAGCCACGGTCAGAAATAGCAGAACAAAGTAACACTAGAGATAATCTGATGTCAAGAGGCAAGCGCAGGAACCCAAGCAACAGAAACCAAGACTACATGGCATCATCGGAGCCCAATTCTCCCACCAAAGCAAACACGGAATATCCAAACACACCAGAAAAGCAAGATCTAGTTTCAAAATCATATTTGATCATGATGCTGGAGGACTTCAAGAAAGACGTGGAGAACTCCCTTAGAGAACAAGTAGAAGCCTACAGAGAGGAATCGCAAAAATGCCTGAAAGAATTCCAGGAAAACATAAATAAACAAGTAGAAACCCATAGAGAGGAGACACAAAAATCCCTGAAAGAATTCCAGGAAAACACAATCAAACAGTTGAAGGAATTAAAAATGGAAATAGAAGCAATCAAGAAAGAACACATGGAAACAACCCTGGACATAGAAAATCAAAAGAAAAGACAAGGAGCTGTAGATACAAGCTTCAACAACAGAATACAAGAGATGGAAGAGAGAATCTCGGGAGCAGAAGATTCCATAGAAATCATTGACTCAACTGTCAAAGATAATGTAAAGCAGAAAAGGCTACTGGTCCAAAACATACAGGAAATCCAGGACTCAATGAGAAGATCAAACCTAAGGATAATAGGTATAGAAGAGAGTGAAGACTCCCAGCTCAAAGGACCAGTAAATATCTTCAACAAAATCATAGAAGAAAACTTTGCTAATCTAAAAAAAAGAGATACCCATAGGCATACAAGAAGCCTACAGAACTCCAAATAGATTGGACCAGAAAAGAAACACCTCCCGTCACATAATAGTCAAAACACCAAACGCACAAAATAAAGAAAGAATATTAAAAGCAGTAAGGGAAAAAGGTCAAGTAACATATAAAGGCAGACCTATCAGAATCACACCAGACTTTTCGCCAGAAACTATGAAGGCCAGAAGATCCTGGACAGATGTCATACAGACCCTAAGAGAACACAAATGCCAGCCCAGGTTACTCTATCCTGCAAAACTCTCAATTAACATAGATGGAGAAACCAAGATATTCCATGACAAAACCAAATTTACACAATATCTTTCTACAAATCCAGCACTACAAAGGATAATAAAGGGTAAAGCCCAACATAAGGAGGCAAGCTATACCCTAGAAGAAGCAAGAAACTAATCGTCTTGGCAACAAAACAAAGAGAAGAAAAGCACACAAACATAACCTCACATCCAAATATGAATATAACAGGAAGCAATAATCACTATTCCTTAATATCTCTCAACATCAATGGCCTCAACTCCCCAATAAAAAGACATAGATTAACAAACTGGATACGCAATGAGGACCCTGCATTCTGCTGCCTACAGGAAACACACCTCAGAGACAAAGACAGACACTACCTCAGAGTGAAAGGCTGGAAAACAACTTTCCAAGCAAATGGTCAGAAGAAGCAAGCTGGAGTAGCCATTCTAATATCAAATAAAATCAATTTTCAATTAAAAGTCATCAAAAAAGATAAGGAAGGACACTTCATATTCATCAAAGGAAAGATCCACCAAGATGAACTCTCAATCCTCATCTTCGGTTGGTTTATATACAAGTGTGCAATTTCTAGGCTTGAAAGTAAAATGATGCTATCTGGTGCTGGATAGAGGAGCCTTATTTTTTATTATGGCAGCTTGCTATTTTTGTAACATGGTGATTTGGTTGAACACAATAAAGTACAGTAGTAACTGATCTCCCCTTCTTCCTGGATGAGTGAGGAAATGATTAAATGTTGATGTCAGCATCCTTGAGCATATTCAGATGAGCTTCTGCTTCTGTTGAAAAGGATGCTGTGTTTGATTGTGGTCCGAAGCTTTGAAGCACTACTTGGCATCTCCTTCCTTGGAGGTCTCACTGTTTAAACATAACAGATTTGATAGCTTGTTGGTAAGGTGAGGTCCAGCTTGTCTCCACTAGGTCATCTTCATGTGAATCTGGTGGTTATACGGTATTGTTTTAGGGATATTTCATTTTTTAATAACGGTTTTAGCTGACATTCATGGAGAGAATGAATCCTTAGAACTGTGCCACTAGTGAAAGGAAATCCTGTCTAGAGTATGTTTCTTTACAAAGCTGTGTCACACCATCCTTTGGGCCCTCTGCTGGAAAAGTAGAATCAAGTCTCAAATAATGCCTTTTAAATTGTATCCTCTAGTATTATAGATGTAGGACAGTACTGTATCATACCTCTGTGGATGTAAAATAGCTTGTACCTGCTTTATGATACATAATAGTGACCGTGCTTTATCAGAGCTGTTTAAAAAAAAAAAAAAGAGTTGCCTTGGTCATGGTGTCTGTTCACAGCAGTAAAACCCTAACTAAGACAGAAGCTGATTGACCTGCTTCAATGGCAAAAGGTGCAAACAAATTACTGTAGCCCAAATGTGCCAGGGAAAGTTCACTATTTATGGGAGTACATCACTCCCTATTCATAATTACTGGAACTCCCGACCCCAGATCACTTTGATATGGGCTTTTATGCTGGATTCTCAATTATGTTTCATTCAGGAAGGGGCTGGTGTACAGAAGGGTATGGCAACATGGATCCATTTTCTTTACCAGTGATAGACTTGGATGTGAGACTTCAGAAGATCGTTTAGCATAGAGCTCCCTCAATTTTCTAAGGACTTTGCTAAATCCTGACAAGAGCAATGTCTGAAGATGAAGCAAGGGGCTTCCTCTAGCAGTCATAATCTCAGGGCTTTCCTTCTCAGAAGCCTGCTCATCCCCACAGCTACCGGATCATAGTTTCCAAATGAGCAAACTAGGAAACGCCATGGCTGCTTGGTCATGCCCAAATACTGTTGCTTGCTACCTGGGAAGTAAATCTTGCTGTTAAATGACTAAAAAGGCTCACAGGTCAGGTGCATATGGGTTTGAAACTCTGCAGCTTTGAAAGGGCACTAAGAAACACAGCTGCATTGGTTAGGTTTCCTTACAGGGCCCTCCCTCTGAGGGTGGGAAACTCTGTGACATCAGGATCACATCCACACCTCTTAGCCAAACAGAAATGTGGAAGTGTTCTTGAAAAGGTTGGTCTCTGGTCCCCCATTCTGTGGCACCATCTATCACCTGCACAGGGAAAGCCTTTTGTAGAACGGGCTCCTGATTCTTTCGTACTAGCACTTCACACCGCTTCCCCCATCAATTGCAGTGCAAACCTCAAAGCACAGTTTTCTAGTTTTTGATATGCTCTGCTGCGTTTTGCTGAGCTAAGCGGAAACATTTAGGTCTTGGAATGTCAAAAGAAGAAAAATGAATCACACCAGCTGCTCAGTCCAGCGTAAGGAGGAACTTTCCGTAAATCCAAGAGGATTTCCTGCAACTCCAAACACAAAGACCTTCACAGACTTCACAGACTCAGCTGCAACTTGACCGGCATACAGGGCAGGAGACCCGGGTCTTTCTAGCCAAGCAGCTAAATGCAAGCTAGAGTTTACTCATTAAATGGAGGAACAGAAGAACAAACCACTTCAAAAATATTTTTTTAGTAAAATTTCTAAGATTTGGGTGAAGCCTTGAATGTATAAGGGGGAAAGATAACAATACCTTCACACAGTCGAATTCCTTCCCTCCAAGCTTTCAGTGGGTCCACCAGGCAAAGCTTAGTTGGCTCCCTTTGCTGGAGAACTAGCCTTGAGATGCTGAAGAAGCAGCCCAAAAGAACAAGAGTCATACCCAAGTCTATCTTATTCTGAAACCCATTGTAAAGCCTCCTACTGAGCTTGTAAACAAGTTGTGAGTTTATAGGGCTCTTTCTGCCTACTGCTGAAATCAAATAACATCTGCGGTGTATTCTGAAGAGTCACCTTCCAAGGTTCACCTCCAGCACATCAACCCGAAAGAAAGGTTGTGCAGACAGGAAGGAGAAAGTGCCCACCTTTCTCAGTCCTCTGTTCTCCCTTCTACCCCCAAAGCAATTCAACTCTCATATATCTAGGAATAGCACTTTTATAAATGAGTTTGGAGGAACTTACGTCAGTGTTTAATAAGCAGAAAGAAAGAAGGACCAAGTATAAAAGAAAGAATGGAGAACAAAAGGAAAGACATTTGAAAAACATCTTGTGACTTTATTATCCCATCTCTTCAGATGTGGAGTAGCTTTAAGCTTCTTTAGTGGGGTAAGTCCAGAAAAGAGGGTACATTTGCAAGCTACTTTACAAAGTGTATCATAAGCCAGATTGCATCAACTGCCAAGTCTCATGCTGCATATTGTAATTTTGGTTGCCTCGAGAAAGTAACGTCTATTCCTTCTCACGGTACATGTCCTAATAGTGACTTAGCGATGGCGACCCATCTGCTATTTCCATTTTAGGACCCACACTGAAGAGGCCATGAGCTACATACTGTCCTGTAAGCAGGAAATCCATGAGATAGAACTTGATGCTTCTCTATTCAGTGACTTATGTTAATAATAACTCCCAGTCTCATCTCATTGGCTAAATCAAGTCGTATGGTCACTGTGACCATTGAACACAGTGACAATTACATTCCTATATGCATGCCAGGAAATACTTCAGAAAAAGTGTTAGAATGGTAATGATCTGCCTTCAACACTTACCCATTCTGTACTCTGATTATATATTTTCCCTTTTTCTTCCTATGCTATTGCATACTGTCCCCTTCTCCCCAGACCCCAAACTCTATTTCAGTTCGGTCATAACATCAAGCCTAAAATCTTGCAATATTCTTTATATCAGAGCCCCATGGAGGTGCTTTAGATGTAGAGGCCTGTAAAGTTAAGGCAAAAGTTAACTGTGCCCACACACGCATGCTAAGTGGGTAAGGGGCAAGATAACAAGATAAGTACACTAAGTGAACCAGTAGGAGAGAGTAGAGAGGAGCACACCAGTCACTGGTCCACAGAACAGCTGAAATCTTTTCATTCTGAGACACAGTTTCATGTAGCCTAGGCTGGGCTTAGCCTCTAGATGTAGTTAAGGATTCCCTTGAACATTGGCTACTCCTGCCTCTATTGCTTGACTTCTGAAACACGCTTGCATGCTGAGTTGATATGGTGCTGGGTGTCAAATTTAGCATCTCCGGCATGCTCAGCAAGAAAAATGCCAACTAAACTATAGTCCCAGCCTGCCTGCATCCCCGCTCCCTCTCACTCCCTCTCACTCTCTCTGTTTGTTTTGTTTTTGTTTCTTCGTTTCTTCCTTCCTTCCTTCCTTCCTTCCTTCCTTCCTTCCTTCCTTCCTTCCCTTTCTTTCTTTCTTTCTTTCTTTCTTTCTTTCTTTCTTTCTTTCTTTCTTTCTTCCTTCTTTCCTTCCTTCCTTCCTTCCCTTTCCTTCTTCCTTCCTTTCTTTCTTTCTTTCTTTCTTTCTTTCTTTCTTCTTTCCTTTCCTCCTCCTCTTCTCCTTTGCCTTCTCTTCTCCTCTTTCTTCTCTTTCTCCTTCTCCTCCTCTTCCTCCTCCCCCTTCTTTTTCCTGTTTGCTATTTGACGGATCTGTTTAGTATTTGAGGTAGGATTTTGTAAGTAGCCCAGTCTACATCTGATCTTGGCTGTACTGTTGTTTACACCTCCAGACAGCTGGAATCACGTATGCAAACTGCCATACCCTTCTTAACTGTTTACTAATTTTCATCACATTCTGTTCCCTTGAAGTTGTTCCATGGAGCATTGGGCATGGGGGAGGTGGGGTTCACTACATACACTTGCTGGAAACTCCTTTCTTTCCCATAAGCATTATTAATCACACATGAGGATAGTAATGGCAAGACATGTACTCGAGAGCTACCCAGCATCCTCAGATTATTTTCTGTTTTTCACAGAGTGGGGAAAAGCAAAGTCATTTTAAACCTTCATCACAATTATAGTGGTTCTTTTTAAGATTCTTGTCAGCCTGTATCACTTTCTGTGATGTCTAATGTTCACCCGATATTTTATTTTCTTTGCTTCTCAAGAGGTTTGCTTCCGATATTTGTAATGAGAGACCAGATGTGGATGAGCCTCTACACCCCACTCAATGCTTTTGGGGCCAGATATAGTCACATGGACTGAGGCATTAAGGGAAATTTCTCTGAGAATGTGGTTTGGTCCTCAGACTTCAGTTGTTTCCTGCTGGGGCTTTGAATAGCAGACTATTACTCAGGCTGGAGATGTATAAGGGACAAGGGACACATGGCATTCAGATGATTACAGAGACACTATATATCTGCAAATCGAAGGAACAAAGATGTAGTTGCATTTATCCCAGTGATAAAAGAGAAGCCAGCCTGCCTTTCCACTCCGTGATGCATCTTGATCCATAAAGTTTTTTGCTTCTTGTGTTTGATATGGATTTCTATAATTTGTATCCATGTGATCATTGATAAAACCCTCTAAAATGTAAAATGTTTCTAGCTTGAACAAATTCTTCTTGGGTGTCTGTGTGCATGATATTATGAAAGATTTCTCAAAGAATACGACACAGTGACAGAAATCACAGTATTTAAAAGCTTATTAGAAAGGTTGGTAGGCAAATTTCCATGTGAAGGTAAACCTGTTCTTACATAAAACACTGTAGCTAACTCAGTCTGGATGAAACATCAAGAAACACATGAAAAAGAAGGGACAGCAAAAATTGAGAAAGAGTTATGAGTAAAAACTCAGAGGAAGAACTGTCAGAAGATGTCACCTGAAGTGACTGGAAAGAGGACGTTTTATGTTTGAGACAACATAGAGTACTATTTGACTGAACAGAGAAAGACGCTGAAGAGTGAGGGCAAATGCCTACAGGTGAGCTTAGGAACCAAGCTCCAAAGGACAGTAAATGGTCACATGACTGACAGGGAGTTTGTAAGCATTCAAAGGCGTGGTTGGTAACAAAGGGTAGAAAAGGAACTACACATAGAGAAAACAATGGTGTATTTAAATAAGCCATAATGCCTGTGCCAGTTTCAGTGAACAGGAAGTTATTGATGGAAGAACAAAGCACACAGACAGACTGGAAGACCACGCAGCTGATTCGACATAAATACACAGCGGAAAGGACATGGAAGGAGGAGTAAGCTTTTAACCCCATAGAAGGGCATAAGACAAGAATGAGCTATAGGAGCTTAAATTTGGAACTTGCTAACTTAAATGTGCCCGTGAGACTTGGAGGCAGACATAGCTATTTAGTGGTGGAATATCACTGGATACCCCAGAAACACAGAGCCAAATCCTAAGTGCTTTGTCTGAATGACAAAAACCTTACAAGCGATGAAAGATAATCTGGCAAAAATAGGTTGATAGGTATTTAGAGAGTGATCTTCAGACTGGACTGTGACATACACACACACACACACACACACACACACACACACACACACACACACCAGCACAAATGAGCCAGAAGTCTAGGATAAGGCTACATGACAAGGGTCCGTTTTGTCAGTGGTGCAGGAAGTGTGTAAATGCTGGTCATTGGCAGCATGGCATGCCTGCTGTGTGCTAAGTGCCATGCTAAACACTGTGCCATGCTCCAAAGGACACAGACAATGCAGCCTCCGTGTGCCTGGGGAGCACAGTGCTCTAATTGACAGGGCAGTTCAAGGCCATCAGCAGAACTTGCTGAGGGACTCCAACTTAGGATGGGAGAGAGAGCCTGGGCTCTCCGCATTAATCATGTGTTCCCAGTGGTTCCAACTAAAGCCAGGAGGAAGTTTATTACATCTTAATAGCAAAGACAGAGTTTCTAATTTTGCAAATAAATTCTTCCAAGTATCTTAGTGGAGAGAGACAGAGAGAGAGACAGAGACAGAGATAGAGACAGACAGAGACAGAGAGAGAGAGAGAGAGAGAGAGAGAGAGAGAGAAAGAGAGAGAGAGAGAGACTTGCTGTCTTCATTAAAGTGAGTATATTGTTTCCTGAACATGCAATTGCAAGAGTTGCTGCTGTTAAATACATTATGGGAATACATATGGATTTTCAAATAAGCCAAATGGAATTAGCCCAATAAATGTTATGCACCGATGCTTTGCAACACTGTTTCAACAAAGAAAATCAGTATTTGGAGGCCAAAGTAAAAATGAATATTAATTATAATAAAATTTTGATACATTGTGGCATGTATTTTTTATAATTGCAAAACCTGGATATACTCCATTGAAAGATGTGGTCTTCATAGATGCCTTCCTTAAAGTGCATCTGTTTTAAAAGGCTCGCACTGCAAATGAAAAGTACTTTGAGTGAGGCAGTGGTAGAAGCATCTGTGGAAGATTTAGAACAGTTTAGAGAATAACTTTTGTTTTTTCTGTCAGATCTGCTCTTACCCTTACCACCTCTGAAAGGAATAAAGAAGACAAACTAGTTAAAATTGAGAGAGAGAGAAAAAAATCTCACCAGTGGCCGGTGGGCACTATTTCTGCCTCTGGATATTTACTTTGACCTACTTACGTACAAACGAAGGAGGGCCTGTCCACTTTAATTTGGAACTCTGGCTTTGACAGCTAGGATTTGCATTTTTTTTTCTGTCAAGCAGTATGCTATTATTCTGAGGGGTTCTGCACATGGATAGAGCTCTCTTCTACCACACAAGTCAGCCACTCAAAAGGCCATGACATCGAAGGACAGAGGAAAAGCACCTCACGCATCCTCCCAGTTAACGGAGAGTGGGATGCTGGGCTTTCTCCAGAGACAAAGCTTTTCAGGGTGCCCACATTTGAAAAGACACGCAGATGGTGCCCCTGAGACCTGAATAGCTCATTCTTTGCAGCTCCAACATGCTGTGCTGTGCTCTCAAAAGTAGCATTTCTAATTCTTCAGCGAGAATGTCAAAAATGTTTGGCCCAGAAACACCTACACAAGCTCTCATGTAAAGAGACAAACACGCGTGTCCCTGGGTCCTTGATCAGACAAATTCTAAAGCACTCTTTTTTTTATTCATTCTAATGACTCATTTTCTGCAGTCGGAGAAAAAAACTCATCTTCACAAAGGTCAATGCTAAAATATCAAGGTAGACTGCCAAACAGAAAAATATCCACCAGAAAACATCTTTATCTCCTCACAGAAGGATTTAGAGCTACACAATAGCTCCAAGGTCACCTGGGGGAGGAGAGGGAGTGATTTTTTTTTAATGGAGTATAACAAAATCAGAATAACATATGTGCAAACAGCAGTCAGTTCAGTTTACTGAGAGAAGGTATCATCGAGTGTGGCAGTCATGTTTTAGCTGCAGAGCCCCCTTACTCTCTTACACTCAGTACAATGACAGCTCAGCTATGGATAAATAGACCACAAAGCCCACAATACTAACAAGATAAAACACAACAATAAACTTTGAAGGATAACTCTGCAACACAAAATAATTTTGAGGCCTATGAACTGGAAGTAAAAATATGACTGGGACTGAGACTTCATTGTCTTTATCTGAATTGCGTCATGAACCTCAGACTCTTCCTTTAAAAATTCATATCAGCAGGACCTACTAAATAAATGATACAAGTCAATTTCGGTGACATGAGTCAAATGGATGTCTCTGGGAGGAAGTGAGTTCACAGATTCAGCTGAGTCAAGACTTGTACACAGATATAAGACATGGCCAGTAAGAACCTGGACAACTCTTTGTTAGAGGGTATCACTACTACTCTGTATCCTGGATATCATGTACATCCCGTTCCTGCCTCTTGAGAACAGCTGGAGCTGGAAGCCTGTATCTAGGCAGAGTTATCTCCCTCATCATGCTGCTACCAGATTTCCAAGAGGATGCATGAAATCCCTTCCCCCAAAGATCACTGCCTCCTTGTTTAGAAGATGCTTGGAAAACACTTCTAAGCTTCATAGTCACTGCTAGGACAAACATGTTTTGATATAAGGATAGAAAGTATTATATTTGTACACACACACACACACACGCATATATATATATATATATATATATATGTAAAATGGAGTATGGAGAAAAGGATAGATGATAGATGGATAAATAGACAGATAATAAATAGCATAAAAAGAAGAAAAAGAGCATATACATATATGTGTATGATTATGTGTGTGTGCATATATATGCTGTATACATAAGTATATGCACCAAGTTAAGGAGCTCCTAATACCAAGTTATCAAGGCAGAAGTTGAGAATATGGCTAAGTGATGACAAAAGGGAAGTTAAAGGGATCTGAACGAAGAGTAAGGAAGTGTGCAGTTGGGGTTCGTCTGGTGTTACTGTGTATTCAAATGATAAACACTGCCCCCCCCCCCAAATTTTGTTGCAGTCCAGATGAGCAGACTGTCACTTATGCCAAGCATTGCTGTGTAAACTTTGCTCATTTTTATTCTCTGACTGGTTAAATTTAAGTGGCTGACAACCAATTCCTGGGGAGAATAGAGGGAGGCAGGACTCGGGCAGAGGGGTTGCAGGTAGGGATCAGGAAGCAGAGGGAAGTAGGGGGAGAAAATGGAGAACCATGAGATGGCCAGATGGAGCGAATCTAGCACAGACAGGTCAACTATTGGCAAGCAACTTGGGAAGTGCAGCTGGGAAACAGCCAATCTAGTGTAGAAAAATTGTTTAGGGGTAATTGCCCAACAATTATACTAACGCTGGTTAAATAAATATATAGGACTCTGTCTTGATTATTGGGGGCGGGGTGGCTAGGTCATCAGAACTAATAGGGTCATTTAAAATCTACAACAACAGGGGGCTGCGCTGTACCTGTAGCTGCTTCGCTGGGGACACTAATTTCCAGCCCAAAGGAAAGCAGAAAGAGATGGAAAATATTCTGGCCCTAAGGCTCTGTGGCTATGGGAGAGGATGGAGGTGGAAAGTGTTTGACCCCCCTCGAGGCATGCCCCAAAAGCAAGGCCAGGGCAGGAGGGAACCTAGCTGTAATATATCAAAGCAAAAAGATCTCGGAAATTTCAAAAGAGCATCTTGTAAGAAGGCTAAGAACTAGGGCGTCAGAAAGCAGCTACTGAAGATCTTGCGGGGTGCGCGTTGACTGTGGAGAGACACTGCAACAAGCCACTCTATCTTCAGCCTCCAGGGACAGGACTCATTACTAATGAGATGATTACTAATATGTGAGCAGAAACTTAAGACTTTCCAAATTTTATGCCTTCCCACCCTCTAAGAACTTTTAGAACTCAGGGTACTTATTTCTTAACTGGTTCTGAAATAATAGCAACCTTTAAAAGAACAGGACGGGTTACCCCTAAACTCCTGCTATCTTCACCCAAATTTGTCAGAGGTTATAATTTTCCACATACATCATCAAGCCTGAATCTTTGTATCCATCTTTCTACTGAACCATTCCGTGGTAAGCTGAGCATACCATGAAGATCTCTTGAAGGCATTTCAGTGAATAGTCCCTAAGAACAAGTACATGCCATTATCTGCTATGTGCTATCACACAATAGCCATCCAATGATCAAACACAGAGAAGCTATTCCTACTGTTCATCCTGTGACTATTCCACCTGCATTCAAGTTCTACCCACATCTCAATGGTGTCCTTCCTAGATGTTCTTCTTTTCCTGCGTTCCCGCTCCTATTAAAGATGGCCGTTATCCAGCCTCTGCCCCTGGGAGGATTCTTCAGTCCATCCTTCTCTTTCACAACACTGACTTCTTTGAGAGCAGTCTGTCTCAGTTCACCCACTGCTGTCCATGATGAGGCTCTCCTTGTGCATGTACAGCCAAACTGTCTCCCTGGTGGTGTGTTATCTTCAGAACACCCTCCCTAGAGGCACACAGGATGTGTCTACTCCTCATTGTTAAAGGATCACCAATCACTTACATCATGTGGTTGGCTGAACTGATGTCACCCAGGTTTTGAATGATAAGTTGACCTTTGTGTCTTACCATTGGTCCTATGCCGGGAGATATTCAGAGAAAACACAAGCACTGTTTCCCATCAATGGACACCCACAAGTTTCAGCACCATTGATGAGTTTTGGCTGCCTTGACTTTTAGGGTTCATGTAAAACATAGATTTTTATGTTTACACATGTGACACAATAGTGGCCGTTAATCAGCATACCACGGTGGCTAAGAGTGTTCCCTTTTTACTTTTGTATTTCCATGTGCATGTCTTATAGGTTTAGACATTCCTATTCTAATCAGTGAGTTGCATAATCCCTTGCTGTCATTATGGGGAGAAACTCATAGATTACACTGTGGGAACGCACATTTTTTTTTTTATGAGATATAATAATGTTAATCTTGGACTCATTGCCACATTTTAACTGAGCCAAACAGGACTGATCCTGGTGCGATCAGAAGTCAAACGCGCTGGATGAGGCTGAGGAGCCCTGAGGAGCCCTAAGGAGCCTCCTCTGCCTGATGTCTTTCCCCAGGAAGAAGTCACTGCACATCCGGACCGTTTCCTGGCCAGGGAGACAGATCTGTGCCCTCTTTCCCCTGTGTTATCCAAGCTCACTGACTCTAGAAGTGGATAAACAGAGTGAGCACATCATGTCCTCACTCAATGAGGAAATGGGATGTGTGTTTCATAACCCCAGAGTCTCTCTCCATCTTCTGGGGGTGGACTACTCCCAGCATCTCATGGCACTGCTCAATGCTGAGGTCCCAGGATATTTTTTTTTTTTTTTTTGGAGCTGGGGACCGAACCCAGGTCCTTGCGCTTGCTAGGTAGGATATTCTTACTTACCAGGAAAAAGGCTGCACATGGCAAGATGACTGTTGCCAAAACAAAAATCAGGGGTCACGTTGCTGTAGTCGGGACTAAGAAAGGGAAGAGGCCAGGACAAGAGCTCACTTTTAACATGCTAGCAAATGTCAAAAGCACAAAGCACTAACGGGACTGGAGCTGATGGTGAGTGAGGAAGCCGAACACCAAATTCCAAATGATGGGCAGAGGCCAGGCAGGGGCCAACATAGACCAGCCCCCAAGGTTCACAGAAAGGGAGGAGACTGAAGCTGCTTCTGGACTCTGCAGGGAGAGCTGTCTGGTCGATCTGTAGAACGAACTACATTCCACACAGACATGATAATTGAAAATTTCCATATATATATATATATATATATATACATATATATATATATATATATATATATATTGCCCAGTGAATTTCCACAGTTGAGTAAACCTCCAGCCAGCATCAAGGTGCCCTTCTGTTGCTGTTACTTCCTTCCCTGTGGGGGTGCTTCTCACCGGCAATGTGTCTTTAGTGGTAGTTCATGTAAATGAGACGGTGTGGACTATGTGTTTGCACCTCTCTTTCCTTCCTTCCTTCCTCCCTCCCTCCCTCTCCCCCCTTTCTCCTCCCTCCCTTCCTTCCCTTCCTCTGTTCTCTCTCTCTCTCTCTCTCTCCCTGAGCTGGTGAGCTGGGGATTGGGATTCAGGACCCTGCACAGTCTAGAGAAACACACTCTTGGCTTCCTTATAACAAGATTCACCACGTAGCAGAGGCTGCTTAGGGATCACTCTGTAGCCCGTCCTGCTTTCATTCAACTCAGAATCCTCCTGCCTCTGCCTCTTAGTGCTAGGATTAAAAGGATGTGCAGCCACATCCAGGGGTCTGTCTCATTTTGCCCAACTTTATACACGTATGGTTTATTCAGGCTGCCTGTGGAGGCCCAATGTACATATTCAAAGTACCTTTTAAATCTCTCTTATGTTCCAAAAATATAAATCACAATATTTGTCTACTATACTAATGGACACATGGGCGGTTTCCAGATTGAAGTATTTTGAATTAATTGTCAGGGACAATCCAGATTTCTTTTGGTGGCTATGTCTGTGCATTTTTGCTGAGCATACGCCTTCCACGAAATGATTAGGCCATATTTATGCTCTGGTAGATGCTGACGAATAAATACATTTCAGAATAATTGTACAAATTAAAATTCCCCTCAGGCACGTGATTTTTTTTTCCTTTGGTACTCCAGACCAAGCCCAGGATCTCATACAAGTTAATTAAGCAGGTCTGGAGCACCGAGCAGTACAGTAGGCATGTTTAAACCATGAAGCTATATGAAAATGACTGTGACTTAAATAGGTTTCCTGGAATAAATAAAAGCTGACTTCAGGGGACAGCATAAGAGTGCATGCATGCAAACCTGGGGAAATTCAGCTAGGAAACAAGTGTGGAAACCAAGTTTCACCCTGCAGAAGAAGTCCCTCCATGTGGACTGATGTCTATATTCAGGTGAGGGCAGGCACGAGGTAAGGCAAGGCCTGTGATTGGGCAGTGAAAAAGAAGGCGGGGCAGAGTTTTTGAAAGGTGGGAGAGAAGAAGGAGAAGAGAAGAGGAGGAGGAGAAGGATGACCCACCCCGTGTGGCTTTAAATATCCACAGGTAACTATGAGTATCTTATAAGGGATAGATAATTACAGGACAATTTGTCTTATCTAGGTGGGCAGTTTATATCAATATTAATAGGCTGTGAGTTTATGGTGTGGACATTTTGTGGAGTGAGAATTTACTCATATAAATCTAATTGATAAATTACAAGCCTCAAGAGTTTTGACTTTGCTGAGTTACTGGGAATTGTGACTATAACCACAAGGGGTGGATGGCTGGCTGCATGGGGCTGGCATGGCAGTGACCTGCCGATGAAGCATAGCGAGCTCTGGGCCAGAGGGTCTGCTGAGATTGGAACACCCGGCTGATGCCAAGTGACCTGATGGGGCCGTCGATAGCGTGGGTTGGTGTTCCTTTTTAAAATATTTACAGTGACACCTCCAATTCACTGATTTCTGAAAATTTTCATAAACCCCGATATTAAAAAATGGATTAAAAAATGTTCAAGAAATGAATGAGCCAGATAGTGGCTCATTCCTGCAATCCTAGCACGTAGGAGACAGAGGCAGAAGGATTGCCCTGAGTTTGAGTCCAACCTGGATGACAGAGTAAGACACAACCAAAATAAGAAAGGAAATATTTGAATGATGTTGTTTTCTAAACCCTTTGGTTTAAAACACCATGTCAACCACATCGTTCAAATTTTAATTTTGAGAGAGAGAGGTGATGAGAAACAACAGAGACAGAGACAGGCAGAAATAAACCAGGGGGAAGGGGAAGGGGCAGGGGGAGAGGGAGGGGTGCAGTGGGACAACGTGAAGCCAATGAAACAACTTGCCAGTGTGATTGGAAGTCACATCTGTCTGTCAGGACCACCAGCAAAGACTGTAAGTCAGTAATTATTGCCTAGCTTAGGATGAAATGACTTCATTCCATTGACATCACAAGACAGTAAAGCAGCGTTTAATTCTGAGAAGTCAGATGATTTTACAGCAGGAACATCTGGAATGGTTTCTGTTAGCTTAGTGCTGTAGCTCAGCTCAGAGATAGGGACTTTCCTGACGCTGTGAATAATATGTAAATGAAGAACTCTTCTAATTAGCTTACCTGAGCCTAAACCACAAACTCAAGAAAAGACCCCCAAGAACCTGCATCAACAAGAAACCAGCAAGTGCCACAGCAAAATGAGACCCTCCCAGGAATGGAGACACAGTAGATGACATGATGTCTCAGGAAGGGTGGACTCTTAGGGGTGATGTATTTCAGAATGTACTCAATGAGTAAGTAGAATCAGATTTCAAGGGACAAGGAAATCTGGGTCCACTGCTGAAGAAATGACAATAACACCCAAAGCAGACAAGACAGCTTGCTTGCTGAAGCTTGTGCTTAATGCTGGCCTTGGGCAGCCATTGCACAACCCCAGACCACATAGTGATGACAAGCCTTGGAATGTATGGCATTTGCAAGGCTGTCAGGATGGAGGGCTCAGGCAAGCCCAGGGTTCTGCCAGCAATAGAGCTGAGGTGGTGTTCTAGGCACACCCAGGTCCTCCACCTTTGAAACCTGAGCTTCAAAGGCAAAAGTTAAGCCTAGCTGCAAGAAAGATAGATCAGGGCTGAATCTTTCAAGATGATAAATCCCAGCCAACCACACTGAAGGCAGGGGTGGTGGTGTAATTTGAGCTGTAGATGTTAATGTGGAAAGAGCCTTTAGCTGGGAAAATTTTCCATCTAGGAGAAAGGCCAATGAGGCCTTGATCTTTCAGCGCCCAGAAGCGGCTGTCAGGGTTTGAAGAGAGTCGTGGTGATAAGGTGGGGCACTGAGTGAGTAGGGAGACTACCTGGGCATGCACAGAACGGGAAAGGAAGTTCATTGCCTGGGTGATTGTTCACTTTGAAAAGACAAATTTCCACAGACATTTGATAGATTCCTTCTTTTAAGCGGATGTAGTGGTGCCCAGAACTTGGATGGTGGAGGCAGAAGGATCAGGAATTTAAGGTCATCTTCAAGAGTCTGAGTCTAGCTTGGGCTATGTAAGTCCCCATCTCAAAAAAAGAAAACAAAAGAACACACGCAAAAAAAGCATAAGCAAAGTTAATTTCATTATACTCTCAATTCCTAAAAGCAATATATATATATAGTATATATATACTATATATATACATATATATATATAATATTTATCTGCATAAGCTAGCTGTGGCATATATTCTCAATTGAAAGCTGAAAAATTTAACATTGGGGTATTGGTTAGAACTATATCTTCTATACTGTAGTTAATTACGTGTGCTATCAGTGCTGTATGCAGACCGTGTGACTTTTATCACAGAAGTCATGTGTGGAGACGTGTCTTATCTTCTAGAGCATCTTACAATATAAACAATGAAAGCAGGGTGAGAGGGGGATGGCTTATTAAAACCTTCTGGAGGTGCTTGTTCAGTCACAATGTGAGTGGTCATCTGAGGAAAAATTAAGGTTTTTTGTTTGTTTGTTTGTTCATTTGTTTTTGTTCCTTTTTGCTGTTTTTGAGTCCAGGTTTTCTGTGTAGCCCTGGCTGCAATTCACTCAGTAGACCAGGCTGGCCTCAAACTCACTAAGATCTACCTGCCTCTGTCAACTAAGTGCTGACCCTGAAGGTATTTATCACTACTACCTGGCCAAAAAAATAAGTTCTTATTTCAAAGGACTGAAGTGGAAACAAGGCTTCCTTGGAAAGTCAGTTGTGTTGGATAGTGTTTTCCTGAGTCAAACACATAAGCGAGTGTTTTCCTGAAGCAGACACAAGTGAAAGGACATTTTGCTAAAAGCAAGAAAGTGAAAGGAGATGTGATGAAGGATTCTTCAATAACCACATACTTTGTTTGTGTAGTTGAGCTTCATTTGTAGGGACTCCATAGAGAGAAAGACACCAAAAAGCTTCTGGTGGTATGCTACAGCTTTTTGCTGCTTCCTCAGACCCCGACTGATAAGCAAAGTGATGTCACCTGATTTAGACGCACCTGGAGTTTTCCTAAGTCAAACTCAAATGCTGAGGCAAGACCCATGGAGGACCTGTGATGTTTGGAGGGTGTAAAAATAGGACTCAAGGGTTTGTGAGAGGATCTTGGATCTTGGGGCTTGCCTTGCTTGGATAGCTAAATACTTCTTGGTTCCATGTCTTCACTGATCTCTTCCTTGAGAGAGGCACTGACAAAAATTTCTCCTGGCATTCCTGTTGGCCTTGGTTCCTCCCGCTGACTCATGTTGATTTGGCTGAGGCCTGGCTGTCCCTGCTAGGTTGTGTCACTGCTGCTGTTATCCAGACACTACTGACCTGGACTGCCAGTGTATCTGTGCAGTGTTTGTGAGTGGACTGAGTTGCCGCTGCTGACCTGTGAACTGAACAATGAAATTTCCAGACAATGCTGATGGGAGTTGCTCCAAAGAACCATTTCTAAACAGGTTCACTTCCACTGTATCCTTTCTTTTCTACTACCTCTGGTGGGTGGTGGGCTAAAAGGGAGGTTAAAGCATTTAAGAATCATTATTAAAAATAGGTTTTGAAAAAAATTAAAGCATCAAGTACTTCTAAATTCCTTGGGGAAAGTTTATGTATTAACACTGCCAAGTATAACCGAAACATTCCCAGACTTCAGTACCTGAAGGGAAATGGGAATCCCTTCATCACATCTCCCTTGAGATGATGTCCACATGCTCTGGCTACCATTATTAAGATTTTAGCAGAACCTTGGTAATAGGAGAGTATAAATGCAGGTTTATTGGTGGCTGCTCTGGGTGGGTTCCTAATCTCACAGGAGGAGGTCAGTGAAGTTGCCATGCAGATGGGGGAGGGAGGAGGGTGGGCAAGGACAGAGAAAAATTCAAGGCACACAGGAAGCAAAATGTCTGGAATACATAGGGAAGAGCCTATGTTCTTGGAAAGTTAGTGGGGACAGCAGGGTATGTAAGCCATGCTTTGCTTGTAACAGGTAGGGATTGAGGGTTCCTGGGAGAATTCGGAGGCCAGGTCTGCTTTGATATGTTATATAGGCACCTCAGCTACTTGTTCCAGATCTGAACCCCAGTACTTGGGGTTCTGTCTTCAAGGCTGATTTCATAAGATCATAAGGTCACAGGGACGATCTAAAGTGTAGGTGTTTGCTGTCTGTGAGATACAGTATACCTACCATATCTACTGGTAAGTGCGGCCCCAAGCCCATAAGAGAACAGAGGCAGAAAGATTAACTCTCAACCTCCCATTACCGGGCAGCTCTGCAGCAGGCTGTCAATCAGGAGGTTCTTTCTCTGAGCTTCTCAAGCTCTTCTTTGAAAAAGGTTATAAGCTTACATGGGAGGAGGTTCCCACCATCTGGGGGGTAAAGGAACATTCATATCTCTCAAAGGACTCAGAGAACTTTATCCAAGAAGACTTGACAAGGCCACCCCACCACTCATTACCACGAGACCACCCTTGTTCTGCCGTCTCATCCTGTAAGTGTCTCATCCTGTAAGAGTGTCTACTACACATGACACCTAGGTGTAAAAACCATGAAGAGGTTCCCTGTGTCCTTGGGTCTTCATTTCTGGAGGATCTTGTTTCATGTAAAACTTAGATTAAATGACTAGCTGTGCTTTTGTTAATCTGTCTCTCTCTATAGGGACCTAGTCCATGAATCTAAGATGGGGAACAAGGATTAGTTCTCCTCCCATAGCTGCCTGCAGTTTATTTGAGTGAACACTACTAATCTGTCAACACTTCTAAAAACAACGGCATGCATCCCATCTCTTTGGGCTGCCAAAACCTTACGAGACTCTCGGTGTCCAACTGCACCAGTTTTCCTTCACTTTCCACCTTGATGAAGGTAAAATGAAAGAGGGTTCTTCTTCTCAATTCTGGACCTCCTGGATGCTTTGTGGTAAAAATTGGCCTCTTTGTGCAAAAAGTTCCATGAGTTTGTAATTGAAGAGTGTTGCAGTAGAAATTAAAAAGGAACATTTGCTATCAGTTCCCAAGAGCTAGATCTGCTCTCTGGCTGCTACTCTGCAATGCAGTCCACAAGCCGCCCTCTTCCGGCTGTCTCCCTTTTAGCCATGCTCTCTGAGAGGTCCCCTAGGTTGTAGCTATTATGCTTGGCGCATGTGCGTGTGTGCCTTACAAAAACTTTGTCCCCGCCCCATGCTCTACTGTCCAATCATGTATCTCCTTGACATCAACCTACAGAAGAGGATGCCAATGTCCACTTTGAGTTTGAACCAATAGAACTGCAACTAAAAATTAGTCTTCAAGTCCTTCAACAGCACCTTACCCTCACCTCCATACTGGAGGCTCACAGGCTGTCAGCTGGGCAGGACTCTCCTTACTGCCTTTCCCAGCTCACACTTTGCCCCAATAGTCCTGCTATTTGAAAAGGCAAATGTCCTGGGACCCAGGCTTTAACTGTTTTCTGAAGGTGACACGTAATTTATGGCAGAGTAGAAATAAATGTGGCCGAGATGATCACTAATCATACCCACTTTGGAAGTGTGTATGTCAGTCTTGCTGGGACAGAAGCCTAGTCAGGACTGTAACAATGAACCTTCTGCAAGTCTAGATGACCACCCTCAGATCCAGCCTAGCTACATTGCAGCCTGTTTGCATGCAGTCACGGATCAGCAGGTCTCCTGGATAAGAATCTCAGCCAACCGCTGTAATATAGGTAGACTAGGACATTTTAGATTGCTCTGGGACTGAAATCCGATAGTTACACTAACGAAGAGGTTCTGTAAGCGATTTTTACACCCATTCCTTTGATTTTTTTTTCCAGTTCAACAAAAGTCTTGGAAACAATATTTTAAAGAATCACTTTCATATGAAGTATTGATAAACAGAAACATTGCCCCCTACTTGACATGAAGAATAATGACCCCATCCTGTGTCTGTGGATAATTACTTCCTTAAACACAGCAACCCAAACCTGCCAGAGATTCTGCATCCGCGTTTTTGTGGTCTCCTTTCTTGTAGGTTGTTTGTGTATGTTTCTTAGTATCTGTTTGAGCATCCTGGGCACTGTTGATTTTGCAACGGGGTTTGGCTTAATATAACCCCAGGTCTGGTATTTTCTAGTCCTTCCTCTGTGTTACCTTTTGAACACCTCACACTCTTAACCTCCAGAAGGAAGTTTGGAGGACTGCCACTTAACCACCTCCCTTTTTACTAGAAAAGTCTTGCTCAGTCATTTGAGAAGAATTAAATAAAAATGAGCAGCAGTGTGCTCACCTACTCAGATGTTTTCCCTGGCAGATATGATACAGGTCTTACTGAGTGCCTTTATCATCTGAATTATGATTCCCCAGGACAGGCATTTTATGATAGCCTGTGTGAACCAAGCACAGGACAAACACAAAAACAAAAACAAAAGCCACAGTGACCTCTTTTATAAAGTTATTACATAATTAATTAGAGACAAACAAGGTTTGACAAACTACAGTCCAGTTTCAACCCCAAATCTATGGATTGGTTTGTTAATAAAGTTTTACTGGATCAAAGTCACATCCATTGGTTCATACCTATTGAAGACAAACTCCACACTACAATGTCAAGGCGTTTTCACAGTAGTTTCATGCCCTGCATCTAAATTAGTTATTGCATGTTCCATTAGAGAAACAATGATCCAAAACAAATTGATCTGGGATTATCAGATTAAACAGTACCTACCTGTGCTTGTTCTAACTGAAGCAGGGGCATCCAAGGTAGGCATTTTAGATATGCAGGTTACAAGACTTAATTTATTTTTTTAAAAAAAGGAACTGTGTGCAAGTAATTTGGATAATTTATAGACAAGTTATTTAATGGGCCACTGTGTGTGGCAACTTTACAAAGAGGATTAGATTACACAGAGTCTGAGAATCCCTGCCTTCTTGGTGGGGCATCTTCTAGAGGTCATTTTAGATGAGTGTGGTGTGGGAAAAGGCAAACTGATAAGCCCCCAGGCTTATCAGTAATATACGTCTTTAAGGAGAGCCAGCCTCAAGCAGCAGCAGCAGCAGCAGCTGGTGAACTTGGCAAGGGTGATTGCCCTAGCCCCCAAACTTTCTCTGGCTTCACATAAAGCTGGCTTCTCTATTGCAGCAGTAGTTCACCACTCAGAACATCTTGGTGACAATGACATTGCACCAGTGCCACAGCTGCATACAAGTCTCCTCTTGATACACAATTTCCAGGATCCTTTCTTCATTTCCAAAGTGGGAGAAAAGCCCTTGGAACCATCCGTATGTAAATCCTAGGAAGGCATTGGCTTCCTCTTACTTGTGACCTGCCATTACCTCAAGCATGAAGGTTATGTGGGCATTGAGGGGTCTAGGAAAACCTGGTATGGCCTTTAGGGAAAGCTACGAGGAACGATGGGAACGTTCCTGAATATTGGGAAATGTTTTCTCAAGATCAAGAGATTTATTGGCACGCATTTCAAATTAGAATGGTAGCTGCCAGGGCTCTCTCCATCCAAGGGCCACATCAATACACACAATGGCCCAGGTGGCCTGAGCAATTTAGATCCTGTTAGGTAGTATCATCACACATAGTTTTGGAATTCCTCCTGACTTTGTCGCCAATTTGCCTAAAAACATTATGGGTAACAAACCAGGTATTTGTTTAAAGTAGCCAAGCGAGGTCTGGAAACCAAAACAACTTCTCCCCAGCTCAAAGACTTGGCAGTCCTCTGGAATGACTTCCACACAAGCAGTTGGAGGAAGCTGCCCCTGTGAATGCAGGCTTACAGCAACACAGCACCTTTGTTTGTTCTGTGAGGTAGAGAGAGACTCAGTCCCTGCTGGTGTAAGGTAAAAGTCTGAAAGAGAGCAGGAATATCAGCCCCAAATATGCCACACTGGCACAGGTCATTGTTCTCATCTGTGAGGAATTAAGAGTAACATCTTAAGAACTTCCTATTTTCTGCCTTCCCAAGGGATAAAATTCCCTTTGAGAAAGTGACAGGCACTTACCTTACTGACAGTATTCCCAACTCTCTCTCTCGATCTCTCTCTCTCTCTCTCTCTCTCTCTCTCTCTCTCTCCCTCCCTCCCTCCCTCCCTCCCTCCCTCCCTCCCTCCTGTGCCGGCATAATACTTATCACAGGAGACAGGACAGGGAAGGGTTCTGATAGACGCACTGAACAGTCTGTCTCTGTGGGTCAGTGAACTGTGCCAGGAAACGTAGTGTGGCTGAACAGGTTCAGAGTCACCAGCACCCAGGCACTCACCTGAGACAGTAGGAAGCTCCCTTCTCTGTACCAGATTCCTGGCTTGGAATCCGTGCCACAATTTCCACACAAGGACCATGACCTCTCTCCATGCTAATGAGATAGCTAGAGGCCCTGAGCCAATGAGCTTCCCTTCCCAGACATTTTCCCTGTAAAAGGTATTTAGTCTCTGGTCTACACTGAGGAGTTGGTCTTCAGCCATTTTCCACAATGAACAGTCAATTGATGGTGTGGATAAACACGGACTGTCTCTTTCATGGAGAATCACCATTGGGAGCATGGAGAAAGCCTTCCACTACTGAGTCACTGCCTGTCTCCTGCAGAGGGCCTCTCTGCACTCCCAGACAACCATCCCTAAGTTAAGGACTTTTGCCATCAATGAGCTAAGCTGAAGTTCCCATTCCTCAGGCCCTAGGCCTCTACTTCGCTGAGTTTCAATTTCCCAGTGGCACTTCCTCTACACAGTGGTGGGGTAGAATGCAGACCTACATACCTCTACCAAATATTTCTCAGCCAACATCCTAAAATCACCAGCCTTTAAAGAGGGTTCTTCTTTTCTCTGCTCAGTTTTGTTCATCATCCTCTGCTTAGATGGTGGATTTGCTGGCTAACTTTAAGTCAACCTGATACAAGTTAAAGTCATCAGAGAGAAAGAAGCCTCAATTGAGAAAATGTCTACATAACATGGGGCTGTACAAAAGCCTGAAGGCATTTTCTTAATTAGTGATTGATATAAGAAGTGCCAGCGCATGGACCAGCCATCCCTGGGTTCTATAAAAACACAAGGCTGAGCAAGCCATAGGGAGCAAAGCCAGTAAGCAGCACTTCTCCATGGTTTGTGCATTACCTCTTGCCAACAAATTTCTACCTGTTTGAGTTCCTGTCCTGACTTCCTTCAATGATGAACAGTGATGTGGAAGTCTAAGCACAATAAGCCTATCTTTCTGAAGTTGCGTTGGCCATTGAGTTTCTCAGCAATAGTAACCATAACTCAGACAAATGTAACAGGCCCCGACTCTAGCCATGCCCTTGATTCAGTTATCACCGACCTCAGCATGCATGTTCCTTTAGCAGGCAAGTAACAGTTGCTGTCAATCTTTCCAATGGCTTGAGTCAGACATTAGTTCCTAAAACAGAGAGTAAAGGAAAGAAAGGGTTTCTCTCTCCCCTAAAATCAGAGGGGAGATGACAAGGCATACATTAGTTGACACAATAGTTAAGGTTTTCAAATGCTTAAGAAGTTTAAAGGGAACAGTCCCTGCCAAGGAATTCTTTGTCTTCACTGCTTCAGAATCCATATTGCTTCAGTGGCCTTTGACTAGGTTCTAGAAGAAAACATCCCGGTCATAGCATGATCTCACTTTGGAAAATAAAGATTCCCATTGACATCAACCTTCAAACACTCATGAAAGAGAATACGTGACAAGAATAGGCATAATAGAGCAAATGGATCATTTTAAGCAGATCTAGATCCTATACTGGTATTAACAGCAGCCTCTAATTTTGAGTCCTTTGTACACCACTACCAATAGTACCTTAGTTACCACGCTGTACTCAGTAACTTACAAGGTGCTAATGTGTTGGCTCATTGGGTGAGGTGGCTTGTCACAGAGCCTGATCACTTGAGTTTAATCTCAGAAAGCCTTGTGATAGAAGGAGAAAACTGATCCCCATAAGATGTCCTCTGACCTCCAGAGGTTCGAGGATGTGTTTGTGTGCATACGTATAAATAAATAAGTAGATGTTTATGTTAAAAGAAATCAGTAACCTATGAAACAAGGACGATTACATTTATTTTACACAAGATGTAACACAATCAATTTAAGCTTGTCCCTGACTAGCTTACAAATAAATGAGACACAGACTATGGTTATTTTATTTGTCTTTGACAATTACTGGGGGTCACCCCTAATCTATTCTTCTAACTACTGGCCTGGCTACCTTCCCAGCAGTGTACCTCAGATACTGGCTGTTTTTCTTAGCTATATACTTATCATTCATCTCTCTCATCTTCCTCTCCCCTTTCCCTCCTCTTCCTCCTGTTCTTCTTCCTTCTGCTCTTGGTCTCTCTCAACAACTCTGTCTTCTCCAACCCAGCCAGGTAACTCAAAACCCACCTACCTCTAATCCCTCCAGTAATTGGCTGTTGCCAACAGTTTTAAATTAAGGAACTAGGTTTGTATAACAAAAGTTTGTAACTGTGAGTAGGCTTAAACCTACCCTTCAGGTACAGAATTTAGCATTATGATGCATAGCACAGACCAAACTTCAACAGAAGAAACCAATCCTAGGAGACTCATTGTTTTGCTAGATCGCATATGATTAACCCAGGACTGTCTGCTCCAAGAGCTAAGATGTGCAGCCTGTATGCTAAGCACCAACTCTTTTCTAGACTGGGGTCTCCTCCCGTGAAGAAGCATCTGTTAAAATTCACAACCAAAGACAGATATTTGCCAAAAAGTACATTCATTTCCCAAGGGCCTGCCATATGTCAGGCAATGTACTAAGTGTCAGGAAAACACCAGGCAATCATTCTTGTCCTCATGGAGGACTCAACACGTCCGGAGGGATAGAGGTTTGAAAGTTGCACATTATTGCACACATGAGGAACAGGTGCTGGGGCCTTGGAGAAGCTGCCATCTGAACAGAGTTTTGCAGGAGGCCAGGAAAGGAGCTCCAAGAGTGTGAGGTAGAGCGATCCAGGCAATGGGGCAGGGGCAAAGGCCCTGAGATGGAACATGGCTCACAGAGTTGATTCAGAATGAAGGAAAGGCCAGCATGCCTGGCGCTGAGCAGGTAGAAGGCACTAGACAAGAAGACGAGTGAAGCAGTTGGTTTCCTGTCTTCATGGCTGTGCATCTGTCTTCATGACTCGTTTTTCTCCTGCTGCCTCTCTCTCACCATTCTTCTGAGCCATGTGTGCCTATCTACTCCCATCAGAGTTATAGGTTCATTGTTCTAGATGTGCGCAGTCATCTTTCCACGACCGTGGTCTCTGATCTGTCCCACACCACTGAACACTTAACCACTATGGTCTTGTAACAGGCTACATACAATTCCAACACACACACACACACACACACACACACACACACACACACAGAAATACACACACATGCACACACAGACTCCAAACATGCACGGACCACACATAGACACACACACACACACACACACACACACACAGAAATACACACACATGCACACACAGACTCCAAACATGCACGGACCACACATAGACACACACACACACACACACCCCTCTAGGGGAAGTTGCAGTCTTATGAAAAATACTAAGTCATCCCTCTTTCCCAACTTGCAATGCCTCTCCATCTCATAGCAAGAAGCCATAATTTGGACCAAGAAGGCTCTGCGACACAACCATGGAAACTAATCTCTTGACAAAGCTTGATTTCCTCTCGAATTTAAATATATGTCACTCATTTTCCTTGCCAGTGAAGGGTTCTTTTCTTTTCCCCTCAAAACTTCATTTGGCATTTTTATAGTTACAGTCTGGCAGTCAAACAGGACTTCCTGAATTTAGCATATGAACAAAACTTTTCTTTGGTAAAGGAAGCTGCCTTTGCCCTGCCCTCAACTTTTGGAACTTCTAGTTCTCCTCGGTGTCAAAGGGCACCCCCAATCCAGAAATTCAGACACTGTGTCCACATGCAGCTACTAGGAACTAATTCCCTGTGGTCAGCCAGGTTTCCTGAGAGCTTGTACAAGGCCCAAGTGCTCCAACTCCATTGTGTTTTGTAGAGAGAAATCTGAGGTCAAGTTCAAGTATTTTAGTGCAGGTCTGATCTACAATCATGCATTATGGCAGATGATTTACACCTCACCCTTTACTGGTTTCACCTCTTCCTGTCTAAGCCTTCACTTCTTCCTTGATGACCCTACCCCTTGCAAATCAACACTTCGCTGCGGAGTGTTTGTTCTGCCTTTGTGCTAGCCTCATCCTGCTGGGAACTACACCATTTAGATCACACAAAGTTGCCTACCACTGTCCAGGACACCCTGCAGTTATCAGCTAATGAAAGCTTCTTCTTATCTATTTATCCCCCAAGCAAATGGCCGCAATAGGAGGACAACTAGAACGAAGTGAAAATACTTGTATCTATGTTTGTTGCCGCTTCTGTTTAGGAGCTAAGTCATATACACAACTTAGAATGTATAATTTAATGTATACTTAAGTGAGAATGTGTGGAAGTGTTGGGAAGGAACAAGTAAGAAAGAGTTCAGCCTATTAGGAAGAGAAAGCTGGGACGGTAAGGATTGGAGACAAAGCTCTAGCAGAATCCAGGGTGCAGTTCCTCTATCTGGATCTTTCCAAGTTGCACCTTTGGTCCAATGATGTAATTTTCTGCACTTATTTCCGCATTCAATGACAAATAGGGAAAACACATAAAGTGCTTACCCACAGCTTTGACAAGTGCACAGTACTCAGTTAAGTCGGATTTTAGACGTTCTGGAAGAATCCGGTAAGTATTGCCCAAGCAGGTCAAGTATCCTGAATGCTTTCTCTCATAGTATAAGTCTTCCTGATGCCAGGTATCTGACCTCAAGGGGACTTCCTGATTATGCTCTGTGCTTACTCTGCATTGTAGGGTTGTCGAAAGACAGATAATGCTAATTCCCTTTGATAGATGTCAATCACCACATCACTCTGAAAGAACTTTGCCATCCTGTCTCTGACTTCATCATTCTTTCCCTCAGCTGAACCCAAACAAGTTAGAAGCTTGTCATCATTTATAAGCCTTTGAAAGGCATAGCTTCTTTTCAAAAGAAGTTAGAGTCAAACAGGTCCGTGAGTTTCCCACCCAGCTTCCTCAGCGGCTGACAGCATACTTTTTCACAATGTTGCTTCACGGGTTAACTACAGATGGCTTCCACTTTGGGCTTTCTACGCACAGTCTCATTTCTAAGATGTTTGTTCCCAGCTTAGCTTTAGTTTATAGATGATTAAGGTCCTAGTAGTAGGGGAGAGGAGCTATTCAAAAAGGGTTGATAAAGTATTTGAAATCTTCCAGGATTATGTGACGATTGAGGTCATTTATCACAATGAAAAATTTGATCTGGTTTAAGCTTTGAACTTGAGAATGTTCGCAGAATTCTAAGCAGCTTAGAGTCAGCCCAGATGAGAAAACATGACACTCATTTTGCAGATGTTTCCTGGAATATCAAACCTCAGACTTTAGCATTATAGGCAGGTGGCATGTTAGAAATTGCAACTAGAAAGTATAGTATTAAGTTGCTTTTGTGTGCTGATTTTTGTGCCCTTTGCTATCTACACTTACTGGCTCTGGTATTTTCTGTGAATGTGGTAGTACTGACACTGATATATACAGGGCACTCTCCATATACAGGGCTCGACATGTGTGTGCTGCACACTGAATTATCTTCTTTTAAGATGTCCCTGGATATCTAGTTAGGCTTATTAAAATCCTCACCTAATACACATTTTTTTCCTTAGGTGCTTACAAGGAGTTCAACCCACCTTTGGTCCCTGACCTGGTGTTTTCTAAGTCCCCTGAAGGCTCTCTATCTCCCATTGCTCAGACAGATCCAACAGAGTGACAGAGACCAGCATGTTTAACCGAGAATACTGTATTTTCCTCAAGGACTGCAAATCCAAGATGGAGATGCCAGCAAGGGTGGTTTCAGAGGAGACTTCTCTTTAAGATCACGTGGCTGCCATTCTTGTGTCTCTGATTAGTCATTTGGGGTATGTGTTTGTGCCTCTGGCAACTCTTCCTTTGCCTGATCTACTTTACTTAAGAGGACAGCAGTCTGCCTCTATGTAGAGCCCTACCAAGCATCATCCTTCAAATTAATTAGCTCTAAAAGAGTCTGTTTGCAAGTCCTGTCACATTCTGAGAAACTTCAGTGCTAGGATTTTGAGAGGATGAAGCCCCTCCAGGTACCAATTTCATTCCACCAGGTTCGTTATGGAAACTTACCAGTGTGCATGTCTCTGAAAATCAGTAGCAAAAGCAATTTGAAAAGTGACAGGAAATGAATAAACTCTGGCTGGAATTTATTATTGTCACATTTGCAATGCTGCCTGCTTGTAGCAAAGCTCCACTTTGGGCGAGTGCTAGAGAACAGCATGCCTCCCACTTCCATTGTCCGGCCTTGAACCTTTACTCTCTCTCCTGTTTTTCAGAACTCAGTGAGGACCTCTTGCTGCAAAGGACAGTTTGGAGTTGTCTGCTTGTTTTAATGCTTACTACGTGCTGGGATGATGTGTGCTTGTTTGTTTTTAAGAGGCTCCTAATCTTACTCTCTGATCTTCAGCCAGTTCCTCTCACGATTGGCTTGAAGGGTACAGCCACCCACAGGACACCCAAACCCAGATCTGCTGTGTTCATCTGCAAAGCCTAAATCAATGAAGCCTTGTACACCAGTGCATCATCAAAAATACATGAGCAAAGCTGTTTGCCAAATACATCACTGACAAGATTTAGCCGTTGCTTAATTGCTTTGATCTTTGCTAGTTTCTCTAGAGAAAGTTCCAAAACCTATTGTCCTGGAAAGCACTTTATATTGGACTCTTTTGCACAAATATTGGGTGAGACTTATCTAAGCTCTTCTGCATACTGGAGCATCATCTAGAAATCTTCAAAGGCTTTCTGACCAGTAGAAATGAAGAGGTTCCTTTCAGACATTGCCAAAGATGTCAGAAGGATCTTTGGACAAAAGGGATTTGTCAGTCAGACACTGTATATTTTAAGTTTGTGTTTATAATAGTTTCAACTTTAACACAATTTTCATTATAGCCAGAATCTGAATTCCAAGCACAATTATACTTAATTTTGAATGTTAGAAGAATCTTGTGTTTGAAATAATCTCTGTCTATATTTTTCTGGTTAATACAAAAATGTTTCCTCTTCAGTATTTACCAGAGTTTGGAATGAGAGTGACTGTTCCCCATAGACTCAAATATTTGAATGTTTGATTGTCACTTGGTAGACTATTCAGGAAGAATTAGGAGGATAGCCTTGTTGGAGGAGTTGTATCCCTGAGGATGGGCTTTGAGGTTTCAAAATCCCACTCCAGGCCTGGTCTTGTATTTTTTCTGACTCCTGCCTTCTGACAGGACATAAGCTCTCAGCTACTGCTCCAAGACCACATCACCAATGCTTCCTACTCTGATTATCTAAAACTGTAAGCGAGCCCCTAATTCATGCTTTCTTCTGTCAGCTTCCTTGATCATGGGATCTCTTCACAGCAATAGAAGAGTAACTAAGACCATTACCAATGTTACATTTTTTTTTTTTTGGTCAAAGTCAGTAGTTCATTGAAACTATATTTTAAACTGAAGTCCCATAGAAAATGGCAAAGTGATGTCCAATTTTCCCATTCATTTGCCCATTTTCAAACCACAACACCATTCTCTGTAAAAGGCAAAACTTAAAAGGAAAAATAAAGACCAAAAACAAAGCAAACAAACAAACAAACAAAACCAAAACAAAACAAAGCACTTAACTACAAAGATTACAAGAGATACACAAGCAGCTCTTGGAGATGCCTTTCTATCAAGCATGGTTTCTAAATCTCTCCATGCAGGCTCCGTGGGATAACTTCTTTCCAAAGAATGCGGTATGGAAGTATATGGATCTTATGGTATAGAGAAAAGTAAGACAGAGATCTTCCAGGTCAGCATTAAAATGACGAGTGTCACTTTATGTCTAACGACATAGGGAAAAGGAAATTTCTCTGTGTGGCATTCCTCCTAATGTAGCCTAATCATGGAAAAAAGAAAAAAGGACACACGAGTGTTTGGAGGGAGGAAGGGAATGGGAGCAGGATGTCATATCGTAAAATCTCAACAATAAAAGATAAATGTTTTAAGAAGTCTTAGAAAACAAAGCACTTTTAATGATTCGATATATAAAGAATGTAAACTCTCCACTCATAATTGATTGCATGGCAATGTGATATTTAAGGTATAACTATATATGCTTTCCGGAATAGTGGTTTCATAAAGTATTTAAAAGGTTAAACAACTGGTCATTTTTGTTTCTCCCCTGGAGAGCTGTCTGTCGGCATCATGAGGTCACTGCTGAGTCAGCTTTGCCCTTTGCTGGTAAGCATTTTAGCTCTTTACATACTCTCAGTAAAGGTTTGGCTGTGTGAGGTAGGGCTGGCAAAGACTCTCTCCCAATCTGTAGGCTCGTTTCTCTCTAGTGGGTTTCCTTTTCTGGAAGATTTTTTTTTTTTAATAATTGCAGTTCCATTAGTTGACTCTTATTCAGAACGTCATTGCCTTCGCCTGAGAAGTCTTTGACTTTTCCCACCAGCAGTCTGAGCACTTCGTGGTTTAAATCTTTCACTTAGAATTGTTTTTAGTGCCGGGTGAACGGTATGGTCCTCCTTGAATCCTTCTGATCAATATGCAGCTTTGTCAGCACAGTTCATTACCTTTTCCAGTGCGGGCCTTTGACACCACTGTCAAAAATTAGATGCTATAGGTGTGCGAGTCTATGTCTGGGTCCGATATTATGTTTCATTTGGACTGCAGGTCTGGTTTTGTACCTGTAACATGCTGTGTTTTTCAGTGTGGCTCTATAGGACATTTTCAAGTTAATTATTTTGATCGTATTTCTGTATCTTTTGAAATTCGTGGCGTCTTTTATCATTAATTGTTGTTACATGTATATATGTATATTTATATTTATTAATAAATACAACCTGCTTAGATTGAACAATGCTACTTGTAAATATGTTTTCATGGCTGAATACTTGGTATTGGATAATTTGATGACTATTCTTGCTTATCAATTTGATTACATCTGAAATTAAAACTGAACAGCTGGGCACACTTGTGAGGGATTTTTTTTTTTTCTTTAGCTAAATCATTTGAAGTGGAAGACCGTCTTCTACTCTGGATCTTTGAGATGCGAAGATCCACCTTTAATCAGGTCCACTTCTGCTGGTGGCCCCTAGTAGGAAACTTGTTTTTTCCCTTTGCCTGTTTGTTCTTGCTTTCACTAGCAAGTCCATTCCTTTACTGGTATTTGAGTCTCCTTCTTGGGGAGTCCAGTGTATACTGAAAACCAGCTGAGACAATAACCAGTTGGTGTGCCATTCCATGGAGAGGACTATTCCTCCACTCTCAGCATTCCTAGTTGACCATAGTTTTCTGTGTAGAGTTGAGGCCTAGTGGTCTTTACACATGTCCACGGGTGTCATCTCTGTTCAGGTCATGTTTAGGCAGACATGTTGGTAAGACTTTATAGATGTAGTTTCTGAAATCACTAGGAAACTCAGTTTTACAAAGAACTCCCCAATCCTCTAACCCTTACATCTACCCACCTCAACTACAATGTTTCCTGAGGCTTACGTATGGGAGTTGTTTTGTAAATATGTCCACTGGGATTGGGCTTCGCAACTCTGCATTCTGATTGGTTGTGGCTTTCTGTAACTGTCACTATTTTTTGCAAAAAGAAATTTTCTTGATGAGAGATGAGCACTATACTTATTTGTGGGTATAAGGACCAATATTGAGAATGTAGTTATGGATTGTGCTGGTTTACTAAAATGGTTGTTGTAGGTTCTCCTACATGACTTCACTGGCTCTGAGTAGTTGCCTAGGTTTCCAGTACCAGGCACCATTTCCCTCTTGTTGGTTGGTTCTTAAGTCCAATAAGAAAGTTGTTGGTTACTGCCCAGATATGCACGCCACTATTACACCCATAGCGATACAGTGCCATGCTGGTTATTGCTGTGGTTCATAGGTGTCACAGCTGCATAGGAGTAGTGACTGCTTCTCGTCTTCATGGTACCTACTGACGCCATGAGAGTTAGTCCTCTAGAAGGAGACATTCAGGTACATTCCAGCTTAGAAGATTCTGGACTTTGTGTGAGAAAATTGTTTTAATTATTTAAGAAGTTTACAAATGCCTAAAATCTTCAACATTCTAAGCTACCAGGGAAATGTAAATTCAACTACTTTGAGAGTCCATCTTACTCTAATCAGAGTGGTCACTGGAGAGAAAACAAATACTGGGAAAGATTTAGGGGAACAGGAACTTTCAGTCACTGCTGCTGGGAGGGTAAACTAGTCTAAGCAATATGGTGATTTCTTAAAAATTTAAAAGCAGGACTATCATAGAACCATCTTCTTTTCTACCACAGAGGTACATGTTCACGCATGCTTATTACTGTAATTTTTGGCATGAAGGGAGCCTAGATGTCTATCAACCAGTGAAGAGGAAAATAATGTTGGTTTATATATACACGAGCTTTGATTCAGCTGTAAATAAAAGTAAGATTATAAAATTGTAAAATTTGGAGGAAAATGGATGAATCTGAAAAAGTGAAGACACAATCGGATTTGTTTGCTTTGATTTTGTTTTTCTTGAGACCAGGTCTCATCATGTAGTTCACTCTGGTTGTCCTAGATTTGCTGTGTTTATCAGCCTGATCAGGAACTCACAGAGATGCTCCTACCTCTGCCTAGGAATGCTGGGTTAAAGGTGTGCACCACCACACTGCCTGGTCAGAGTCTAGCTTTTAATGTTGGGGACATTATAATTTCAGGGGATGATAACAAAAAAAAGTACCGATCATGAAAGCAGGTTGGTATGAGCGGGAAGAAGTGGCAGAGAAAGAGAGGAGAAGAAAAGCAACAAAAATACAGGTTTTTTTGAAATGCACTTCTTTGAAAAATGCCCTAATAAAACTTGAAATGTTTTTATTACTAAAAGCATTTTAATTGTTAAAAACTATAGCCTTCAGCTCATATACCTGTGGACTACCAACTGACATCATTGGCCTCTCCATATTTAAGTTCATTTCTGTCATCACAACCATGTATAGACATACATACATACATACATACATACATACATATATACATACATAAACACTCCCATGGGCTCATGAATGATCTCAGGAGCTGAGAACCATTTCAATTTCACTGCCTATTTTGCACCACTAGGGTTTGTGCCTAGGTTTCTAACTGTCTCAAATTTTCCATCTTTTGTGAGACAAGGTCTGCATAAATTGTCCAACTCATGTCCCTCTTGCCCCTCAAATGTTGGGATTACAGGTATGTGGCATCTTGTGCTCACATTTCATTCACTTTAAATCACCAGTTTATTCCTTTTCATTCTTTATAAAGTGAGATCATTGATCTGAGAGAACCATAGCCAGAGGTCTTGCCAAAGACTTTTTCATCAAGCTATGTACAGATATATGAACAAGACTCATACAGCAACTCATATGGTGCAAATACATGAAAAACTTCCATATGGATATGAAAAGATCATATCTATAAGATGCTATTTGCAAGGCATCTCAAGTCAAAGTATTACAAGGCCTGCAGATTTTGTAGTATAGCTCTATGAAGAACACTGTACCAACCAATCAGTTCTCTGGAGTACAGGATGCAAATGTTTTACAACCTAAACTTTCTCTACTGTGTCCCATTATGCTGAGTCAGAAATATGTGACCACCATCAAAGGAAGGACATGGCTCTTCACCTTGAGTTTGTGTGACTGCCTATTTCTTAGAATTCATGAAGAAAGCTGATCCTAGCTAAAAGCTCTGGTTATATGGGTCAAGTCTATCCTGTATTGGTTCTGTAAGTTAAATTCCAAAGCCCTTTGTCTGAAACTTCTGTTTTCCCACACTGACTTTCTTTATAGCACTCTGTCCTGCTGTAAAGCATATTGTAACCTGTCTGGTCCTGGCAAAAAGAAGCAGGCTAATCAATTAGAAAAGTCAGTCATCAAAGGCATCAGCTTAGTAAGTAACCAACTTTTCAGATTTACCTACCACTTCATTTTCAAAACTGTTTAAAATACTGTTTCTATTGACTATACTGAATAAGTGTTTTGTTCAATTTTTATATAGGCATATTATATATGATGTGTTTGTTATGATAAAGAAAACTATTTAAAAGATAAATATGTTTACTTAGATTTGATTTTATACAATGTACTCATGCATCCAAAAATTGCATACTATCCCAAAATGTGTACCATTTTATGTATCACTGAAAAGAAATAGATAAGAATAGGCTGTAATTCAAAAGCAGATTAAAGTACTCAGTGTTGAGTAATTTTCAATGAATTGAACAATTTTATAATAATACTGTTACATTTAAGCTTCTGAGGAAAATACTAACACTTTCTGAAACAAATTAACAGATTGGGATGTTTGCCTTGTTTAATGTGTTTTCCAATTTAAAGACTGACTCTTTAGTAAAGTAGTTTTCACAAAATTGATTTCAGAAAATAATCCATTAATGCATTGATCAATTATAAGTCTGAGGTGCCTGCCTTGCCAGAAGCATTATAATCAAAAGTCACATGGTGAACAGTCATTTCTTCCTAAACAACAGGCAACACTTCACTTGCAATTGGATCATGAAAAGTTAGTTATAGATTCAACGGCAGAGAGGTCATAGCATATCGAAAAGCTTCAAATAAACTCCTATTCCAATGTTCTACACATGCATGACCAATAGCTCCATAATGATAATGTTTGAGACTATGAATATGTTTAACCTCATGTTAGACTTTGGATCATGTACTCATGCATCTGAACATCATGTGACCCCTCATTAAAATGAATATTTTTAGGGTTTTATGTATCAATAAACAACAAAAATTATTAACTCTACATTTGCACATACAAGTTCCTATTAGATTCAAGATCTCACCTGAACCTAACAGTAATCCTGTCCAATAGCAAAAGCTATGAATTATAAATTAAATATCAAGATATTGCTGGGTATAGTGTCACATGCCTTTAGTTCTAGCATGTAGCAGGTTGAAGGCAAATCTCTATGAGTTTGAAGAGAGTCTGGTTTACATAATGAATTCCAGAAACAGCCAGAGCTATATAGTGAAATCCTGTCTTAAAAAATGTATTTATCTCTACCTCCATAATTTATATCTAATCATATTATATATATATATATGTGTGTGTGTGTGTGTGTGTGTGTGTGTGTGTGTGTGTGTGTGTGTGTGTATTTCAGATATTTGCTATCAGAAGAGTCTAGAGCTCTTCTGGTGAGTAGCCACAACAAACTGTACCTGACTTCTAAAGCTAGCTAATAAAAGAACTTTTCATTATTTGCACACCATTATATTATACACTATTTTAAATTATTTAAGAAGACACTATTTTGCTGTTGTTGTTGTTGTTGTTGATTTTAATCAAGAATCCTAAGATAATTTGGCATGCATATAGCCCAGTAGTTTCATCCTGAGCTATAAACACACACACACACACACACACACACACACACACACACACACACACATTTAAACCTATGCGTGACCTCCCCACACACAAAGAATTAAAAAAAAATTAACTACCATGGTAGTATTATGATCCAGAAATAACCTAATTTTTCAGTTAATCTTTCATACTTTTTATTGGTAATTTTATCACTCATTCAATATTACTATTTTCCAAATTCATACAAGTGAATTCACGTGATTCACTTTTTATGAAGTATTCCCTTTTGAGATTTATTCATATTGTAGATCATTCCTTTGCTTGGATCTTTAATTTTCTCTGGAATAAATATGTTATAATTATTTACTTTCAATTATAAAATTAAGCTTAATTATTTTTAATTTAGTACTTAGGATATATATATATATATATAGTTCAAGCAGGACCAGAACTCTCTCAGTTCTTTTGAAAAGGGTTATCATCAGTGACACCATACTGCTGAGAAGGAAGTCATGGAAGTCATTACTGCTGGTCAACACACGTGTGAGTGTCCTTAATTAATCTAAGTTTCAATCTCTCACCTCTTCTTGGAAGATATACTACTGTACTTTCTAAGAGGTTTTAAACTCAATATTCTCAATCATTTACAATGCATTCCAAGATTGTTCTTGCAAATACAAGCGTGTGAGCAAACCTCCTTCCCACTAGCAAAAGTGTATTTTTGATACATTGCAGGAATGGAGCCGCAGGGAACTATTCTGTCGGGGTGATTAAAAACGGAAGCTGGTAGCTGTTGCTGCCATGGGAGAGTAATAACCAGTATAAACTCACCCCACTGGAGAAATAAGCAATGCCTTATATTTTATTCCATTCCCCAAAGATTTTATAGTCTATTAATGATCCTTTACAGATTTTCAGTGTATATAGTTCTTATAATTAAAACAAAACATCAGATGTATATTTTCCCCCATAATTATTGTGTAGCATGATGGGGTTTTGGTACTAATGAAAAATTTTTTTTAAAATCACCAATTGTATTTTTCAACAAGTAAATCTCTGAAACAAATAACATATACACCCTAAATGGCTTCAAGCAAAAGCAAGGCAAACCTGTGAGGGCTGGCCTTCTGAGCATTAGCAAAATACCAGGAACAGTGTAAATCTCCTCTAGCAAGAAAAACCATAAATTATTATAAACACCTCATCTGTAATACTTCTGTATATTTCCATTTGACTATTTCTTGAAGCCTTGCGATGTTTTAGGACTACAGGCAAAAACAACAATAAAAGAACAACTGCCCCTTCAGTTAGGCCTGTGCCACAAACACGCTCCACCAGACCCTCGGGCAAGCCAAGAAGTATCCGGGTTCAATTCCTCATTGGAGCAGGGGGTTCTGGAGCAGCACTGTGTGTGATGTGCTTAGCATTGTTCAATTCAGATGTTAGCTGGGACAGGAAGAGTAACCCCGAGCCTTGGAACAAACTGGGTCCCAATGAACAACATTAGTTCTACTCAGTGAGTGTGGACTACAGCAAACTGCAGAAAGAAGGCCCAGACCCAGACTTCTCAACTACGAAGTTCACCGCAAAGCTGCTTACACCGAAGGTCTTTCAGAAGCCATCTACACCATTTTCCACCTTAGCAGAAAATACGTCTCGGAATGAATGAAATCATGTTGATTTTTTAAGAGTTTATTATACTGAAAAATACATTTCTGAAACTTGAAAAAGAAAAAAAAATAGTTGCCTTTGGAACCTAAAGCATGGTGAAATATTTCTTCTCCTTTTCTGTCCTCGGGGAAAAAAATGTTATCAAATGTAACTAATCTAACCCACCCCAACAACATTTCTAGTGAGTCTTCAGTTTGGAGACTGTGGTGACGTTTGACTCTTACTTCAAGATCTTTTAACTAAGAGAGAAAATGAGTCACTCACACAACACAGAAACCTCACAAATAAATACTACTGAATCAAATGCACCCTTTTGACTTTATTTATTGAAAACCCTGAGATACAAAAAATTCCAGACATGAGCTAGAATACTCCACAGTTCTCATTGTTGTCCGTTTTCCAACTTCTTAAAGGATTTATGCTTCAAAGCCACCAGGTTGAAGATAACATTAATTTCTGGGAGTAGACTTATAATTCCCTTGTCTGGGAAGCTTGCTTACCAGTATGCAAATTACCACAACCAGTGGTAATCTATTATGCAAATCACTACAATTAGTGGTTATTTACTATGCAAATCACTACAGCCAATGGTAATTTTCTTTCTTCTAACAAGATTACATAACGCCAGCCATAGGCTCAGTCTAAAGCTGTAAGGTTGTAAAGAAGGCTAGCTTTGGAGATAGAAGATTATGGTTTCACATAGAAATAAAGGGCGCCACCAGAACCAATTGAAGTAAATTATTTATCTACAAGTAAACTATGCTACTGAATTTTTAAAAGTAGATGAACAAGTATTATTGCCTCCTTATCTAATCTATCTAATATAATATATCTAATCTAAAGGAAACGGGGATAAAGTAGTGAATGTAAGAAAGTCTGAAGGAAAAATCCAAGGCAAGCCACAATCCCTGAGTTTTGATCACTACTCACTTTCTCGATTGCCTTGTCAATTAGAGTTTAAAATGTCTGATCTCTCATGGAGGTTGTGAATGTTAAGGAGATGTTTGAGGATGTAAATGTCTCATAAAATATGTGAAATAAATTACACACTTCAGAAGGATGTAGCAAGACATTTATTTTTATCATGTATCAATAAAATTTTTAATATAGATGTGCTATCTGCATGTACACATCTGTATACCATGTGAATGCCTGGTGTCTGCAAAGGCCAGAATAGGGCGCTGTATCCCCTGGATCAGCATGGTTGTGAACCCCACCATGTGGATGCTGGGATTTGGACCCAGATCTGGAAGAACAGGCAGTACCCTTGACCATTGAAACATCTCTCTATCCCCTATATCAATAATCAACATTGTTTTTTACTCACTTTGATATCGAAACTATGCCTCCAAAGTTTTTTTCTTAGAAAATTATAGGACAGCAGTGCAAGATGCAGCCACCGCAAAAGCTTGGGAGCCAAAGTCCCTGGAAATTTCTGACTTTTGGAAGAGCTAGAAGAAGGTCAGAAAGGCATAAGCAATGACAAAGTTAGCTAGGGTCTAGGGCTCAGAGGCATGACACAAGATGGACAGGAATGATAATTAGACCTCCAAGAATCATTTCTAAAAACCTAATACACAGCCTTAAAATTGAAAATGAGCCTAAATACCCAGAAGCACTCAGTCTGTAAAATTTGTAACAGCATGAAGCCTTCCAATGGAGTGGTGGATCCAAGAGCCACTGTAGTACTGGCAAAGTGCAAGGATTCCCACAGCATCAAAGTCGTCCCGCAGGAACTTGGGAGCTTGATAACGTCAAAAGAGAATCTATGGCAGCGGCCAGGCCAGTTAGGCCAGTTAGTCCAATTACCTCCCCTGCCCAATCCAACCCAACTCTTGATTTTCCATAGTAGTGAGTTTTCTCCACATATCTGTAGACTTCAACATACTGGAAAGGACACCCACTCAGACTTCATCCTGACACACCGTTCGGATACTGGTCTTTCGAAATACTTAAATTGTGCTCTCTAACATCTTCCTTTGTACTGTGCAACATCTTCTGTCAAACATAACCCCTGTCTGCCTAGTTGAACTTCTGGGATCAAGAAGATCTGTTGAAATCAGTTTCCTTTGAGAGCCATAAGCACAGATAACGCAACTGTGAACGCATGCCGCACAATCACCTGCTGCTGGCACCCGGCCTGGGTTTGTCTTTGCCCACCCTGCCCTCCTACCATAGCTGCGTGGGGACACTTAGAATAGATTGGAAGGCTTCGTGGGACTATTGGTGGAGTTGGGGGGTGCTTTCTTTCTTCTTCCTCACTCTTCCACCCAGACCCTTGGCCAAAACTCAGGTTGTAACCCTCCCTTTCCTCTGAAATTGGCCTCCGGTGAGGAATTCAGGACTTCCGGTCTCTCCACCTCTATCAAGTAGAGCTACTCCCACCTGCCTCAACTTCCTTGTTGCCCATCACCATCAACACTTGCTGTGCCCAGAAGCCATCAGATAAGGATGGGAGAACCTGACCTCCCTCGTTTAGCTCTGGACCACACTCGTTTACTTGCCACCAGCCTGAGAAGATAATGTCTGGTCCTCAGCGCTGCTGCCATCAGTCAATGAGCTTGGAGCTGAGGACTCCAGGTGAACAGAGCAGTCTCAGGGCGATTCAGAGCAGCCAGCGCTCAGCGTCCTTTGTGGTTATGCCTGGAGAAAGGCCCTGCACGGAGAGCCTAAACACACGTGGTTCTCAGACCGGTCCTTTCCCCACAATTGTTTTGTTTTTACATATTGTAGAAGTTTGAACGGAGCTCTTGTGATACCCCAACCGCTCATTAAATGTGGAGCCTGAAGGTTTCATCTTCCTCAGACCCTCGACAGGGACCTGGAGGAGTTCTGTGTCACTGTGTTTTTAGGTCGACGTGCCCCGCTTCCTGGCTCCTTGTTGCGCACTCCACTCTGCTTAGAATCACTAGATGATGAACTGTACATGCACACTAAAATTAAGGCAATGTGTGGTGTTGAAAAAAACTGTAAACGCAGAGACAAATGTATTTACAAATATGTTTATGGAAGCTTTATTTGCACTAACATGTTGAAAGTAATAATAAAGAAATGTCTTAGGGCTGGAGAGATGGCTCAGTGGTTAAGACTGCTCTTCCAGAGGTCCTGAGTTCAATTCCCAGCAACCACTTTGTGGCTCACAACCATCTGTAATGGGATCTAATGCCCTCTTCTGGTGTGTCTGAAGATGAGAGACAATGTACTCACATATATAAAATAAATAAATATTCAAAAAAGTGTCTTTAGATGATGCCTTAGCAGTTAAGGGAGTCTGCTGCTCTTACAGTGAATTTGCGTTTGGTTACCAGCACGCATGTTGGGAGGCTCACCATGTTGCTCCAGGGGATCTAATGCCTTCTCCTGGCCTCCTATGGTTCACTCATGTGTGATATATATACAGGTACACATACATGCACATACATTTTTTAAAATGAAAAAAATTAATTTCTGGGGATGATGGACAGCTTGGTGGGCATAGCACTGCTGTACAGCATGAGGACCTTCATTCAAATCCCCAGTACCTACATAAAATCTGGGCGTGGCTTCTCATTTCTATAGCCTAGGTGCTGGGGGACAGACAGGTGTATCCCAAGAGCTAGCTGGCAGCCTAGTTTATCCAAAAATAATGATCTTCTAGTTCAGCTCATGAGACTGTTACCATGTTCCGTCTATATTCCTATAGTCTCAAAATGCTTTATTTCAGTTAGGATTATTATCATAGAAGAAGGCATGTTGATTCCAGTATTTTGAAATGGGAACAGGCTATTGCCATTTAGGTATATATTCTGTTTTCCTCACAAGCTAGTAAGTTTCTGGAGGGCAAGAATTATGGAACTTACTTCTTTGGATCATAATACACACCATTACCCCCGAATTAAAGTGCCCACTGACATTTTTCCAAGCAACAAATGACTGCTAGGTTTTTCACCCTCAGTCTAAGTAAGACGCAGAGAAGAGAAAAATGTATTTTGTTTTCCAAAAATTAGGCTGTTGGGAGCAGTTCTGAAAGAGAATTAATACAAAGTCGGTTTAAGAAAACTGTGGGAATAGCCCGTGTAAGATCTGGCAGCGCTTGCTCCAGGAAGAGGAAGTCTCTGTCTGTGTTTTCCTCATGGAAAAGAATGGCATCTCCTCTCATGAGAAACTAAAGGGTGCAGTGCAAAAGGCTGGCTGCTTTCTACTGAACCCCCCCCCCCCCCCCCCCCCGTGCGGACCAGGGTAGAAAACAGCGCATGGTGGCAGATCCTTCTCCACTTGGTCCCATCTGCTTAGTGGCACTGTGCCTACCTGCCAGATGGCTTGCTGGCTTCCCAGGGACAAAAGGCGCCAAAAGATGGCTTTTGAAGACAGTGCTACTGCCACCCTTCTGGGTCTCCTGCCTTGGTAACAACTCACCAGTGTTGGTGACTGTGTCACGCTTCACATGGATTTTTACAGTTGCAAGAATCAAGTGGCTCCCAGTGCTTTCTGAGGCCTTTCGGCCGGCTGCTGGTTGGATCGCGATCTTTCAGGTGCTGGGATACTCCTCCAGAAGAATCCCGATGCAAGGGAAAGACAGGATGAGACCGCCTAAGCAGCTGAAGCAGTAAACACCCACAGCATCTGTCTGATGACCTTCCGGGTCACCTGACTGGTAAATGAACAAGGGGAGGTGGCGGGTTGGCTGCGAAGCCAAAGCACTCTTTCGGCTAAATAAATGAATGAATGAATAAATGAATGAATGATTCTGTTCATTCAGGGAAGCTGGTCTTTTTTTTTTTTTTTTTTTTATTAACTTGAGTGTTTCTTATTTACATTTCGAGTGTTATTCCCTTTCCCGATTTCCGGGCAAACATCCCCCTAATCCCTCCCCCTCCCCTTCTTTATGGGTGTTCCCCTCCCCATCCTCCCCCCATTGCCGCCCTCCCCCCAACAATCACGTTCACTGGGGGTTCAGTCTTAGCAGGACCAAGGGCTAGGGAAGCTGCTCTTTAAGGTTGGGGTGTAACTCAGGTTTCTTCCCTGTGATGATACAGGTCCTGGATTGGGTCCCTAGCACCGCACAAAGAGCTATAAGAAGGAAAAGAAAATGGGGGAGGGGGATGTCATAAACACTAGGAGAAACTCTGCAAAATGTATTCATCTGTGGCTGGTGGTCAGTCAGGATTGGTGGACACAATACGGAAGAAGTAGAAGAGGGGAAGAGCAGCTCTCCAGCATCAGGCTGTATGATGTACAGTGGAGACCACTCCTAAGTGTGCAAGTCCCGGTGGCAGGCTTGCAGTGTAGTAGGCCCAAAAGGGAGCAGCAGCAGATTTGAGGGTGGAAGACTCCATCTGCAGATCTGTTCCCCTGCACACCCAAAGTCACACACGCCAGTGGCGGTTGTTGGTATGGTCTTATCAGGAGCTCCAGCATCCTAACTTCCTGCTAAAGACATTATCAGTCCCTCAGCTTTTCTGTGCAGAGTTTCTCAGCTCACCGGAGCTTTTTCAGTTATTAGTTCTTTGTCAAAGCTGTTGTAGTAGATAAATAAGAATACGGATTGCTTCTGATGAAATTTTAAAAAATGAAAGTAACTCCTTTACACAAATATAGAATGAATACATAAGCTACAGGTGCTGCTCCTTTTCTGACAGTCTCCCTATGCAGCAATGGTTGGCCCAGAATTCTCTATTACAGACCAGAGTGGTCTTGAACTCACAGTGTCTTTGTACTCCTGATGTTGCAAATAAAGACATACACAGCCCCATTTGGCCTAACTATTTATATGACCAGAAAAATTTCAAACATGAACCAAAAAACACATCAAGTAGCAGCTATATGAACGTTTGAAAGCGCAGAAGTAGTTGTCTATGTAAGATGTAAACATTGGGTTTAACAAGAGAGAAATGTTACCTTTAGTATTTCACAGCTTCTGGGTTTCCATTGCATAGAAAAATCATGAAGTCAAGTCCAAGTGTATTCTTGATAGTGAGATGCCTCATGGCGTCTGGTAACAATATGCCACGCTCTCTATGTTCATATTTCCATCTCTTGAGTACACTGAAATGCATGTTCGTGAGTTACATACACAGGGCTCCTCTCTCAAGTTGTAGGTTGTCAGGACAAGGAGAACCAAGAGAGCTTGTGGCCAAAATGGCTTGGTTATATAGAAAAAAAGAGAAGCTCGGGGAAGGGAAGGGAAGCTTAGAGTCCAGAGAGGTTTAATATAGGGGGTTGGGAGGTGTGGATTGCTGAGGGGAACCAGGACTCTGTAACAGGCATTTATAGTGCCAAGAGATCATGGTGGCCAGCATCCACTTTCATATGCTAATAGGAACCCCAGTTGGCTATTTATCCTGAGCTTCTTTGGGGCCTAACACACTCAGCTGGTCAAAAGGCAGAGGATAACTGTCTATGGAGTGCTCGGCCATAAATCAAATATTGATACATGCTGAGCCCCATGGCTCAGGAAACAGCACATAAAATGTAAGAGACAGAGATAGGTGAGGACCAGGGTTAAACAGTATCTTATGGTCATGACTGGATACCTGCACCCAGGAAGTCACAGCAGCTGTGGATGACTGACCAGCAAACATTCCGGCAGGGTTGGGGGTGAGTTCATGAAGCCTCACTCGGGTTGAGGAACTATTTGGTTGTAGATGGTAGCTGAGAGGAGAAGAGTTAATTTCCTTTATGATCTAGTAGCCATATAGTGGCACTAATTGAACTAAGTGGGTCATAGAAATGAAATAAAAAAGAACATGAAGGCAGGGTGAGGACATGAGTCAATCTGTGAAGAGTTGCGTGAGGAGCAAGAGCTGAATATATTTTAAATATGTATGTATAAAATCCTTAAAGAATAAATGAAAACATTCAAAGAGAATTCCAGTACAATTAGTGTCTGCTTGGAGATTTCACATACAGAAACACAACTCCTTTTATATCAAGATGCTTTTAAGAATATCAGGTAGCAATAAATCATGCTTAAAGACTTTATGCTTCCTAGATATAAATCTACACCTTTCGAGGAGTCTCACCAGATCTGCATTCACAGTAAAAATATGCCTCAACACCGTTGGTTTTATCTTAACCGTTGCAATCCTGCTCAAGGCCCCAACAGAGGTTCACCTATCAAAAAGAGGGAGAAGGCATAGCAACTGAGACATAACTTGATTGAGAGCTACCAAAATTACATGTGTCACTACACCACCTAAGCATGCTTCTCCTTTGATGAACACACTTCCACACTTGGGCGGATCTTATCCTTTCCCAGAGTACCTTTCTATCAGCCCTCATGCATAAATACTTGTTAAGCTTTCTATCTGGTAACGCCAACTCCGCCTTATACTGGCTCATCTTGGAAATTGTTTCTGTTATCAAATCAAGAGTGCCAAGTTCACCTGAAGGATGAATTTAAACTGATGCATCTGGTAGCAAGGGGGTAGTGACTGGCTCGTACTCACCCCACTGATACTTCTACTTCAGGATTCAATATTGTGTGTGTGTGTGTGTGTGTGTGTGTGTGTGTGTGTGTTTTCTTTTCTTTTTCTTTCTTTTTTTTCTTAGGGGAAAGTTAAATTCTAAGAAATCATTGGGATTTTACCCATAATAGTTGGCTTTTTCCCCCTAAATTGTCTTACTCCCATAGTCTACTTGATCATCAAGAAGGTCTATTTTATTTCACTTTGAATTCTTTTACTCTTTTTTGTTAGCTTTCTATTGATTCTTTGTGAGTTTCACACCCTGCATCTCAGTGCCAGCCATCTCCTCATCCCCTCGCATCTGCCCTTGTGTGTCCCACACACTATCCTTCTGTCCCCACATCTTCACTTGTGAATGTTCATTGCAATGAGTCATTCATTGGTCTGGTTCAAGATCTCTGGCTTCTGCCACACCATCAAAATCAGGTCCTTATTGGGTCCTCCCACTCATCCTGTTGTTGCTCTATGACATGGAGATCCTGCAGCTTTGGAACAGAAGAACCGGCCCTTTCACATGTCCTAATCATTCACAGATGTTATAGATTTTGGAGTGAGGCATCTCAGAGCCCTGGATCTGGCCCTAAGTGGTAGGAGAACCGTTCAGCCTACTGTCTCTCCTTTATCTACACCTCCAGGCAAGCTCTCCAGCACTGCTCTGGCCAGGCCACTCAATGTTGTTATTGGCAGGTGGCAGGGTCAGCTCTACCGCTCTCATGCCCTTGGGACCAACTCATCTGCACCCACACCTCCAAAGCCACCTCCACTCTGCTACCCATTCAAGTCAAAGGGTCTACTCCCATAAATACTGTAGCCTGTGATAGGCTGGGCCAGCTCTCCCGCTCTCAAGCCCTTGGGACTGGCTAAATCTTGTCTTAGCCATCAGGGCCAGCTCCACTGTGTTTGTTACCCAGGTGAGGTATGGGACTCTCTCTCCTGAGTACTACAGCCAGCGAAGGAGGAGGGCTTTTTCTCCGGCTTTCATGACTCCAGGGCCAGCTCTCCCCAATGCTGCAAGCGATGAGGGGCAAAGGGCAGGAGAGCATCACCCACTCTCACACTGCCTCATGGCAGATGAGTAGCATAGCCAGCTTTCTCTCAGTCTCATCCTCAGAGCTGGGTCATCCATCTCTCCTGGAAAGGTTAGCACTACTGTGCTGGCCAGGGGAGGTGCAGAGCCTTCTCTCCCAAGTGCTACAACACTGGCACAGGCAGTGGAGTAAAGCTGGCCCTACTGGCAAGGGTATGAATAGGCCTGCCCTAAAAAGCCGGAGTGTCGGGGAGCTGACCCTGACACTTGTCTGCCGTCAGGTGATACGGGCATGGAGGTGATGCTCCTTGCCACTGTGGCATTCAGGAAATCTGTCCACGGGGGTCACGAGGTCTGCAAAGCTAGCCCTGCCCCTCACCAGCTGCAGCCCTTGGGAGAGCAGACCCTGTATATTGCCTGAGTGGGCGGGGCCCACCTCATGAGGGGCAGGACCAGCTCACCTGCCCTCCTTAACCCAGGGCCAGCTCTCTCAACTTCCACAGGTGGTGTGAAGTGGGTGGGGCAGGACGTCCTCACTGCACCCATGCCACCTCACCGCTGATGAATGGTGGGGCCAGCTCTACCACGTTTTTGCCCTCCGGGCTGGCTCACCTGCACCACCTCTACCAGGGTTAGCTCTGCTGTGCTGTCCAGGTGAGATGCAGGGCCCACTCTCCCAAAAGATGCAGCTGGCAACTGGTAGCAATACCTTTCCCTGGTACCTGATACCTTTGACTGGTAGCTCAGGACCCTGTAGTCAGCTTTCTCGATTCCCGGAGGTGGCAAGGGGCAGAGATCAAAGACATTACCTCTGCGCCTAGGCCACCCTATGACAAGTGAGTGGCAGGGTCATCTCTCCCACACTCGTGCCCTCAGGTAAGGCTCGCCCATACCCTCAGCATCAGGGCCAGCTGCATTGTGCTGCCTGGGAGAAGCACAAGGCTTGCTCTCCTAAGTGCAGCCAACAGTGTGAGATAGGGCCATCTCTCCAGAGCATTGAGTCCACTGAGGGGCTGGGCTAGTTTTGCATTCCCTGGACATCCAACCAAGGACATCTGCATGTCCTCTAGTAGTAATAGGAGCCACAGAATCGTCACAGAGCCATGGACTCAGAGGAATAGCCTGGGCCAGGACCTCACCCCGGCCACAGGTAGCAGGGCTGACCACTCCCACCAGACTATTCCTCTCCACTCTGAGTCTCTGGTTCCATCACTCTTCACAATGCCCAAGCTGTTCCACGTCTCTTTTCACCCATCTGATCCGCACACATTCAAGCATTGTGGTGGCTCCCACTGCGGGCTGTTTACATGGCTGTCAGGCCATGGTTGACAGTCTGCATCCACACTGCATGGCATGTTGGCAAATAGGTGTCTATGGCCCGTCTGTGGCATGCACTGGAGAGCAGGGTGGCATGGTAGTCTTCAGGTCTCTGTCAGTCTTCCTTCTTCCATGCGCTGCCTGGATTTGATTTGATTTTTTATGAGTCCTAGGCATAAAACAGTGTCAGCCACCAAGCCAGGCATCAAGGTAGGATGAACAAAGGACGGCCATCTGCTCTGTCTCTGGCTGATAGAAGGACAACACCACCAAAAAGGTGCCTCTTTGCCCATTGCCAGGGATTGAATTCTTTTCCCCCTTTCCCCCCACAGGACTAAGCTTGTCTCCTTCACTCACCACGGGTAACTGGTCGTTATAGCCTGGTCTGTAATGTGCCTGATGGAGCTACCCCTGCAGTATTCATTTTAACTGGAGTTTCCCTGAATACAGGGAAACACAGGCTTGCTTATGGACAGTTTTGCTTAGAAAATGTTACCAGGGAGCTAAACTGAGAGAAAAGGAAAGCAAAGGGTAGAAGGTGACATTTTGCAAGTGACAGTTGTCGGTTAGGCCATTAGGCTAATCTTTGTAGGGGGCGCTAGTAAATGAGTCCCTGGTGGACTGTTCCTTGCAGGAAGAAAGGCAACTTCTCGCCACTTTACAGCACATCCCTCATTGTTTGAAAGTATTCACACCATGAATGAGTACCATGTGAGTTCCCACTCATACCCACACACCCCTATACTGCAGAGGCCTTAGGGCAGAAAGCAGCAAGTACATAGACAATGGTGTAGGCTCCAGGAGGCTTTGGAGGCACTCGGCTGGATTGCTCAAACCAGGTACAGAATCAGTAATGACTGCTGGAGAAGGTGGGTTCTATGAAGATGAGAAGAGCACTCAAATTCCATTCATTTTGGGGAAAACGATATTCAAAAGAAACCAAAATTTTAATATTAGAAAGTAATTGCTATTTAGGCATATTTATATTTAAATGCATGTCATGCTTTAGGGATAGCTATTCTCCATAAAAGTGATATCATTGGAATAAAATATTTATTCCCATACTTATATGATGAATTTCAGTATTATTTCTTCTATTCCCAAGGAAAGTAAAGTTTCATCAAGTAGGACTATCTAATTCCATACAATATCATCTAAAATAAAACAATAGGAAAGCCAAAAACAATATAAAAATAAAAAATAATACTCAAGAGAAAACATTATAAATTAAATCAAGCTAGGTGCTTTTTCATATTAACATTTTTCTGTCTTTTTGTGACTCTCTAGTCTACAACAAATCCAAGTTCCCTAATGAGGCTACAGTGAAATATTCACAGAACAATGCTAAACATTTCTCTTTTGTATTTCTTTTAGTCTTTTAGATTTAAGATAAAAAAATATATATAATCATTCCCACTGAGCTGGATTTTTTTTCGTCAACCTGAATGGACAATAAATTCCTTCCTGGAAAGGCGATTTCTTGCCCTTGACTCACTTCCCGGTTGATATAATCATTTGTGAAACAGATTAAGGAACACCTTTGACATTGGCCTGTGGCTTTCAGATTGCTATGTAGCTATTCTTCTGCACATTAAAATCTGAACAAACGAATCACTAGCAGGCTGGAAGAAAAGAAATACACGTGTAAAAGAAAGCAAAGGAGCAAGGCTGGGGAATTGTTGGAAGGAGCAGTAGGCTGTAATCTAGTTAGTAAATAATACAGCAAACGAGGGCACAATGTAAGTGAAAGGAACACGCTGGTTGGCCTGAGGAGATTTCATAAAAATTTTGGCATTGCACAGTGGGAAAAATCGCCTAGCCTATTCACATCGGCTAAAGCATTTCTTGTTACATTTTTTTTTTTTTTAAGAACAAAAATTAAAGCAAAGTGGAAGGTTTCCAAGCGGCGTTCTAATGGATTTGTTTGTTGTGTGACTCTTTGCTTCACCCTATGTAAAAGCATTCTTTTAGGACACCAGGGAACCAGGTGAATTACCTAATTCGCCTCGGCAAGTTTCCATGTGTGAAGAAAATAAGGCAGAGCACTTCTTAAGAACCAACAATCTTTATCTCCAGCTGTCCACCATGTAAGTTGATTTGTCTATTAAACTACTTCAATCCCCAAATATTCATATTAGCTTGAAATGTATAGAAAATTTAGATAAGAAAAAATCTACAATCCAACACCTAAAACCACTGAACATTGTGATGGCCTTATAAATAATTTTAGTGTCTACCGATGCAAAGAACAAGCATGCATATACAACAAGCCTATGTCAGCAAAACAAAATAGAGCATAGTGTAATCATTAGTCTTTTTTGGCTGCTCCCAAATTCCTTCTGTGCTAGGAAATGGCCTCCATGCAAACACACATGAGTGGACACCCACACCCACACATGCATGCATATACATGTATACGTAATAAATCTGCCAAACAGACATAGCTAGCCGAAGTGTCAAGGAATCCCACCTAGAGAATCCCCTCGTTATTGAGGAAACTGGGGTTTCCTCTCAGAGTTCTTAGTTTCCTTAACTAAAACAAATTAAGGACAGATTTAGGAGGAGACTTGAGAACAATTTTATAGAATTTAAAAGAACCCCTCCCTGCAATCCTGAGCCAGCAAGCTGCAGATCTCAGTAGCTGTCTGGAGGAGGAGGAGGACAGGAAAAAGAAATGGAGGCTTTCATTCTTGATTTAGGCTCAGTGGTTTGACGAACAAACACAAGGCAGAAAGGAAGGAACTTCAGAGAAAGAGTTAAGAAGCCCAAAGTGGCAGAGGAATCACATGTGTACTTGGGACAGAATCCAAAAGGAAGAGAAGACAACGGAAAAGTCAGTCCTTTCTGAGTCAGAATTCTGAACAGTGAACAGACCTAACAGAATCTTCTGGTATCAGGGATACTAGGAAGGAAACGTGTTTTTTTCATTAAGGGAACAATTCATCCTTTAAACAAGGCTTTAATGTACCTGCCCTTTTGAGGGGCAGTCTCTAAGCTAGGTGATTGACAGGTCCAGCCGAAGTAATTCTTAAGGGAAGAAATAATGGTTCGTTATAAAAGTCAGAAGTAAATACTTTTCTTTTGACCAGGAAAAGATAGCTTTAGCCCTAATAGGCCTAGAGAGAGTCCTGATTGAAGCTACTATAGTACATATATGTGTATGCCCTCTATGACTGAATTATAAGTTGGAAACAGAAATTGACATGACGGCTTCTGAAAAAAATTCATGGGCCTTGCTTAGAATGTAAAAATGATTCTGATTTTTGAAAGTACTCAGTACAAAAATGAAAAAGAATGAAAAGAAAAAATGTAAAATTCAAAGTCTGAAATTGAATCATTCTTTTTTTATTCAAAATATTTACAATAACATTTGTTCTATTTTTATTGTTTTAAATGGTCCTGATAGATATACAATTTTCAATTTCAAAAAAATCTTCATGTGATTTGATCTTATATCCTGTTTCTAAGTTCCCCTTGATCTGATTTTGACATTTTTTTCCTCATTATGGCCAGACATTAGGATGTACACTTGTAATGCTAGCTGCTGGGAAGCTACGGCAGGAGAATTGCCTCAAATTTCAAGTCCAGATAGAGCTACACAGTGAGGCCTATCTCAAAATAAAAATGAATAAATAAAACAAAATATTTCCCAGCATAGTATAATCTCTCCAGAGTATCACCCTATTGTAATTATTATAGTCAAAATGGCTGTATTACCTAGGTCATATTATCTGTATCATCTATGTTATAACCTAGAGTTTCCACACAATCTCCACCAAAATTCTAACAGTACTCTTTATTCTACTGGAAAAAAATTGAAAATTTACATAAAAGCACAAAAGGTCCATAAATAGCAGCACTGTTGGAGGTATAATATACCTGATTACAAATGATATTAAATCACAGCAACAAAACTGCATTGTACTGAAAATACAATAGCAGAGAGTAATATTGGATAGGATAGGATAGGATAGGATAGGATAGGATAGGATAGGATAGGATAGGATAGGATAGGATAGGATAGGATAGGATGGGATAGGTAAGGAATAGGGCTCAGAAATTACAGAGCATAACTACAGCCATCCAATCACAGATAAAGGTATCAAACACGACTAGAGAAAAGATAGCTACTTCACCAAACGGTCTTAGGAAAATTGGGTACCGGTATATGAAACAGTGACACTAGATCTACATTTCTCCCCTGGCCCCTCCCCAACAATCTGCCCCAAAACAACTCATGACAACTCAAAGGCCTTACTAAAAAGAACCCCAAATCTGAAACTGCTAGAGGGAATTACACCATGCCTTAGGCACAGGCGAGGACTTTCTGAGGAGAGTCCCAGAGTCTTCCCACCTGCCCTTGAAGCTTCTGTACTGCCTTCATCTTGTTTGAGAGTGGTGAGGTTTCTGTTTTGTTTTGAAATTTTAGCAATTCCTTTTCCTTTGGAGAACTCGTATGTTACTCTGGGAGTGTATGTATTTCACTTTTGTTTATTATTTGCCATACTTCTTGAATAGCCTCCTAAAGCTCAGAGAATATGGTTTAGCAATAGAAGTGACTTATCAGAAAGAACTCTCCTACAGCTATTACTGTCTGTGACCATGATGACTGTATTTTGACACGACTTGACTTTCAATAACCAATTCTTTGCTTTAAATCTTGCCATTTGAGTCTATGGGGCAGGCTATGGTTGAAATTACATAGGCCTTAAAACATATGTGTGTGTGTGTGTGTGTGTGTGTGTGTGTATGTGTGTGTGTCTATATATATATACATATATATATATATATATATATATATATATATATCAGTTCTTAGATCTTTACTAATTTTGCTTTTATTTAGTCACTGTTTGGAGAGACTTCATATAAAACCTATGATTTAGGGCTCTGTCCTATTTTCATTTGTTTGCTTAATGGAAGAGAAAATGCTAACCTTTCCTCATTGTTCTTAGGTGAGAAAGGGGAATTGCAGTAGCTGATGACTGACTGATTCGTCTGAAAGACCTTTCATCTCGTAACTAGCAGGTGGCTTTTAGGCATGGCCCTGTAGCTGGCTGGTGTTAACAATCTGTCCAGACATCTATGCAAACATTACTTCAGACAGAGAGGCTTACAAACACCATAAATGTATCTCCTCCTTGCTCTCAGGCTAGAGGACCCTGATGAAGTTCCTGGTTGACTGGATAGCTCTTGAAAGCCTCCTTCCTCTTGACTATGACTTCCTCTTAAGCCCTTGAATAGCTGAAACGATGTGCATTTTGTACCCTATCTCTTTAAGGTTTATTTTATAGAGATAACTTTGTTCTTCAGGCATAGATAAGTTTGTTTTTCATGTGTTATAGGAAAGGATATTCTTCACACCTATAATGGTCTATACACCATTTTAAGGAGATTTAGAATGACTTCTGTTATGATGAGGCGTTCAATTTTAATTGATGAGCCAAAGGAGACTAACACTTTGATAGCTGGTCTCAGGAGGAGGAAATGGCCAAATAAAATCCTGGTGGCTAGCTTTAATAATGTAATCTAATGGTGTTTAGCAAGGCAGAGGGAATGGGGAAGAAGGGCACAGCCTGTCAGAAATATATTTGTCATGCTTGAGCTGGATAGAGTCCCTTTTAAAAAGGAATATAAGAAAGCTTTAAATTGTAGACAAGGCAGGTGGAAAGAAATAGCTTGAATCCTTAAAAAATGTTAGATGATGAAAAGGGCACTTGATGTGGCTCCCTTTCCAGAGTGCTGCTGAGGCAATGCCTGAAAGGACTGGGGTCTCTACAGAGACCTTCGCAGGCCATTGCATCAAGGAAGGTGAAGCCTAACTTACAATAAAGACCCCAAGATGCTGATGTAAGAACCATGGGACATCAACTAGAAGAAACAGTGCACAAAAAGAGGTCATGTGAGCTTCAGGTCCCACAGCTTGGGTGGGGTGTGGCCTTTCAGAGCCCAGATGATTCTATCCTAAGCCCCAGGTGGTATTTGCCCTGCTGGAATGAGACCTTGCTTTGATCTGACTGTTATTTGCCATGATTGCATTTTTTGTTTTCCTTAGGAATGGAACTATTTAATTATGCCAGTGCATCGAAAGGTTGCCTTAAGTATCAGAAGAGACTAGACTTTAGACTTTTACAAAATGTTGGAAGTGTTGAAGACTGACTATAGGGACTCCTGAAGTTTGGACTAGATCCATTTTGCATCATGAGTTGACATGAACCTACAGAGACAAGAGACAGAGTATGTAGCTTAAAGGTTATATGTTTAGTTGTCAACAGATCTAGAAAGACCTAGGGAGACAAACCTCTAGGCCTTGTAGTAAGGGGCTTTCTAGATTGGATTAATTAAGACACTTAAACATACTCAAAACGTGGGTGGCACCAGTCCATGTGCTGAGCTCCAAGACTGTATAAAGAGGAGAAAGTAGGTTAAGCATCAGTAGCTTTCTGCTTCTAGACTGTGGCTAGAGAGTGACCAGCTGTCTCCAGCTTCTGCTGCCACAAAAAGACTGTACTTTCAAACTCTGAGCCAAACTGAACCTTTCCTTCCTTTCCTTCCTTCCTTCCTTCCTTCCTTCCTTCCTTCCTTCCTTCCTTCCTTCAAGTTATTTTATCAGGCATTTTTTTTTAATCACAGAAATAAGAAAGTAGGTAAAACAATGTCCATAGAAAAAACACAACTTTGTTTAAAATAGAATGCTTTCCCATTTTGCTTGGGATGCCCTCTCCTAGGTTTTAGATTTAAAAATTTACAATAGACATCACAAAAATTTTATTTTCTCCATTTATTGTCAGTACTAAAAGAACCACTAATATAACCAATAAGGCAGCTCAGTGGAGAAAGGTACTTGTTACCAAGCCAGATGACCTAATTCTGTTCGTGGAACCCAAGCGGTTGAAGGAGAAACCTGATTATTACAAATTGTCCTCTGACTTCCATACATATACCATGGCATATGCATCAAAGTATAATGATATAAATATATACTTATATATTATTAATATGATATAAAATAATATGCCTGATATAATATGTATTATATAAATATATAAATATATTACACTTTGTTGGGTGTATATATACACACATGCATGTATATATGTATAATTATATTTAATATATTCATTACAAAAATATACATTGAAGTAATTTATAGGGGTATTGCTACACCTTCTTCTGCTCCTAGATATCTACAGGGCATTTTTATGCTCACTGTAGGCCATAAAGCTCCCAAATAGAAGACCTGGTATTTTTATAAACCATCTGTAAGCCTAAACTGGGCAGATTCTGAGCTATTTTAACCTAATTAGCCTATTAATAACCAGATAAATGCCCCATTATTTGCCAACTGAGTCCTGCTGTGTTCCATGTGTGTTCACCGGGTGAGCTTCCCTTGACCACATGCTCATGATTCATTTTGCCTCATGGTGACCTCCTTCCTCTTCCTCCGTCTCTTCTCCTCACAGTCCCCACCTGAGCACTCCTACTTGATCTGAAGTTCCATCTTCCTCTCCCCATTGCCCAATCACAGGGTCTATCTTTTTATTACCCAATCAGATTGTTGGGGAACATTCTTGATAGCACTTTATTTGGGCGCTATATGGGACATAGTGGATATAGAAATGCCCTGTAGATGTCTGGGAGCAGAAGGAGGTGTAGAAAAACCCTATAAATTACTTCAATACAATGCCCATGTCCAGACTGCATACTGATCTTGGGGCCTAGCACTAAGCATCTGAATACACAGTGCACAAGACCAACCCCAGCAAATATACATTTCTAAGGAATTACAAGTGAAATCACAAAGTACGTCTGAAATTCAGCTTCATTGTAGGAAGCCATGGCAAGCTGACTAGCTGGAGAAAAACTTGTTTTAGCTAAAGAGGGAATGCAGGCTGGGGAGAGAGCTGCCAGCAACATGCTTGCTTTGCAATCAAAAGGAATTTAATCTGATCCCCAGAACCCACACAAAATTGCTAGTCATGATTGGTGACACACACTGGGACTGGGAATAGGCAGATGCTTGTGTGTGGGGGGGTGGTTTCAATAAGTTGCCAGTCCAACCTACACAGTGAGTTCCATGCCAAAAAGAGGTGCTACATTGCAAAAGCAAACAAACGACATAAGCAGTGTTTATGAAAAGAGGTCAGAGGTTGTCCTGTAGCCTGCAGACGTATAGGCAATGTGTGCTCATGCATGCACACTGACATGTGCACCTGTACACATACCAACACACTATGAATGTGCATGTACACACACACACACACACACACACACACACACACACACACACACACACGGCGGGGAGCAGGTGGCACAGTTGAAACTTTCATACGGAATCTGAAGTACCATACTGTCTAAGCACTTTTCTCTTCTTCTTTTTCTTCTTTCTTTCTTTCTTTCTTTCTTTCTTTCTTTCTTTCTTTCTTTCTTTTTTTTTGTTGTCATCTTTATTGTTGTTGTTTGAGGGACAGGGTTTCTCTACATAACCCTGGTTATCCTACAACTCCCTATGTAGACTAGGCTGATATCAATCTCATGGAGATTCACCTGCCTCTGCTTCGATATACAGTGCTGGGATTAAAGGTGTGGGCCATCATGCCCGGTAAGCATTTATTTAGAAATAGAAGAAAGGATTTCTAGTCAACTCTTTGAGTGTTCACATTAGTAGAGGAATTAAAACTTAAGAGCTGTGAACTGGGATGGGGGAGTTAATGTGAGAAGCAATAAAAACAAAGATATAAAATAAAATAGTTAAGAAAGAATTGCAGAGGTAACTCTAAGAATTAAACAATTATTTTGATGGTGTAAGGGACATTGCTGCCTACTGTGGTTTGGATGTGTATATTGGGTACGTTCCCTCATATTGCTGGGACTTTGGCCACCAGAGTGGCAATGCTGAGAAGCAGTGAAACCTTTAGGTTATGGTAATCAATGCAAGGTAACTAGGTCATAAGGACATTGGCAAAGGAGGAGATTAATGCTTGCCTCCCCAAGTGAATTAATTCTTGTCTCGGTTCCTCTCTTGTTATGTTATCTTTGTCTATCTACTTGTGACATTGTGACCTTATGCACTACCTCGTGTTCAACAGAGACGGAATACATGGGGCTGTTCAGTCTTGGCTCTTCACCCGCCCAAACTGTGAACTTCTTCTGTCTATAAAATGACTAGGCTTGGACACCTTGCAAATCTATCAATCAGTCAGTCAGTCAGTCAGTCAGTCAGTCAATCAATCAATAGTGGGCAGATAGAGAAATAAAGAAATAAATAAATGACACTCACATGCCAAAAAAAAAAAACAAAAAACAAAAAACAAACACACAAAACCAGAAAGACTAAACAGTGATCAGATACAAAAAGAATGAAAGGATGAAAGTAGAGGGAAAAAAATCTATTTACAAAATATAGATGAAAGTGTGACCTTCTTGTTGAGTTGTGACTAAGGTTTCCAATTTTGGAATAATTACAAAAACAATAATTGGAAATAAGCTTGTTTTTAAACACAAAGTTGAGGAAAGTATCAATTTTGTGTGCATCCTGGTATGTTGTAAAGCCCCTTTCAAGACTTTTTCTTCTTCATCTTTTTGTGCTTTTCATGTGACTTTGTAGATTCCCTCTCGTGTGGTAGACTCTTCCTCCATGTCTTGATATCGGGGATGCTCCTGTGACTGGAGTTGGCCCATAAAACTCCGTGTGAGTGACACTGTGCCAGGTCTCATCAGGCTTCTGTACTTTCTCTCCTCTCACCTCCCTGAGATCACGGAAACAAGCTTGTGGTAGCGCACCCGAGGGACATGCATGAGAGAATCATCTTACACGGAGCTAGCTGTAATAACGTCAACACGCAAATTCCCAACACAGGCAATTCTAGAAGGGAGCAGCCAGGCATAGGACAGATCAGCACAAACTACCCTGCTGACCTGGGGTTTCCTGAACAAAATTGAGTCATTATTATTATATGTCAAAGCTTTACCAAAGTTGACCGACCATATCACAGACATAATGAGCAGAAATACATTTACACTAAGGTGAGAACATGGGCTCCGTGAGACGTAAAGAAAATCAGTTGAAAGATGAAGAGGAAATGAGAAAGGAGACAATATTGGCTCTGAGCATGGGCCACCTTGAATTTCTTTATTGCCAAACAGATGTAAAAGCAAACTCTAGGTAAGAGTATGCAGGGCTTTAAGTGTTACGAAGGTTGTGCGTATAAACAAGTTTGTTCATTAAAATAACAGAAATATTTGAACATGTAAGATATGGGAATTATACTTTGTATTTCTTATAAAAACTTGAGTGAATATGCATTTTGATGTGCTAAATAATAAGCAAATTATAAGTAATGTCACTAGTACTTTTATAAACTATTTTTTCCAACTTCAAATTCACTCTCCAGCATGCCGAGTAGAAGCAAATATGATTATTTTTATTAAGTGATGACTCTGTCAGGCAGTGTGTATATACTTGAAATAAGTAATCCTTAATTCTATTTTAAAATATCCTGAAAATTTATGCTGTTTTCTCTGTTTAATAAGAATGGAACATTTATGCATAAAACAATTGGTGATTAGCATTTCCACGAGCTGAGAACTGGCAAGATCACACGGCTGTTTTAAATTTGGGTCTAAGTGTAATATTGTTAAAATGGTTTCTTCTAAATAAAAGGCAGCAAATAATAATTCTCAGTTATAAAAGTCCATGAGCCAGAGGCCAGGCCAAACTGGACTCCAGAGAGTGGGCTCCACTACAATGAGAAAGTATGTGGTGCAGACATGGGGGAAAGAGAGAAGCAGAGCGGGTTGTGCACTATGAAGAGAGAAGGAACTGGAAATCAGAGGATGGTGAGGAACAGCCATCTGAGGCCATGTCGATGTCCATGTGCTGCCCCTCACCAGGTACGGCATGCAGCAGAGATGGCCCCACCCCTCATCTGGACAGGGCAGAAGACCTGGCAGGCTGATCACCTCAGTTCCCGCCTAGGCCCAGATCCAGAGCTCTAAGTTGGCCCACCCCAACATCTACTCCACTGATGATCTTCTGGAGCCAATGGAAGAGGCCATTACTGCAGAACAAAGCTCCAGGATATCTGAGAGAAATCCTGATGTGGGCCCAGCATTGATGGTGTAACAGAGGCCTGGGGCCTTGAACCAAAGCAATGACCCATTGCAATGACCATTTTCAACTAAGCTGTTTGGACAAAAGGGTATACTGTGTAATATACTACATCAAACTGCGGCTTCCACTGTGAGATTTTTGTTTTTGTTTGTTTGTTAGGTTAACTTTTATTTTATCTTTAATTTTCCATTGAGGATAGATTACAAAGGTGGAGGTGCACATATGGAAAGACTTGGAAATGTGTGAAGTTGGGGGTTCATGATGTTCAATTCACAAAGAATCAATAAAAATTTATGAAAAGGAAAGTCCACATCATAATAAAAGTCCTAGGGGAATGCGAGCATGGTAGCCCTGCTTACAATCTCCCACTTTGGAGTTAGAGAGAAGAATGTGAGAGCCTGAGTCTGAGGCAGGCAGATCACAGGGTGCACTCAAGGCTAGAAACCCCTCTGCGTCTCAAAGTAAACAAATAATTAAATAGTGGGAGATTGAAAAATTATGGTAGATGGTGCCTCATTTTACCCTGTTCACCTCTGAATAATAGACAATATTTATTGAAAAATTAATAAATCAAAATGACTGTTTGGCAAGACAGAATGACACTATAAAGCAAGACAAAAGAAAAAAATGAAAGAAAATAAAATAAAAAGAAAGCAAGTGGTTAAATATCAAACCTCGGCGGATATTAATGCTTTGAACTCCTACATGAAACCAAGAGATTATCTCATTTGTTTAAAAATCTTAAAATACTGAGATATAGCTTTAAGTCAAGTCAAAATACATAAGGGCAAGTAGCAAATGACTTATTAAAGATCATATATATAATGGCACTATTAAGTTCACATGGATATATTTATATATCCATCTGTGCAAATTTTAAATACCCAGCAAATTCACATTTGTACAAGTCATGTCAAAACATCTAAATTATACAAAGGAAAACAACTATAAGGAAAAATTTATAACACTGTTGTTTCCTATGAAATGTAATGCCTATTGTTCCTTGGAAAACTCACAGAATTCACATTCTTCTAAGAAGAAAACATTCTAGGAGAGGGTATTTAGAAACAAAGTAGAGAAGAACCAAGAGTTTCTTGAGGGTTAAAATTAATTGTTTAAGGAGATTATAGATAAATAACTCTTGTTTGTATGTTGACAGGAGCCTTGCTGAGGATAAATTTTTAATGACTGGAGTTGGTTTAATAAAGCCAGGAGCAGTACTGATGGCTATTCTCTCCAATTGACTAACGTTGGAGCCTCTGCAGCAGAGAGAGGGAGCCTGATGGGTCTCAACATCCTGCTCAGTAAACCCAGAGTAAGCCACCGGAAGACTGACACTGGGTTCCTGGTAGGACAGGAACATTGATAGGCGGTGGGTTAATTGTGGACTTGTTGCTCCAGGTGATGGGTTAGAAAAGACTTTTGTAGCTGCACCTGTTCTGCTGAGACCTTGAGATCCAAGCCTCTGGACTGTCTCTATTTCTTCTCAGTGGGCAGGAAAAGCAATAGCAGAGAGCAATAGGTCACACCACAGCAGTCAGGAACTGAGCTTCAGTTTAGAGTCATCTACAAGAAGTTCTGCTTAGCTATTTGGCTCTAGATAGCAGAGGTCTTTCCCTAAATCAACTGAGAAAGAAGAGAGGAGAGTAGGTGGATAAAGGGACAGGAACTCAGAATGCAGGATTATAGGTATTAAATACATACCTTCTCTCCACAACCTGAGTGATTTGAGAGACACAAGGCAAGACCCAGCTCCTTTTATTTCCTTCCTAGAGAAACACTGCTACTTAACAAATGTGTGAAATCTGAGTACAGAGAAGAGAGAAAAATCCTACTACAGATGAAAAACTTGCATCCTGAAATCAAGAAATTCAATATAGAAAACAGGTACTCAAAATAAAGTATCGTCCCCACAGAGATGGAAAGGGGGGTAGAAAGTGTAATGTAACAGCAAAACGTTTCAGAAAGGGGACCTTGGGGGATATTAGGATGAAATATCCTTACTTAAACAGAAATGAATAATAGCTTAGATGGAAGATTATAAAACAGGGACTATGAGCTGGACGCTTAAGATGAAGAACTCCCACAGAGCTTCAACACGGGAGAAACAGAAGGAAAAACGTTCAATAGAAACTCTCTCTCTCTCTCTCTCTCTCTCTCTCTCTCTCACACACACACACACACACACACACACACACACACACAAAATTACACACACATGGATTCACAGGGGTTAGAATTAAAAGGCTTACATTATTTGACTTTTGGAAAGAACGGAAATACACACCTAGATAAGAAAAGGTTGGGGGATGATGAACTGGAAAATCCTAGAATTAAAGAAGGTTACATGAGCACTGTGGTGCATAGACACGCAGTATGCTAAACAAGATAGACAGAAAAAAAGATTAAGATTTAAAACTTCACACAAGTTCAAAGGACGTGATTTGAAAACATGAAGAAGAGAAGAATGTGAACATTTCTGTGGAGATGAAGGAATCGCCCAGTATCAGCATATCTCACACACAGGCTTACAAGTCATTATCAACCACCTAACCGAGTTTGGTCTCCCCAGGACACATCACTTTGGGGATAATGATCAGGATCCTAGCATAGCTTGAAGTCACCTTGCCTGTCCTGCTTCTCTGAACACAAGCAGGACTTCAGAACTCGTGGTTGGTCTTAGTTTGTCAACTTGATTGTATTGAGAAACACCTAAGCACTTCATAAACTTAATAAAGCACACTGCTAGGTGTGTCTATGAAGGGGGTTCTCAAGACAGCATGTGAGTCTGTGGCCTGAGGGGGCACCTGCTCTGACTATGGGCAAGACAGTCTTGTATGGTAAGGGTCCTGGGTGGAACCTGGCTGGAACCAAGTGTGAATCTTCTGGGCTGTGTATGGTTTGTCTTTCCATTTGTCATCTATTCCTCCTCTCTTTCCTCTCCCTCCTCCCCCTTTATTTCTCATTTCTCCTTCCTTTCTTCCCCTCCTCCCCTCCTTTCTCTCCTCCACCTCCACCCTTCTCTTCCTCTTCCTCCTCTTCCACTTTGTCTTACTTTTCATCTTCCTCTTTTTTCTTTTCTCTCTTTCTCTCTTTCTTTCTCTCTTTCTTTCTTTCTTTCTTTCTTTCTTTCTTTCTTTCTTTTGCTACTGTCAATTATTTGGGTATTCAAAGGCATTAGGCTTCAGTTTTTGAAATGTAGACTCACTCCATCAACAAAAACTCTCCAGGGCAATGTCTAGCTCTGATAGGCAGTGTCATTGGTCCCCCTAGTTCTGATGCTTCCAGGTTCTAGCATCTCAGGCCGAGCAGCTATTGGTTTCCTCTAATCTCCAAAAAACAGACTAAACACTGTGGGACTTTTCAACCTGTGGTCCTATAAGGTAATCTAGCAAATATCTCTTGTGATTATATGTACATTCTATTGGTTCCAATTGTCTAGAGAGCCCAGACATACATGTGGGGAAGTTTTGTACTCAAGTCTGGAATGTTCTTTTTTTTTTTTTTTTTTATTAACTTGAGTATTTCTTATATACATTTCGAGTGTTATTCCCTTTCCCGGTTTCCGGGCAAACATCCCCCTCCCCCCTCCCCTTCCTTATGGGTGTTCCCCTCCCAACCCTCCCCCCATTGTCGCCCTCCCCCCATAGACTAGTTCACTGTGGGTTCAGTCTTAGCAGGACCCAGGGCTTCCCCTTCCACTGGTGCTCTTACTAGGATATTCATTGCTACCTATGGGGTCAGAGTCCAGGGTCAGTCCATGTATAGTCTTTAGGTAGTGGCTTAGTCCCTGGAAGCTCTGGTTGCTTGGCATTGTTGTACTTTTGGGGTCTCGAGCCCCTTCAAGCTCTTCCAGTTCTTTCTCTGATTCCTTCAATAGGGGACCTATTCTCAGTTCAGTGGTTTGCTGCTGGCATTCGCCTCTATATTTGCTGTATTCTGGCTGTGTCTCTCAGGAGCGATCTACATCCGGCTCCTGTCGGTCTGCACTTCTTTGCTTCATCCATCTTGTCTAATTGGGTGGCTGTATATGTATGGGCCACATGTGGGGCAGGCTCTGAATGGGTGTTCCTTCAGTCTCTGTTTTAATCTTTGCCTCTCCCTTCCCTGCCAAGGGTATTCTTTTTCCTCATTTAAAGAAGGAGTGAAGCATTCACATTTTGATCATCCGTCTTGAGTTTCGTTTGTTCTAGGGATCTAGGGTAATTCAAGCATTTGGGCTAATAGCCACTTATCAATGAGTGCATACCATGTATGTCTTTCTGTGATTGGGTTAGCTCACTCAGGATGATATTTTCCAGTTCCAACCATTTGCCTACGAATTTCATAAACTCGTTGTTTTTGATAGCTGAGTAATATTCCATTGTGTAGATGTACCACATTTTCTGTATCCATTCCTCTGTTGAAGGGCATCTGGGTTCTTTCCAGTTTCTGGCTATTATAAATAAGGCTGCGATGAACATAGTGGAGCACGTGTCTCTTTTATATGTTGAGGCATCTTTTGGGTATATGCCCAAGAGAGGTATAGCTGGATCATCAGGCAGTTCAATGTCCAATTTTCTGAGGAACCTCCAGACTGATTTCCAGAATGGTTTTACCAGTCTGCAATCCCACCAACAATGGAGGAGTGTTCCTCTTTCTCCACATCCTCGCCAGCATCTGCTGTCACCTGAATTTTTGATCTTAGCCAATCGCACTGGTGTGAGGTGAAATCTCAGGGTTGTTTTGATTTGCATTTCCCTTATGACTAAAGATGTTGAACATTTCTTTAGGTGTTTCTCAGCCATTCGACATTCCTCAGCTGTGAATTCTTTGTTTAACTCTGAACCCCATTTTTTAATAGGGTTATTTGTCTCCCTGCGGTCTAACTTCTTGAGTTCTTTGTATATTTTGGATATAAGGCCTCTATCTGTTGTAGGATTGGTAAAGATCTTTTCCCAATCTGTTGGTTGCCGTTTTGTCCTAACCACAGTGTCCTTTGCCTTACAGAAGCTTTGCAGTTTTATGAGATCCCATTTGTCGATTCTTGATCTTAGAGCATAAGCCATTGGTGTTTTGTTCAGGAAATTTTTTCCAGTGCCCATGTGTTCCAGATGCTTCCCTAGTTTTTCTTCTATTAGTTTGAGTGTGTCTGGTTTGATGTGGAGGTCCTTGATCCACTTGGACTTAAGCTTTGTACAGGGTGATAAGGATGGATCGATCTGCATTCTTCTACATGTTGACCTCCAGTTGAACCAGCACCATTTGCTGAAAATGCTATCTTTTTTCCATTGGATGGTTTTGGCTCCTTTGTCAAAAATCAAGTGACCATAGGTGTGTGGGTTCATTTCTGGGTCTTCAATTCTATTCCATTGGTCTATCTGTCTGTCTCTGTACCAATACCATGCAGTTTTTATCACTATTGCTCTGTAATACTGCTTGAGTTCAGGGATAGTGATTCCCCCTGAAGTCCTTTTATTGTTGAGGATAGCTTTAGCTATCCTGGGTTTTTTGTTATTCCAGATGAATTTGCAAATTGTTCTGTCTAACTCTTTGAAGAATTGGATTGGTATTTTGATGGGGATTGCATTGAATCTGTAGATTGCTTTTGGTAAAATGGCCATTTTTACCATATTAATCCTGCCAATCCATGAGCATGGGAGATCTTTCCATCTTCTGAGGTCTTCTTCAATTTCTTTCCTCAGTGTCTTGAAGTTCTTATTGTACAGATCTTTTACTTGCTTGGTTAAAGTCACACCGAGGTACTTTATATTATTTGGGTCTATTATGAAGGGTGTCGTTTCCCTAATTTCTTTCTCGGCTTGTTTCTCTTTTGTATAGAGGAAGGCAACTGATTTATTTGAGTTAATTTTATACCCAGCCACTTTGCTGAAGTTGTTTATCAGCTTTAGTAGTTCTCTGGTGGAACTTTTGGGATCACTTAAATATACTATCATGTCATCTGCAAATAGTGATATTTTGACCTCTTCTTTTCCGATCTGTATCCCTTTGATCTCCTTTTGTTGTCTGATTGCTCTGGCTAGAACTTCAAGAACTATATTGAATAAGTAGGGAGAGAGTGGGCAGCCTTGTCTAGTCCCTGATTTTAGTGGGATTGCTTCAAGTTTCTCTCCATTTAGTTTAATGTTAGCAACTGGTTTGCCGTATATGGCTTTTACTATGTTTAGGTATGGGCCTTGAATTCCTATTCTTTCCAGGACTTTTATCATGAAGGGGTGTTGAATTTTGTCAAATGCTTTCTCAGCATCTAATGAAATGATCATGTGGTTCTGTTCTTTCAGTTTGTTTATATAATGGATCACGTTGATGGTTTTCCGTATATTAAACCATCCCTGCATGCCTGGGATGAAGCCTACTTGATCATGGTGGATGATTGTTTTGATGTGCTCTTGAATTCGGTTTGCCAGAATTTTATTGAGTATTTTTGCGTCGATATTCATAAGGGAAATTGGTCTGAAGTTCTCTTTCTTTGTTGTGTCTTTGTGTGGTTTAGGTATAAGAGTAATTGTGGCTTCGTAGAAGGAATTCGGTAGGGCTCCATCTGTTTCAATTTTGTGGAATAGTTTGGATAATATTGGTATGAGGTCTTCTATGAAGGTTTGATAGAATTCTGCACTAAACCCGTCTGGACCTGGGCTCTTTTTGGTTGGGAGACCTTTAATGACTGCTTCTATTTCCTTAGGAGTTATGGGGTTGTTTAACTGGTTTATCTGTTCCTGATTTAACTTCGATACCTGGTATCTGTCTAGGAAATTGTCCATTTCCTGAAGATTTTCAAATTTTGTTGAATATAGGTTTTTATAGTAAGATCTGATGATTTTTTGAATTTCCTCCGAATCTGTAGTTATGTCTCCCTTTTCATTTCTGATTTTGTTAATTTGGACACACTCTCTGTGTCCTCTCGTTAGTCTGGCTAAGGGTTTATCTATCTTGTTGATTTTCTCAAAGAACCAACTTTTGGTTCTGTTGATTCTTTCTATGGTCCTTTTTGTTTCTACTTGGTTGATTTCAGCTCTGAGTTTGATTATTTCCTGCCTTCTACTCCTCCTGGGTGTATTTGCTTCTTTTTGTTCTAGAGCTTTTAGGTGTGCTGTCAAGCTGCTGACATATGCTCTTTCCTGTTTCTTTCTGCAGGCACTCAGCGCTATGAGTTTTCCTCTTAGCACAGCTTTCATTGTGTCCCATAAGTTTGAGTATGTTGTATCTTCATTTTCATTAAATTCTAAAAAGTTTTTAATTTCTTTCTTTATTTCTTCCTTGACCAGGTTATCATTGAGTAGAGCATTGTTCAATTTCCACGTATATGTGGGCATTCTTCCCTTATTGTTATTGAAGACCAGTTTTAGGCCGTGGTGGTCCGATAGCACGCATGGGATTATTTCTATCTTTCTGTACCTGTTGAGGCCCGTTTTTTGACCAATTATATGGTCAATTTTGGAGAAAGTACCATGAGGAGCTGAGAAGAAGGTATATCCTTTTGCTTTAGGATAGAATGTTCTATAAATATCCGTTAAGTCCATTTGGCTCATGACTTCTCTTAGTCTGTCTACATCACTGTTTAATTTCTGTTTCCATGATCTGTCCATTGATGAGAGTGGGGTGTTGAAATCTCCCACTATTATTGTGTGAGGTGCAATGTGTGTTTTGAGCTTTAGTAAGGTTTCTTTTACATATGTAGGTGCCCTTGTATTTGGGGCATAGATATTTAGGATTGAGAGTTCATCTTGGTTGATTTTTCCTTTGATGAATATGAAGTGTCCTTCCTTATCTTTTTTGATGACTTTTAGTTGGAAATTGATTTTATTTGATATTAGAATGGCTACTCCAGCTTGCTTCTTCTGACCATTTGCTTGGAAAGTTGTTTTCCAGCCTTTCACTCTGAGGTAGTGTCTGTCTTTGTCTCTGAGGTGTGTTTCCTGTAGGCAGCAGAATGCAGGGTCCTCGTTGCGTATCCAGTTTGTTAATCTATGTCTTTTTATTGGGGAGTTGAGGCCATTGATGTTGAGAGATATTAAGGAATAGTGATTATTGCTTCCCGTTATATTCATATTTGATGTGAGGTTATGTTTGTGTGCTTTCATTCTCTTTGTTTTGTTGCCAAGACGATTAGTTTCTTGCTTCTTCTAGGGTATAGCTTGCCTCCTTATGTTGGGCTTTACCATTTATTATCCTTTGTAGTGCTGGATTTGTAGAAAGATATTGTGTAAATTTGGTTTTGTCATGGAATATCTTGGTTTCTCCATCAATGTTAATTGAGAGTTTTGCTGGATACAGTAATCTGGGCTGGCATTTGTGTTCTCTTAGGGTCTGTATAACATCAGTCCAGGATCTTCTGGCCTTCATAGTTTCTGGCGAGAAGTCTGGTGTGATTCTGATAGGTCTCCCTTTATATGTTACTTGACCTTTTTCCCTTACTGCTTTTAATATTCTTTCTTTATTTTGTGCGTTTGGTGTTTTGACAATTATGTGACGGGAGGTGTTTCTTTTCTGGTCCAATCTATTTGGAGTTCTGTAGGCTTCTTGTATGTCTATGGGTATCTCTTTTTTTAGGTTAGGGAAGTTTTCTTCTATGATTTTGTTGAAGATATTTACTGGTCCTTTGAGCTGGGAGTCTTCACTCTCTTCTATACCTATTATCCTTAGGTTTGATCTTCTCATTGAGTCCTGGATTTCCTGTATGTTTTGGACCAGTAGCTTTTTCCGCTTTACATTATCTTTGACAGTTGAGTCAATGATTTCTATGGAATCTTCTGCTCCTGAGATTCTCTCTTCCATCTCTTGTATTCTGTTGGTGAAGCTTGTATCTACAGCTCCTTGTCTCTTCTTTTGGTTTTCTATATCCAGGGTTGTTTCCATGTGTTCTTTCTTGATTGCTTCTATTTCCATTTTTAATTCCTTCAACTGTTTGATTGTGTTTTCCTGGAATTCTTTCAGGGATTTTTGCGATTCCTCTCTGTAGGCTTCTACTTGTTTATTAATGTTTTCCTGTGCTTCCCTAAGTGTGTTCAGGTCTTTCCTGAAGTCCTCCAGCATCATGATCAAATATGATTTTGAAACTATATCTTGCTTTTCTGGTGTGTTTGGATATTCCATGTTTGTTTTGGTGGGAGAATTGGGCTCCGATGATGGCATGTAGTCTTGGTTTCTGTTGCTTGGGTTCCTGCGCTTGCCTCTCGCCATCAGATTATCTCTAGTGTTACTTTGTTCTGCTATTTCTGACAGTGGCTAGACTGTCCTATAAGCCTGTGTGTCAGGAGTGCTGTAGACCTGTTTTCCTCTCTTTCAGTCAGTTATGGGGACAGAGTGTTCTGCTTTCGGGCGTGTAGTTTTTCCTCTCTACAGGTCTTCAGCTGTTCCTGTGGGCCTGTGTCTTGAGTTCACCAGGCAGCTTTCTTGCAGCAGAAAATTTGGTCTTACCTGTGGTCCCGAGGCTCAGGTTTGCTCGTGGGGTGCTGCCCAGGGGCTCTCTGCAGCGGCAGCAACCAGGAAGACCTGTGCCGCCCCCTCCGGGAGCTTCAGTGCACCAGGGTTCCAGATGGTCTTTGGCTTTTTCCTCTGGCGTCCGAGATGTGTGTGCAGGGAGCAGTCTCTTCTGGTTTCCCAGGCCTGTCTGCCTCTCTGAAGGTTTAGCTCTCCCTCCCACGGGATTTGGGTGCAGAGAACTGTTTATCCGGTCTGTTTCCTTCAGGGTCCGGCGGTGTCTCCGGCAGGGGTCCTGCCGCTCCTGGGCCCTCCCCCACGGGAGCCCAGAGGCCTTATACAGTTTCCTCTTGGGCCAGGGATGTGGGCAGGGGTGAGCAGTGTTGGTGGTCTCTTCCGCTCTGCAGCCTCAGGAGTGCCCACCTGACCAGGCGGTTGGGTCTCTCTCTCACCGGGTCTGGGAGCAGAGAGCTGCTGTGGGCCGGGATCCGCGGGTGTGGGACTTCCGGTAAACACAGAACGTGCTCGGTTCTAGAGAAATTCTGCTTCCGTGTGTCCCAAGCTCACCAGGCAGCTTTCTTGCAGCAGAAAATTTGGTCTTACCTGTGGTCCCGAGGCTCAAGTTCGCTCGTGGGGTGCTGCCCAGGGGCTCTCTGCAGCGGCAGCAACCAGGAAGACCTGTGCCGCCCCTTCCGGGAACTTCAGTGCACCAGGGTTCCAGATGGTCTTTGGCTTTTTCCTCTGGCGTCCGAGATGTGTGTGCAGGGAGCAGTCTCTTCTGGTTTCCCAGGCTTGTCTGCCTCTCTGAAGGTTTAGCTCTCCCTCCCACGGGATTTGAGTGCAGAGAACTGTTTATCCGGTCTGTTTCCTTCAGGGTCCGGTGGTGTCTGTGGCAGGGGTCCTGCCGCTCCTGGGCCCTCCCCCACGGGAGCCCAGAGGCCTTATACAGTTTCCTCTTGGGCCAGGGATGTGGGCAGGGGTGAGCAGTGTTGGTGGTCTCTTCCGCTCTGCAGCCTCAGGAGTGCCCACCTGACCAGGCGGTTGGGTCTCTCTCTCACCGGGTCTGGGAGCAGAGAGCTGCTGCGTGCCGGGATCCGCGGGTCGTCTGGAATGTTCTTAATGGGCCTGACGTGACTGCCTACTATCTAGGTGACTTCCCAGGTGTTCCCTGGTTCAGAAGCACTGACATTGCTCCTGTGGACATCTGAGTCCCACCCCAACCCTCTTCCCCCAGTCATAGTATTACTGCTACCGAGATCACTAAGCTCTGACCACTGGGGGCCCTTTCCCACTCTAGGCTCTGTGTGAGTTTTTCTCTCATTTTGGAATAGCTCCCATGTACTTTAACCAATATCATTCCAGCTCTGGATTCAGAGCTGGCTGAAACCTCATTTGTTCTAGTGTGCAGGCTAGTTTCATGTCAACTTGACACATGCTCGAGTCATCTGAAAGAAGAAAATCTCAAGAGAAAATAGTGCCTCATAAAATCCTTCTGTAGGCCATTTTCTTAATTAGCGATTGATGAGGGAGGGCCCAGCCCACTGTGGATGGTGCCATACCTAGACTATTGGTCCTGGGTTCTATAAGAAAGAAGACTGAGCAAACCATGTGTCTTAGTTGGGGTTTTATTGCTGTGAAGAGACTCCATGACCATGAAAAGTCTTATAAAGGCAAACATTTAATTGAGGCTGGCTTACAGTTTTAGAGGTTTAGTTAATTATTGTCATGGTGGAAGCATGGCAGCCCATAGGCAGACATGGTGCTGGAGGAGCTGAGAGTTCTATATCTTTATCTGAAGGCAGCCTGGAGGAGACTGGATTCCACACTGGATGGAGCTTAAGCATAGGAGATTTCAAAGCCTACCTCTACAGTGACATAATTCCTCCAACAAGGCCATATATCCTCCATTAAGGCCATACCTTCTAACAGTGACACCCCCTATAGACCAAGCGTTCAAACATATGAGTCTATGAGGGCCAAACCTACTCAAACCACCTGACCATGTGAAACAAGCCAGTGAGTAGCAACTCTCCATGGCCTCTGCATCATCTCCTGGGAGTTCTTGCCTTGAGTTTCTGTCCCGACTTCCTTCAGTGATGGACTGGGGTGTCAAAGCATAAAACAAATGCACCCTTTCTTTCCCAACTTGCTTTTGGTCATGGTGCTTTATCACAGCAATATTAATCTTGACAAGGACATCAAGAAACCTGACTTTCCACATGAAACTCAAGAAGGATGACCAAAATGCAGATGGTTCACTCTTTCTTTAAAAGGGGAACAAGAATACACTTGGGAGGGGATAGGGAGGCAAAATTTAGAACAGAGGCTGAAGGAACGCCCAATCAGAGCTTCCCCCACATGTGGCCCATACATATACAGCCACCAAACTAGATAAGATGGACGAAGCAGGGAAGTGCAGGCTGACAGGAACCGGATGTAGATCTCTCCTGAGAGACACAGCCAGAATACAGCAAATACATAGGCGAATGCCAGCAGCAAACCACTGAACTGAGAATAGGACCCCTGTTGAAGGAATCAGAGAAAGGACTGAAAGAGCTGAATGGGCTTGAGACCTCATATGAACAACAATGCCAACCAACCAGAGCTTCCAGGGACTAAGCCACTGCCCAAAGACTATACATGGACTGACCCTGGGCTCCAACCTCTTAGGTAGCAATGAGTAGCCTAGTAAGAGCACCAGTGGAAGGGGAAGCCCTGGGTCCTGCCAAGACTGAACCCCCAGTGAACGGGATTCTTGGGGGGAGGGCAGTAATGGGGGGGTTGGGAGGGGAACACCCATATAGAATGGGAGGGGGAGGGGTTAGTGGGATGTTGGCATGGAAACCGGGAAAGGGAATAACATTTGAAATGTAAATAAGAAATACCCAATTTAATAAAGATGGAAAAAAAAAAACCAAACCTGACTTTCCTAAATATCTGACATAGCACAGAGGCTTAAAGTAACAGAGACTTCGTAATAGTACATGTGGCATTTCCTATGCATTTATGTTCTTACATTCCTTACAACTCTTAAAGTCTTTCTCTATCTCTGGATTGCTTGTATTTACTGTCACAGAAATTTCAACTAATTCACTATTATTTATCACTGCTAAGTGAATAATTGAATGATACCCATGACCTACAACCAGAAACATCTTAAATTGATATATTTTTTGTTTGCAAGTCATGCATATTTTGATTGTATCATTTCACCAACACATTATTGTAAAGACACAATGATGCCACTGGGTATGATCTAAGTCTATGTTCTGATTCACAAATTTCAAAGCCATTGCAAACACATATAATTATTTTTCCCTCCTTGTTAAAAAAATAACAGAAAAACCACTTTTCCTTTTGCAGTGAGAAGCCATGACTGCAAACACAGTGATTTGTGAATGCCAAAGTTAGAAAAAAATACATTATTAAAAAATTGTTCATTTGGGGTCTGGGTTACCTCACTCAGGATGACGTTTTCTAGTTCCATCCATTACTTACAAAATTCACTGTTTTTAATGGTTGAGTAGTAGAAGACTAAGAGAGTCACCTCACCTGGACCCTTGTGGGCTCCCAGAAACTGAACCACCAACCAAAGAGTAAGCATGGGCTGGACCTAGGCCCCCCTGCTTGTATATAGAAGATGGGCAGCTTGGTCTTCATGTGGGACCCCCAAATAACTAGAGCAGGGATTGTCCCTGAACCTGTTGCCTGTGGATCTCGTGCCCCTAGATAGAAAGCCTGTCTGGCCTCAGTGGGAGAGGATGTGCCTAGTCCAGCAGCACTTGGGGGGGAAGTTGACCCCCAGAGCAGGGTTGGGGAAAGGGGGAATAGGGGAAGGACTTGCATGATGGGGTACTGGGAAGAGAGGAATTGGTATTGGGCTGTAAAGGGAATAAATAAATTAAACTAAAAAACATAGTTCATTTTATTGAAACCAGTTTTTTTCTTCCTGTGATTTGCCTAGAATTGCTTCGATACAAAATGTCACTTCAAGATCCTTTGTAAAAGAATAAGAAAATGCTAATTCTTGTGTAAAATAAGAATTAAGTGAACAGCCTATTCAGGAAGTGCTTTCAAGGGTGATAAATAAGAAGTAACAATGAATCCAAATGAATCATTAGCTTTTCCAAATCCAAGGAATTCAAACTAATCAAAAAAATCCTCAGTTCAATCACCATTAGACTTTGAGGAATAAAGCAAATGACAGCCTATTTGAATGGCATCCATCCTAGACGGCAAGTGTCTTCAATGACAGGAAAATGACAGGGAAAGCATAAGGGTGGCGAGTTTGAGGGCCAAGCTGAGCATCCCATAGAAGAATGGCATTTAATGGAGCAGATATTATCAAAGACAATTTCTTATAATGGAGCCACAGTGTTGTGTGACGCCTCAACTGAAATGTCACCAAATCTGTCACATGTTGGTCCAGTCCTCAGGATGTCATCATATACAAACCTAGACATCTACTTGTCAAAGCAGAGCTTTTGTTCCACAAAGGACTGAAGGCGGTGGGGCTCAAGGGCTTATTGGGATCTCTACATTCTTTTTACTTATATGTATGACTGTTCCGTACTTGAATTTCAGTCTGATGGTTTGTTTGACCTAAGTTGATGTATGCATTCATACCACACAGTCTAATTTCCTCTTAACGTTAATCTTCCAACTACTGATGCATGTTCACATAATTTAACACAAACAGGGCTGTATAGAGGGTTTTTTATACTCTTTTTCTTAACATTTTTGCTTATTTCTCTTTCCCTCTCCACTCAGGGATGCTTTGAATGGCTACATAATTTGCAAACAGCAAACAGCAGCTCCTCATCGAAAGCCATGGTCCACTACATAATGATGTTACCAGACATCTGGAGGCATAAAACACCACAAATTACTTCCCTTACATTCCCGGGGGTCAGGATTTTATCATGACATCCTCTGCCTAGTGCTTCCCAAGCCTGCAGCCACAGTGACACCACAGGTACAATATGATCTGAATCTAGGCCTGGAGAACTGACCACATTGTGGTGGTTGAAGGAAAATGACCCCCATAGACTCACGTATTTGAATACTTGGTCCCCAGTAGTTGGTACTGTTTGGAAAGAATTAGGAAGCGTGGCCTTGTTGGAGGAAGTGTGTCACTGGGACTGAGCCTGGAGGTTTCAAAAGCCCTTGTCATTCTCACTTAGCTTTCTCTTTCTGCCTTGTGCTTGTAGATTAGATGTAAGCTCTCAGCTACTGAGCCAACAGCATGCCTACCTTCCTGATGCCATGCTCCCCACCATGATGACCAGACTCTAACCCTCTGTAACCATGAGACTCAAACTGAGTGGTTTATACATTTCTTTGGTCATGGTGTTTTGCCACAGCAATAGAAAAAGTAACCAAGACAGCACCCTTTTACTCAATAAATGGAATTATTCAGTCTTTGCTCTACCTCAATTACTTTGTCTAACAATACCTTATGAAACAGCTACCAGCCCACGATTAGAGTTTCAGTATATTTCCCCGATGAAATATTATTATACAATAGTCCGTAATTTGGATGAATAATAATTTACTTCAGCTACTGCTGAAGGGTACGCATAGCTATATTCACACACATCTGTCTTTTAAAATATGTGGATGGATGGTCCATATTTACATGCATATGAAGTCCCAGACGCTGGACTGCTAAATGAAGGGCACACTTTTTATCTCTGAAGATAAAGTGATTTCCCTTTTTCTAAATTAACCGGAGCAATCTGCATTTGGTAAACAGGACATGATCACATTTCTCAAGCGTTGTATCTAGCAATAGGCCTTACACTAATCTCCTAGATGTGAGCTGATTATTTTTAGTATTTGTTGTTCAAGCCATTCAGCAACAGAAAAACCTTCTATATGTTCTCTCACTTATTTAAGACTATGCACTGCGGGGTGGGGCGTCTCTGGAGACAGTGGAGTGTAAAGTGCTTTTGGTTGTAGTATCTCCATGGAAATAGTCCTGAGTGTTGTCCATGAAGGGAATTTCAGAAAAGGTTAACTGAGGAGCAAAGAAATGTGAACTTTACTGTGCCATGAGCTAAGGTCCAAACTGAAGAAAAAATAGAGACAGTTATGGAACATCTCTCTCTCTCTCTCTCTCTCTCTCTCTCTCTCTCTCTCTCTCTCTCTCTCTCTCTCTCTCTCTCTCTCCTGACTCAAGATGCATGATACCAGCCACCTGACATACAAAGAATAAACCTATCCTTGACACTACTGATGATACTCTGTTAGGCTTGCAGACAGTATCACCCTGAGAGGCTCCACGCAGCAGCTGACTCACACAGATACAGACACCCACAGCCAAACACTGAACGGAGGAGCTTGGGAGCTTGGGGGTTTCTAACAGAAGACTAGGAGGACGGATTGCAGGCCGAAGGAGATAGAAACTCTACTATCGGAAGACCAATAGAGTCAACTAACCTGGACCTTTAGGCTCTCAGACACTGAACCAACCAGAAAGCAAACATGGGCTGAACCTAGGCCTCTTCTTGCATTCATAGCAGATGTGCAGCTTGGTCTTCATGTGGGTCCTGAACAACTGGAGCGAGGACTGACCCAAAAGCTGTTGCCTGGACTTGGGACATGTTCTTCTAGCTGGCTGCCTTGTCTGGCCTCAGTGGGAGAGGAAGCCAGAGACTTGAAGTGCCAGGGTCAGAGGATACCTAGGGAACCCTCACCCACTCTGAAGAGAAGTGGGGAAGGGGGAAGGATTGTGGGAGGGGGTGACTGGGAGGAGGCAGTGATCCAGATGTAAAGTGATTAAGTAAAAAAACTAAGATTAAATTTTAAAAAAGGGATGCTATCAATACTCTTTTTCGAATCATATGGACTCGCATATTCACTTTATATTAAAGTTACTATATTTTGTCATTTTTCCAAAAGCAGATATACTTCAATTTACTTCTGACCTTCTGTCACATGATGAGGTTTCACAAGCTTGTTGCATAAAGAGCTTGTGTTCTTTTACACATATCTTGCTAGTGTTTTAGAAGTGTTTCTGTAGTGTTGTTTTCTTGGTGACTGATTTACCATTTCCGTTTTAACATCCCATTCTCTAAACCTTTGGCCTGAAGTTTTCGATGTGTTAGCAAGGGTCGTTCTGGTGACGGCTTTGTTTGTTGTCTCCATCATTTGCTCTTCTCTTCCAGCTCCTTATCTCCTCGATTCTTGCCTGTGTCTCTCGCTTGGTTACTGATCGTTCCCAAGTTGCCTTCCAAGTTCCGTTTGACTGTCACCTCTTTATCTTTTCTCTGAGAGCTAAAATATCGCTCCCACTTCAGATCGGTAGTTAGTAATTTAAATCATGACATGAGCCTTCCTTTTAATTATTTGTCATAAAAATGTAGTTAAATTTTGCTTTCGGTTTCAGGACCAGAAGGTTCTTATTGTCTTGTACTGATCCGTGTTTCATTAAATTATCCTTTTTTCCCCTTTACGTTGTGACCTGCCTTCGGCATCCAAGGTTCACCAGAGGCTTGTCCATGGGAGGTTTTGTTTTTGATTGGGTACTGTTGGTTTGGCTTCTTGTCCTTTGATCACGGAGTTCAGGCAGCCGCTGAGTTACTTTAGGTGGCAGAGGTGCAATGCTTCTCTGGAGCAATGTGTAGCATCATCAGTCAATTTCTTGTTCAAGAAACCTTTCCACTCCTTTCTTTTCTTATAGGTTTAAGAATGGAGTGGCGTCAGGCCCTTACTTAGTGTTTTCTAAGCTCCCAAGTTTCTGATCCTTCCTAAACACTGACTCTCTGGTGCTACATGTCAAGACTCCAGCTCATCTGGAGAGGAGCCTTCTCTGGAGAGACAATGGAGTCCAAGTCTTGGTTCCCAGCCCACACCTGCTTTGTCTTCCAGTCTTGGCAACCATCTGTCCAGAAGGGGAAAGTGTTTACTGTTGTCTAGACAGAGGGATCCCAGTTTCTTCTCTGTACAATGCTAGCCCACTTTCCATCATTTTCCCTCCATTGCTGCTGGTTCCTAAGATCATCCTATTTGGCTTCCTAACTACCCAAAGTTTGGAGCAGGCTGCCTGTTATTTTGTGTTATGGGTGACAGGGATGGCTGGGGAACATTTTAACTATAAATGTTCAGCCCATCATTTTGTCCCCAGTGCTGTGTCCTCAGAGGCAAGATGCTCATTGTAGCAATCGACTCTGGTGTATCTGTGCCCCCTGCTCAGCTTCATTAGTTTCATGTGATTGATTGATTAGTGAATTTCTGAATTCCCTATCCTTAAAGATAATTGTTTAGCACTTTAATTAGCACAAAGACTGAGACAGAGGGTCTTACCAGATTTCTGTTACCCTTGCTATTCATTGTTTCCTCAAAATTCACAAATCTCATTTCGTGAAGCCAGAGTGTTTTTAGAGTGTTATACACAATTACTCATAAGATGCTTTGTGATACACAAAACTCTAAGAAACATATTCAAGAGTTCCTGCCACCATTTGCAGAAATCTCTCTTGAGTTATGTTTTTAGAAATATTCCCCCCACACACACACACACATATATCATGGCCATGTGTTGGAGGTTCAGAAAAGTCTGATACCTTTGTGGGCCCAAGAACACAAATTGTCCATAAATAGGCTTGCAGGCAAAACACCCAATAGACATTAAATAAGATAAAATAAAAAAACTTTAAATAAATAAATAGGTATGTTAATGAGTAAAACCATCACCAGAGTTCTCTCATAATAAATTATTATTTTGGTTTATGATTTCAGTTGGCATTAGGTATATTCCCTATGTTTCTTAGCAAATGATAGTTGTGTGAGTTTCATTATGATAGCGTGTGTGTGTGTGTGTGTGTGTGTGTGTGTGTGTGTGTGTGCATGTATGTGTGATGTGTTTTAGTTGCATTTAGCTAACTTCCCTTTCTTTTGACTTTTCTGTTCCTGTGCTGCTTTTCTGATGCTGTTGACTTGTGCGTTTATACTCTACCGGAATGCTGTGCTCTACTGAGAACGGTCATGTTGAGTTCTTTGTCAGATTGTTGATGTCTCTTTCTTGGTGGTGAAGTGCTGGGTCATTACTGTGTATTACTGCTCTAAGTGTTGCTTGATTTTTCATCTTTCCTAAACTATTGTATTGCTAGCTACACGTTTAAAAGCACATACCCCCTCTAGTCCTTGCTGACTAAGTTAGTAGGGAAAGAGTTTCAACAGTGGGCCCCAGTAAGGAGCTTTCCTAATCATTGCTTTAGACGTAACCATTTGCTGCTGTTCCCTCTTGAGGAGTCCTTCAGTGTGTGCTTTTGTCCAGTTATGGGTCATTAAGCTGCCCCTGCACCCCTACATCCCATGGTGTTGATCTGTAGGTGTCAGGCCTCTTTACTCTCTGTGAGCAGGAGCATCCTGGAGGAGTTAAACAGAGGAAAAGGCAAAGAATGTGAAATATTTGACGTCTCATGACTTGCATAGTGTTCCTGGAGTTCTGATGGAGTCTATACAAATGTTATTAGCATCACGTTCTCTCTTCCCTGTCTCCACTAAGCAAACCTCTCAACCATGCTACTTGTCTCAGTAATCTATGTGGAGGGGGAAAAAAGTGGGGTGTATAGGTAGCATCTCGCATAGGTTTAAATGCTCACCCACTGTTACTTCCTCTGTGGGAAAAATTGTGAGGGAAAGGTCTCTCTGGACATGGAGATGTGTCATCTGGGAAAGTGGAACATGGGTAGAAGCTAAGTTTTTCTTCTCATTCTCTTCAATATATCTATTCCGCAGAGGTTTTCCTTTCTGACTATGTTCTAAAACTTGAGTCTCACAGAGCTACTCTACTGTATGAGTAGTTGTCAAACTTGAAAGTGAAAAGCTTTGGTCCCACTATCTCATGCACTGTCTCATTGATAATACTTCCCAGGCATCTTTCCTTACAGAAAACATCTCCCTTAGCACTGGCCCCACACACTTTTACTCCTGCACAAGGTTCCCCCACAAACTACTATTCCAAACTTTGTGAATGCGTGTGGGATTGCTATCTTACATTAATAATGTTCTGTACAGCTTATGTGCTAATTTCTCTCCCGGTTTTACTGTCAACCCCATCTGTTATTGCTCCCACCCTAAATTAATGAGGCAAGTTAGAGCTGGAAAATGTCAGATCGTCAGAGGGTATCACTCTTTTCCAAGGTCATATAAAGTGAGAGAGTGCTCCTGTCATAACTCAACCATCCATTCTGTTTTATAGAGTCATAACATGTAAGAGCTGAAAGGTTTGCAAAATGGCATCAAATCCAGATTTATAGATAAGCAAACCAATACTCAGAGAGGTGAAGCAACCCCTCTTAGGTTTTCTAGCCCCTCGCCCATTGGCTGTAGCTTTCTGAGATCTAAATGTAATGTCTGATTTACTGACTGCTATATGCCTGAGCTCCTGGTGAGCAGGGGTGGGGAGCAGCGCCTGTCAGAAGCTCCTGCTGCAGACCTGGTGCTGGGGCTGTTAGAAAGTGCTTCTGCTTCAACCTTAGGATGCTATTTATTCTGACTTCCTATGTGCTATTTGCTAATCCCTTTCCCATTCTTAGGTTTAAAGGTTTATGGACAAAAGGGAAGACCTCTAGAGTTAATTGCAAGACCATAGCCCTTGAGGTGGATAGGTAGCAAGGTCTTAGAGACTCTCCTCCTAGCTTCTTTCTATGGGTTTTACTGGCTTCACTATGCTGACCCCCATACCAGAAGATTATGAACAGACCTCTGAGCTCACAGCTTCTCTTCCAGTGTATTCATTTCATTAGAGGCTCTTTCCAACACAAACCAGAGTCCTCTCTAGAGGTCCAGGTTGATAAAGATTCATTATTGCTCCTGATTGTGTTTCTGAAATCCAGCCTAGGAAACTTGCTTTTGCTACAAAGCAAGAACTTGGCTTAGCACTTTTGCCTGTTGCCTTCCTTGTTTCATAGCCTGGAGACTGGCATGCCTCTGCTCTGGGCAGAGCCACTGACGGAGAACATCAATTACTGCCAACTCAGGAAGTAAAGAGAAACTCCAGGAGAAGCAGGACTCACAGTAGAGAACCAAGACTACTGAGGATGTGCATGCCATGTGGAAGAATCCTCGGCCTCAAGGAGAATGGGATCACCTGTTCATGTGTCAATGTAATAATCCTGAGTTTAAGGCAGTATCAGAAGTGGAAAGATGTCTCTGACGGTGTGGTGGATATGAAGGAAGCAGATGAGCCTAGCTCTTCCTTGTCTTTCTTTTTTCACATTCTTCAGAAAAGTCAAGCTTCTTCCCAGGACCAACATTATTCTTCACAGAGGCCACAGTGAACCTAGGTACTGAGGGATCCTGCAAGGCCTCTAGACACTAATTTGGAAACTAACCATGTACTGTAAAGAGATCACATAACAACACTAATACCTACAACTTGCATTCAAGAAGTTAGGAATAGGAGATATAGGACAATTAGAATTCAGAACCCCCCAAAATGAACATACACACACACACCACACTGTGACTAAAAGCCGGAAATGCCCTTGACCTGTTGACAGCTTTGCCTTTACCAGAGGTCAGAAGCTCCCAGAAATGTTTAGGCCAAAGTGTCCTTGATTCCGCCCAGAGGCCAGGGATGTCAAAATAGAGTAAGGTTTTTTTCCTTTTCTTCTTTGTGCCCCCAAATGAGCATCCTTGTCCTACAAGCCATACATGACAGAATCTACAAGGCACCTGGACACCTGGGGAGTGGAAACTGACTGACACACATCCTCCTCCATGTCTCCATCTAGACAACTCCAAGGCAGTAGCCCTTAAAGGTCTCCCACACCAAAACATCTCCTACGCAGCAGCTCTATTGCTTTCCCTTAAGCTCCTCGTGATAAAATACGAATTTCCACAGGACCAACACAGGTCCCCACCAGGTCCTCTACATATATACTATCACGTTCAGTTTAATATTTTTGTGGGACTCCCAAATGTGTGACTAAGTAGGTCTCTGATTCTTCTGCCTGTCCTTGGAGTTCTTTTATCTTCCCTTTGCCTTGGCTTGTCCAACTTCAGTGTCATGGGTCTTGTTTTCTCTTAGAAGCCTGTTCTTTTCTAACGAGAGACAGAGAGTGTACCTGGATGGAAACGGAGATGGAGAGGAACTGAGAGGAGTCGAGGGAGGGGAAACTCTAATCTGATTATGTTGTATGAAAATAATCTATGTTTAATAAAAGATATTTAAAGAGATTTAGTAACAAAGACCTTTCGGACAAAACAAAATTAAATCAAAATATCATGAATTTTAGTCTTTGAATTTGTTAGACAAAAGCCAGAAATTCACAGGCTCATTAGAAGTTTCGTTTGATTAGTGTCAGAGATCATAACCCATGAGCTAGAAACGCTCTGTAGCTTCTAAAGACACCCCCAATTTCCCCACATCAAAATATTATTATTATTATAAGTGTTTGTCTAATATAAACATTATATGAAGCATTTTCACATATATAATATATGTAGTTGTCAAAAATTATCAATTATGATTAACGGTCTATTTGTTATATATGTCATTGTAAGAGTACTCGTGTAATCACTACCACAAACAACATAGAACATATTTCTAATACCTTCTCAAATTTTCTTATGCTGACTTATAGTCAAGCCCTTCACCTCTGGCTCTAGAAGCAATAATTGGTTTTTATTTTTTTTTTCTGTGTCTATGGTGGGGGTTGAGTCTAGGACTTCTCATAGCCTAAGAAGTGTTCTACCACTGAGCTCCACCTTAGCCCTTACTGCAAGGCCTGGTGTTCATGTGTTGTCAACTTTTAAAAACTATAAATAATTGTTTAAGACAAGCATGGCGTGTATGGAAAAGATGCCTTGTCTATGTTTAAGGTGACGAGAAATTGTCACTATTGTCCACACGGTGTAATCACTTTATGATTCGACCACCAATGTCTGGATTCTTGCCAGCACCTTGGTAGTGTCCTGAAGTTTAGTCATAGGTGGTCTATTGGAGGTGAAGAAGCACTCGTTTGGTTTCCTCTTAACTGTATTTTTTAATTATTTTGCATATTTTGAAATACGCCATCAAGCTCTTCTCAACTTTTTCCTAAGATCAAATATGAATTGCACTACTTTATTGAATCACAAATTTAAAAACAAATAGTTACACACCTTACTAATTATATGTATACAACTTGTATGCATATAATAAACACTTGTATATATAGCATATATAAACACTTGCAGCTCACTCTTTTTACTTCCCTGTGTCCTTCAAATGGTAAATGTTTTAATTTTGATGGAGAACAATTCATCATTTGTCATTAGCAACTCGTGTTTTGGGTGTTGAAGACGTTTGTCTAATCCAAGTTCACTAGGATTTTCTCTTCTGTATATTTCGGGAACATTATCATTTTAGTTCTTATGTTAGGCCTGTGAAGAATTTTGACTTTGTACTCGAATGCCATGCCAGGTAAGAAGAGAAAGTCATCATTTTATGCATGAACCTTTAGCGATTCCAGCACCATTTATTAGAAGGCGCTTCCAGCTGAATTGCTCTAAAACATCCTCCAGGTAACTGAATATATGAGTATATTTTTAGATTCATTATTCTGCTCCATTAATCTACATATCTCTCCTTATGCCAACTTTGCCACACACTTATCTTTTGTTTCATCTTTATACTTAAAAAAAAAAACCGTTTGTATGGGAGGAAAAGTAATACTGGGGGCCTGATATTAATATCTTTAGAAAATACCGCTTCCAACAACCTCTCTTAGTGAATCCCAAGTGGGTTTCCAGCATGCCTGGCGGACAACTATGGCCCGCTATGGCCAGCTATTTCTTTAAATGTTGATAAAGACATTCATTCTGACATTCTAGGATTTGGGTATGGGCTAGGCAAGGAGAGCCTACTTGACAAGTCCCCATGGCTGGTCCCTGAAGGAGTTTTCCTAGGAAGCTTTTAATGGTAGTTGTCCATCTATTTCTAGAGAAAGTTAGAGCATCCAGGGAGACAGGAGTAGACGCTTCGAAGCCTGTGAACCGCTTTCTTTCTGTTTTGCTGCCTGCAAGTTTTGCTTTTGTTAACCTACTTTGTATCCTTTCAGTGTAACAAATCACAACTGTGAGTCTGACGTCATACCGAGTCTTCATCAGGGAGAGTATGCTGGGAACCTCTCTCACTGTCTGGTATTTCCATCTGAGTTTCTGTGAGTTCTTTCTGAGATGAGCACCAAAGGCTAATTGTCTTGAAACCTGCTGACAATACAGTAGACATCTCACAAACGCTTGGTTGTTAGGGGTAAAGGGACTAGAGAAATAAAAGCCAGAGAGATTTATCAGGTTCTTAATGAGATAGAAACCTTAAGTTGGGAATAGTCTGCTTGTGAACCATCTGGGAAAGTATTAAATCACTGCTAATTTGCAATTACCCAGAAAGAAACAGTCTTTGCGTTTGCTTTTTATGAAGAACACGGTTTTCACAACACTTGCCAGCCAGCAGTCAGCCAGGTCTTCCCCTCACTCTTTCCCCATTACAACAGCACTTCCAACTAGGACACTGCCCACATAAAACACATTGACTGCCCACCACTTCATGCCTGGTGACTTAAAAATGCAGTCATCTTCCAGGAAGCTAAGATATAAGCAGCCACTCAACCCCACTCCATCCCACCCAGGAACCTTCTCCCATTTCCTCCAGCCAGTTAGCCCACAGACTGACCCAGAATGACACCTCACCTCAAGGGAGATGCCATTAAATTTGGTGTAAGAAAAACAGTGTAAAACACCATGCCCAGTTTGCAAATTATAATGACCTTGATATAGCCAATCTGGAAACAACAGTGTCCTGCTAAACAGAGCCAGTTTTCTTAGAGGAGACACTGCATTGTTCAGCTTATCTCTGAGGCTATTTTAACAGAATTTCTAATGGTGAGGCACAAATGAGGAAAAGACAAAAGAAAAACATCCTGTTGATTGCATAGCTAATGGAACTATGTTCTGAGCCAAGGAGTAAACAACTCGCTATATCTGGATCTTATCAAGTTATTAATCATTTTCAAAGAATTGCAGGCATCAAGACAATCCAAAATATTTTCTTCTGGCTATTCCCTCCCTCCTTTTCCTCTCTGTTAATTTTCACCGAAAATGCTGCTTGTTTATGAAAGTAGTCCTGTAGCCTGATCTGGAAATTCAAACGTGTTTCCCATAAATCATTATGAATTTTTTTCTAGCAAACAAAGGAGCTGCATGTACTACGGATAAACAAAAGAAGCCAGAGGGGCGGAAATCCGCACAGAATTCAGAAAGGCTAATCAAGGTCACCTGGATACTTTCAGTCCTTTCAGTCCTAAGTTCTACACAAGTAAGGTAGTGTGAAATGTTTTACATTAATTTTAAGTTTGGAGTCATTGTTAAACCCATGACATAGAGCACAGCACAGTCCTTTTCAAAACAGAATTTATCAAGGCAGGTTGGACTTAATGACCTATGCAATATTTCCCTTCAATAAACAGTAAGAAGCTTCAAGACCACACGTCGTGGCTGAGAAAATGGCTCAGGCAGTAAAGTGCTTGCCAAACAAGCATGAGGACCTGGATTCAGTCCCCAGAACCTATGTAAACACAGCAGGGTATGGTGCTTATGCATGCTTATAATCTCACCTCTAGGAGACAGATACAGGCACAGCCCTGGGCATGGCAGCAAGCCTAGCCTGTTCAATATATTCCAGAGCAGTTCAATGTATTCAAACACTAAAGTAGATAATGCTTGAGACATGGCATCTTCAATGACCTCTGCCTTCTGAGATTTTCACTTGCACTTACACTCATTAAAGAAGATGTATTTATGTTAGCATGGCAGTAGAAAATTTGGCTCAAACACAGTTCTTGTTAAATATGAGTGGGGAAATGGTCCAGTGGGTAAAAGCTCTTCATGTGTAGAATGAGGACATGAGATTTGATTACAGCAATCATCAAAAAAGCCAGGGATGACCACATGCACGTGAAATCTTGATGCAGTTGGGGACAGGTGCAGGAGGATTGCTAGGACTTGTTGACCCTGCTTCCAAGGTATAACGTAGAGAATGACAGAGCAGAACACCAATGTCTTCCTTGGGCCTCCAAATTGAAAGACATACCTGTACACACACACACACACACACACACACACACACACACACACACACACACACACACACACAAACACATAGACTTACATATGAGCTCACAACAGCAAACAAAACCAGGTTTTGTTTTATTTTGTGTTTTGGTGTCTGGCTTTCTTAAGAGCATGGTTCACTATCTGTCTTATATATCAAATAACTACAGATACTGTTAATAAAATGTACACTGGGAGATGTTTTCTATCTTGTAGGATTTCAGACAAAAATGTCTTAGAATTTCTAAAATAAATTCATTCAGCAGGAAAGGGTGGCTATGTAAAAATAATTGGAATCAATTCTTCATGATTAAAAAGTATCTTATACTTCTATTGACACACAAAATTGGCTCTAACTTACAAAGAAATTGAAGAAGATCTCAGAAGATGGACAGATCTCCCATGCTCATGAATTGGCAGGATTAATATAGTAAAGATGGCCATTTTACTAAAAGCAATCTACAGATTTAATGTAATCCCCATCAAAATTCCAATCCAATTCTTCATAGAGTTAGACAGAACAATTTGCAAATTCATCTGGAATAACAAAAAACCCAGGATAACTAAAGCTATCCTCAACAATAAAAGGACTTCCAGGGGAATCACTATCCCTGAACTCAAGCAGTATTACAGAGCAATAGTAATAAAAACTGTATGGTATTGGTACAGAGACAGGCAGATAGAGCAGTGGAATAGAATTGAAGACCCAGAAATGAACCCACACACCTATGATCACTTGATTATTGACAAAGGGGCCAAAATGATCCAACGAAAAAAAGATAGCATTTTCAGCAAATGATGCTGGTTCAACTGGAGGTCAACATGTAGAAGAATGCAGATCGATCCATAATTTTCACCCTGTACAAAGTTTAAGTCCAACTAGATCAAGGACCTCCACATCAAACCAGATGCACTCAAACCAATAGAAGAAAAAGTGGGGAAGAATCTCGAACACATGAGCACTGGAGAAAGTTTCCTGAACAAAAGACCAATGGCTTATAATTTAAGATCAAGAATCCGCAAATGGAATTTCATAAAACTACAAAGCTTCTGTAAGGCAAGGGACACTGTTCTTAGGACAAAACAGCAACCAACAGATTGGGAAAAGATCTTTACCAATCCTACAACTGATAGAGGGTTTATATCCAAAATATACACAGAACTCACAAAGTTAGACTGCAGGGAGACAAATAACCCTATTAAAAATGGGGTTCAGAGCTAAACAAAGAATTCACAGCTGAGGAATGCTGTATGGCTGAGAAGCACCTAAAGAAATGTTCAACATCTTTAGTCATAAGGGAAATGTAAATCAAAACGACCCTGAGATTTCACCTCACACCAGTGAGAATGGCTAAGATCAAAAACTCAGGTGACAGCAGATGCTGACGAGGATGTGGAGAAGGAGGAACACTCCTCCATTGTTGGTGGGATTGCAGACTGGTACAACCATTCTGGAAATCAGTCTGGAAGTTCCTCAGAAAATTGGACATTGCACTACCTGAGGACCCAGTTATACTTCTCTTGGGCATATACCCAAAAGATGCTCTAACATATAACAAAGACACATGATCCACTATGCTTATAGCAGCCTTATTTATAATAGCCAGAAGCTGGAAAGAACACAGATGCCCTTCAACAGAGGAATGGATACAAAAAATGTGGTACATCAACACAATGGATGGCTACTCAGCTATCAAAAACAACGACTTTATGAAATTCATAGCCACATGGATGGAACTGGAAAATATCCTCCTGAGTGAGGTAACCCATTCACAGAAAGGCACGCATTGTATGCATTCATTGATAAGTGGATATTAGCCCAAATGCTTGAATTACCCTAGATGCATAGGACACATGAAACTCAAGAATGATGACCAAAATGCAGATGTTTCACTCCTTTAAAAGGGGAACAACAATACCCTTGGTAGGGAATAGGGAGGCAAAGTTTAAAATAGAGCAGAAGGAACACCCATTCAGAGCCTGCCCCACATGTGGCCCATACATATGCAGCCACCAAACTAGATAAGATGGGTGAAGCAAAGAAGTGCAGGCTGATAGGAACCGGATGTAGATCTCTCCTGAGAGACACAGCCAGAATACAGCAAATACAGAGGCGAATGCCAGCAGCAAACCACTGAACTGAGAACGGGACCCCCATTGAAGGATTCAGAGAAAGGACTGAAAGAGCTTGAAGGGGCTTGAGACCCTATATGAACAACAATGCCAACCAACCAGAGCTTCCAGGGACTAAGCCACTACCCAAAGACTATACATGGACTGACCCTGGGCTCCAACTGCATAGGTAGCAATGAATAGCCTAGTAAGCACCAGTAGAAGGGGAAGCCCTTGGTCCTGCCAAGGCTAGACCCACAGTGAACGGAATTCTTAAGGGGAGAGTGGTAATAGGGGGAGGATGGGGAGGAGAACACCCATAGAAGGGGAAGGGGAGAGGCTAGGGGAATGTTGGCATGGAAACCAGGAAAGGAATAACATTTGAAATGTAAATAAGAAATACCCAATTCAAAAAAGATGAAAAAAAAAAGAAATCTTAGGACAATCAACTGCAACTAAAATTACAAATAGCATACCATGTGAGAGAAAAGTACAACCACAACATATAGCAGATTCCAATTCTTAATAGAATGACTAATAAAAAAAGAGTTGTTGAGAATTAGAACAAGCTAACCTATTTGCTTCATTTTACCTTAGTATCTGTGTAAGTTGGGATATTGTAGACCAACCACCCTGGATTTGAGAAGAATCTTGACTGAGGACCAATAGACAGTACTGAATGAGGTCATAACAATATGTATCTTGCTTGACTTTCTTTAACTCTGAGCTTCCTAAAGGGGTGTTGTTTATTATTTCTAAGGAAAAAGAAGATAAGATATACTTATTTTTGCTTACGTTATCATTAAAAATATAGCAAGAAAGAAAGTGTTATTCCACAATGTTAAGATTTCTCCAAACAAGTTAGAACACTAACCTTGAGTCATGACAGAACCAGTGTTTACTTAACATCTTTCCTAACTATAAAAATATTTTCTTACCTTTTAACTTCAATAATATAACAGGGTCATTCTGTTCAGGACTTTTCGCTACTTCAGCAGCTAAAGACAAGGTCCTTGGGACTGTACCCGCTGGCTTCATTTTTTTCTACCACCTATGCTTAAACATAATAATAATTTAAAAAAGGTCAAATGTAAGAATCAGAAATTGTATCAGCTTCACATTTACTCTCTCATGCAACAATTCTAGGATAGACATCATACAGGAGAAACATTGTACAAAGAGTTGATATGGCAGGCTTAAGTACAGCTTTTTCTTCAAAGGTCATTTTACAAGGCTGTCCATTGGCTACTATGTAGAATGTGAATTTCAGAAGGATTTTTGTTGTCTTATAAGCTGGGATCACTTTGTCAAAGCTATTATAAATGTAATGGTTGTGGTACATAAACATGTTTTCCTTTTAGATCCTGAAGGGGGGAAAAAAAAAGAAAATTTGGCCACGTACAAAATATACTTGGGTTGCCTACAAAGCTAATTGCCAATATTTTAAAAACATGAATAAAATCCAGACTTCATTTTTAGTCTATGCTACCTTAAGATTACCCTCGTTAAATTTTTTCATATTTCAGTTAAGTCATGACATCAAAAAATTAAATCACCCATCCTATTTTCCTGGAAACTACTCGATTTATGCCTTTGGTGTCAGCTTTTCCATTTCAGCAAACAGTTCAGCTGTAAATCAGATGTGTTGAGACCTTCTGAGTTGTAAAATGCTGAGTCTTTTTATCTCTTCCAACGGCTAGAATGATTTTCACTTTGGCTAAGCACAGTTTTAAACCCACGTTTAGAGCGTCCTTCCAACCTGTTTGTAGCAGCATCGGGTCTTTGTAACATGTTGGCATTGGCATAGTCTTAGTGGACTCAGTGAAGTTCCCCAAAGCATGCCTCAGCTGCTGGAAACTGGCAAGGCCCTGCTGAGAGGATTAAATTCCAGCAGGAAGCAACTGGCACTCACTTTAATCTTAAAGATTTTCTCTCCATTTCCTGCAAATGACAGCATTACACAGGAACTCATCACGGGCAATGAAACCAGGGTCTCTTCCTGGATTGCTTTCCCTTGGAAGTACAGGGATGATAATGAGGTAGCTGGGAAGGTATTTGTACAGAACTGAGAGGCAGACCTCAGAGCAAACTGGCTGACTTCCTTCTGATTGGAAAGTCCTCAACGGGCTCCAACATATTCAAAGGAGAGACTGCACTAGGGGGTACCACTCAGTTGCTATTATAGTTAACTAAAATACACGAAGTTATGCTAGCTGGCATTGACTTCTTAGCTCAGTTTTGAGGTTTACTTATCAAAATAGAAATAGCTTTATTTTTCCTATTAAAATAACTCACAGGGGTTGGGGATTTAGCTCAGCGGTGGAGCGCTTGCCTAGCAAACGCAAGACCCTGGGTTCGGTCCCCAGCTCCGGAAAAAAAAAATAACTCACATGATTTGTTAAAAACTCATTCTAACAAAAAGTAACTTATGATACCATTATCATAAATACATGTTAATAACAGAAACAGCATTTTCTCCATCCATGGATATACAATTTTTAGGAAAGTAGGGCAATACTGTTCACATGGCTTTACAAGCTATCAGTTTTAAAGTTTTGTATGGACATACTATTTAGAGAAGCTATTTACTAATCTCCTAATAATGCACAATTAAGGCATTTCTAACTTTGAATTAAATAATGCTGTGATGGACTCCTTACATAGCTTGCTTAGATGGCTGTCTTCTTATTCTCTAGGAGAAATTCACAGAAGTAGACTTGCAGGGTCACAGGGTATACCGCTCTCTAGGACTTAGTTAATGTGGCGAAGTCACCTTCCTGAATAGTTGTAACAACTTTTACACTCACCAGCACTTTGGATGCCCATTCACTCATTGATTTTTGTCTTCACCCAATTTCATCATTAAGTTTTAAATCATTTTTGTAAATTCTAATTTAGCAGAGAAAATTAGAATTTCATTTTACATTAATCTCTGATTCTTTGATTTCCTTCCGTGTCAAAAAGAAAATGACACAAGCCATTATTCTATGTCTGACAGGATGGTCGGTGCCTTAACATGTCTTCCCCCCAGGATTTCTAAAGAGCCAACATGGTAATTAAGCGTCTTTCCTGGGTTCATCTCCTATAACTGCTGTCCTTGCTATCACTGACATTGCTCTACAAACCTCAACATTGTCAACCACACGTCTCCACCTTACAGTCGCAGCCGAATAACACTGAGGAGAAAGAAAAATGTTTACAGTTAAATCCTAGACATCCTCCGGTCAGACACCACAGCTATCTCAAATTGAAATTTTTCACTGACCATCTACTGAGTCAAGGTCTAACTTCTGCCAAGTGTGAGACACCCTGCCTTGATGGCAAGAATTTTTCTGTCCCTGAGCCATACATAAAATGTGATCATAAGCCACCTCATTCCCTTAGCGTAGGAGGGAACAATTGTTAACGCTGTTGTTCATTCCATGAGTAGTTCCCCCTTTAAAATAGTATTTAAGTAATTCCAACCCCATTTCCATGACATAAAGTCTCAACTGGGTTAAACTTGTCTCTTAATATTCAAAAGTGTGAATGGAGACATTTTAAGAAAGGGGGCACATGAGGGAAAACTGAGAAAATGAACATTGTATATTTATGTTGGGATTTGTCCCTAGTGGAACACTAAACAATGCTGTTTCTCTTTTGGTTGCCCAGCAGCTCTATTTGAGAGGCAGCAACGCTTTCGTCACTGGGTGAGGGGGGGATACCTTGTAGGTGTCAAGACACGGATGGCAACCATGAAGTGGTGAGAACGAAAACTCAGTTCAGATTAACTTTGTCAATCTGGATCAAACTTGAGGAGAATGACGTCAGGCAATTCATTAATCGAATATTTGAACAATTTGGGGGAAAAGTTTTCAGGTAGGAATCAAATTCCAGGTGTTTAATTAAGCTTAAGGTATGACTACTTACCTTATATAAGGTATGAACTCTGTACAGCGTTCATGTGACTATGAGGATGGGTACTATTGTTAAGTGGCCTAGAATCTAATGTGGTCTCTGACTGAGCCAGCACAGAGGTCAGCAGTATATGTGATCAATCCTCTCCCTCCCCGACAATGTATGGATTCTATTAGCTAGGAGCTAAAGTAAACAGTGAAGGGAGAGAAGAGTCTGGGATAAATATTCTGAGTTAAATTTGCCTTTGTAAAACAAGGTAGGTGATGTCTGCCTCTACAGGTAGCATAAAGGTCACGGCACTGTTAATATCCACTCCCGGCATGCTGGGTGGAAAACAGGTCATTCCTCATTTGAGGAGTAGCCCTTACATGTTTAACACCCCAGGCTCCCTAATGCTCCACGGGAACAAGGACCTTTATGCCCCAGCAAGTGGAGACGGTTACTCTAGAATGTGCTTCTTGCTTAGATGTCATAGAAACGTATTCACTCCCTAAACAAGATTGTACCGAGCAGTGCAGAAGCTAAGGTACTTTTACATTTGTTAGCATTTCCTTCCTACTTCCCCATGTTTTGTGGCCAACAATATATCAGAGGACAAGATCAGCATTGTGTTGTAAATGAGAAGAAAGAAAAGGGTTACAAAGCAGAAATCTAGGCTTTGGACATTAGATGTGTCCCTAATTCAAAGGCCATTTCTTGGTAGTGGATGGCGTCTAAAGTTCCTTGATAATTTATGAGTGATGCGACAATCAATCTTAGTAATCCAAATTATAGCCAAGAAAATTGATCATCTATTTAAAAATAAACTTTCTCATATGCCCCTGGGTCTATGGCCTGCTGAGCATCATACCTGAGCTAACCCCCAGACCAAGGACAAACTGGATTTACATGGAGCCCAAGTAAGACAGAAGGAGAAAGCCATTTGAATAAAGTTGTCCTCTGAGTGCCTCACGTTCTCTCTCTCTCTCTCTCTCTTCTCTCTCTCTCTCTCTCTATCTATCTATCTATCTATCTCACACACACACACACACATGTTCACACACATATACACAACAACAACAATAAATAAAAAATTCAAGAATGAAAGGGTTTCTTTCTGGAAGGCAGAGACAGGCAGATCTTGGTGAGGCCAGCCGGTTTTATAGATAGTTATAGGTCAGCCAGGGTTATATAGTGAGCCTCTGTCCTTAGATAAATTGATAGACAGACAGACAGACAGACAGTTAGATAATGTAGATAGATAGAAAAGAAGGGAGGTTTATTTGGGCTTATGGCTTTAGGAGTTCATCACAGTATGCATGAAAGGGGTATGAACATGAGGCAACTGGTCACTTGCTATAGACAGTAGAGGGGCAAACAGAAATTTTAGTGTTTATGCTTTCTCTGTTTTTTACTTGTATACACAAACTGGTACGCCAGCCAGTCCTTCCAGTCATTCAGAATGGGTCTTCATCAGTTACACCTATCAAGCAACAGCCTCAGAGACACTGCTAGAGGTGTATATAGCGATGTGAAGTCCACTGAGGTTGACAATGAAGATCAGCCATCATTCTCATAAATAAATGTTGACTCTCCCTTGTAACTTTAATTTTTTCAAAACCTATTTTTAATGATGGTCCTTAAAGGCTTTAATGTCACTTTTAGTCAATCACCCACAGACGTAGTGGGAAAGGATAAGGGGGAAGTGGTCCTGTTTTGAAAGGTTCTTTGGAGCAGTTCTCATCTGTGTTGTCTGCTAATCAGCAATTTAGTTCACAGGTTAGCAGGCGCAACTCGATCCACTAGCAAACTTCACAGATACACCAGCAGTCCGGTAGAGTCGGGGTAGCAAACATGAGACAGCAGTTGTGGCACTACCTAGCAGAGACAGTCAGGCCTCCACCTCAGCTCAAGTCAGTAGGAGGGACCTGGAGGAACACCAGGAGAAGTTCTCAGCTGTGCCTCTCTCAGCAGAGAAGCAGAAGATCAACACAAACACCCACAGCATTGCATAGCTAGCTATACCAGCAAGCCAAGCTCAGCCTCTGTCACGGTCCACGAAGTCCTTTTTATACTTTCTCCAAACATCACATGTCCTTCATTGGTCTTGCCTCAGCATGTTCATCTGTCTCAGCTGATATCACTCTGCCAATCAGCCCATGTCTGCAGAAGCGACAAGAAACTGCATGAAACTATAGCATGCTACTACAAGTTTTTTGGTGCGTTTCTCTCTATGGAGTCCCAACAAATGCAGCTCAAGTATGCAGTGTAAGACAGACCAATGCATGTGTGTCATTAGCAAAGAATCCTTCATCGCATGTCCTTTCACATGTTTGCATTACAGAACAGCTGCCACCATTGAATGTTCAACTTGCTAACCAGGAAGATCCATATTGGAGTCCTGATTGAAAAAAAAAATAAACAAAGACAGCAAACACCCCTGTGGTAGCAAGTGGCTTACACTGTAATCCATTCATTCTGGAAAGAATATCCATTCACCTGGAGGCCACACATATTCCAGGTGTTAATTTGCATTTCTTATCCATACGAGGTCATCCAATACTAATGAGGACTTATGGAGTGGTATTCTACCTGTGTGAGATCTTGCAAAACAACACAAAAGATCGAAGCATCTACTTACTGCACAAAAGCAGGCACACAAGAGCTCAAGATCCAACCACACAGCATCACATAGCACTCTGCAGAAGATCCCTTCCAAACCCATTGGGACTTATTTTTTTGATTATTGGGGTGGTGCTAGAGAGAGATCTCTGCCTGAATCACGTCACAGGAAGTAAAAGAAAGCTTCCTTTAAGGAGTTTAAGTTACTTATGGTAGTCTGCCAACATTTTCCAGAGCAGCTTAAAAGGAACATTTTTCTCATTTTTGAACACTCTCATGGATTGGGGGCTTGAAGCTGTCATACAAATACATCAAATTTCATCTCAATGGTCCTTCCCCAGGTGCCATAGTGCAGCATGCCTTAGTCAACTGTCTTCAGTCTTCATCTTTCTTTGTTGTGGTCTACTTTTTGAGGAACCCAAAAACCCCATTCGTTCACTCTAAAATGTTAGAGAGAGGGAAACTCAACAATGCCCATAAAAGAAAGCAACGTTAGGCCGAGTATGAGATACTTACTAGTCACCTAAAACATGATTGCTTCAAATATGGCTTTTTCTCTCAAATGTCTTCCAAATTATGAAGCACCTTCACTACCAATGCTTTTTCCTATAAGCTTTTTAATAAGTCGGTACTAGAGCCGTGGTTGGCCCAGACATCACGCAACACAATATTACTTCATTTCTTCCTCCAAGAAATCTCTCTCTCTCTCTCTCTCTCTCTCTCTCTCTCTCTCTCTCTCTCTTTCTCTCTCTCTCTCCCAGGCCCCTCTCTCACCGTCCACCATCTGTGTGTGTGTGTGTATGTTCAAAGTGTATGCATGTCTCTCAGTGTGCACATGTATATAATCACGTTTATGATAATGAGCCCCCTACCCTATTGAATTTACTAAATTTGACAGTCAACTAGATTCTGTGAATAACAAGTCATTACAGAAAAAACTCAAAAGACATAATTAACCACATAGGAGAGAAAGAAGGAGAGGGAGAGGGAGTTGTTTCTTGGAGGAAGAAATGAAGTCAACATTGTGTTATGTGATGTCTGGGGCAACAAGGGCTGTAGTACCAACTTATTAAAAAACTTACAGGAAATTCATACTCCCCCGGATTTGTCTACTGGATATGATTAAATCTTCTCCTCTGATATCCTTCAAGACTGTGCCTAAGCAGAGGCTAAACTTCTGTTTGCCAAGCATAAGTCTGCAGGGCTGAGAGAGAGGCACAGTTCAAAGACTGACAAGGAGAAGCCTGGAGTTTGAGGGCAGTACAGTGACGGGATAAAAGGGAATGGCTTAAAAGATCCTTCCCATGGGCATGGTTTCATGCATCCAAGAGAAAAAGGAGGCTAAATGGATTAAGGTGTAGTTCACAGGTTGGCTTCCACCCCACTGTGAAGCCAGGTATTTGTAACACGTAATTACTCCTGAATTCTCTTTTCCTGAGCTCCTCTGCTTGCTAAGGCACACAAGTGGAAAAGCCATCCAAATCGCTCAGCACTTAAGTAACTGTGGACTACTTAAATAACTTCTTTTTAGCCACACCAGACCAACTGATCTGGGTGCCAGGGAGACTGCTGTGCGATGCTCTGGGAACAACCTCCTTTCTCCACCCTGAAGAACACGATCTCATGGCATTTACTGCGCCTGCTCCAAGTATCTTTCCACATGGTCACACTGTAAAGGCACAGGGAAAGGAAAAGTATGGATTTGTGTTCCTTTGCAAACCCCCATGGCATGCATTTATTTGCACAGCCTAGGAGAGTGGAGCAGCTTTTATTTGGTGTTTTCTGAACCATTATGCCAAGCCCCAGCAAATGAGCGATTTTATAGGTAATATGTTTTCATAAATTAGGGCAAACACAGCAACCACAGAATATTACTGACAACTACAACAAAGGAACTTTTCATAGACAGCTGTAAGACCTCTAGAGGATTCCATTTTATCTAGCACTCATTGAGCATAGCCCATTTCAAGCACTGGGTTGGGTTTTAGCTATATAAAGAAATAAATCAAAGTAGATGTTATTCAAGGAACAGTAAGCTGAGACAAAAAAGTGCTAGAGAAAGAGCAAGAGAGGCAGCAGATGTTGGGGACCCAGGCTCTGGGTGAGTATTACATGGTATTTTCTAGAGGAACTATTTCTAGTCACACAGATAGAGAAGACAACTGACCAAAGAAGCAATTACACTCCCGTCTAGCTTGCTGAGCCACCAGTGGGCAGCTTGAAGATGCCTATACAACTGGACGAGTTTCCTGCTCCCCGAGTTTATTTCCCAGTTACATACCCCCAGAGAACAGAGGGATTTCATGACATTGCTGCATTCAAAGTCTCTTGTGCATCATGACGCTTGCGTCATCTACCTACACGTGAGCAAGCGTCTATGTCCACAGTTTAACCATAGACTGCCATGATCTCCCTGAGATTTTATTGGTATCAGGATGCCTCTAAGACTCTTTAAATCACACTAAATAGCTATTGTCTCCTTTGCCTAGCCCCTTTTCATAAGGTCCAATTCCTCTAATATCACAACATACAAAGAAATCAAGGAAAGGTTTTTTTTTTTTTTTTTTTTTTGAGTAGAGACCACCAGGAAATACAGCTCTGAGATTTATGGTCATGGGAGTCAGTGAAGTATTTTGTTAATTGTTCCCAGGATCTGCAATGTTTATAGTGCTTATATAAGATATAATTTGACAAAAATGTCCTATAACAGAAGAAACAGTTCAATAGAAAAAATATACTCCATCACGATCAAATATCATAAGGGAAAAAATGTAACACCCCCCACCCCCGCAAAGCTTCAGATGTGGAAATGTGGTTTATTTCTCTCCTAATTCAGCTCTAGTATGGTAATTAACAATCAGAGGTGCCTTACCAATAACAGGCATGTCCTTAAGGCCTCGGGTATTTGCTGCAAAATGATGATTTGATTTAGCAATTGCTTCAGACAGTCCACCAAGATGTATGCCTTGCAAAGCAGCCTCGTGGCCAGACTATAACCTTTAAAAGATGAGAGGAATTATCTGGACCCGTAACAGCACCGACCGCTGTGTTCCAAAGTATAAATATTCCTGTCTTTGACTGGCATTTAGCATTATAAAAGAAGAATGATGTCCCCCATTACAGCAAAGAAGGAATCATCAATTCCGTTTACATGAAGATTTTCTAGGCCCGTGCGTCAATCATTTCATAAAATTATTGATTAAAAGAGGTCGAAAAGAATAGCGTAAATAATGGAAACGCATGGAAAACCTGCACACACTCTGTGCTTTTGGGCTTATGATGCAGGTCTCAATTCAAATTTAACCTTCAAACACAAATGTCATTGAATGAATTATCATTTTACTGAGCACCCAAGGACCATCAATTACTTCTGTCTACTTAATACACATTTAGACAGACAACCATTATAGGGAATGCGAAAACCTGAGGTTCAGATGCTGTTAATTTTTATTTGAGCATTACATTTATCTCGGCATTCAAAAGAGAATTTATTATACACACACAGCTTAAACAATTAGCACCAAGTAAATATATAAAATGGATACATAAGAAATAAAATACTATCTTCCCCAGATGTCTTTTGGATATCCTATATGGGTCAGCAGTTCTCTCTGTATGCTCAGAGTAATTGTGTCTTATTTCTAACACCATAGATATACTTTGACGATCTGCAAACTCCCTATAAATCAAATCATAGTGAGTGTAGTATGACTTCTATTGCATGATGGTGTGAGCAATAACAATTGTCTGAATTATCTGAATCCATTTATAATGGCTAAAATATGCGAGTAAACATCTATGAATCAGTTTATCCAAACAAGTGTCAGATGTCTATAATGAAGACTATAATAGTTCATCGGTGAGAGAAATCAGAGTGAGTAAAAACCTGGAAAGACAGCCTATGTATTTGTGGAGTACAAAAAACAGTAAAACGTTTAACCACCCTCAAATAACCTTAATATTCAGTGCCATCCCAATCATAATGCTGAAATATTGGTCAAAGAGTTAGAACAATTTCTGAGACTCTTATTTGTACACACACACACACACACACACACACACACACACACACACACACACACACACACATGCGCACAGGCACTCCCATAGGCTGGCAGGCACACTGGCTAAGACATTTTAAACAAAAGAACAAACTAGCAAATTATATCACTTAACTTCAAAATATACTGCAAAGCTGTGATCATCAAGCCCCATGGTACAGGCTTACCAACAGACATAGACAGACAGCAGCATAGCAGAATCACAATTCAAGCACATACGGTCAACTGGGTTTCACCAACAGCACTAAGTGCACAACTGGGAAAGGCACAGTTCTTTCGATAATAATCTTGAATTGCATCTCTGCCACAAAAGAAAGAAACTGAACCCCTTATCTCACCAGCTGCAGTAATCAAGTAAAACAGGTTAAAGACTTAAATGGAAAAACAGGAAACTATGAATTGACTTGAAGAAAATGTAGGGAAAGAACTTTGGTCAGTGGAAAGGGCAAGGAGTTTTTGACAAGACGTCAAGGGTCCAAGAAACAAAAAAGTGGCAAAAAGTCAAATGGAAGCAAACCAAGTTTTTAAATGGCCCAGACCCATAAAGTTAGCTTTGGAATTGACCTTACCAATGGACACTAGGTTTTCTCTTTCTCCTATCACATCTATGGTATAAACAGGACTAGTTTCCTTTATCTTGTGAAAGTACTGTCCACTCTTACTTTCTCCACATCAATATTCAAGTCATACAGGAGCTATGTTTCTTCGTGGCAATGCCAGCCGAACGTCTTTCCTCACAAGCCACATCTGGATGTACGAGCGTGCCCTCCTTCTCTTCACCCTGGTTCTACGGGTCTTTGTCTAGTCTTGAGCCTACAAATACATTTGTCTGTAATGACACAGCTTTGTAAAAGGCTAATAACCTGTTCCCTAGTTTTCCTCATTTGATCTTCAAGTTTATCTTTGCTGTTAGTCCTTCCTTCCTGTGAAAAGTTTGAAGGAGATTAGCAATTTGTATAAAACAATTCTCCTTAGCTCTGAGTTGGGTTTCATCGAACATACATATATGGGAGGTGGGTATCAGGTTGAAAGTATGGAATGTCATTTACTTAAGTCACTTTTGATTTATCTTCAGTGATGTTTTAATTTATCTCCATAGTACTTTTGAAGCTATTAGACTTAATGCAATTATGTACAAGCTTTATTATGCAGATTTAATTCTAGCCATTTACCAAATTGAATTTGTACTTAATCACAGCCCAGAAGGCAGCCATCATGGCATTTCTGAAGTTGATTTTCTGTTTGGTTTTGGTGAATGACTTTAGTGGGTTGACTAATACCTGGCAGTATATTCAAGTCCACTTAAGTTCTAACACCTTGACTATAGGTTCCTACTGGTGTTTTCATACACAACCATCTTAAGTAGCATCGCTTACTACAAATACTACAGTTGCTAGGTCCAAAATCTCATGATTGCCTTTTACTCCTTCCTTTCCTTATTTCCAAGGTTCTGTCAATTGAAGATAACCCCAGAGCATTCTCACTTCTCATTGTTGCCAATGGAGTAATCACCATCCACTAGAGTGACTGTCTTACACCTTCACTGTCCTTTCTGCTTTCACATGGCCTCTCTCAGCAAGCATGCAACTGTGTTTCAGCAGTGAGGCTGTTAACGCTAAAAAAATCATGTCGTTCATTGGTTCAAAACATTCTATTTTATGCCTCTCCCTCAGCAAAAATCAAAGTGGTCAGATGTGACACAGGTTCTACTTGACAGGGTCTTAATTATTTCTCTTAACTTCCTCTTTGACTAGTCTGTCCTTTGCTCCAACCCAGCTGTCTTATTTCTTTTCTGTTACTGTCACAAACACTCGAGGTTGGCTAGTTTATAGAGAAAAGAGATTCAGTTGGCTCCTAGTTCTGGTTCATGAGCATAGTGCTGACGTTAGTCCGGGCCTTCCTCACAAGATGAAGAGCTGAACATGAAATGGCTACACACAAAAGATCAAGCACAGACACCAGCATCATTTGTAACAACTCAGTCCCAGGAGAACCTATCTCAGTCCTTTGAGGAGCACTAATCCCTCCCCGGGCATCCTCCACTGACCTGTCTTCCACAGGACTGCACCTCTTGGAGAGGACACCAGTTCAACACTGCCACCCTGAGGACCAGTGAGCAGCATAGGAAAAAGGCCAAACATCAATCAGTACAGCCTCACCAAGATGTCCTTGTTCCTTGGACAAGTACAGAAAGAACTGTCTACTTCAGGGCTCATGTGCTTGTTTTTCCTGCTAGGAACATGATCCCATGCCTTCCTAACATTTTCCCAGAAGGCTTCCCTTAAAGTTCTTGCCATCAAGAACACTGCCCATCTCCTGGTTTTGCTCACATTCAGCATTTGTCACTGGCTAAGCACAGTCCCTGTCTGATTTTGCTTCTTAGTGACCGCTCTCTGTCAGACTTAAACATCCCTATTGAATGTGTCAGTGACAGCTCTAGCCTCTTTTCACTGCTTTGCTGCTGTGTCCAGAACAGTGTTAGAAATGCATGCAAAGCATTCTAACTGTGTAAATATTTACTCAGTGAGCTGACAAGCATGTACATTTCAAACATTACACTAACAACTATGAGCTCCAGCAGCATTTATCAGGAAAAGCTTCTGAAAGTGGGCAAAGTTTCAGGAAAGTTGGTATCCTGGGTTTTTTTTGTTATTCCAAATGAATTGTCAAATTGCTCTTAATAACTCTATGAAAAATTGAGTTGGAATTTTGATGGGGATTGCATGGAATCTGTAGATTGCTTTAGGCAAGATGTCCATTTTTATTCTATTAATCTTGCCAATCCATGAGCATGGGAGATCTTTCCCTCTTCTGAGATCCTCAATTTCTTTCTTTAGAGACTTGAAGTTCTAGCCATACAGATCTTTCATTTGCTTGGTTAGAGGTATTTTTTTGTTATTTGTGACTATTGTGAAGGGTGTCATTTCCTAATTTTTTTCTCAGCCTGATTAACCTTTGAGTAGAGGAAAGCTATTAATTTGTTTGAGTTAATTTTATACCCAGCCACTTTGCTGAAGTTGTTTATCAGCTTTAGTAGTTCTCTGGTGGAACTTTTGGGATCACTTAAATATACTATCATATCATCTGCAAATAGTGATATTTTGACTTCTTCTTTTCAGATCTGTATCCCCTTGACCTCCTTTTGTTGTCAGATTGCTCTGGCTAGAACTTCAAGAAGTATATTGAAGAAGTAGGGAGATAGTGGGCAGCCTTGTCTAGCTCCTGATTTTAGTGGGATTGCTTCAAATTTTTCTCAGTTTAGTTTAATGTTGGCTACTGTTTTGCTGTATATTGATTTTACTATGTTTAGGTATGGGCCTTGAATTCCTGATCTTTCTAAGACTTTTAACATGAAGGGGTGTTAGATTTTTTCAAATGCTTTCTCAGCATCTAATGAGATGATCATGTGTTTTTTTTTTAAGTTTGTTTATTTAGTGGATTACGTTGGTGGATCTCCATATATTGAACCATCCCTGCATCGCTGAGATGAAGCCTACTTGATCATGGTGGTTGATCATTTTGATGTGTTCTTGGTTTCAGTTTGTGAGAATTTTATTGAGTATTTTTGTGTCAATATTCATAAGGGAAATTGGTCTGAGGTTCTCTTTCTTTGTTGGGTCTTTGTGTGGTTTAGGTATAAGAGTAATTGTAGCTTCATAGAAGGAAGTTTGTAGTGCTCCATCTGTTTCTATTTTGTGGAATAGTTTGGACAGTATTGGTATTAGGTCTTCTATGAAGATGTGATAGAATTCTGCACTAAACCCAGCTGGTCCTGGGATATTTTTGGTTTGGAGACTTTTAATAACTGCTCCTATTTCTTTAGGAGTTATGGCGTTGTTTAGATGGTTTTTCTGATCCTGATATAACTTTGGTCCCTGGTATTTGTATAGAAAATTGTTCATTTCATTCAGGTTTTCCAGTTTTGTTTAATATAGAATTTCGTAATAGGATTTGATGATTTTTTGAATCTCCTCAGATTCTCTTATTATGTCTCCTTTTTCATTTTTGATTTTGTTAATTTGGACACTCTCTCTGTGCCCTTTGGTTAGTCTGGCTAAGGGTTTATCTATCTTGTTGATTTTCTCAAAGAACCAGCTCCTGCTTTTATTGATTCTTCGTATAGTCCTTTCTGTTTCTACTTGGTTGATGTCAGCCCTGAGTTTGATTATTTCCTGCCTTCTACTCTTCTTGGGTGTATTTGCTTCTTTTTGTTCTAGAGCTTTTATGTGTGCTGTCAAGCTGCTAATGTGTGCTATCTTCAGTTTTTTTGTTTTTTTGTTTTTGTTTGTTTGTTTATTTGAGGCACTCAGAGCTATGAGTTTTCCTCTTAGCACTGCTTCCTTGTGTCCCATAAGTTTGGGTATGTTGTTCCTTCATTTTCATTAAATTCTAAGAAGTCTTTAATTTCTTTCTTTAGTTCTTCCTTGACCTAATTATCATTGAGTAGAGCATTGTTCAACTTCCATGTATATGTGGGCTTTATGTTGTTATTGAAGATCAGCCTTAGTCCGTGGTGATCAGGTAGGATGCATGGGATTATTTCATCTCACTGTATCTGTTGAGGCCTGTTTTGTGACCAACTATATGGTCAATTTTGGAGAAGGTACCATGAGGTGCTGAGAAGAATGTATATTCTTTTGTTTTAGGATGATTTCTATAAATATCTGTTAAATCCATTTGGTTTATAACTTCTGTTAGTTTCACTATGCCTGTGTTTATTTTCTGTTTCCATGGTCTGTCCATTTCTGAGAGTGGGCTTTTCAAATCTCCTACTATTATTGTGTGAGGTGCAATGTGTGCTTTGAGATTTACTAAGGTTTCTTTTATGAATGTAGGTGCCCTTTTATTTGGAGTATAGATATTTAGGATTGAGAGTTCATCTTGATAGATTTTTTTCCTTTGATGAATATGAAGTATCCTTCCTTATCTTTTTTGATAACTTTTGGTTGAAAGTCAATTTTATTCGATGTTAGAATAGCTACTCCAGCTTTTTTCTTCACACCACTTGCTTGGAAAGCTGTTTTCCATCCTTATACTCTGAGGTAATGTCTGTCTTTGTCTCTGAGGTATGTTTCCTGTATGCAACAAAATGCTGGGTATCTATGTCTTTTTATTGGGGAATTGAGTCCATTGATGTTAGGAGATACTAAGGAATAGTGATTGTTGTTTCCTGTTATTTTTTTGTTGTTAGAGGTAGAATTATGTTCATATGGCTATCATATTTTGGTTTCATTGCAAGGATATTACTTTCTTGCTTTTTGTATAGGATAGTTTCTCTCCTTGTGTTGGAGTTTTCCATCTATTATCCTTTGTAGGACTGAATTTGTGGAAAGATATCGTGTAAATTTGGTTTTGTCATGGAATATCTTGATTACTCCATCTATGTTATTAGACAGTTTTGCTGGATATAGTAGCCTTGGCTGGCATTTATGTTCTCTTAGGGTTTTTGTGACATCTGCCCAGGATCTTCTGGCTTTCATAGTCTCTGATGAGAAGTCTGGTGTAATTCTGATAGGTCTGCCTTTATAGGTTACTTGACCTTTTTTCATTACTGCTTTTAATATTGTTTCTTTGTTTTTTGCATTTGATGTTTTGACTATTATGTGATGGAAGGAATTTCTTTTCTGGTCCAATCTATTTGGAGTTCTGTAGGCTTCTTGTATGTTTATGGGCATCTCTTTCTTTAGGTTAGGGAAGTTTTCTTCTATAATTTTGTTGAAGATATTTACTGGTCCTTTAAGTTGGGAGTCTTTGTTTTCTTCTATACCTGTTATCCTTAGGCTTGATCTTCTCATTGTGTCCTGGATTTCCTGGGTTTTTTGTGTTAGGAGCTTTTTGCATTTTACATTATCTTTGACAGTTGTGTCAACGTTTTATACAGTATATTCTGCCCTGACTTCTCTCTTCTATGTCTTGTATACTGTTAGTGATGCTTGTGTCTATGATTTCACATTTGTTTCCTAGGTTTTCTGTCTTCAGTGTTGTCTCTCTTTGTGATTTCTTTATTGTTTCTATTTCCTTTTTAAAATCATGGATGGTTTTGTTCAATTCCTTCACATATTTTATTGTGTTTTCCTGTAATTCTTTAAGGGATTTTTGTGTTTCCTCTTTAGGGGCTTTTACTTGTTTACCTGTGTTTTCCTGTATTTTTTTAATGGAGTTATTTATGTCATTCTTAAGCCCTCTATCATCATCATGAGATGTGATTTTAAGTGGAAATCTTGCTTTTCCAGTGTGTTTGGATATCCAATAATTGCTTTGGTGGGAGAACTGGCCTCTGATGATTCCAAGTAGTCTTTGTTTCTGTTGCTTAGTTTCCTGTGCTTGCCTCTCGACATCAGGTTTTCTCTGGTGTTAGCTTGTCTCTGACAGTGGCTTGATCCTCCTATAGACTTGTGTGTCAGCACTCCTGCAGACCTGTTTTCTTTCAGCTGGATCTGGGAGAAGAGTATTGATCCTGGGTTTGTGTGACCTGAAGCCTCCAGGCAGGTTGCTTGGTGCAGAAGAGTTGGTCTTACCTCTACTCTCAGGTGTGTAGGTGCTCCTGTCAACTGACTTTCAGCTCTTGGCACATGCAGAAACCCGAAGGGTCCTGCCCCTGACTGCTCCTAAATCCCTGTGCCCAGAGGGCACTGAGGGCACTAGGCGGTTTAGTCTTGGGTCAGGCATTTTAGCAGAAATGGTGGTGTCCCTTGAGGTCTCACGATTGTCCCCACTTCTGAGGGTCCAGCTTTCTCCCCCATGGGATTTGGCTGCAGAGAGCTATGCGACCGGTTCAGTTTGGTTCTGGGTGCAGGTAGAAACCAGCAGGTTCCTGCCGGTGACTGCTCCTGTATCTAGAGGCCACTAGGCAGGTTCCTCTTGGGCCAGGAAAGTGAGCAGAAGTGGCGGTCTCCCCTGAAGTCTCAGGATTGTTAGAGCCTCTGAGTTTCCAACTCTCTGTCCAACTGGATCTTCATGCCTAGGTATTTGTCTTAAATCCCTGATCTCTCCAAGACTTTAACCTGAATAAGTTTTGGATTCTGTCAAAGATATCAGCACTTAATGAGATAATCATGTGATTTTTTTTCTTTGAGCTATTCATATAGGTAATTACATTGATGAATTTTCATATATTGAACTATACCATCATCCCTGGGAAGATCCCTACCTTATCAGAGTGAATAATGTTTTTGATGTGCTCTTGGATTCTGTTTGAAAGGATTTTATTGAGTAACTTGTTTCAATGTTCAGAAAAGAAATTGGTCTTTGTTGAGGTTTTGTGTGGTTTAGGTCTTAGGGGCATCATGGCATCATACAATTACATAGTGTTGCTTCTGTTTTTATTTTGTGGAATAGTGTGTGTAGTATTTGTATTAGTTCTCCTTTGAAAGTCTGGTAGAATTCTGTACTAAAGCCATATGGCCCTGGGCTTTTGTGGTTGGGAGCCTTTTAATGGCTGTTTCTATTTCCTAAGGAGTTAAGGGATTGTTTAGATAGTTTACTTGATCTTGATTTTACTTCAGTAAGTGGCATCTGTCTAGAAAAACATCCATTTCATTTAGATTTTTCAGGTTTGTGGAGTACAGGCTTTTGAAGTTAGACCTAATGACTTTTTTTTTAATTTCTCAGTTTCTGTTGTTATTTCTCCCTTTTCATTTCTGATTTTGTTAATTCTGATACTGTCTCTGTGCCTTTTAGTTAGTTTGACTAAGGGTTTGTCTATCTTTTTATTTTCTCAAAGAAACAGCTCTTGGTTTTGTTGATGCTTTGTATTCTCTTTGTTTCTAGTTGATTGAGTTCAGCCCTAAGCTTGACTATTTCCTGCCATCTTCTCCTCTTCAGTGTGTTGGCTTCTTTTTGTTCTAGAATTTTCAGGTGTGCTATTGAGTTGACAATATGAGATCTCTCTAATTTCATGATGAAGGCACATAGTGCTAAGAATTTTCCATTGGTGAGAGTAGGGTATTGAAGTCACCCACTTTCACTGTGTATGGTTTAATGTGGGGTTTGAGCTTTAGTAAAGTTTCTACTTCAAATGTGGGTTCCTTCGCATGTGGGGAATAGATGTTCAGAATTGAGATGTCATCTTGGTAGACTTTCCTTTGATGAGTATGAGGTGTCCTTCCCCATCTCTTTTGATAACTTTTGGTTGAAAGTCTATTGTATGAGATATTAGAATGGCTATTCCCACTTGTTTGTTGGATCCATTTGCTTGAAAACCCTTTTCCGGCCTTTACTCTGATAGTCTCTTTATCACTGAAGTGTGTTCTTGTTTGCAGCAAAATGGATCCAGTCTGTTAGCCTGTGTCTTTTTATTGCTGAAGTGAGTCCACTGATATTGAGAGATATTAATGACCAATGGTTGTTAGTTTATGTTATCTTGATGTTGGTAGTGTTACTGTGTGTGTATGATTCTCTTCTTTTGGTTTTGCTGTGAGATAATTAATTTCTTGTATTTTCTTACATGTAGGTACTCTCCTTATGGTGGAGTTTTCCTTCTATTATCTTCTGTCAGGCTGGATTCATAGAAAGATATTGTTTAAATTTGCTTGTATCATGGAATATCTTGAATACTCCATCTATGATAATTGAGAGGTTTTCTGGGTATAGTAGTCTGGGCTGGCATCTGTGTGCTCTAAGGGTCTGCAAGACATCTGTCCAGGATCTTTTAGCTTTTAGAGTCTCTGTTGAGAAATCAGGTATAATTTTAATAGGTCTGCCTTTATTTATTACTTGGCCTTTTACCCTTCCAGCTTTTAATATTCTTTCTTTGCTCTGTACATTTAGTGTTTTGATTATTCTGTGGCAGGAGGACTTTCTTTCCTGTTTCAATTTCTTTGGTGTTCTGCAAGCTTCCTGTATGGTTATAGCCATCTCTTTAGGTTAGGTAAGTTTTCTTCTATGATTTCATTAAAGATATTCTCTGGCTCTTTGTACTAGGAATCTTCATCCTCTTCTATTCCTATTATTCTTAGGTTTGATCTTTTCATAGTATCACAAACTTGATGGATGTTTTGAGTTAGAAGCATTTTTCTTTTCTGGAATTTATGATGAATGATTTATTTATAATGTTGGGTAATATTTTTTCTTTTATTGAATATTTTCTTTATTTACATATCAAAAGTTTCCCTTTCCCAGGTTTCCCTCCGCAAACACCCATCCTACCCAACTCCCCTGCTTCTATGAGGGTGTTTACCTACCTTCCCACCCACTCCCTTCCACCTCACTGCCTTGGCATTCTCCTATACTGGAGCATCAAGCCTTCACATGACCAAGTGCCTTTCCTCCCATTGATGCCAAATAAGGCCATCCTCTGCTAGATATTCAACTGAAGCCATGGGACAGTCCACATGTACTCTTTGGTTGGTGGCTATTCCCTGGGATCTCTAGGAGTTCTGGTTGGTTGATACTGTTGTTCTTCCTATGGGGTTGTAAACCCATTCAGCTCCTTCAGTCCTTTCTCTAATTCCTGCATTGGACAGCCCACTTTCAGTCCAATGGTTGGCTGTGAGCATCCTTCTCTGTATTTGTCAGGCTCTGGCAGAGCCTTTCAGGAGACAGTTATATCAGACTCCTGTCAGCATTCACTTCTTGGCATCTACAATAGTGTCTGGGTTTGGTGACTGCATATGGGATGGATCCCCAGGTGGGGCAGTCTCTGTATGGCCTTTCCTTCAGTCTCTGCTCCACACTTTGTCTCTGTATTTCTTCCCGTGAGTATTTTGTTTCTCCTTCTAAGAAGAACTGAAGCATCCACACTTTGGTCTTCCTTCTTGAGTTTCATATAGTCTGTAAACTGTATATTACTCCTAGGCATATACCCAAAAGATGCTCCAACATATCACAAGGACACATGTTCCACTATATTCATAGCAACCTTATTTATAATAGCCAGAAGGTGGAAAGAACTCAAATGTCCTTCAACAGAGGAATGGATACAGAAATGTGATACATTTACACAATGGAGTACTACTCAGCTATTAAAAGCAATAACTTCATGAAAATCTTAGGCAAATGGAGGGAACTAGAAAATATTATCCTGAGTGTGGTAACCCCATCACAAATGAACACACATGGTATGTACTCGCTGATAAGTGGATAGTAGCCCAAAAACTTGGAGTACCCAGGAGCCTTTTTCATTTGGTATTTTCTTTGGCCGATGGATCGATTTCTTCTATAGTATCTTCTACATTTGAGATTCTCTCTTCCATCTCTTGTATGCTGTTGGTGATGCTTGTATCTAAAGTTCTTGTGCTCTCTCCTAGGTTTTCCATCTCTAGGGTTGCCTTCATTTGTCTTTTCTTTATTGTTTCTATCTTCATTATTTGGTCTTAGACCCTTTTATTCATTTCTTTCACCTGTTTGATTGTACTTTTCTGTATTCTTTTAAGGGGTTTATTTGCTTTCTCTTTAAGGGCTTCTACCTGTTTGATTGTTTTTTTCCCACTGAATTTCTTTAATGGGATTCTTTATATCCTCTTTAAAGGGCTCTGTCCTATTCATGAGATGGGGTTTAAGGTCATAGTCTTGCTATTCAGATATGCTAGCATATCCAGGGCTTGCTGTAATAGGAGAGCTGGATTCTGATGATACACATTGTATTTGCTTCTGTTGATTATGTTCTTGCATTTTCACCATTTGGTTGCCTCTGGTGTTGGCTGAACTGGGTATCGTGGTTTAAGGAAGACCCCTGGGAGACAGGCAAAACTGTGGGGTGAGGTCAGTGCACCCATCGGCTACAGACAGGAAAGAGGATGGAACTCTGATAGGGCAGGATACAGCCTGTGACTACTGGACTTGCTAGGGTTCCAGCAGGTGGGGGGGGGCAAGATTGGGGTGGGGAGCTGTCTCACCTGCATGTCTCAGGTTAGAGCAGACCTCCTGAGGCAGGTAGAATTGTAGGGTAGCCATGGTGCTCTGCTCCACAGCTGTGGGTATAGGAGTGGACCGGAAGAAGGATGTGCATATATTATCTAAATGTCTTATATTTAAGAAGAGTCCTAATATTATCTATTAAGTTGGAAGCAGGTAAGTTGTATAGATAAGATCATATCTCAAGGTTTCTTTGTGAAATGGGTCTATTATTAAAAATGTGTCCTACCTGGTATTTACTACACAATACATAAATATGCTCACCAGGGTAGTCATTGCAGCAATACTTTTCTCTATGCTCTCCTATCTGTGCTCTCTCTCTCTCTCTCTCTCTCTCTCTCTCTCTCTCTCTCTCTCTCTCTGCATAACAGAGAGCATTTATAGAAAGATAGAGTTTGTGGATGCTAGGGCGGTGGCTCAGCATCTTAGAGTACTTGTGCTCCTGCAAGAGGACTTAGGTTTGATTCTCAGTCTCCATGGTTTGTCCCAACCATCTTTAACTTCAGTTCAAGGGGCTCAAGTGATCTCTTCTGGCCTCTGCTGGCACAAGACATACACCTGGTATAAAGTCTATAAAATAAATATATCTAACAATTTTTGAAAACAAAGACTTTGTGATTGAAGCCCACAATGGTGTCTGCAGTTGCTTGACCAGCACAGAGAGCTTCATCCCACAGTTATAAAGGATTTCGACACTAGAAAGCTTCAGTTACATCACACACTCTTGATATCACCATGTTATTCTTAGGAAAAATTTTCTTTTTATTTCTTTGACCCTCATGAGCTCTATAAAATTAATTTAAATATCTCTCTTTGAAGACTTTAATTGGTTGAATGTTTTGTTTCTTGCAGTGTGCAAAGAATCACTATCATAAATTAACTCTTTGAATGTTGAAATCACATAATGAAGTTGGCATGATGGTCCTGTCATACACAAGGGAAAGTTGAGTTTCAAGGGAGGTAATTGAGATTTGGGGAGGCAAACAGAAAAAAAAAAAAAACGCCGTCACTCAAAACTGTTCCTGACACTGAGAGAAAAGCTCTTTTCACCTGCCTGATGTTCATTCAAAGTCCTAGGAAGTTGTTGAATTAAACAATATGAAGTGAGCGATTCTCGTTTGCATATTGATGATAACAACATTTTGGTTATAAAAATCTAAAGTGAATGAACTTGTGGGAAATACTGCTCCATTTTATGCCCTGATAGGGCCATTTTCTCCTGGTCATGTTGCTTGGGAAATAGTATCATCATATATGTTTTAATTAATGTCACATGTTAAATTTTATAAATGCAATATCTTATTACCAGATATATTTGGGGTTCACAGAAACCTAAACTTAGAGGTCTTAATATGTTCACTATATTTTAACTATTTTTATCCTATTTCTGTTGAATACACTGCAAATTAACATAATGACAAGGGAATATTATCAATTGATATGTGGAAGATTCCTCCTGTGAAGCTTAACCTTTTCAACTATGCATCATAGACGGAGCTGATTTCATTCCTCAGTGTTTCCCTCTGGAATGATGTGCAATAGAGTATCTATGGAGGGGGGTGGAACATTATTACCAAATGTAGTATCTGTAACTTCATCTGCTACAAGCAATTTGAAGAAAGTGTGTTGACTGAAATTACCATGGTCTCATAAAAAAATCTATACCTAATTAAATATTTGCAAAGGAGCAAATTGACCTCTATATTTTGATCTCAGAGAAACTAATGCAACACATTTGCTTCTTGGGTAAGGAAATTAGCCATTGTAAGGCAAATAATCTATACACTTTTTCTATGTTGTATAACAGTAAGGCTTACTTCAGCCTAATTCACCAGAGGCACTTCCAAAATTGACATTTTTTTAAAGCCATTGCCATTGGCAATTTTATTATTTCATGATTCCATCTAAGCAGTATTTCATATGAACTAGGTGAATATATGGTATAAAACTTAAAGAATTGAATTTCTGCTTTGTTTCTAGACTGTTGCCAAAACCAACAGTGACTAACTTGAAGAAGCAGCATATCAGACTTGTAGTAATTGTTAGGAGAGGCTGAGACCCTTAGAAAGTATGCTCTGTCATAGACCAGGTTGTGAGACAGCACGCTGCTCACTAACTTTAAGACACCAAAGTTTTGTATAGAACAGATCCACTGTTTTTAAATAGATGCCTATATACATAGGGCTAGAAATGACTGCTGCTGAAGAGTGTGTTGCCCAAGCATGAGAAACAAAGCTCAGACCCCTGGGACCCACAAAAGAGCACGACAGGAATGATAGCCATCTGTCATCTCACCAGTCTGAAGACCAGACAGAGACAGGAGACCTGCTCGTTAGTGAGGCCAACATTCTACACACGCTCTCGGTTTAGCAATGCAGCACAGAGTGACTGAGGAAGATGCTCAACATCAACATTGGACCTACGTATCCATGTGCACACACATCTGCACATGCATCCATACCCAAATGCATATAGTCATACACCATATAAACATGCCAAACATATGCATAAAGAACACCATTTGTCTACATTTTCCTATGTTCGTGTAACAAGAGTTATTTATCATGTATTTATAATCTGTAGAAGTATGTAAATTGGCCAGTCCATAGAGAAACATCTTGGTTCAGTGAGATAGCTCTGTGGGTAGAAACACTGTGTAGAGTAGGCCTAACCCCTAAGTCCAATCTTTGACCCTACAAGGTGGTAGAAGAGAGCAGACTCTGTAGTCTCTGATCTGCTATATGAATGCTGCAGAATGCATATGCCACAGTATTTACAACGACAACTACAAGAAAACAAAAGGAAAGAAAGATGAGAGAGTGTGAATAGGAAGGAAAGAAACAACTTGTATGTTAAGGGGACTTAAGAATCACTTATCTCCAGGGGAAAGAATACAGAGAAAAACAGCTAAAACTATGGGTCATCTGAGGAGTCATATGGAAGTCTACTATAGTAAGTAGCTTCTTAAAAATATGCACATGTGAAAGAAACCTAAGTGGAATCACCAAATAATGGGAAAGACAAAACCCAAACTAGACATCTCTCATTGCCAAATGAAAACTCCAGTGGCAGGAATGGGTTACATCTAATTGAGTCATGAAAGTGCTTAAACACTCAAGCTATTTCCAAGGCTACTGGTTCCGTTCCACAAACTGGTGATAAGATACTATTTCCAAAGAGAACACCTACATAACTCACTGAGCACAGAGAAGTTGAGTCGGTGCCTACCTATATTAGTCACCCCTACTGGCTAATGGTACAGGAAGGCCTTTGTATACTAGCAGAACAGAAAGGTAAATACCAGCTCAACTACAAATCCTTCAATCAACAATGGTGACCTGCCTGCATGACATGCAGACAATAGGCATAAAAGTTATTGGAATAACCAACCGCTCTTTGGCTGTATTTCAGGTCCATTGCATGAGATGCAACCCATTCCTGGCACTGCTTGGACAGCCCCATAACCTGAGACTAGATAGGTCAAAGACCTGGAGAAAAACCAAATGCCACTGTTCTACTAAACAAACACAGCAATAAAATTCCTAACAACCTTCAGCCATATTCATAGATCAATGTCTTACCCCAGTAATCATCTGAGATTCTTCCTCCTGTAGTAGATGGGAACAAATACAGAGAACCACAAATGGACAATGTGTAGAGAGTGAGAAAGCTCTCGTCCTAAATGGAAGGTCTTCATCAATTCCTCTCCCAGGGCCTGAGAGAGCTTCACAGAAGAGAAGGCAGAAAGATCGGCAGACCCATCGAGGAAGGAAGACACCAAAGAAACAAGGCCTTTTTAAACACAACAAGACTGACATGCACATAAACTTACAGAGACTGTGGTAGCATGCACAGGGCCTACACAGACCAGATGGGCTACCAGCACTAACCAGGGAAGTGGACATGAGCTCCCTATCCCTAACCTAGAAGTCTCTTCAATTGACAACTGCTCCCAAAGGGAAACAAACAGTGTTCTTCAACAGAATCTTAGTGGATGTACAAACTACACTGAAGGGCAAGCCCCATGTTCAGAAGTAAATAGCCAACACAAAATTAACTCAGTGGTAATACTGGAGTTTCTTTGTTTCATCATGCTTTATCTGACCTTTATTTTTGTTTTGTTGTTAATCTTACACATCTTCTATATTATGGTTTCGAATTTTGTGTTCGATGGGATTTCTGAGCGTGGGAGTGTGTGCTGCTGTTGATTTGCATGTGTTTCTGGTGCTGTTCTATGGCCTTTTGTTTGTTTTGTTCTATTCTGGTTGTTTGTTTGCTGTTGTTTGTATTCTAATGACAGAGAAAAGAAGGGGTGTGGATCTGAGTAGGTGGGGAGGCGGGGAGGATCTGGGAAAAGCTGGGGTGGAGAGGAAAACTGTGATCAGAATATATTATAAGACAAAAAAGGGTTAAAAACCACTCTTATATCTCCAATAAACTTGATAATAGATACCTCCTCCCATAACTTTTGCAGAAGGTTCTGTCCCTGCTTCAGCACTTTCTGTGTGGAAAGGAATTGAGGCAGCTGCTGAAGGGGTCCTGCTAAGGAGGCTAAGAATAGAGTCCCAATAAACCAATGAGTATGTTTTAAGGCTCCCTGGGAGGAGGTAGAGGGAGAGTAGTTGAATGCAAGCACAGTGGGGTCCTGGAGCCTAGGAGTGGTTGGGCACCACCAGGACTCCAGAAGTTTGCCATTCTCAGAAAAGAATATTACAAAAATGATTTGACTTCCTCCTACAAGCAATGAGGGGTTGGGGGAGACGTTTTAACCATTTCTGGTATGAAGAGAATCGTATTTTCCAAAGGTCTGTGGTATAGAGGAGAGGTTAAAGAAAAGATGATTCTGGAATCCCACTAGCCACAAGGGAGAAAGAGGATGATGGTCCACACTCCAGAACTAATATGGGATAGTAAGTAGACAACAGGCCCACGAGAACTAAGAGCAAGGGTTGGTGTTCTCCCAGACTGTATCACAGGCTCTTGGCTTGCAATCCTATTGAACAACAGAGCCACTGAGTGATATGTGAGGCACAGGCAAGTCCAGCATCGCTCTTCACAGTTACGAACTGTAAGGGCCCACTGGTTTTGTTCACACTCTGTATTCCACACCACACACAGCTGATTTCACAAGAGGCGGGGGAAGTGGGAGCTAGCGGGATGTCACAACACGTGCACTTTGCCTCCTAGAGCTGGCACATGAAAGACAGTGGGCGGAATGAGGCTGCCAGCAGGCCACAGGTGCAGAGGAAAAGGCTCACCCACTCCCCATGGGCCCTGGGTTTAAAAGCTTTAAACACCTGCCAACTCTGCTGCCTTAACTAGTCTTGTCTAGCTGAGCAGACATTTCCCCCACCTGCTGGAAAGACTGGTGCAATCAGTAAATAAACAGACTCAATCAAGACTTTCCCACAAGCAGTCCTGGGAAGTGCACTATGTCCTTAGAGAAAAAATGCTTGCCTTTTTATACGCAGTACCAATGATGGACATAAAGTCAAGTGTGATTATCCTGTGAAGAAATGATAATTAGGAGCGTGACAACGATGATTTCAAATTGTAGCCATACCAAAGCTACGTTTTGTGCCTGACGCCCTCCACATTTTGGAATTAACTGGGTTGGTAAATTGCAACCCCTGATCTCAGGGCAACCTCTGGTCTGTTTTGTTAGTGAGGGTGTGTTGACACAAGGCCACATCCATTTGTTTAGGTATGCTCTGTGATGACTCTCAGGCTGTGCAAGAGTCTGAGTCACCAAGCCTAAAATATTCATTACCTCTCCCTTTAGAGAAAAAGGGTAGCATCCACTTCCATTTTCAGAAGACTTGTTTTAAAAAGGTAGCAGGCTTCTTCAAGCGACGATTCTTGATAGCTGTGAACATAGAGACTATGGGATCTGAGCTCCATTGTGAATGACTATTCCACTGTGATCGAATAGATTGGTGATTCTTTTGAAGTGAAAAGCTCTATTTGGTATATAGTCAAATAAGATGAAATAGACGTTCGAATGGGGTACTCGAATGCCTGTGGTAACTGCGGCGTCATTCACAACAGCCAAGATACAAATCGAGCCTAGGTACCTATGCACAGATAAGTGGATAAAGAAAGTGTGGTACATGTGCCTAATGGGGTATTAATGAGCTACAGAGGAAGAATGCTGCTATTTTCCACAAAACAGAGAAAAGCCTCAAAGAAATCAGCTAGAAATAAACAAGCCGCGTGTTTTCCCGTGTTCATTCTCACTGGTAAGAACCAGAAGCCAGAAGGAAAGGCCTTAGTGATTGCTAGGGATTGGGATGGTGCAGAGGTGAGGTCATGGGGAGGTGCCAGAAGGGTGACAGCATCTGATAAGTAGATGTGAACCACATCTACATGTAGAAAGATCTAAACGGACCCCTTTAGATCCACCATCAATGCGCATTTTTAAAACAGGGCAAATATTGCTCATAAAGTACCTGTTCTTGTGTTTCCGAATAGTAATTCTTCTTACTTTATTAAAATGCTATGAAATTCAACGCTCTTTGGGAAGATGATAGGAAAAATTGCTTTTGAGAAGCTCAGAAAAGGCTTCTTTTGACATTTTATCAGCGTATATTGTACAAAGCCCTAGCTTTCACTGTGAGGTTTTCATGACATACATATAATGTATTTTGGTCATACTCATCAACCACTCTCCAATTCCCTCCCCCCTCCTACTGCTTCTCCCCCCTTTCCCAAGTAGATCCGTCTATTTTCATATCTTTAATTTTTCTCTCGGTGTGTACATATATTATTAGCATATTTATGCAAACAGAGCTTTCGTCCTGGTGTTTCCACACACATCTATCGTGGTCTCTAATGGTAATCAGCATTCTATTGCTATCCCTTGTCTCGCCTACCCTCTCCTGCTGGTTCCCATCCTCTTTCCAAATAATCCTGCTTCTACTTTCATACCTTTAAACATAATTTTCAGTACGTGAGAAAACCTGGATTATTTGTCTTTCCGGGTCTGGCTTACTTTGTTTATAACATGATAATATCCAATACTATCAGTTTTCCTATAAAAGACAATTTCTTTTCTGTCTTTTTTTTTAATGAAACTGCATGGTGTAATGTGTATCACAATTGCTTTAGCCACTGGTAATGGTACCTCCACTGGTCATGGCTGTTACGAGCAGTGTTATGGTGTATATCGAATTACAAGTGTCTCTACTGGACTCTTGTATTCCTTGGGTGTACACTCAGCAGTGGTGTTTCTTGCTTGTGTGCTAGCTCTGTTTGCAGCTCTGTGGAGGACCTGCTGCACTGATTCCCAGGAGAACTGAACTAGTTTACATCCCTGCAAATAGTGTAAAAGCTTTTTTACAACTAACAGTTAATTAACCAATGCTCTCAGATATTCAAGCTCCGTCCAACTGACCTTTCCCCCAACTCTCTCATTAAAAAAAGTTAAATAATAACAAGCCCAACTGTAATATAATATTCCAGGCGATTTTATAATATCTATTTACCTGAACGTGAAAAATTCAGCTGCAATCAGCCTTGCCTCAGGCAAATTGTAATTCTACTCCTACGCAGCTGCCCTTGTGCAGACACAGCCATATTGGAGAGGCTCATTTCTTAGAGAATGACCCCTCAGTTGCCTGACAGGCTGTGGCTCTTTCCCCAGTGAATAACTTGAGCCGGGTTAAATTAAACCTGGAACACCTGTTGGGGCGCAAGGAGTTGGTTCGCATTTGCCTTCTACTGCCTCTCCGAATAGTTTGAAACAAGTAGTAAAGATATGTCAGTTTAAGGCTGCAAGAATTCCTGTGATTTAGTGACTTCACAATGATCACAGGGTATTTTACAGGTCTCATGGGGAAATGCAATATCCTAAAACCTGCAGACATTGAGAGGTCAGAGGGGACTAAAATGGGACAGAAAAGAGCATGCATGCCACAGGCAGCCGGTGACAGTGTACAGCCTCATTAACTACAGAACAATTTGCTGTTGTCATGTACATTGAGCAGGTATGTGCCCCGTGCCCTAGTAAGTGACATAATTCCAAGTATGGCTACAATCTGAAGTTGCTCTTGCACATCCGCTGTAGGAATCATTATCCGAAGTATGCAGAGCAATTTTAGCAGGAAGGACAACAGACTCTTTCACGTATTTCTTTTCTACAAGAACAAATGGAAAAGTGCATCAAACCAGGGTTCAACAGGAATGGAAATCTTGTCTGTGGGTACAAGAAAATGATTTAGGATATAGGAAGGAATTATGCTGGTCCAGCAAAGTGGTAGCAATAGATACAGTTCTAATATCTAGGACCTCACTAGCCCTAGGAAGTTGGCTGGTTTTCCAGTACCAAGTCTAAGTCAACAGCTATTATTAACAGGTTATTTCCAACAGGTGACTGCCACTTATTGCTCCTTTACAACTGTCTTGCCACACTGCTCTTTGTCACTGGTCATAGGTGCTGCAGTTGGGTAGGAGTGCTTAATTGTTGCCCTCGGTTGGCAGCTTGCATAGCATTTTCTACTATTATGAAAGGCTAGACTGCCGGGAAGAGACATGTGAGGTCAGACCCAGCTCAAATCATCAGAGACTTGTGTTTTAATATAGGGCCCCACTCTCAAACCCTGAAAAGTAAGCAAGGTTCACATCAATAGTTTATGTTGTCTTGGAAGTCCTGTGGACTACTCTAAGTAATCATCCAAAAGGACGTTTCTCAGGGTTGATACTCAGGTTTGATTAGTCAATGGTTCTTTTGGGGAATATTGTCATCCCAAATAAATTGGCTTCCTTCAATGTCTTTCTCTCTGTTTCTCTGTCTCTGTCTCTGTCTCTGTCTCTGTCTCTGTCTCTGTCTCTGTCTCTCTCTCTCTCTCTCTCTTTCTGTCTGTCATTTCTCTGGTGTGTGTGTGTGTATGCATATATATATTTAATTTAGGTTAATATAAAATATGATTTTTGAGCCATTATCAAACAACCTTGTCATTATTTGTCCCTTGCCCCTTTCTGTATTCACTTCCCTCTTTCCTCCCCAGTTGAAGTCCCTCTCCATTTTTCTAGTTAATCTCATATTACTACAAGGATAGAATAAAATGGAACAGAGTCCACCAGAATACACATAGTATGACCGTGAGTTTCTGCCAACCTGGCTCTGTAGTATAGTGTACATATTGCCATGAAGGAATTGTCCTTAGATGTGATTAATATTCAAGTCAGTAATCAGTAAAACAGATATCTCTCCATAATGTAGGCGATACTCTTTCCATTAGTTAACAGCCTTAGCATTTCTTTCACAGTCTAAAGTTTCCTATGAAAGAAGGAATTCTGCTTCAGAATGCCTTTTGAGTGGAGCCGCCACGGTACCTCATGGGTTTCAGACTGGTCTGCAAAGCAAATTTCAGACATTCCAGGTTTCACAATTATGTAGCAATTCCTTTAAAAAAAAACGGGATATTTATCTATCTTCTATCTCAATTTCTGGCTATTGTCCATTAATCTATCTATAAGTTAATTATGTATCCATACATCCATCTATTCATCCACTTAATATCTATTGTCTATCATCTATCTACCTCTCATCTGCACGTCTAGCTATTTGCCTGTCTATTCACATGTCTAACCTGAGCACCTACCTAACTGTCTAACCACCTGTCTACCTACATAGATGAGTTTATGAAATGTCAGGTGCAGTATTGACCACCGCTAAGGTTCCCACTTGTTAGGCTTTGAGACTGGGGAGAGCTGAATGAAACAGAGTAGGTTCCAGGACAGCCAGAGCTACCCAGAGAAACCCTGTCTCTAAAACACAATAAATAAATAAATAAATAAATAAGCAAATAAAAATGACAAGGTATTAATTTTTCCACTAATAAACTAAGGATATTGAAAAAAGACTGACACGACAATATGTAACAATGGGGAGGAGCAGAGACATTCCCAACCTTTCTGTGGATGTGTAGATTGCTATAGGTCTTAAAAACTCAGAAGAGTGTATTAACATCAAAGTCAAAAGCAGTAGTATATAAAGGTATATTAAAGATACAAACAATAGTAATTTTTGTAGTAGCAGAAACATGAAAGTAACTTGCACCTGTTGCATGTGGAAAGATGGGAATACTGTGTATCATGAAACTTTGTGTAAATGTAGTAAGTATGATTCAATAAACACTAAGATAAGGTCACAATAAAGATGTAAAATGTACAATTACTCAGGTCAGGGTATAAAAGGGGAAGGTGGGAATCGAGGCTATCCTTTACATGCTTCTGTTTCTGTTTTACAATAATCTTGTATTGCTATGACGGTGTAAAACAAAGGCAATTGGGAAAATGAACTCCAAGATCCCATTGAGTGTGTATAGCCTTCGAGCATGGAGAAGCTTGCTAATTGCACTCACAGACTTACTTATAATATTTTTCTTAATTATTGCTCTTAAACCTTCAATCATATCAAGACTCTTACAATTAGGTCTAGCACTTTTTTCCTGCTCCCAATCTTGAGTATAAATGTGTGCTTAAATTTCCCAAAAGCTTCTGTTCTTTCTATACACTGAAGCTAGAACCAGAAAGAGCTAAGAAGGATGAAAAGTATTTATGTCTTTGTAAACCTATTTTATATACAGTGATATTTATCAAGAAAATCATATCAACCTTTAAAAAGAATAAAATATAATTTTAATAGCTAAGTTTTAAACCTGATATTACTTAAAAGTTTTATCTTATACTAAGAGGTTTATGACTAACATTTGAGCTGGGTGTCTCTTAATTTTGACAAAGTAAATGTAATAGTTCTTTTAATTTTAAAAGAACTATGTATCTTCAAATTAGTTTCTTCAAGGTGAGTTTCAAATGTTAGAGGTTTAACAAATGAACTTTGCAGACTACAAAAGCACAATTCAGGTCATAACATGGCCAATAAGTTCCTTGATTTTCTACCTGCAAACCATGTTCTTTTCTTCTTCATCTGGGTGGTTGAAGGTCAATTTCAATTCTAGCTGAATTCTCCATTTTCCCTTCTCAGAGATTTTGGTGTAGTAGGTTTTTTTTCCCCAAACCATTTATTTCCAACTTCCTTATTGTGTGTGTGTATGCATGTGTGTGTGTGTGTGTGTGTGTTTTGTGTGCCTGTGCTTGAGGGGGAAGGTACATGCCAAGTGCACTTGTAGAGGCCAGAGGACAACCTACATGAGTCAGCTGTCTCCTTCCACCAGGTGAGTTCTAGGACTTGAACTCAGGTTGTCAGGTTTGGCAACAAGAATCTTTGTCTGCAAAACCATCCATGTTTCTGGCCCTCTAGTCTTTTTTTTTATGAGTAAGTCCTATTATCGAGTAATAGTTCTCAAATATTTCCATGTCTAAGTAAACTAAAAAATAAATCAGCCATGTATTTAGAATGTCTCCTCTTTCTACCCTCTCTCAGATGTGCATCATAAGTGATGAGAAAAGTTTCCCACATTAGGTTTACTATTCTCTTCCAAAGTCACACTCCAAAGGATTGCTTGTGCATATTCTTAAAAATGTAAACATCGGGGGCCAGATTAATGAGTTAGCACTTAAGAGCATGGGTTCAATTTTCAGCACCCATATCATGGCTTACAACCACCAGTAACTCAGTTCCAGGGGACCCAATGCCCTGTTTTGTTCATGGACACCAGGCCTACAAGAGGTTCATTGATATACACATGAACAGAACACCCATACACATAAAAATAGTAATAAAGAGAAGCTTACAAACAGCCAGTCCTCTGTTGGCTAATCTGTAATGTGCCTCAGAATTACAGCTTATAATTAAATTTCAAAATATTTAGAATACTATGTGTTTCATATCCAAATTTAGTGACATATAAAGATACCTGAATTTAGCTATTATTGCACATATTCAGACATTCTGTTTTGGTTTGATAATATTTAGTGAAGTAAAATAAAATCATCCTTAATTTATAATTATAAAATATTTTGTAGAAAAAATTTCCTTTTTTAAAGCCAAAAAATCATTAACGACCTTTACATGATTGAGAATAATTTTCACAATATTATTTATATAAATACATTTAAAAAATTTTAAAAACATTACTATTTCAGATGTCCTTTCATTATTTTTTGTATTTTTGAAATTTTTATGATGTATCTTGATTCTAACCATCCCTCCCTCCAACTCACCCAGGCCCCCAACACAACGAAGTTTTCAACTTCGTTTCCTCTTTGTTTTGAATGCCCTTCGGAGTCCAATTAGTACTGTTATATGCACGGGGTGTAGGGTCATCTTCTGGGATAAAACTTTGGCCACTCGTAAAAAGAAAATAACTCTGATGCTGAAGCCATCAATGGCAAATAGCTTCTCAGCCACTGGTTGGACCTCAAGAACCCTCAAGCCTCCTGCAGGATTTTAATTGACTTGATTGATTTTCTGTGCATCTTACATGGGCGACCACAGCTGCCTTGAATTCATAGCAACAAGACTGTCATTTGTCAACTTTAGTTCAAATTTTGTATATTATCTGTAAAAGAGTTGTATTTAAGTATTAGCCGTGCAAAATATTAAAAGGAAATTAGTTATACAATAATCATATACATTATAATTTTCTGTATTTTTAAATATTCCATATATACAAATATTAACACAGAATATGAATTTCCTTATACACAAAACAACTAAAGAACCTCTATATAAAAACTGAAACCATGAAACCTAAAGAATAGGTATAAACGTGTGTTCTTAATTTTGGTATCAAAAGCACAAAGAATAGATAATAAATGACAAATATTTTGTACCAAAGCAAAGAGGAAGAAATATTTATAAACCATAGGTCAGCTAAATGGCTACTACCCAGCACATATCAAGAAGTCTTTGGCTTAAAAATTACAAATTACTAAAGTTATCAAGTGAGCAAAATACAAACACTGGTCAGCAATCACAAGAAAGGATGTTCAAATAGCTAGTTGTTAGGAAAATGCAAACAAAACTGTGTGAGAGGGTACATTGTAACTAAAGTCTGCAAGCAGACTCCTTTTTTTTTTTTGCCAATATAAGAAGAATTGGAGCCATTCTACATAGTGATGCTATTTTGAAAATAGTCTATTTCTTCAAAGTGTTAAGTAGAGAACTGATGATTCGACTCTAAGTACATAACTGAGGAACTGGTAAACGGCTCAGTGGTTAAGAGCACTTGCTGCTCTCCAGAGGACCAACTTTGGTTTCCAGCATCTGCATAGCAGCTGAAACAACTGTCACTCTGGTTCCAGGAGGATCTGATGCCCTCTTCTGGCCTCTTCAGGCAGTCAGTACATAGATGGTGCACATGTATACATGTAGACAAAACACCAACAAACATTAAAATAAAATAAATTAATATGTAATGAAGCACATTGTATACAGGCAAGAGTAATACAAGCTTGTGTCCCCACAAAACCCTGTACATTAATATCACAGAAATATTATTTGAATACCTCAAGTAGAAACGAATCCTGTCCATTTGTGAAGGGATAAATAGAGGTGGTGTGTATATACAGTGAAATATTATCAGCAGTTACTGTGAAGCTCTAATTCATGACACCAAGCAGACAAACCTTGGAAGCATTCTGCTGATAGCTTTCATCTTAGGGACAGGGCCTCTCTTTCTGCCCTGAGCTTCCAGGCATCTTGGGAAGTCTCTGCCTGGCTACACTGTTGAAGACTTTCTTCAGTGTCTTAGCTCCTCAGCCACATTGCCGGGGTAATGCCATGGGTGTCACCGGGGTTACGCTAGTCTAGTGGCTCCCAGATTATCCCATGACATTAATCCTGTGAGCTTCCTTTATTTACACAGTTTTTCTGTGGGTAGGGGAAGAATGTGTCTGGTCGTTCTCAAGTAGTCATCTTGGAGCAGAAAGCATGCCATTTCTCTCCTTGCTGAGTTTTCACCAGCCTTGGGACTCTCTAAGAACCATTCAGCTGACTCCGAGGAGTGTCTGGACGTTTTTGTCCAGTAGTACCACAAAGGTGTTCTCCCTCCTGTGCTCTGGGTTCTTGGGTGACACATTTGACTCCGACAACATCTCTGTTTAGCCAGTTTTTAATGTGTGAATTGGACAGATGTTAGCCAGGGTCCAGAGGTTCTTACTAATAAATATCCCTGAGGGGATTAAGAGCTACGTGAGAAATTGATTTTCTGGATGTACAGAGTTGACATCAGAAGATTGAAGATGTTTTTTAAGACCCGTGTGCTCTGGAATCCCATTTATCTCTTTCCAGGACAGAAACCTGCAAGTGCTTCCCAGGGTGTGGGGCTGATGTACAAAGTCACTGGTCACACTCTCCGAGTACCTGTGCTGGTGAATTGTTTTTTGTTTTTTTTTTTCTACTTTGATAACATACCATGAGCAAAGCAACTAATGGTGGGAAACAAAGTGTTTATTTTGACTAGGGGTTCAGAGGGTAAGAGTCTGATACAGAAGGAGGAATAACAGCAAGCAGCAGGCCTGGTGACCAGAGGAGGCAGCTGGGGGCTCGCACTTTCAACTGCAATCAGAAAGCAGATAAAGAAAGCAAAGCAGAAATAGAGGGGCTTTTCATTCCTGAAGCCTGCTCCCAAGGACACACTTCCCTTTCTGCAAGGCTTAAACCTCCCTAAACAGTACCACTAACTGCAAAGCAACTTTAAAGACCAAAGCCTGTGGGAGATATACTGCATTCAAACCAGCACAGTGTCAAACATATGCAATGAACATTTATTATCTTAAAGGTGTGCAACATCCAGTCCCATTCTTACAGAAAAGGGCTTGATGCTCTGGAGGAATTTCCTCTCTCTCTCTCTCTCTCTCTCTCTCTCTCTCTCTCTCTCTCTCTCTCTCTGTGTGTGTGTGTGTGTGTGTCTCTCTATCTGTCACTTTCTCTCTGTCTGTCTGTGTCTCTCTGTGTGTCTCTCTATCTGTCACTTTCTCTCTGTCTGTCTGTGTCTCTCTGTGAGTCTCTCTCTGTGTCTCTGTGTCTCTGTGTCTCTGTGTCTGTGTCTCTGTCTCTCTGTGCCTCTCTGTTTCTTTGTCTCTGTCTATCTGTCTGTCTGTCTGTCTCTCTCTCTCTCTCTCTCTCTCTCTCTCTCTCTCTCTCTCTCTCTCTGTCTCTCTCTGTATACAGTATTACCTTATTCTCAAGTTTCTTCTCCAGGGCCCAGCCAACCCCATTCAATGAACGGAAATATCTAAGTGGCTTAGACTTTGTCTGAGAGTTGGAACTTCTGAGTGGAGCAGGATGACAAGTAGAGCTGACTTACTCAGCAGCAACTTTTGCAAATAAACTTAAAAGGATCACTTTGTACCGTGATAACAGACCTTCTTTTCATTGTTTTTTTGCTGTAACAAAATAACTCCCATAGCAACCATGTTCATTCACACAACAGGGATATTATTCAACTTCCAGTTTCCCATTAAATTAGCTGACTACATCAAAGATAATAATATAATGAATTCCCTTCTTTCTGAAAACAATAAAATAATAAGACTTCCAGCTTAGACTTATAAACAAACAAAATAGTATCTTGTTAGTATTTAAATTACTATAATATATGTAAATATATATGCATATGCATATATATATATTTCATTTTTCACTTACAGTAAGTCTTGCTGACTTATATATGATAGTCACATAAAATACATAAAATTGTCTTAAATGAAACATAATTTAAGTAAAATATTAAATTGAAAAACTGAAGCTCTATGGACAGAGATGGCCAAAATCAGACACGTATTGTGAGAACATTGCTTGAGAAACCCAGCTTCAGTGCAGACTCTGGGCTGGGGCCAGATCAGTGGTTGGAGAAGCCTCTGCTCCTCACGCTTTCATGCCAGATCTCCCATCTTTGCTTATTTCCTTTCCAAAAAGAGCTCAACTCTTTTTTTTTTTTTGCCATTAAACTCATTCCCTGCTTCTCGAATTTTTTTTTTCTGATTATCTGCTTTAGAGTTCTTAGGCTGTCTTTGCTTAAGTTCTAAGGATATGAAATGAAAGGCTCTGGGCACATTCTGCGCAGGAAGGCTTAAAACAGCAGGAACCCTGGATCCACGAGAGAGCAATGTCTGCCATCACAGCTCCTGGATTAGTCAGAGAAAAGTAGCTTTAAAACTGTTTCTGTGCACACGACAACAGTGTCGTGCTGGACGACATCCACCATCTGGAAACAACCATCTTGGAACCCCCTCATTGTGAAACCCTCAGCACACGTCAATTGAAGGCCCTAGGCTTGGAAGCTAAGAGAGCTCTGAAAGTAGCAGCAGACTGCCTCATTTTTGTCACGAAAGCTCTTTGGAAGTTGGTATCCTTTGGTTTCCCACTGTTTTTGTGTATTTGTTCTCTGACAGTTTCATACACGTATACAGTATGGTTAGGTCATTTCTGCTCTCCTATCCCCTTCTCTCTCCCACCGAGGCTCTCCTTCCCAAGAATTTGAAGGTGGCTGTCTATATCCATCTTGTAGACCGTCTATGCGGGCTCTCTGCTCCCTCCGCTCCTCCATGTTTTCATTGGCTCTTGTTCTCCTGCAGTCCTTCTGTTTTCCATTTGTGGTGATGAAATCAATAATTAGACTACGATGTGAATCCAAACAGCATTGCCTTTTTTATTAAAAGAATAAAATCGACACTTGTTTCTCATTTATATTCCTCAGCAGGCTTTAGCTGCCTTTCAGTAGTGAAATTTCATCAGCTTTTTCAGTATCGATAGCGCTGCCAATCTTATTCCCAGAGTTGGGCGTTTCATATGGGCTGCGCTGGCACTGCACCTCTCCTGATTTGGATTCTGCTTAATCACTTTGGATTCAACAACACTGGGAGGCGAAGAAACCCAACAACCAGTCGGCAATGAATCTGCCATGGGACCACATGCTGTTACAGAATCAACCGTGTCAATTTGCTGAGGAAAGACAAATTCGCGGCAGGAAAATTGCAGCAGGTTGGCCCCACGCATGCAGACAGGTTGCAGCAGGCTGGGTCCATGCACAGTAGTCAGATTGCAGCAGGCTGGCCCTATGCACTCATTATGTGGGCCCCTAGGAACAGGGAGGCCTGAGTAATCAAATAAGAGATGCTAAAGATAGAGGTAACCCAATCACAGAAAAACACACATGGTATGCACTCATTGATAAGTGCCTATTAGCCCAAATGCTTGAATTACCCTAGATCCCTAGAACAAATGAAACTCAAGATGGATGATCAAAATGTGAATGCTTCACTCCTTCTTTAAAAGGGGAACAAGAATACCCTTGGCAGGGAATAGAGAGGCAAAGATTAAAACAGAGCCTGAAGGAACACCCATTCAGAGCCTGCCCCACATGTGGCCCATACATATACAGTCACCCAATTAGACAAGATGGATGAAGCAAAGAAGTGCAGGCCGACAGGAACCGGATGTAGATCGTTCCTGAGAAACACAGCCAGAATACAGCAAATACAGAGGCGAATGCCAGCAGCAAACCACTGAACTGAGAACAGGACCCCCGTTGAAGGAATCAGAGAAAGAACTGGAAGAGCTTGAAGGGGCTCGAGACCCCTTATGAACAACAATGCCAAGCAACCAGAGCTTCCAGGGACTAAGCCACTACCTAAAGACTATACATGGACTGACCCTGGACTCTGACCCCATAGGTAGCAATGAATATCCTAGTAAGAGCACCAGTGGAAGGGGAAGCCCTGGGTCCTGCTAAGACTGAACCCCCAGTGAACTAGACTGTTGGGGGGAGGGCGGCAATGGGGGGAGGGTTGGGAGGGGAACACCCATAAGGAAGGGGAGGGGGGAGGGGGATGTTTGCCCGGAAACCGGGAAAGGGAATAACACTCGAAATGTAAATAAGAAATACTCAAGTTAATAAAAAAAAAAAAAAAGTGCGTGCATGGGGTTGGGGATTTAGCTCAGTGGTAGAGCGCTTGCCTAGCAAGCGCAAGGCCCTGGGTTCGGTCCCCAGCGCCGAAAAAAAGAAATAAAAAAAAAAAAAGAAGTGCGTGTGTGTGTGTGTACGCGCGCGCGCGTGCATGGGCTTTCAGGGAAGGCATGCAAGGCACATGCTCTTAGGGATGGTCGTTTTTGCTGAGACAAAGGCAGAAAAACCATGATGGTAATATACAGCACCATTTAGAGGTCCCTTAAGAAGCACAAAATGCTCTGGTAAATCATATTGTTCATGACATTTGCAAAATAAACACCTTGCCCCCAGTCAGCCAGAGACAGCATTCAAGCAGCATAAGTGTAGAGATGCGTTTCAGTCCTAGAGAAACCTCTTGGTTCTTTTGTCCATTTTCAAACATGCTTTCTTCCTGACCGACTGTTCCTGAAGACTTTTAAGGGAGAGTGAGTGAACTGGAATCCGTGGCTTTTCCCTGGCAGATGGCTGTTTCTGTGGCTGTAAGGTGGCCCCTAGCTCCTCTGACTGCAGTATTCTTTTTCCACAGAGAGGCCCACTTGCTTTCTAAACTTGTGTTGTGTGTGTGTGTGTGTGTGTGTGTGTGTGTGTGTGTGTGTGTGCCTGTGCACGCTCATATGTATATGTGTATATTCGTGGTTTTGTGTGTGCATTTGTATGCTCAGGTGTACTCACCTGCTTGTGTGAGCATGTGTGGAGGCCGAAATTCATGGGTATCTGTTCCTATTGGCCTTCACCTTAATTTTTGAACAGAGTCTCTCACTAAATTGTTTGCTCATCGTTTCAGCTGGACAGGTTAGATAGACACGCCCAGGATATGCCTGTCTCTCCCCTGTACTCAGCACGAGGAGTCCGGGCCTTCACCTTCCCTCCTGGCTTTTATATGGATTCTGCGGATGAAGATATTCCAAGCTTTCTTCACACACTGCTGATACCAGGAAGGCTCAATGTGAAATCGATAGACGTGTTTGTAAAATTGAGGCATAGCGGATAATAAAATAAAGTAATAAAATAAAATGAATGACACGCTTTCTGTTCACTGACCCCAAGGTCCTTGCACACTCAGTCCATAGGGCAAACAGGAGAAGAATCAATAGTAGAAGCAAAAACATCACACATGAACGGGTCCAGGATAATTTGGCTAAAGAGACTAAAGTCATCATGAGGTAAGGCACAGAACACAACACACTAGCAATATGTCACGTTTCTAGAGGGTTAAGTTGATGTTAATGTAAATTATATATGTATACATATATATATGTATATGTATATACATATATTCTGTCTCTGTCTTTCTCGGTCTCTGTCTCTTGTATCTCTGTATGTTTAGCTAACTGTTATTGTGTAGGTGAGAGCTATTTGTCATCATTGATGTAGTGAGATATTCATTTACGTGTTATCCATTTATTTCAGCTGTAGTAACATTCCAGAACATCCACACCAAACAAACAAACAAGCCGGTTTAAACCACCTTGCTGCTCATTGGCTATCTTGGTCCCCTTCTTTGGGATCAATGTTTCAGCAGCTGTACCCTTGTTTATTCTGACTTTTATACTCTGGTACTGGGACAGCATTAGACTTAGAAAATCAAATCTAATTTGGTAATCGTAATCTTAGAATTAGATTACTGGTCTGCTTGTACTTAATGAATTCAATAGTGATTTGTGGGGGAAGAGTCCTACTTGGCATTTGGAGATAGAGTTTCGGTGGAAAGTGCAAAGCTGTGCAGGAAGGGCTTTCTATTTCCATTCAGCTCACATCATCAAAGATCGGACACGGGACCAGTATGAACCAAGTATGTGGTTTTTTTTTTTTATTTATTTATTAACTTGAGTATTTTTTTTTAGGTTCATAATTCTTTTTTTTAACTTTTTTTTTTTATTAACTTGAGTATTTCTTATATACATTTCAAGTGTTATTCCCTTTCCCAGTTTCCGGGCAAACATCCCCCTCCCCCCTCCCCTTCCTTATGGGTGTTCCCCTCCCAACCCTCCCCCCATTGCCGCCCTCCCCCCATAGTCTAGTTCACTGGGGGTTCAGTCTTAGCAGGACCCAGGGCTTCCCCTTCCACTGGTGCTCTTACTAGGATATTCATTGCTACCTATGGGGTCAGAGTCCAGGGTCAGTCCATGTATAGTCTTTAGGTAGTGGCTTAGTCCCTGGAAGCTCTGGTTGCTTGACATTGTTGTACTTTTGGGGTCTCGAGCCCCTTCAAGCTCTTCCAGTTCTTTCTCTGATTCCTTCAACGGGGGACCTATTCTCAGTTCAGTGGTTTGCTGCTGGCATTCCCCTCTGTATTTGCTGTATTCTGGCTGTGTCTCTCAGGAGCGATCTACATCCGGCTCCTGTCAGTCTGCACTTCTTTACTTCATCCATCTTGTCTAATTGGGTGGCTGTATATGTATGGGCCACATGTGGGGCAGGCTCTGAATGGGTGTTCCTTCAGTCTCTGTTTTAATCTTTGCATCTCCCTTCCCTGCCAAGGGTATTCTTTTTCCTCATTTAAAGAAGGAGTGAAGCATTCACATTTTGATCATCCGTCTTGAGTTTCGTTTGTTCTAGGGATCTAGGGTAATTCAAGCATTTGGGCTAATAGCCACTTATCAATGAGTGCATACCATGTATGTCTTTCTGTGATTGGGTTAGCTCACTCAAGATGATATTTTCCAGTTCCAACCATTTGCCTACGAATTTCATAAACTCGTTGTTTTTGATAGCTGAGTAATATTCCATTGTGTAGATGTACCACATTTTCTGTATCCATTCCTCTGTTGAAGGGCATCTGGGTTCTTTCCAGTTTCTGGCTATTATAAATAAGGCTGCGATGAACATAATGGAGCACGTGTCTCTTTTATATGTTGAGGCATCTTTTGGGTATATGCCCAAGAGAGGTATAGCTGGATCCTCAGGCAGTTCAATGTCCAATTTTCTGAGGAAACTCCAGACTGATTTCCAGAATGGTTTTACCAGTCTGCACTCCCACCAACAATGGAGGAGTGTTCCTCTTTCTCCACATCCTCGCCAGCATCTGCTGTCACCTGAGTTTTTGATCTTAGCCATTCTCACTGGTGTGAGGTGAAATCTCAGGGTTGTTTTGATTTGCATTTCCCTTATGACTAAAGATGTTGAACATTTCTTTAGGTGTTTCTCAGCCATTCGGCATTCCTCAGCTGTGAATTCTTTGTTTAGCTCTGAACCCCATTTTTTAATAGGGTTATTTGTTTCCCTGCGGTCTAACTTCTTGAGTTCTTTGTATATTTTGGATATAAGGCCTCTATCTGTTGTAGGATTGGTAAAGATCTTTTCCCAATCTGTTGGTTGCCGATTTGTCCTAACCACAGTGTCCTTTGCCTTACAGAAGCTTTGCAGTTTTATGAGATCCCATTTGTCGATTCTTGATCTTAGAGCATAAGCCATTGGTGTTTTGTTCAGGAAATTTTTTCCAGTGCCCATGTGTTCCAGATGCTTCCCTAGTTTTTCTTCTATTAGTTTGAGTGTGTCTGGTTTGATGTGGAGGTCCTTGATCCACTTGGACTTAAGCTTTGTACAGGGTGATAAGGATGGATCGATCTGCATTCTTCTACATGTTGCCCTCCAGTTGAACCAGCACCATTTGCTGAAAATGCTATCTTTTTTCCATTGGATGGTTTTGGCTCCTTTGTCAAAACTCAAGTGACCATAGGTGTGTGGGTTCATTTCTGGGTCTTCAATTCTATTCCATTGGTCTATCTGTCTGTCTCTGTACCAATACCATGCAGTTTTTATCACTATTGCTCTGTAATACTGCTTGAGTTCAGGGATAGTGATTCCCCCTGAAGTCCTTTTATTGTTGAGGATAGTTTTAGCTATCCTGGGTTTTTTGTTATTCCAGATGAATTTGAAAATTGTTCTGTCTAACTCTTTGAAGAATTGGATTGGTATTTTGATGGGGATTGCATTGAATCTGTAGATTGCTTTTGGTAAAATGGCCATTTTTACTATATTAATCCTGCCAATCCATGAGCATGGGAGATCTTTCCATTTTCTGAGGTCTTCTTCAATTTCTTTCCTCAGTGTCTTGAAGTTCTTATTGTACAGATCTTTTACTTGCTTGGTTAAAGTCACACCGAGGTACTTTATATTATTTGGGTCTATTATGAAGGGTGTCGTTTCCCTAATTTCTTTCTCGGCTGGTTTCTCTTTTGTATAGAGGAAGGCAACTGATTTATTTGAGTTAATTTTATACCCAGCCACTTTGCTGAAGTTATTTATCAGCTTTAGTAGTTCTCTGGTGGAACTTTTGGGATCACTTAAATATACTATCATGTCATCTGCATATAGTGATATTTTGACCTCTTCTTTTCTGATCGGTATCCCCTTGATCTCCTTTTGTTTTCTGATTGCTCTGGCTAGAACTTCAAAAACTATATTGAATAAGTAGGGAGAGATTGGGCAGCCTTGTCTAGTCCCTGATTTTAGTGGGATTGCTTCAAGTTTCTCTCCATTTAGTTTAATGTTAGCAACTGGTTTACTGTATATGGATTTTACTATGTTTAGGTATGGGCCTTGAATTCCTATTCTTTCCAGGACTTTTATCATGAAGGGGTGTTGAATTTTGTCAAATGCTTTCTCAGCATCTAATGAAATGATCATGTGGTTCTGTTCTTTCAGTTTGTTTATATAATGGACCACGTTGATGGTTTTCCGTATATTAAACCATCCCTGCATGCCTGGGATGAAGCCTACTTGATCATGGTGGATGATTGTTTTGATGTGCTCTTGGATTCGGTTTGCCAGAATTTTATTGAGTATTTTTGCGTCGATATTCATAAGGGAAATTGGTCTGAAGTTCTCTTTCTTTGTTGTGTCTTTGTGTGGTTTAGGTATAAGAGTAATTGTGGCTTCATAGAAGGTATTCGGTAGTGCTCCATCTGTTTCAATTTTGTGGAATAGTTTGGATAATATTGGTATGAGGTCTTCTATGAAGGTCTGATAGAATTCTGCACTAAACCCGTCTGGACCTGAGCTCTTTTTGGTTGGGAGAGCTTTAATGACTGCTTCTATTTCCTTAGGAGTTATGGGGTTGTTTAACTGGTTTATCTGTTCCTGATTTAACTTTGATACCTGGTATCTGTCTAGGAAATTGTCCATTTCCTGAAGATTTTCAAGTTTTGTTGAATATAGGTTTTTATAGTAAGATCTGATGATTTTTTGAATTTCCTCTGAATCTGTAGTTATGTCTCCCTTTTCATTTCTGATTTTGTTAATTTGGACGCACTATCTGTGTCCTCTTGTTAGTCTGGCTAAGGGTTTATCTATCTTGTTGATTTTCTCAAAGAACCAAGTTTTGGTTCTGTTGATTCTTTCTATGGTCCTTTTTGTTTCTACTTGGTTGATTTCAGCTCTGAGTTTGATTATTTCCTGCCTTCTACTCCTCCTGGGTGTATTTGCTTCTTTTTGTTCTAGAGCTTTTAGGTGTGCTGTCAAGCTGATGACATATGCTCTTTCCTGTTTCTTTCTGCAGTCACTCAGCGCTATGAGTTTTCCTCTTAGCACAGCTTTCATTGTGTCCCATAAGTTTGGGTATGTTGTATCTTCATTTTCATTAAATTCTAAAAAGTCTTTAATTTCTTTCTTTATTTCTTCCTTGACCAGGTTATCATTGAGTAGAGCATTGTTCAATTTCCACGTATATGTGGGCATTCTTCCCTTATTGTTATTGAAGACCAGTTTTAGGCCGTGGTGGTCCGATAGCACGCATGGGATTATTTCTATCTTTCTGTACCTGTTGAGGCCCATTTTTTGACCAATTATATGGTCAATTTTGGAGAAAGTACCATGAGGAGCTGAGAAGAAGGTATATCCTTTTGCTTTAGGATAGAATGTTCTATAAATATCCGTTAAGTCCATTTGGCTCATGACTTCTCTTAGTCTGTCGACATCACTGTTTAATTTCTATTTCCATGATCTGTCCATTGATGAGAGTGGGGTGTTGAAATCTCCCACTATTATTGTGTGAGGTGCAATGTGTGTTTTGAGCTTTAGTAAGGTTTCTTTTACGTATGTAGGTGCCCTTGTATTTGGGGCATAGATATTTAGGATTGAGAGTTCATCTTGGTTGATTTTTCCTTTGATGAATATGAAGTGTCCTTCTTTATCTTTTTTGATGACTTTTAGTTGGAAATTGATTTTATTTGATATTAGAATGGCTACTCCAGCTTGCTTTTTCTGACCATTTGCTTGGAAAGTTGTTTTCCAGCCTTTCACTCTGAGGTAGTGTCTGTCTTTGTCTCTTAGGTGTGTTTCCTGTAGGCAGCAGAATGCAGGGTCCTCGTTGCATATCCAGTTTGTTAATCTATGTCTTTTTATTGGGAAGTTGAGGCCATTGATATTGAGAGATATTAAGGAATAGTGATTATTGCTTCCAGTTATATTCATATTTGGATGTGAGGTTATGTTTGTGTGCTTTCATTCTCTTTGTTTTGTTGCCAAGACGATTAGTTTCTTGCTTCTTCTAGGGTATAGCTTGCCTCCTTATGTTGGGCTTTACCATTTATTATCCTTTGTAGTGCTGGATTTGTAGAAAGATATTGTGTAAATTTGGTTTTGTCATGGAATATCTTGGTTTCTCCATCAATGTTAATTGAGAGTTTTTCTGGATACAGTAACCTGGGCTGGCATTTGTGTTCTCTTAGGGTCTGTATGACATCAGTCCAGGATCTTCTGGCCTTCATAGTTTCTGGCGAGAAGTCTGGTGTGATGCTGATAGGTCTGCCTTTATATGTTACTTGACCTTTTTCCCTTACTGCTTTTAATATTCTTTCTTTATTTTGTGCGTTTGGTGTTTTGACAATTATGTGACGGTAGGTGTTTCTTTTCTGGTCCAATCTATTTGGAGTTCTGTAGGCTTCTTGTATGCCTATGGGTATCTCTTTTTTTAGGTTAGGGAAGTTTTCTTCTATGATTTTGTTGAAGATATTTACTGGTCCTTTGAGCTGGGAGTCTTCACTCTCTTCTATACCTATTATCCTTAGGTTTGATCTTCTCAGTGAGTCCTGGATTTCCTGTATGTTTTGGACCAGTAGCTTTTTCCGCTTTACATTATCTTTGACAGTTGAGTCAATGATTTCTATGGAATCTTCTGCTCCTGAGATTCTCTCTTCCATCTCTTGTATTCTGTTGGTGAAGCTTGTATCTACAGCTCCTTGTCTCTTCTTTTGGTTTTCTATATCCAGGGTTGTTTCCATGTGTTCTTTCTTGATTGCTTCTATTTCCATTTTTAATTCCTTCAACTGTTTGATTGTGTTTTCCTGGAATTCTTTCAGGGATGTTTGTGTCTCCTCTCTATGGGCTTCTACTTGTTTATTTATGTTTTCCTGGAATTCTTTCAGGGATTTTTGTGTCTCCTCTCTATGGGCTTCTACTTGTTTATTTATGTTTTCCTGGAATTCTTTCAGGCATTTTTGCGATTCCTCTCTGTAGGCTTCTACTTTTCTCTAAGGGAGTTCTTCACGTCTTTCTTGAAGTCCTCCAGCATCATGATCAAAAATGATTTTGAAACTAGATCTTGCTTTTCTGGTGTGTTTGGATATTCCATGTTTGTTTTGATGGGAGAATTGGGCTCCGATGGTGCCATGTAGTCTTGGTTTCTGTTGCTTGGGTTCCTGCGCTTGCCTCTCACCATCAGATTATCTCTAGTGTTACTTTGTTCTGCTATTTCTGACAGTGGCTAGACTGTCCTATAAGCCTGTGTGTCAGGAGTGCTGTAGACCTGTTTTCCTCTCTTTCAGTCAGTTATGGGGACAGAGTGTTCTGCTTTCGGGCGTGTAGTTTTTCCTCTCTACAGGTCTTCAGCTGTTCCTGTGGGCCTGTGTCTTGAGTTCACCAGGCAGCTTTCTTGCAGCAGAAAAGTTGGTCTTACCTGTGGTCCCGAGGCTCAAGTTCGCTCGTGGGGTGCTGCCCACGGGCTCTCTGCAGCGGCAGCAACCAGGAAGACCTGTGCCACCCCTTCCGGGAGCTTCAGTGCACCAGGGTTCCAGATGGTCTTTGGCTTTTTCCTCTGGTGTCCGAGATGTGTGTGCAGAGAGCAGTCTCTTCTGGTTTCCCAGGCTTGTCTGCCTCTCTGAAGGTTTAGCTCTCCCTCCCACGGGATTTGGGTGCAGAGAACTGTTTATCCGGTCTGTTTCCTTCAGGTTCCGGCGGTGTCTCAGGCAGGGTTCCTGCCGCTCCTGGGCCCTCCCCCACGGGAGCCCAGGGGCCTTATACAGTTTCCTCTTGGGCCAGGGATGTGGGCAGGGGTGAGCAGTGTTGGTGGTCTCTTCCGCTCTGCAGCCTCAGGAGTGCCCACCTGACCAGGCGGTTGGGTCTCTCTCTCACGGGGTCTGGGAGCAGAGAGCTGCTGCGGGCCGGGATCCGCGGGTGTGGGACTTCCCAAGTATGTGGTTTTATCAGGTGTAGATTTGCCTGACCGCATGGCATTCAATAGGAGCTACCCCAGTCCCACAAGATCGGTCTCATGTTTCCCTTTTATAGTCACTCAGAGCCTCCCTCCATCATCCTCAAGCCACACTAACCATAAATCTGTGTTCTATATTTTTACTTTAATACTTGACAGTGCTAAATAATTGAATAAGATACCACAGACCTTCTGAGATATATATACCAGCATTGATTATTTCTACTTTGAGGCTATTGCTAATATAGCTGTCATGGTCATCATCTGTAGATCTTTGTGTGGTCATACATTTTCTTTTCTCTACCATAAAAATCTCGATGTTGAGCTACGGAACTTAATAGTGAATGCACTCTTAATTTTTCGAAAACTATTTCCATAGAGGCAGAGATAAATGCGTGGATTTTTTAAAAAAAGAAATTCAGTTTTCAGCCTTATCTTAGCCCTTTACATTTACTTAATCTTTTCTACAAACAGCTGCATAGAACTTCTTTTTCTCTTCACTGTTTTAATTTGAAGATTTTTATACTTGTGCATTATCTATATCTTCTTTTTTATTTATGCTATGTGGTATTTGATGGCTTCTGGCATCTTCACCAGTTTGGAAATGTCTCAGCCAGTCTCTTTCCAAATACTGCTCTCTGTCTCTTCCTTCTCCCTTTTCTCCATGATTGCATCTACAAGCATTTGCGATTTATCCCTTCTTAGGCTACTTGTCTATATTCCATTCTTTGCTCTGCAGTTCTTCATCCTGAATGCCCCTTCCGGGGCCTCTATTGGTTTCATCCAGTATTTGATCTGTACTGTAGCTGTATTTGATCTGCTACTGAGCAGAGCCAATAACCTCTTAATCTGGGTTACTGTGGACTTGTCTTTAATCTAGAATTTCGATAATAGTTATTATTAAAGCTTCTATTGTTTTTGCTTCTCAAATTCTGTTCTTTTCTCCTGAAAGAAAGAAGAAAGAAAGAAAGAAAGAAAGAAAGAAAGAAAGAAAGAAAGAAAGAAAGGGAGAAAGAAGGAAAACAAAGAATGCAGTTGTTGTAAAGATTTGTATCAAAATGATATTTTGGTTATTTTATTTTTTTAAGCAAATGCTAAACTAATATTTTGAAACCCCCTTTGTTTGTCTTGTTTGTTTTAAAAATGGATTCCAAACTGAGGAAGGGTGCCCCTCACCAAGGCACACTTACAGTTTAAAGCAATGGGAGTGGTCAGCTAGCTATGCAGGTTCTTCCCTGTCTCTGGATCTTATTCACAGTCTTAGCAGAATGGGATGATTAGCATCACTGTAACAAACAAACAAATAAATGGAAGATGTGAAGAATGTTCTTGTGACAAAGAGACCTACCATGATGGAATGGAGCAAAGTCTACTGACTCAGCCGTACATGCTTTCCACAGTTGCAATAGTACAGCTTCCTTTCTCTAGGCAAAGGAACCACATTATCATCTATATAGTACTTCTCTTAGAGACAGTGCCACTTTGTAGCCCAGGCTAGCCCCAAATTCAGTGACCCTACTCAAAACTCAGTGATATTACAAGCATGCAATAAAAAGCCCAAGTATAGATTATAATTCATTTTAGTGTGTGTGTGCACATGTGTGTGTGTGTGTGTGTGTGTGTGTGTGTGTGTGTGTGTGTGTTTCTGGAGGTTGATGTCATAATGCAGGGGAAGGCAGACAGGTTAGGTCAAGGCCATGATTGATTGAACAGTAAAAAAAAATAAGGCAGGACAAAGCTTTTGTAAGGCGGGAGAGAAAGAGAAGGAAGGAGAATCAAGATGTAGATGGGGAAAGATGACTCAGATCTGGGTGGTCTTGAATAGCCAAAGTAGCTGGGATGGATTTCTGTAGGCAAATTTATCTTATCTAGGTGGGCAGTTTATATCCTTATCAATCAGTTGTAAGTTTATTGTGTAAATGTATTGCAGATTGATAATCTAACACATAAATCTGATTGTTGGGTTACAGTCTGAGTCTTGATCTTACCGGGTAGCTGGAACCAGAGAGTTCGAGGCTAGCAGAGAGCAGTCAGGAGAGACACTCATCTTAGATGAATTAGCGCGGGTTCCAATGGCCCATTGGAGCCGGAACAAGCAACCTCCAGGGTACTCACGGGAACCGGTTCCACCGCTTTTTATTTTTTACCACAACATGTTTCCTTTTTAGAGACAATTTTTTAGAGACCAAGTCTTCCTATGTAGTTCAGGATACCTTTGAAGTCACTATGTAACCCAATTTGGGTTGAACTTCTATCAGTCTTCTGAGTGGTGGGATTCCAGTCATGTACTGTACTCGGCTCTAATCTGCCACGTCATATTATATACCTAAGGCAGGAGGTGTGGCTTAGTGCTACAGTACTCATCTCATATGTACAAGACTAAATTCAGTTCCTAGTTTAGGAAGTAATGCTCCTACAATAACAGTACATAGCTACAGAGCCATCAGCCCATCCCTGGTGTCACCTAAGCCAGGACAAAGGTTTTCCCAAGCTACTTGCAACAAAAGGCCCAGGCCGTGGGAATAATCCTGTGAATGTGGTCCCTGAACCAATAAGCTGTTCATTAGACATACTCACAGATCAAGCCCCTTTATCTGAAATTGCTTCCATGAGCTCGCTCGCTTTCTCATTCTCTCTCTCTCTCTCTCTCTCTCTCTCTCTCTCTCTCTCTCTCTCTCTCTCTCTGAAAATATCTGCTCCTTTGCAAGTATTTCTGGGCCCCAGCGGCTCTCCAGCAGAAGGTTTGGCAACAGTCCATACTGTGGTCAGCAGCCCCCTCTGCAGCTGGGATTTCTTACAAGAACTAAGTAACGCTTGTCTTTTACTGCGCCCAAACAAAACAAGCAAAGTTTCCCTGAGAATCAGATCCTCACGGGTGCTCTGCTCTCTTCCCTCCTTTTCCTTGGAGTAACCAAGGAGATCAGAGCCATCCAAGTGCGCCGGCAGAGGAGCTCACTGAGGATCTGATGCCATGCGCACACACCCCCTCCCCCCGCCCCCAGTACTTCAACAAATCCTGTTGTTCTGTGTGTATTTAGATGTTTGCGTGTGTGTGTGTGTGTGTGTGTGTGTGTGTGTGTGTGTGTGTGTGTATGTGTGTGTGTGCGTCCATGTAAAGAATTTGTCCAAAGACAATAAGATCATGGATTGAATAAACATAAACACAAACGGAAGCAGCCAGCTTTGTCTTAACTCCAGCCAAAAAAGAAAAAAAAAATCAAACAACAGATGATACGGCTCAGTGGTGCTGTGCCTGCCCAGTATGCACAAGTCCCCAATTTCAATCTCCAGCATTACGAAACACAAACGCAACAACGGCATCAGACACGGAAAATCCCAACATACAATTTTAGAGCTTTGCAGAAATCCATGACCAAAATCCAGAGGCAAAAGAGATCCTACATAAAGACATAAAAATCATCTTACAATGTAGAAGGCTTATCTGGCTCATCCAATTAGAGCAAAGAGCTGGATCAAGCCACCGCGAATATTGAAAAATACTTTGGTGTTATAAAAGTGGGCTATGGAAATATGTTACCAGCTGAAGTTCTACCTATCAGCCAAAGATTTCATGCTAATCTGTCCTTCAACACTTGGCTTAAACATGGCCCCAGTTGACTAACTTCAATTTCACCTTCTGGCTGTCAGTTTCATCCCTAGCATCCACTTCTAAGGAATGGGATTCCAACTGTGGCAAGAGACTTAAATAGTTCATTCTTTGCTTGTACACTAACAAAATTAGTTATTTCATACAAAAAGTAGGACAATATGCCATCATTCAGAAATGCTGGTTAGGACAATGGCCCCTAACAGGGATTGATGACTTCACCCTAGGTATCCTCAACAGTGGGCCTAGCTTACCTTCTGTTCCTCATGAAAGATATGTTTTAGCACTATTCCAAACATTCAATATTATTCCAAATGCAGCAACATTCCAGACAATCATGTCTTGAAATATAGAATATTGGAATACATGTGCTCTGGATGCTGGGGAGTGAAATCACCCTCTTTAAATTATATCCTGGGTGCTTTACTATCATAATTAGTCCCAGAGAGGCAACAGGCAGCATTCATGCAGATGTAAGAATGAGGGTTAAGGAAACTCTAGAACACAAGAGAAATACGATATAGAGATTGCTGTGAGGCAGTGAGGAAGTTTTTTGGATTTACTGGGCCTCAGAACTGAAAATGTAGAGACGGCTGGATGAGGACTGATGTCTATTAGCAAGTCAGCTCCCATAGGCCAGGCCAAGCAGCCTGAAAAGGCATTCACAGCCACCGTTCCAGAACCAATTGTCTACATCTATAGAGTGGATGTATAGACAAGGGGCGTGCCTCTAGCTGTCTAATTTGCTTAGACTTACTGTCTAGCTTGTGTTTGTTGTCTTAATGTAATTTCACTTTTAGGTGTCCATTTTGTCTTTGCAATAGCTCTACTCTGTATGATAAGTAGAGTGTAAGTTTCTGTTCACCCTGGAAAATCATCAGGAATTATATCCTCATGGGCGTTGATAAGTGCTCTGATTATTGGGAAAATGAAAATCTGAACTCAGACTAGACAACTTGTCCCTAATAAGTTCTTTAGAAACACGCTGCTGCTTTCTGCTCCCTAATCCTGCAGCATAACTAATTCATTGAGCTTTATAATGCTAGCTTTCAGGTATCATTTACTTTGAATTAAATTTCCAGACTCCATTAAGCCCTTATCTTTCTTCAAAGAGTAGCACTCTTCTTGAACTCTGAACAAAAGTCTGATTGCTTAGGGAATTTGGCAAGAAGTGGCTATCTCCCTTCCCCATCTGCAGGGGTGGCAGCATTTAATTAGGAAAAACTAGGCCCAAAGCAGGCCTTCAGGGAAGAGGTCCCTCCCTGCCTCTGTCACTGCTAATGGTTTTGCAACTCAGCTTATGCGCCCTGCTTCACAGAACTTCCCCCAGAGATCATGGGGTTCCAATAAGATGAGCAGATGCTCACAAATCACTGTCTGTGCACCCGCAGTGATCAGAAATGGGTAGAGAGGAGTCAGAATCCGGGAAGAAACAGAGTTGGGAAGCATTCATGTCTGTGCTTTTCCCTTAGCATTTCTCATTCCGCCGTCCTCTGTGTTCTTGGCACTGTCTTTCACTATACGGTCTATACATTTTCCTCTAACACCTCCATTTCCATGCACACAATCTTCTCTGTCCATAGATAGGAAAATAAGTTCAATGGTAGGTGTTTTGGGGTGCCAAGTGTTAGTTTCTCTTCTTCTCTCTCCTCACACTCATAGAATTTGTTATATAGCATCTTGACCGGGAACAAAACATACACCCAAGTGAACTTGACACTTCAGGCTGCAGAAAGCAGAGACAGGAAGCAGTGACTTTTCTCTGGACTCAAGTTTATCCAAACACTAGGATCGAGACACTGTTTCCAAGCCTTGACTCCCATCAAAATCTGTCCTTCAGTTTCTGCCCTTCTGTTTCCGAATCCTGCCATGAATTAATTTTCACACAGAAAATAGTTTGAGCTCTAAATGCAAACATGCCTAACTAGGACACACATCTGCAGGTTACTGTCTCATATTTTTAAACAGTCACCCGAGTCAGAGAAAATAAGTAACAGTTTGCCATGAGGATATGGAAAAGGAAGCGCTCTTATTGACTGTCAATGGGCACAGAGACTTGTGTAGCCATCCTAGAGGCTATTGCAGCCTTTTCTCAAAAGACTAGAGCTATCCCATGACCTAATTATGCCACTGTTGCATACGCATTCGCTATATGTGTAGACGCTATATCCCCCATAAAGGCACTGGCTTGCCCATGTTGCTGCTCTTCAGTTCACAACAGCAAGGTCATGGAGTCAGCCTAGAGTCCCTCAACCAATGGGTGCGTGATGCAAATTTGGTGTGCACACACCATGGAGGTTTATTCCACCATAACTAAAAGTGAAATTTGGACACGTGCAAGAGAATGGATACAACTGGAAAATACATTAAATGAGGTCGCCAGGCCAAAATAGGCAATGCGACATGCCTTTTCATATGTTTCTAATTTGCCCAACGTGTGCATTTCTGGGAGAGTGACTTAGTATAGATCATGAAACTGGAAAGAGGCCAAGGAGAGGGGAAAGTTTCTACTTTGCTAAGGAGAGAGAGAGGGAGGAGAGTAGAACATTCGAGAGAAATACTGGGGGCTAAAGTTCACAAGCATGTAAAGAGGACAGGCAAGCAGGAGTGGATCAACCACAACTAAATACGTATGAAAATCCTCCTAGGGAAATCAGTTACTTTGTATTGTAATTTGCAATAAATTAAATATGTAAATAAATGGGGTCCCATCAAAAGAGTTAATCCTTTCATAGGAGACATTATATTACAACTACCTCAAGGAGCGATGCCTTTGCGGAAGAAAAATTAAATATGTATTAGGTGTCAGGAACTCAGTACTTGGAGCCATAGGCAACTGTTGGCACTGCAGTAAACATACTCTTGCTATATTTTCCTTCCCTCCATTCTCCTTCCACAGGACAATGTTTTAAAATGAACTATATTTTAGTAAGCAGCATAATGACTTGTCATCTTCGCTATAGAGATTACAGAAGCATTGTAAGCACCCACATGTCTGCCTGAGCACATCATTCTCCTCATTACTTTATTTCACTCATTGAACAATATTCTAACGTCCCAGACTGTTTTCCTCCAGGCTCCGGCAGATCAGCATTATCTCCAGAGTGCCATTCTACACCTGCTCATTGGCTTCTAAGAACCTTCATGCTGTACTTGGCTGTGTGACCTCATGAGGTAAGGGCACCCCGGCGTCTCACAACCCGAGATTCACCATCAGAGAGTTTTCACCTAGTACGTTCTTAGCAGTGCCACACAACAGGGAATGTTAGAGTTCAATATGCAATACGATATTCTCTAAATTGAGTTGGGTCAACAAAATTTCCAGCATTGTAAAATTGCGGAGCAAAACAAATAATCAAGAAAATACTGGCCCCCTCCACCTATTCTGTCTCAATGTGGAAAACTCAATTTGTGGCAAGCTCTCTTTTATGATGGTAGGGGGTTGGTAGTAGAAGGAGGGTGTGACATAAAAGCCACATTTGCTGCAGCTATTCAGAAAACATCTTTGTTTACCATTGTCATGTTGCCACGGCAACACCAGCTACTTATAGCATCACATTGAGCAGGCTATGGCAGGCTGGAGAACACTGTTGTTTAAATGCTACACTGATTCTTGTCTCTTCCCTGGCTTCTTTATTCCTCATGGAAAAGGCAAAAGATCACTGGCAGCTACTGGCTGAAATAAAAGAGAGAGAAACAAGATCATAGCTTAGATTAGCTACATTTCATAATCTGCACTTTATATTTATTCCAATTTAATTGTGCTTTGTGATTAACAATTGCTTACTCATAATATCCATATCCTAACCTGTTCTTCTCTCTTCTCATTTCCCCAACTATAAAGTGGGTAAATATATATTATATATTTCACAAATAATAGATATATAGATAGACAGACAAATAGATTTGCCTATGTGTATTTGTGTGTGCCACATACATGCTTGGTGCTTGTGAAGACCAGAGTCATTACCAGATACCCTGGAACTGGAGTTATCCAGGGCTCTGAGCCACTGTGTGGGTACTGAGAACCAAGCCCTGGATCTTTGGCAAGATCAAAATGTGCCCTTAACTGTTGGTCCATCTCTTCAACCCTCAAAAATATTTTTGAAAGACATATATATTCAGAAATGATATTAGGTAGACACATTCTAGAGACAATTTAAAGTGTCCAGGAGGCTGTATACGTTATGTGTAAACTGTGTACCATTTTTAATGAGGGATTTGAGTATATATGGTTTTGAGGTCTGCAGTAAAGGAGCCTAGGACCAAAACACTGCAGATGCCAAGAGATAATAGCATATGTAACGGTCCCCGGACTGCTTCCTCACAAAGCTTCTAAGAAGGATATTCTACAAACTCATCTAGAAATGGGTAGAGGACTTATTGAAGCATTCAGGAGGGGGTGCCCAGATGTAGAGCTTGTCATCAATGGATGCCTGAACACAAGGGCTGAGGAGACAGCCATGTGGAAGTCCTGCTAAGCTGAAGTACAGGCTTCTGCACAGATTCTATCAACTCACCTCTTGTACACAGCCTTTAGCACTTTCAGAGTGCTTTGACATTTCTGGCACATTTTCATAAAGAAAAATGCTTATATCCTACTTGGCTGTCTGAAGAAAAGCTAGCTTATCTACTGCAGGAACTCTCTCTAGCAGGTTTGCAAACAAAGCTGGCACACTGAATAATCACATCCTACTCCGGAGGCTCATAATAGATGGAGACAGTGTGCTGTCTCCTGCCTAAGGACACACACACACACACACACACACACACACACACACACACACACAATCCCAACAACTTGTCATGTGCTCAGCTTTTCTCAGAGTCTCTATATAAAAGCCCAGGCAGAGGACCCACAAAAATAAATGATTGAAATCTTTGCATGCCAAAAGTACTATCATCCCCAATAGTGAATATTTCTCAATAGCTATGAGAGTACATTACAAATGTCTCACGCGGAAAATGATGGGCAATCAAGATGATAGATGTGCTCATTACCCAGTCTTAATTGTGCTATATATGTTTATGTGTGTATCAAAACATCACACGGAAACTCATAAATGTACATAATTATGATTTACCAATCAAAATAATACTGTTGATTAAAAGGCCAGGTTTTCCAATGTTTTAAAACATTTTTCAGCTTATGGATAAAGAAGAAAAAATTGCTTAATTTTTTTTTACATTTTTCTCTTCCCCTTCCTCCTTCCAAATCCTTCCATATATCTCTCCCTGTTCTTTGTCATGCATGATCTCTTTTTTGCATTGTTATTGCACATATATGTGTACATAAACATACAAGCCTAAATATAACCCCAGTTCATATAATATTTCTTGCCTCTATGTTTTCAGGGGGAACCATATTTTCAAACAACCAACTTTCCTCCTCTTCCTGGGGAAGACCACCTCCCCTGCTCCTAAACTTCCTCAGTTACCTGTGGTTCTTTGTGTAGGCCTGAGTCCTCATAGGCCTTTCAACCATGCACTGTGTCATGCTTGGTGATGTTCTTGTTCAGATCATATTTGGGCATTTATGTTGGTGAGACTATGGATGTAGTGTGTCTGCTGTTTCTAGAAGACAACCTCACAGCAAATTTCCAGATCCCCTGACTAATCACCTTTCTACTCCGTCTTCTGCAATGTTCCCTGAGCTTTAGATGCAGGAATATTTTTATAGTTGTATCCTTCCAATCTTGGCTCTACAACTCTGCATTTAGATTGTGGTATTCTGTGGTGCTTTCCATCTGTTGTAAAGAGAAGTTTCCTTGATGAGGAGTAAAGACTACATTAATCTATGGGCATTAAGACAAATATTTATAGGTTGCTATTAGGAATTATGTTGGTACTTACAGATTATCCTACAATAACCAGGGCTACACTAGCACTGACTGACTGAGTAGTTAGCTAGTTTTCAGTACCAGGCATTTCCCCCTCTTGTGCTGGTCTTCAGTCTAATTTAGACAGCTCTTGGTTACCTCTAAGGTATGTGGGCCAGTACTACATCCTTACTGTGCCATGCTGGTCACTGATGTGGCTCATAGTCAACAGAACTGCAAGGCTGTTGGTTGCCTCCCTCCTGTAGAAGCTTGCATGGAAATCATGTTACTTTGCTATCCATGCTTAGGAAAAATAATATGAGAAATGGAAGAAAGTGATAGAAAGCTTTAGGTGAAGCACAGTTGACATACTAGTCCTTTGGGAGACAAAAATGTTACTTTTATGAGTTACATGATGTTGCAGTAAAGAATCATAGAGCAGGTAGGAATGCTGACAGGAAGACGTCAACATAGTGTTAGGGATAACAGCTGCTGATTCAAGTTGTTACTACATTCCATACCCTCTACTAGGGCAGAATCTGCTCTCTCTAGATAGATAGATAGATAGATAGATAGATAGATAGATAGATAGATAGATAGATAGATAGATAGATCAATAGATTATAAATAGATAGATGGCATATCAATAGATGGTTAGCTAGAGAGAGAGAGAGAGAGAGAGAGAGAGAGAGAGAGAGAGAGAGAAATTTTTCTTGCTAGCATGGGCATTCTGAGGATACAAATATCTCTCTTCTTGTCCACATATGTCTCACCAGAGAACTTGATCTTTCTCCCTTTCTATACTCACACAAAGAAAAAATCATGGTGCCCATGCAACAAAGATATGGCTAGTCACATCCAATTATGCTAGCACTCTGACCTCACCTCCAATGTTGTAACTGTCACTTCAGCCAACCAGTCTACAGTATTTCACATGGCAGCTGAGAGTAAGACTCCAACCCATAGTGCACACTCAAAGTCATTTGCTCTCATAAAGTCATTTAGAGGTATTTTTCTGTTCCTTCCTTCACCATCCAATAGAAGAACATAATTTTGTTTATTTGTTGAATTTCCTCTCTAATTCTCTTCATTCCTTTGTGGGTTTTTCTTTTCTATACTACTGACAATAAAAGTCATATTCCTTTCTCCTTCTGTCTGTTTTGAAAATTAATACAAAGATAGACTCACTAATTCTTGTTCTTTTATAACACCGTATAATCATTACTCTTCTTTTGATGCTTAAAGTGTCACTAAATCTGTGCAGTACATGGATCTTCAAGGCGACTTCGATGTCCTTTTGACAGATCCTGTCATTCTTTGAACACTATACTAATCAAATTTCCATTGCTATAATGAAATGTCTAGCATAATTAAGTTATAAGAAGAAAAGTTTTACTTGAATTCACTGCTTTGAAGGTGGTAGCCTGTGACTAGGTTGTTCAACATCTTTAAGCTTCAGTGCAGCCTGGAAAATGCTTAGCAGAGAAAACCCTCATAAGAACAGCAAAGAGAAGGGGATTGGCCTTTAAGGGCACATACCCAGTCACTCACAGATCCACACTTAAGGCTTGTTCTTCTAAATGCTCTACCACCTCCTAAAAGAACCGGCTGGGGTACCGCAGTGGTTTGAAAGAGGAATAGCCCTCATTAGTCTCAGACTTTGGAATACTTGGTCCTTGGTTGGCAGCACTGACTAGGTAGGGTTGGAAGATATGGTATGACACGTGAGTGTGTCACTGCGGGGTGGGGGCAGGCTTTGAGTGCTATAAGACTCACAGCACTCTCTACTTCAATTTCTGTTTGGTGTTTGTGGTTCAGGTTGTGAGCTGACATGCCGTCACTTCCCCACCATGATAAGCTTCTCTTCTCCTGAGACCAAATGCTCCCCCCCTCAGTAAATCCTTCCTTTTATAAGTTGCAATGGTTGCAGCATTTTATCACAGCATCAGAAAAGCAAGTAGGTGCTATGCCTTTAACACACTGATATCAGGAGCACAGTCACTCCAAACATGGCAGATATATCCTCAGTATTTAGCGTAGAAGGATGTTCCTGGCTCATCATGTTCTGTCCTGATTGACTTCCAGAGCCAGTTTTCTTCTACGAATACCTACTTCTGGATCCTTTAGTTGAGACTCTGATGTTAGATCAAGACCATCTATGTTCTAGGAGGGCTCTGTGCTATACAGGCATCTTTGCACACATTTGCACATGTATCATACAGATGTATAGACAAGTGTGGATAGATAGATAGATAGATAGATAGATAGATAGATAGATAGATAGATAGATAGATAGATAGATCCATATATATGGGAGTAATACATGTTTTTCCTGTGGTATTCAAAATTGATCTTATTAATTTTACCCATTTTCCTTTTTTCCCCTTCTCCCCTCTTTTCCTCCTATGATTGTTCTCCTCTTTTTATCGTTGTCTAGACACAAAAACACGTTCCCCTCTCCTGAATACAGCAAAACTGTGATATTAAGAGAGGTGTTGAAGAGTGGAATGGTCCTGTGTAGAGATACAGATCCACTTCCCTTCACTGAGTTCTTGGTTCTATGTTCTGCACCCTCCCCAGCACAATCCATAAGAGATATTGTTACTGGAAACTGTTCTTCACAGCATCCAAATTCTGGTTATAGTTACTTCCAGAAACACGGATTGTGAACTCTTGATAGCTGGAGATAAAATGAAGAATAAATAAATGTCTCAATTCGAGGAAATTATGCTAGATACTTAAATGTGTTTTATGCTACTTAAATATTTACAGATTATAGCAGTACAGCATAAGAAAAATATTTAGAGATTCATAATTTGATATAAAATGTTTGCTACCTTAGCTTGCTAGTTTAAGAGCTAATTAAGGAGGACATTTATTCTTTTCTTCTCTGTACATCATGTGTTCTGACTATGGAATGAATAGAAAACACAGATGTCTGTGGCAAATGCAGAGAGCACTATTCAGCCTTTTTAAGTACAGATGCAGGGCTTTCTCTGACTATATTTTCCATATATCCAGATAAAGTGTTCATCTAAGTTATTTTTCTGGCTTTCTGGCTTTAGGAAAGTCATGAACTTACAGAATTTTAACCTCTGAAAGATCTTTCAAAATTCAGGCCGATTCTTATACTCTACTGAAGGAATTATTTTATGGCTATTTTAAAGGGAAGAGAATATTTAGACTTTTACACAATTTTGAATGGAATTTTCTTACTGCCTGTGAAAACCTTGTAAGTCAATTAGCTTCCAAACATCCCAATAAACAATCCATTAGTGAAATGACTGACTCTTTACCATGTGCCAGAAAGCAAGCCTGTACTTTAGATTAACCTGACTGGAGAGGAGCAAAGAGATGTGAGGCATCCCTAGATAGAAGACCATTCCAGAGACTATTTCAACAAAAGTTGAGGCAGAAAGAACTGTGGTGCTGACTGGTATTTTATGTGAGGTACCTTCATTGGATTTTTGACATACTCTGTTGAATGTCTAGAACATGCTGTGAACTGATAATGAGAACGATAGAACTTGGTGATGACATGGAGATTAGATTTGTTTCCAACCTGAAAGAAATGGAAGGATAACGTTCCCTTTTATATCAGAATGGAAAAGACCGGGAGAATAATTTGAAGTGGGGAAAAAAGAAGTGTGTTTTGTGGGCATGATAATTTGTGGTGAGAATGCAACTCAGAGATGGAGATGTGTAACTATCTCAAGTAGATGACTTACACAGGGCTCGGTGAGGGGATCAAGACTGGAGACATCAGCAGCTCATAAATAGAACTATATAACATCAGCATAGGACCCACAGGCATGTCTTTAAATATCACTTATTAAAGGCTTATTGTGTGCCAACAACTGTTCTGAGTGTCTGCGTTTATTGCCTCATTTAGCTCCCACCATGGTCCAACCCAACCTGTGAAATAGTATCATTATCATAGTTGGCAGGTGTGTAAGCTGTTAGCAAAAAGACATCATTTAGTCTGCCCCAAGTCGTACTGCTAGAACATTCCAAAGCAGCTTTTGAACCCCAGAAGTCTGGCCCACAGCCGTCTTCCTAACTGTTCTGCTGCCCTTCTTGAGTGCTCCTGCTCAAAAGAAATGTATGACTTAGTTTCACAAATAAGTGTAGCAGCCATGAAACACATGAAAGATTAGCTAAGTAGTAACATGTCATGGCACTGAGTGTGTGACAACAGAGTTTAGAATATGTATGGATTTCCAAGATAATAGGATGGTAATAGGACATAAAAATAATTAGCTGCTTCTTGGTGATTAAATTACACAGTGGAGAGCTGAAAGAGTTTACCAGACTATGTAGATTTCCAATTCATACTCATAGATTAGCTTAGTCATGGGCATTATCAAGTTCATAATGGCTAATCATTCCAATATTGTTCGTACCTTGCCCTACTGCCTGACACTTTCCTAAAATCCCACCATCATTTAGGTTTTTCTTAATCAACCTTCGTAAAGTGGCAGTAAAGAATGCTTCTAGGAAGTTCATTTCATTAACCCCTTGTCTCCTAAATAGATGATTATAGTCTATGCTCAGTTGCTCTACATAATGAATAAGAACTTAGAAACTTGGTGGAAATTGCTGTTCACTTTACATATATTTATTGAATACCAAATTGAGAATGGGATGGACTTTGCCCTGTGAAAACGCTAAAGTCTTTGCCTTGATTTGTTAAGCTTGATACCAAACATGCTAATCAATTTCTCTCCTTCAAATAAAAAGCCTCGTTCTCTGACTTCATTGAGAGCAAATACTGCCACTTTTCCTAAGCCAGGATGATCTGCTATAAGGAATTGCCTATGTTGACCTTAGAACTGGATAGTTAAGCTTTAAGAAAAGGTCTTTCTTGAAAATTCTTATCCATTCAAGGAATCATTTGAACCAACAAGTATGTGCAGCAGTAATGAGCAGTTGCCCTGTGACATCACACTGATCATGGTCATGGGCTATGGACTTTAAATGAAGATAATTTTCCTTTCTCAAGTGGATTAAAAAAGTTAAAAGATTGATAGTCTTGCATGACATTTGATGAATAAATAGTTTCACTTAAACATATCCATTCACAATTTAGCCATGACTATTTTTTGCTTATCTAAAATTAGTTGACTATGATATTATGAACCATTGCAGAAAATTTTTCTAACCTAAGGCTTACAGTCTCATTTTAGAAAAAAGACTTCATAACATATTTTGAAATATAGAATTTGCATTTGTTCTATACTTCTGTCTTGAAACTTATATCCCTTTCTATATTACAGAGCTTAATCAGATAAAGAGAAGATATGTTATTAAAGCAAAATATCAAATGTTGTCAGAAAATATTAAATTTGATAATAGTCCTGATAGAGAGCCAAACTGAAGTTAGCATTTGCCCGTCTTTTTAAATGGCCAACCCCATTTCTGTTAAAGGATTGAATTCTTCAACATTTACATATTGAACAGATGACTGTGAAAACACATACCAGTGTTGGATATTCTCCGTGGAAGGAAGTAGAGAAAGGCTTTTGTGTTGATGTTATTATTTCTAAGAAGGTTTAGACCTAAAAAAGGCAAGATTTTATGATTACAAATGGCTTTGACTACTCACAGTATTTAAAACTCATCCTTACAATAACCTGGCTAAGCTGGAAAAGTGAGAATGTTGGTTCTTGTCTTGAAATGAGAAAGCAGAAGCCTGAATACCACTGCTGTTAAATGGAAAAGGCACTGTGCTCAGAGTCAATATCCCAGACTTCTTCCCCCTCAACTTTACAGGACCGCAGCCAGAAATGGAAGTAAGAGCCCTTGGGCACCTAAGCTCCCAGAGATGTAAAGATCAGAGAGGATATGTATAAATGTGCGTTCTAAACTCTAAAAACTATCTCGTTGAGGAAATGGGGGAATATACCAGTGATTTGCTAAAATCAGTCAACATTTGAATAGCTGGAAGAGTTCAAGTCCACAAATGGGATAATTTATACACTCTTGACCATGTCTTTCCCATCACCTGAGATCAATGGCAGAGAAAATGAAATCCATTTGCTACAGAAGTCCATGCCTTTGGCTGTCCAATGCATTAAGATTAGTATAAGTTTCATACAAGAAGGCATGGGATGGGCAATAACATGGATCTAACATCTCTCCTTTAGCAAGCAGTAAAACCGTATACCTGGTGTAGCAAAATGCCAGTAATTTAAGATTCTAGCACAGCTGTTAGTGTCATGAGTGCTAATATGCCACGTGTCACTCAATCTATGTGCTCTAAAAAAATAAATTGCAAATTTACTCTGCTGAATAATATAATTGATAAAAATCAGCATATCTCTGGGTTTCAATGAATTGTTTGTGTGACAGTGTTGTTCTTCATTACATGCCTGAGTGCACTCATTAAGCACAGCAGACGAGATAAGCCTTAGAAAGCATAGAGACCACGTCATTGAAGCAGCAGGAAATAATGTGTCCACCACATCGGGACCTGCAAGTCGTCCTTGAGAAGGGAACATTCCCAGCTCTGTGTCTGCATTTCCTATGCAAGAGGTAAGTGCATTTTTGTTCATCAGTAAGGAATGAGACCTGCATGCCCTTGACTTCAGAATAAGTCTGTCTGTCCGGCATGACAATTCTTGAATGAGAGATTTTCAAATTATTGACACTGTTTGCCTGTGTTGTTTAAAAGCCTAAACTCATTTTCAAGATCTTTTACCCTCAGGCAATATATATCCTGGCCTTAACGGGCAGCACATTCCCGGAAAACCTTTTTCATCCTTTCCTTGTGGTTATAGCGAAGACTGCGTTTGCCCCGTCTGACAGCGTCTACCCAAGCTAAATGTGGCTTCATCTCTGCTGGAGACTGTTTCTGAGCCCAACATGGCTGACATAGAAAGTTCAAACAGTAATTCCATTTTGTTTTTCCAAGTTCTTGGGATTTAAACAAAGAAACCTCCACTAATTCATTAGCCAAATATGTACTGAGCCCGGGAATAATCTGGACTCTGGGGATAAAATGCGAACAGAATAGACAATTTCTATTTCTGTGGTGCTCACACTGATCAGAGTAGGGAAGGGACACACAAACAGCAAACAGAGCTTCTGGCATAATGAGCTTATTGTAATGCATTGTGCTCTGATGTGATTCTGTGAAATTTAGAGGAGGGAGTGGAGCAATTGAGTGGAGTTAGAAATACCATCCTGCATAGCGCACTCTGACTTCCATCATGAACAAGTTTTTAGTGGTGATTCTGGTTCTTCTTCTTCCACAATGAAGGGTTATGTTTCCTTAGAATGTAAAAATTGAGCATAACTATATTATTTATACTAGCCAATAAACTATAAAGGGAAGCAAGGCATCGCCGGCAAGGTGAGAAACTAGAAATCGGTGTGCAATTCTCAGAGGGCTTTCTCATTGCTTTGGAAAGCTTTGAGTCTTGTGATTTCTGGTCCAATATACAAGGCCTTTGGAAACTCTTACACTCTTGTCCATATAACAAGATAAATAATTTTTTAAAAATAGAAAGAGACTGATCCATATGCAAAGCAATGTCGTCTTAGATTGCTCAATCGCCATGGTGAAATAAACAACTGCCTCCAAATTTGGAGGGATAGACAGGTGATATAAGGTATTGCTACATGTTGGAGCAGAAATCAGTAATGAAAAGTATGAATGCCTCTTTAATAACCTCTCAACCAGGCTTCCTGCTTGAGGATACATCATGCTGACTTCTGGGAAAATCTTGGGCTCTCTAAATGTCTCTGTTAGCTCCTACTTGGGTCCACTCAACATAATTTCTTTTTTATTATCTCAGATCAAGGATTGATCTGGGCACCTTAGTCCCCTCGGCTCAATCCATTTTCCCAAGAAATGTAAGAATAGCAAGAGTATTTACAATTTCTATTTTTATCAATAAGTTATAGATAACAAGATAGTCTACATACATGAAGGTGAACCTTCTTAGGTGTTGTCCATTATAACCAGAGAGTATAAGTATACCAAGTGGGGCCATCTTAGAAGCCTGCCTGCCACAGGAAATCACCTTGTGATTCAGAGCTTGGTAGAACACAGTAAAGCTTTGTTTTCAGTGGTATCATATGGTTGCTGGGTAAAGAAACGTGCCAGGGTACATGTGCAGGATAAGGACCAGTGGGAAGCAACAGTGTCCACTCAGGAAAAACATAGTCATTTTTTACTGAAAAGGAGGGAAAAGTGTTGGTAAATTGGTTTAAGGCACAACATTTGTGTGTGTGTGTGTGATATAATCTTTGGTGTACAGTCATCTGATAACTGCTCTTTCAGTAATGTGTACTCTAATTTTAAAAACCATGTTGAGTAGCTGATTGTATTCCTGTGCATACTTTAAAAAAATAAAGTTGAAAGTTAATCAATCATTATTTCTGCATTGAGTTATATTTTGCATCAATTAACTAAAAGATACAGTAGGAGGGGCTAAAATGGAGGTTACATGGCCCATGGGTCCTGCACATTTCAGCAAGTAACTGAGGTCCAACATAGGCTGACAGTCTTAAAATCAGGTCTCCCTTTTCCTTGACAGTCAACTTGCTAGGAGTTTAATAGAAGACCTAGAGGATAGATGTTGCTAAATGTTTGATTTAAAGAAATTGTTTTCAAAAGTTATGGCATTACCAGCAATTCAACAGAGAAATATCCCTCCTTGGGCCTCCTTTTTTTTCCAGGAGAAATGTCACAGAAGAAGAAGGTCCTTGAAGTCTGATGTCATCAGACATGAGCCTATCTGTATCTGAAGATGCCCTGAAAATTCTCCTCGTCTTAAAGTCAGAAGCTATTAATCTAACATAAAATGACTACTTTTGTGCGTTTTATATCCATTTTTCTCAGTTATATATAGTATGGATTTTTCTATTTTGCTGTGCTCTTTTCAAGGGGCTCCTTTAAGCTTATGCCATTTTTAACAATTTATTTATGCCATGTAGACAGTTTGGTTCACACGATGAACAGCTGGAAAAGGCTTCCTGGACTTAGTTCTTAAACTTGGAATAGTTATGACAGAACTTGTCTTTCTAAGATACAGAAAGTGGATCCCAATAAAGACAGGAGCAAATCCATTTTCCAGAGTGCAAGGTTTCCACTGAGCAAGTGCTGTCAGTAGAAACGCTCTTCTTATATTTTACAGTTAACTGACGTGCTCTAAAAATATCCTGGAGGAGAACCAGTTACCACTAGTTTCCTAAACCAGTATGATTGCATTCCAAATAGCTACCTTACACCCACAGGTAAGTGTAGTTCTCAGCCCTCCTCAAAGAAGCCTCTTTCTGTAGCACACCCAGACAAGTACAAAATTCTACAACTGGTCAAAACCAGAGAACAGTGGAGTGTGGTATACCAAATCCTACTTGATACATCTAAGATAAAACTCCAATCCCAGGCCCAAGGAATGTAACACAATACAGGGTGGAAAGACTAAGATTTGGAGGCCAAAATATCTGCTCTGAGATGGTGTCTTATGTATAATAGGGAAACTACACTCATGAAATCCCAAAGTGGATTCCTCAAACAAGACCTGATCAACACAGTAGTTGCACTGCCAGTGTGGCCGGAATAAACCCAAAAGACCCTATACCAAGATAAAGAGCTAGTGTACTCCATGACCACTGAGAAAGTGAGATAGGCCTTCTCCAGTGATGAGCCCACCCTTGGTTTGAATAAGAATGGTCTCCATTGGCTTTCTCCAGTGATGAGCCTACCCATGATTTAAATAAGAGTGGTCCCCAGTAGCTCAGAGATTTGAATGCTCAGGCATTAGGGAGTATCACTACATGACAGGGATTAGAAGGTGTGGCTTTGTTAGAGTGAATGCGGCCTTGTTGGAGAAAGTATGTCACTGGGAGGGACTTTGGTTGGGGTTTCAAATTCTCAAGGCAGACCCAGTCTCTCTCTCTCTGTCTCCTTGCTGCCTGCCCAATTGGATGTAGAATTGCCAGTTACCTTTCCAGTGGCATGTCTGTCTCTATGCTGCCATGCTTCCTGCCATGACAATAATGGACTATACCTCTGCACCTGTAACCCATACCCAACTAAGTGTTTTCCTTTATAGGAACTGAGATGGTCATTGTATCTCTTCATAGCAATAGAAGTTTGACTAAGATAAGCTTCCTCATAGTTTATACATTCCCAAGGGATGAGCCCTAAACACAACACCCAATAGACTCAACAAACTGTGTGTGTGTGTGTGTGTGTGTGTGTGTATGTGTGTGTGTGAGTGTGTGTGTGTGTGTGTGTGTGTGTGTGTGTGTGTACAACAATAAAGGAAAAGAGTTTGTGAATTTGGAAAGGAATGAAGGAGATACAAAGGGAGTCACAGTGGGAGAGGGAAGGAGAGGAATTATGTAAGTTCAGTATTCATATGAAGCATCAAAAAATGTCTCATGCCTAAACATGAACTGAACAAGGGGGCACCAATAGACATATAAACACAGCATATGAGGGTTTGGGGGAGCCCAGGAGCTCTTACTTCTAGACAAAAAAACTAAAGATAAGAAAGGAATCCTGAGAGCAGGAGAAATAGTCTTTCCCCTGGAAAAGTAATTGGCCACCCCATACCAAATGATCAGACCTAAAAATATACATACAAGTAACATACAGAATAAGCAGGTTGTATTCAGGTACCTATAGACTTACATATATGTACACATATATATGTATATACACATACAATTAATAAAAAGAGAAATCACTAACTTGAAAGAAAAAGAATGGGTATATGGGAAGATTTGAAGAGAGAAGGAGGAAAGACAAAATAATATAACTGTATTATAATCTTAATAAAATACATTTAAAGTATCTGCTGGAAACATGAGCAGAATATCTGCTCATTTGCAGCAAGATCTTTTTTTTTTCTTAAGAAATGCTGAGAGTGTTTAAAGGGTTGAACGGGAAGGGAGAAATTATGTAATTATTATTTCAAAAAATTAAATATTGAAAACAACAACAAACCTACCATGCCTGAATGTGTAAGGGTCCATGATTTGCTGAAGAGTGACCTCCCTGACTCAAATAGTGTGTAAGTGCAAAGAGGGTTTTATTCTGCAGAAGTCTAGCATGCTGGGGTCTCCCACTACCAAGATAGAGACAACCAAGTGAGCTTGCAGGCCTGATTTAAAGCACATTAGGGAATTCTAGGGTATGTGGCTTCTGTGTTAATCTGTCGGGTCCATCTCTACTGATATTCCATTACGGGGCTGTGGGGACTGGAAACTTGATGGGGAGATCTTGGAACAGTTACTGAGGAAGTAGCTGAGGAAGTCTAGAAACTGCTGCTAACCCATTGTCCTTGTCTCAGGCCAGTGGCTAGGGCATTCCATTACCTGGGTGTGAAGGCTAGAGCCTGGGTTTTTTTGTTTTTTGTTTTTTGTTTTGTTTGTTTGTTTGTTGTTGTTTTTTTCTTTCTATTAGTAATTGACTTGTGTGGATTTTCTCAGTTTTTAGACCTAGTCTCCTTAACTGTCAATTTGAAGTCTGTCATGGAATTGGCCTAGCCTTCTCAAAAGTATCTTTGGAGAACAGGGTTTGTAACAGCTTGTAGTCTGTCATCCAGGGAAGACAGGCCAGAAACTCAGGAAAGGAACCTGGAGGCAGGAACTGAAGTCAAGGACTTGTCAGAACACTGCTTACTGGCTAGGTCTTCGTGACACACTCAGTTTGCTTTCCTATAACCTGGGACTACCTGCAGCAGGAAGTTGGAGGTTTCCCACAGTCAGTGGGGATGGGTGAGGGGCTTTCACATGAATCATCAACCAGGAAAATGCACCACAGGCATGTCCACAGGCCAGCCTGGTAGGTCATTTTTTCAATTGCAGTTCTGTCTTCCAAAATAACTCTATCTTGTGTCCAGTTGATACAAAACTTTCCAGCAAACAGATAACTGGAACGATCCTGGTTACTACATCCTACAGACAAAGAAATGGCTGTTGGGGTTAAATGGGGGAGACAATACAAGTACAGCAAGCCATGGCTGCTGGATGGTACCCCCACTTCACCTCCATTCACAATGTTTCCTTTGTTTCCACTGCTTTATGTAAATCGCCCGGAATACTGGCCCTTGAGAAACCTGTATATTCTCTTCTCCTGGGGAATATGTTAATAAATACCCAGTCACACATTTGCTTTGGATTAGGGATGTAGGCATTAGTTATCACTTTCTTTTTTGGTTGCTTGTTTCTTTGTTCACTGAGAGAGAACCCTGGTCTGGAACCTCCTGTGTAGCCCAGACTGGCCTTGGACTTGTACATCTCAGGCATGTGCTACTGCATCTGGCTAGGCTAGTTATCCACTTCCTATTCTCTCTCCTTTTTGCCATTTAAAGAATAGATCTGTCTTTCGTTCTCCACTCCAAGACAACATTTGCATCAAATTTTTAACTTTCAAATGCTTAAAATTACAGAGCTCCATCCAATCTGAGCTTGTCCCATGACTGCCCTCAAAGGAAGTTTAAAATTAATTTACTTAAACATCAAGATCACACCTGCTTATAAAGTATTTATACACTGTGATATTTGTGCAACATAAAGACACAGAATCTGTTGATGACAATATTTTGAAATAATTCATTTTCTATTATTGCCTTAATAGCCATTGTCAACTGCCCTTCCTCAAAGGCAAAGTGGGGTGGTCCCATGAAGGGAAGAATCAGGCTATGTTCTGCCACAGGATCCTGACGAAGTGTTGAATTGTAGAATGCCCTAAATCTACCTGAGTTTGCCCAATACCTGCTAAAACTTAGCTACACCATTCCAGCAAAGGATCGTTAAAGGAACCAAATTCCTAATCTACTAGTTCTTCATTCTGACTAAAAGAGAAATCGCAATGTTAGTTCCAAAGCATTCTCCATTAGTGCAAGGAGAGTCAGGCTTCTGACCAGCATTCTCCTACAGACCCTGGCTTTCTAGCAGGCTGCTCCTGCTAGGGATGTGTTGCCTAGAGATGAGGTGGGCACACAATAGTATTTGTTCAAGAGGCACGGGGTTCTTAATGCAATGGAGGGCTGTCATATTTTTCACTTACTAGGAAAACCAACCCCCTTTCCTGCTCCTTTTTAATCACATACTCAAACTTTTAAAATATCTGAACTTCTCAGAGAAAGGCCCCATCTTCTCTCTTCTCTAGCAATTACAAAATTTCAGAAGAAACTTTTCACCAGATTAACATCTCAACTTATCCTCTTTAGTTGTGCATTTGTGAAGGAAAGGTCGCTGCAAGCTGGTAAGCACTGCAGAACTACTATATGAGGTCACACCTCGGGCTATGTCTCCAAAATTCCTGGTGATTCCTTTATCCTAGAAGCAAAAGCCCTTCCCATTAGAAATGAACACAAGCAAGACAATGCCAACACCTTTAATAAAAGGCAAATCTGCCAGATCCTATACAACTGACAAGTAAGCCCTCATGTCTGTGAGTCCCTCGTTGAGATTAAACCAATGGCAGATTGAAAACCTTCAAGGGAAAAAAAAATATATATATAAAATCTGTGTGGATAAAAGTACAGACTTTTCTTCTCACTATTCCCCAAACACAGCATAGACAACTGTTTACAGAACACCTGCACTGTGACTCTGGAGAGCTGGCTCTGCGGTAAAGCCCTTACTTGTACTTACAGAGAACAAGAATTCAGATCCCAGTACACAGCCAGGCAGCTTAGAATCACCTATAATTCCAGCTCCAGGAAATCCAGTGCCTTGTTCTTGCTTCCCTGCAGCACACATGACACACAGGAAAAAATTAATCTTTGAAGAAGGATTTTACATTATATCAATGGCTATACATCTAGAGGTTGAAGGGTTCAGGAATGAGGTATATAAAAGAACATGTGCAGTATATGTAAATACTCTGTGAGCAACTTGTACACCCATGGATCTGGGTCCCCATTTCCTCAGACATTCAAGAATGATGGCAACTATCCGGCGGACTCCATTTGTCTCTGGCTCATTATCTATTTCTTGGCTATATACTCAAGTACCACTTCTGTTTATTCATATATTTTTCTTTTATAAGAATATTTGGTGATTGTGTGATTTACCTAAAATCTCATAGCAGAGTTAAGATGAAGCAAGACTGTAAAGCTATCTCTCTTAGAGTAGTTTACAAATATTTGTATATCAGATCCAGCACCAGTGCAATAAAGTATATTCTATAGTTGTAAGTTAAAAAGATGAAACAATGTACATGAATCTTTCTGAGTATGTGAACTATAGTACCCATTCTAAAAACACTATAAGAGATCTTCCTGGTTGCTGCCGCCGCGGAGAGCTCATAGGCAACACCCCACGAGCAAACTTGAGCCTCGGGACCACATGTAAGACCAACTTTCCTGCTGCAAGAGACCTGCCTGGTGAACTCAGGACACACAGAGTCAAAATTCCTCTAGGACCTGGCACTTCCGGTGTTTACCGGGACTCCCAAACCCGCGGATCCTGGCCCGCAGCAGCACTCTGCTCCCAAACCCCGTGGGAGAGAGACCTCACCGCCTGGTCAGGTGGGCACTCTTGAGGCTGCAGAGCGGAAGAGGCCACCAACACTGCCCACCCCTGCCCAGATCCCTGGCCCAAAGGAAACTGTATATGGCCTCTGGGTTCCCGTAGAGGAGGGCCCAGGAGCAGCAGGACCGCTGCGTCTGAGACACCGCCAGAACATGAAGGGACAGACCGGATAAACAGTTCTCTGCACCCAAATCCCGTGGGAGAGAGAGCTAAACCTCAGAGAGGCAGACACGCCTGGGAAACCAGAAGAGACTGCACTCTGCACACATCTCTGATGCCAGAGGAAAACACCAAATGCCATCTGGAACCCTGGTGCACTGAAGCTACCGGAAAAGGCGGCGCAGATCTTCCTGGTTGCTGCCGCCGCAGAGAGCTCATAGGCAGCACCCCATGAGCAAACATGAGCCTTGGGACCACAGGTAATACCAACTTTTCTGCTGCAAGTGACCTGCCTGGTCAACTCCAGACACAGGCCCACAGGAACAGCGGAAGACCTGTAGATAGGAAAAACTACATGCCCGAAAGCAGTACACTCTGTCCCCATAACTGGCTGAAAGAAAACAGGAAAACAGGTCTACAGAACTCCAGACACACAGGCTTATAGGACAGTCTAGCCACTGTCAGAAATAGCAGAACAAAGTAACACTAGAGATAATCTGATGGCGAGAGGCAAGCGCAGGAACCCAAGCAACAGAAACCAAGACTACATGGCATCATCGGAGCCCAATTCTCCCACCAAAGCAAACACGGAATATCCAAACAAACGAGAAAAGCAAGATCTAGTTTCAAAATCATATTTGATCATGATGCTGGAGGACTTCAAGAAAGACGTGAAGAACTCCCTTAGAGAAAGACAGGAAAACATTCATAAACAAGTAGAAGCTTACAGAGAGGAATCACAAAAATCCCTGAAAGAATTCCAGGAAAACATAAATAAACAAGTAGAAACCCATAGAGAGGAGACACAAAAATCCCTGAAAGAATTCCAGGAAAACACAATCAAACAGTTGAAGGAATTAAAAATGGAAATAGAAGCAATCAAGAAAGAACACATGAAAACAACCCTGGATATAGAAAACCAAAAGAAGAGACAAGGAGCTGTAGATACAAGCTTCACCAACAGAATACAAGAGATGGAAGAGAGAATCTCAGGAGCAGAAGATTCCATAGAAATCATTGACTCAACTGTCAAAGATAATGTAAAGCAGAAAAGGCTACTGGTCCAAAACATACAGGAAATCCAGGACTCAATGAGAAGATCAAACCTAAGGATAATAGGTATAGAAGAGAGTGAAGACTCCCAGCTCAAAGGACCAGTAAATATCTTCAACAAAATCATAGAAGAAAACTTCCCTAACCTAGAAAAAGAGATACCCATAGGCATACAAGAAGCCTACAGAACTCCAAATAGATTGGACCAGAAAAGAAACACCTCCCGTCACATAATAGTCAAAACACCAAAAGCACAAAATAAAGAAAGAATATTAAAAGCAGTAAGGGAAAAAGGTCAAGTAACATATAAAGGCAGACCTATTAGAATCACACCAGACTTTTTCGCCAGAAACTATGAAAGCCAGAAGATCCTGGACAGATGTCATACAGACCCTAAGAGAACACAAATGCCAGCCCAGGTTACTGTATCCTGCAAAACTCTCAATTAACATAGATGGAGAAACCAAGATATTCCAGGACAAAACCAAATTTACACAATATCTTTCTAAAATCCAGCACTACAAAGGATAATAAATGGTAAAGCCCAACATAAGGAGGCAAGCTATACCCTAGAAGAAGCAAGAAACTAATTGTCTTGGGAACAAAACAAAGAGAAGAAAAGCACACAAACATAACCTCATATCCAAATATGAATATAACAGGAATCAATAATCACTATTCCTTAATATCTCTCAACATCAATGGCCTCAACTCCCCAATAAAAAGACATAGATTAACAAACTGGATACGCAACGAGGACCCTGCATTCTGCTGCCTACAGGAAACACATCTCAGACACAAAGACAGACACTACCTCAGAGTGAAAGGCTGGAAAACAACTTTCCAAGCAAATGGTCGGAAGAAGCAAGCTGGAGTAGCCATTCTAATATCAAATAAAATCAATTTTCAACTAAAATTCATCAAAAAAGATAAGGAAGGACACTTCATATTCATCAAAGGAAAAATCCACCAAGATGAACTCTCAATCCTAAATATCTATGCCCCAAATACAAGGGCACCTACATATGTAAAAGAAACCTTACTAAAGCTCAAAACACACATTGCACCTCAGACATTAATAGTAGGAGATTTCAACACCCCACTCTCATCAATGGACAGATCATGGAAACAGAAATTAAACAGAGACATAGACAGACTAAGAGAAGTCATGAGCCAAATGGACTTAACAGATATTTATAGAACATTCTATCCTAAAGCAAAAGGATATACCTTCTTCTCAGCTTCTCATGGTACTTTCTCCAAAATTGACTATATAATTGGCCAAAAAACGGGCCTCAACAGGTACAGAAAGATAGAAATAATCCCATGCGTGCTATCGGACCACCATGGCCTAAAAATGGTCTTCAATAACAAGAAGGAAAGAATGCCCACATATACGTGGAAATTGAACAATGCTCTACTGGATGACAACCTGGTCAAGGAAGAAATAAAGAAAGAAATTAAAGACTTTTTAGAATTTAATGAAAATGAAGGTACAACATACCCAAACTTATGGGACACAATGAAAGCTGTGCTAAGAGGAAAACTCATAGCGCTGAGTGCCTGCAGAAAGAAACAGGAAAGAGCATATGTCAGCAGCTTGACAGCACACCTAAAAGCTCTAGAACAAAAAGAAGCAAATACACCCAGGAGGAGTAGAAGGCAGGAAATAATCAAACTCAGAGCTGAAATCAACCAAGTAGAAACCAAAAGGACCATAGAAAGAATCAACAGAACCAAAAGTTGGTTCTTTGAGAAAATCAACAAGATAGATAAACCCTTAGCCAGACTAACGAGAGGACACAGAGAGTGTGTCCAAATTAACAAAATCAGAAATGAAAAGGGAGACATAACTACAGATTCAGAGGAAATTCAAAAAATCATCAGATCTTACTATAAAAGCCTATATTCAACAAAACTTGAAAATCTGCAGGAAATGGACAATTTCCTAGACAGATACCAGGTACGGAAGTTAAATCAGGAACAGATAAACCAGTTAAACAACCCCATAACTCCTAAGGAAATAGAAGCAGGCATTAAAGGTCTCCCAACCAAAAAGAGCCCAGGTCCAGACGGGTTTAGTGCAGAATTCTATCAGACCTTCATAGAAGACCTCATACCAATATTATCCAAACTATTCCACAAAATTGAAACAGATGGAGCACTACCGAATTCCTTCTATGAAGCCACAATTACTCTTATACCTAGACCACTCAAAGACCCAACAAAGAAAGAGAACTTCAGACCAATTTCCCTTATGAATATCGACACAAAAATACTCAATAAAATTCTGGCAAACTGAATCCAAGGGCACATCAAAACAATCATCCACCATGATCAAGTAGGCTTCATCCCAGGCATGCAGGGATGTTTTAATATATGGAAAACCATCAACGTGATCCATTATATAAACATACTGAAAGAACAAAACCACATGATCTTTTCATTTGGTGCTGAGAAAGCATTTGACCAAATTCAACACCCCTCCAAGATAAAAGTCCTGGAAAAAATAGGAATTCAAGGCCCATACCTAAACATAGTAAAAGCCATATACAGCAAACCAGTTGCTAACATTAAACTAAATGGAGAGAAACTTGAAGCAATCCCACTAAATCAGGGACTAGACAAGGCTGCCCACTCTCTCCCTACTTATTCAATATAGTTCTTGAAGTTCTAGCCAGAGCAATCAGACAACAAAAGGAGGTCAAGGGGATACAGATCAGAAAAGAAGAAGTCAAAATATCACTATTTGCAGATGATATGATAGTATATTTAAGTGATCCCAAAAGTTCCACCAGAGAACTACTAAAGCTGATAAACAACTTCAGAGAAGTGGCTGGGTATAAAATTAACTCAAATAAATCAGTAGCCTTCCTCTACACAAAAGAGAAACAAGCCGAGAAAGAAATTAGGGAAACGGCACCCTTCATAATAGACCCAAATAATATAAAGAACCTCGGTGTGACTTTAACCAAGCAAGTAAAAGATTTGTACAATAAGAACTTCAAGACTCTGAAGAAAGAAATTGAAGAAGACCTCAGAAGATGGAAAGATCTCCCACGCTCATGGATTGGCAGGATTAATATAGTAAAAATGGCCATTTTACCAAAAGTGATCTACAGATTCAATGCAATCCCCATCAAAATACCAATCCAATTCTTCAAAGAGTTAGACAGAACAATTTTCAAATTCATCTGGAATAACAAAAAACCCAGGATAGCTAAAACTATCCTCAACAATAAAAGGACTTCAGGGGGAATCACTATCCCTGAACTCAAGTAGTATTACAGAGCAATAGTGATAAAAACTGCATGGTATTGGTACAGAGACAGATCGACCAATGGAACAGAATTGAAGACCCAGAAATGAACCCACACACCTATGGGCACTTGCTTTTTGACAAAGGAGCCAAAACCATCCAATGGAAAAAAGATAGCATTTTCAGCAAATGGTGCTGGTTCAACTGGAGGTCAACATGTAGAAGAATGCAGATCGATCCATGCTTATCACCCTGTACAAAGCTTAAGTCCAAGTGGATCAAGGACCTCCACATCAAACCAGACACACTCAAACTAATAGAAGAAAAACTACGGAAGCACCTGGAACACATGGGCACTGGAAAAAATTTCCTGAACAAAACACCAATGGCTTATGCTCTAAAATCAAGAATCGACAAATGGGATCTCATAAAACTGCAAAGCTTCTGTAAGGCAAAGGACACTGTGGTTAGGATAAAACGGCAACCGACAGATTGGGAAAAGATCTTTACCAATCCTACAACAGATAGAGGGCTTATATCCAAAATATACAAAGAACTCAAGAAGTTAGACTGCAGGGAGACAAATAACCCTATTAAAAAATGGGGTTCATAGCTAAACAAAGAATTCACAGCTGAGGAATGCTGAATGGCTGAGAAACACCTAAAGAAATGTTCAACATCTTTAGTCATAAGGGAAATGCAAATCAAAACAACCCTGAGATTTCACCTCACACCAGTGAGAATGGCTAAGATCAAAAACTCAGGTGACAGCAGATGCTGGCGAGGATGTGGAGAAAGAGGAACACTCCTCCATTGTTGGTGGGATTGCGGACTGGTACAACCCTTCTGGAATTCAGTCTGGAGGTTCCTCAGAAAATTGGACATTGAACTGCCTGAGGATCCAGCTACACCTCTCTTGGGCATATACCCAAAAGATGCCCCAACATATAAAAAAGTCACGTGCTCCACTATGTTCATCGCAGCCTTATTTATAATAGCCAGAAGCTGAAAAAAACCCACATGCCCTTCAACAGAGGAATGGATACAGAAAATGTGGTACATCTACACAATGGAATATTACTCAGCTATCAAAAACAATGACTTTATGAAATTCGTAGGCAAATGGTTGGAACTAGAAAATATCATCCTGAATGAGCTAACCCAATCACAGAAAGACATATATGGTATGCACTCATTGATAAGTGGCTATTAGCCCAAATGCTTGAATTACCCTAGATGCCTAGAACAAATGAAACTCAAGACGGATGATCAAAATGTGAATGCTTCACTCCTTCTTTAAGAGGGGAACAAGAATACCCTTGGCAGGGAATAGAGAGGCAAAGATTAAAACAGAGACTGAAGGAACACCCATTCAGAGCCTGCCCCACATGTGGCCCATACATATACATCCATCCAACTAGACAAGATGGATGAAGCAAAGAAGTGCAGGCTGACAGGAGCCGGATGTAGATCGCCCCTGAGAGACACAGCCAGATTTCAGCAAATACAGAGGCGAATGCCAGCAGCAAACCACTGAACTGAGAATAGGACCCCCGTTGAAGGAATCAGAGAAAGAACTGGAAGAGCTTGAAGGGGCTCGAGACCCCATATGTACAACAATGCCAAGCAACCAGAGCTTCCAGGGACTAAGCCACTACCTAAAGACTATACATGGACTGACCCTGGACTCTGACCCCATAGGTAGCAATGAATATCCTAGTAAGAGCACCAGTGGAAGGGGAAGCCCTGGGTCCTGCTAAGACTGAACCCCCAGTGAACTAGATTGTTGGGGGGAGGGCGGCAATGGGGGGAGGATGGGGAGGGGAACACCCAGAAAGGAGGGGAGGGGGAGGGATTCGGGGGATGTTTGCCCGGAAACCGGGAAAGGGAATAACACTCGAAATGTAAATAAGAAATACTCAAGTTAATAAAAAAAAAAACCACTATAAGAAGATATCCGATATTTTGATGAGGAATGTGTGTGTTTGTATGTGTGTTGTATGGATGGATGTATTTATATATTTATAGTTGGTCGTGGTGGGTAATATTATCAACAAAGTCATGGCATGGCTTTCCCAGGAACTGAGGACACTGGCAACAATTCTTTTTCATCCCCACAATGTATCTTTAGCTTTTCTAAGTTGGGTTGCTGATTGACAGTTCACTAAGCAACGCTTTGCTTAATAGAGATGAAGCCAGTGGTCATATCATCGGTGATAACTAGATGCTCTACCACCGCAAAGCAAGTCTGTGGCATCTTTATCATTTCTCGGTCATGGTTCTTGGTCTAGTTTCATAGATTCAATCACATCATGTTAACAATTTCTCAAACCTCATTCAAGTAACAGATAGGCATATCAAACAGCCAATATCTTGTTTTCTGCATTTGATGTTTTTGTTAAATGAAGTGTGGCCCATTATCTGAGTGACAGGAAGTCTGTGAAATGCAAGGTTTGTTTGTTTGTTTTATTCCACGGTGTACGAAATGGCATTCATGTGTGTTTTATGTGTAACACTCCCTGTTCTGAACAAAGGACATTGTTTGCTTACTCAGTTGTAAGGTTATTTGCTTTAAAGAAACCCTACATGATATACACAAAGAACTGACCCTCAATGAAATTTCAGAATGGAATCTGTCTTAGTGTTTTATTGCTGTGAATAGACACATAACCAAGGCAACTCTTATAAAGACAAATATTTAATTAGGGCTGGCTTGCAGTTTTAGAGTTAAAAGTCTATTATCATCATGGTGGGAAGCACGGCATCACACAGGCAGACATGCTGCTGGAGGAAGATGCTGAAGTGTTCTACATCTTCATCTGAAGGCAGGCAGGAGGAGACTTTCTTCTGCAGGCAGTTAGGAGGAAACACAAATTCCACACTGAACAGAGCTTAAGCATAGAAGATCTCAAAGCTCATCTGCACAGTGATATACTTCCTCTAAGAAGGCCACACCTTCTAATAGTGCCATTCCTCATGGGTCAAGCATTCAAATCCATGAGTGTCTGGAGGCCAAACCTATTCAAATCACAACAGGATGTGTACAGAAATGTGATATTATAAAGAGCCCTATCATCACTCTTTGGGAGAAACAACATCAATTATTTTCACCCACCTGTATTTATAACTTTTGTCATATAATGTAGAGGTCCTTCCCTCTTCAATGGGCTTCTTCCTTTGTGTGACTGACACAATACATGGACTTCCACAACTCTGATATCACTTTGTCTTCTGCTGTTGCCATGAGAAAGTTTGCACTGTCTCTCTCCTATTGGCCCCAGGAGAAGGCTCAGTGTCAGAAGAGATTTAAGTCCACAGATTCATGAGTGAGCTGCACATCACATTGCAGAGGATTAGGTAACTCCAGCAAACAGTTAACTGACATTTGAAACATTTAAGGGAATGCAGTTGCCTAAATGTAGCTACCTTCAGAAGGGATGGTGTCTATGCTGGCTCCAGAAACATGTCCAAAGGTGAATTTGTAGCCATCCATGACACAGTATAGCTGACACTAGGTGAACTATCCCTGCATAATTCTCTTTGTCCTTCCCAGCCCCTTGTTACACATCCTAAACCATACCCAGAGCTCTTGCAGTAAAAATAGAAATATTATTCAGTAGCAGTCATAATTGTATCAGCACAGGGAAAAATACAAGAATACAAAAAGTCTACAGCTTTGTTGATCAAGGTTTTTCTGTAGGTTGATGTCTATATGCAAGTGAGGGCTGGCACAAGTTAGGTGAAGGCCATGGTTGGACTGTAAAATAACAAGGCAGGGACAAAGCTTTTGTAAAGCTAGAGAGAAAGGGAAGGAGGAGGAGAACCAAGATGGAGATGGAGAAGGATGACGCAGAACCGGGTGGTCCTGAATTGCCAAGGTAGTTATGTATATTTCTTAAGGACTGGATTTCTGTAGGCAAATTTATCTTATGTATGTGGGCAGTTTATATCCTTATCAACTGATTGTAAGTTTATCGTGTGGTTGTATTGTGGACTGAGAATTTAACATATAAATCTGAATGATAAATTACAGTTTATTGAATGGTTTCACTGGGTTGTTGGGAGTGTGGGCAGAGTCTATGTCAGGGAGCCGTGATAGGGCAGCCCATGCTGGATTTCTAGAGCCCTGATTTTACAGTGTAGTTGGAACCAGAGAATTCAAGGCTGGCAGAGAGCCAGTGGAAGAGATACTAATGAGAGATAAATTATAGTTAGTTTCATTTGGCCCCATGAGTACCAGAACTAACACTAGAGACCATTATGACAAGGTGCCATGCTGGAACAGCTTGTGGACCACCTGGGTCAGAGAGTACTTGAATGCAGCATAGAGTCACTGAGATAGAGTGCCATGTGGCCCCATGGGTGCTGGTGCTAGCACTGATTAAGAGGCTACAATATTTCTTAATATTTACTCACACATCTTTCCATACCCAAAGAAGAGACCATTTTGATCAATATTTCTTGATTAGGGACTTATATCTGCCTTGTTGGGGAGCTTGCTTAAAACGAGCGTATTTTGGTTCTATACAGGAGTCCCTTCCTGTAAAATCTAAGAGATGGACCTAGAAATGTCAGTATTCTAATGCCTTCCTCCTGGCTAAGAGCCCATAGTAAGAAGAATCTACATTAGATGGTGCATTTGTGCAGATGCTCAACAGGGTTTAAAGGTGAGGCTGGTACAAACAGGAACTGTCGAGAGAGATGTTGAAAGGCAGAATTTGAATGTTACAGGATTCAGTGTGAAAGAAAGAGAAGTGGGAATCATACAGAAAAAAAATACTGTAATGTCTCACATGAACATTAGAATTCATGTGACAAAAGCAGAACAGAATTACTGATGTTTGTTTACTCATTAAACAATTCTTTAGCATTTACTATGAGCCAACCTCTAACCTGAATTCTTTACAAACATAACAATCATAGCAACATTATGAGATACACATGGATGTCATTACTTCATAACACAAGCTAATTGTACTTAACAAGCTGACATTCCTTGGAATAACAAGAATAATTTCCTGTTGCAAAACAATAACAAAATTTCTAACTTCTGCTTCAAATCAGGTAACATTATTGTTTTCATTGTTATTATTAGTTTGTTTACATGTATACATGCTTACATGTATTTGCATAACTAGAGTTTTGGGTACTTAGTGGGTTCTTATTTCTACCACCCATTCCAACCTTATCCCCTTCACCCCTACCCCAACACTAGGTAGGAGGGAAAGAAGGCTAAATGGAAAAGCAGTCATTGATATCATTAAACTACAACCTGCTGATTAAGAGCACCAAATTCCCTGGTATAATTTTGATCTTCCTTGTCAGAAGAGGTCGACCTAGCAACCAGCAACCAGCAACCAACCAGCAACAAGCAACCAGCAACCAGCAACCAGCAACCAGCAACCAGCAACCAGCAACCAGCAACCAGCAACCAGCAACCAGCAACCAACAACCAGCAACCAGCAACCAGCAACCAGCAACCAGCAACCAGCAGCCAGCAACCAGCAACCAGCAACCAGCAACCAGCAACCAGCAACCAGCAACCAGCAGGCAGCAACCAACAACCAGCAACCAGCAACCAGCAACCAGCAACCAGCAACCAGCAACCAGCAACCAGCAACCAGCAACCAGCAACCAGCAACCAGCAACCAGCAGGCAGCAACCAACAACCAGCAGCTGGCAGCCAGCAGCCAGCAGCCAGCAGCCAGCAGCCAGCAGCCAGCAACCAGCAACCAGCAACCAGCAGCCAGCAACAGCATGAACAGCAGCACTCACAACAGGCTACAGCTCTTCTCTGGGCTCTAACATTTTTATACCCTTTCAAGGGTCTCCAGAATTCCAAATGCCATACAGTTGCAAAAATTATCCAAAGCTGGCAAAGCTATGCCCCTGCCAGAGAATGGGGCAAATGATGTGCTACTGTGAAGCAGCCCCATATACCACACGATGGATTGAAATAAAACCACATTCCTATAACATTTCTATGTCTTTAAAGAAACCAAACTTCTTACTACCTACTTGAGTACACAAAGAGCTATGGTACAATCCTGCACATGATCCATGATAGAAAGTTTGCTGTAATATTAGGTTGAGTAAGTTTGGCCTTGCTTGTTTCTTTGTACAGAACTGTAGATTGAACCCGGGAGAAGTACTGTGCCACCAAACTATTCCTCCAGCCACAAAATAAACCAATTTTACTATAGTAAAGAAGATGCCTGTTCCCGAAGAAGGAAGATGTTCTTCATTCTCTTTGCAAAAGTGTGACTGGAAAGTCCTTTTCATTCAGTGGGAAGACCCTGGGATTCTGTCTGGATACAAAGCAGGCACACAGGCCTATAGTACACACACTATGTACTATTTCCAAAGCTTCATACAGAATTTGATGGTGTTTTCCATGCTCAATTTTCATATTGAGAACCAAAAGACTATATAAAATAAATATTTGGTAGATGCTTTCTCTTCTTGCTAAAGTAGTAGAGTTATTTTTTTCTGTATATAGTGTCTGCAAATTATTCCTAATCTTCTACATATCTAGAAATCTGTACAGGTTGTACTGTGTGAAAAAGCCTACAAATATAATCATTTTCATCCACATTTTTTGTTTTACAGAAAACTTCTCCCTGTTTAAATCTCTCTTAGTGATAATTATCTAAGAACACAAAATTTATATAAGTATTAATGTCTAGATTTATCCTGGTAAAATAATCAACTGAGAAAACCCACCAAATTTTAAGTAGATTTTTAAGTAACTTAGCCAAATACTTCTCTAATATTTTCAGAAAAATACCCACAGGATTTCTCCCAGTAATGAATGATCTGTGTCTTTTATTTTAAGAAAAATTTAATCACATGTATTTACTTGTTTGTTTACTTGTTTATTGTATGTAGATGTGGGTGTGCATGGGCACCATGTCATGGCTTCTGTGTGGAGATCTGAGGACAATTTGAAAGGAACCAATTTCTTCCTTCTATTCTATGGGAACCTGGAATTGACCCTGGGTTGCCAGGCTTAGTGGTAAGTGACTTTATGCCCTCAGATATCTTCTTGGCCTCCCATCTCCTGGGTTTTATATTCATCCAGCAAATGCTAAAGAGGAAATGAGTAAAAGTTCCAGTTTTATTTCACAATAACCTAAAGAGAGAATGTTGAAAGCAAAGTTGGAGAGGTGGCTCAGTAGTTAAGAGCACTTGCTATTTTTTGAAGAGGACCAGAGTTCAGTTCCCAGTGTTCCTATGGCAGGCAATATACCACCTGTAATTAGTAGTCAATCATCTGTAACTAGTTCTAAGATGGGTCTGATACCTTTTCTAGCCTTTTGGGGCATGGCTTATCTGTAGTGCACTTACATGCAGGCAAAGTATGTGTATATAAAATTTAATGAGAAAAGAAATATCATTGAGAGCTTCTTGACTATTTTGGAATCCATGATTGGCACAATGTGGTGACTTTAAATTGTACAAGTTTATTAAACATTTTATAGTATAAACTATGAGATAGAGGTTCCTTGATGAAGGAAATAATAAACATTTTAAAAGGCAAAGTTAATTAACATGATTCGTGATTATACATTGAAATCATCACATTGATCTGAAAATATGTGAAGTTAAATAAAGTTAAATAAACTTAAAGTAGTGGGGGAATGAAATTCATTCCAACTTAACAGAAAAAAGCTTATTAGAGGAAATCAGGCTTGTTTTATATCTGTAGTCAGTTTACTTCCTCTAGAGGTTGCTATGAATGTGAGTGAAAAATGGTTTGCATTGATTCCTCTCTACCCGGTCCTTATCTTCTTTGTCCTGTGTACTTACAGATTCATTCCTTGCTCTTCCTCCTTTCTGTCTGTGTCACAGGGAGCCTGACCCCTGCAATGCCGTTTTCCAAGGTTTGTGAGTGTTAGCTTCTGGCTGGATTTGGTCTAAAGGGACAACTGGCATAGATATGTAGACAAGGAACAATGGAGACATGGGAGAAAACAGGGTATTTTCTTCTCTTTCTTTCTATGTTAGTAATTCTTATAGAAGTTGTCGTAAAGTCAATAAAACAAGTAGACCAGATGGCCTGAGCATAGAGATGTGGTAAATTACTGGCTCCATTCCTTTCAACCCTTTAGATCTGGATTTGGTAGCTGCTTCTGCTGTTGCAAGTTCCTGCATCTGTGCTTTCCTTTGTTCCTTACTTGGCTTGTATTGGTTGACTCTTCTCATTGCTGTGACCAAAACACCTGACAGAAAGCAACCTGAGAGGGGAAGGATTTGTTTTGGCCCAAGTTCCAGGCAACAGGCAGGGAAGGTGGGATATCTGGACTGGCTCCTATTCATGGGTGTAGCTCAAGGCTGTTTGCTCACATTTCATTGATCAGAAAGTAGAAAGAGAAAAACCACAACTCAGCTGGCTCCCCTCTTCCCTCTTTATTAACTCCAACACTCATTGCTTAATACCACCCACATTCAGAGCATGCCTCTCCCCTGAGGCAATCCTCTCTGGACATGCCTGAATCCACATGCACACAAGTGCCTCACTGAGGTCCTGATCTATTCTCAGTCCAATTAGGCTAACACTCAAAATTGATCATGCGGAGTTGATATCTCACGTTTAATACACTGTGCATAATTTGTGTCTTTTAAATATAACCATGAAGAAACCCAAAAACACACAATATATTATACACTAATGGTCATGGCCACATATGCATTACATGGTAACAACATCTGGAAATGAAATGAACAATAATTCCATTGATTCTTTACAAACTATCAAAACATTGGGGGAAGACTTTACACAGATTATATGACTAATAAGTCCCAGATTCACTTTAAAAATATCTAGTGTATAGATGTAAAATAGCAATAGTAAGTTTTAAAAGACCAGGTTGATATAGTTTTGCATAATTAGGAATATACAGTAATTTCTAGGTTACTGAGGACCAGAACAAGAACACATTTATACTACTCCACCTGCTTACTGTAGGTGTCAGATAAATAAAGCACCAGCAGAAACTCTGTTTTTTCATAAGCTAACTTTATCACAGGGAATACCAAAAGCAGAGGCCCCTGTCTCGGGCAGCATTGATGCTGTGTCAAGGGAATCAGAAACACAGAGCATACATGATTCATTCAACAAAAGCGTATACAACCCACGGAGAGAGGTCGTGACTACAGGAGCTGTTGAGAATGAACGCAGGCTTTTCACTTATAATAGACAGCATGGCATTAACAAAACTTTCAATTATCTGAGACTCCATTAGGTGAAAGTTTCATGAAAGTAAAACCATTTCAATTTTACTCCCTTTATTCCACAAATACCTATGTCTGCCTCTCAAGGGATGCTCAATGAATATGTGTTGGGCAGATAATAAATAAAGAATGCTGCTGTTTTAATTTTAATGTCTCAGGTGTTTAATGACAATGTAGATTGCTAATTTATTAAAGATGTCATTTAAATTAGTCTACATGAATAAAATTCCAATCCAGTCTGAGAGGCTATTAAGAAGGTTGAATCATCACCGTGACGTCTCTTTCAAATACAGCATAACTAACCCTCATGGGTCAATAGAACTAGCAGGGACAGTAAGACCCTCTACCAGATAAAGAGTTCTTCCACTTGTTCGTTATCAGGATATAGATATAGATATATAGATATTACATATTAAATGTAACATGTATAACATATATATCATGTATGTGTTATATATATATATATATGAGATGGATAGATAGATAGATAGATAGATAGATAGATAGATAGATAGATAGATAATAGTTTCCCTGTTCAAGATTTTTCTCCTTGTTTTTCCTTGTGTGAAAAGTTTGTGAATGACAATGTTATAAAATACTTTTACAGTTTCTACAGGCAGACATTTCCTTTGGTCGTTTACACGAGAGTCAGGCATCCCTGTAGTTTGACTAAGCACACGTGCCTGAAAAAGCCCAAAAGATATAATAGGAAACTGACTCAGTCCCTGCCAGTTTCATTCTTTTCAAGGAATGAACTCAGAACCAACCCTTAAAGCAAGAGCTTCCAAACAACATCCCCTACCAATTAATCTAATTCCCTTCTCATAAAAGGGAAAGAAACGTCAGCCCCATAACCTTGAAGAGACTGACACATTACCAGAACCAATAAAACTTAATAGTTCTTGAAACGGGGCCAGATTCTAAACATTGGTCTTTCTTTTTTCTTTGCTGTAATAACCACCTAATTTCTACTCAAATATTTGGTAGAACACTACAACCAGACTGTGCTGATGCTCCTTATGAGTGGCTTGATTAAACACCAGCATAGCAGAAGCAGACACATATCTGCAAACAAAATTCATGCAACAAAGCTAGTAGACAGAATTGGAAAGCCCTGGAAGGTGTTTTGCTTGGGGTTTTACATGCTGTCTATCATCGTGCTACCTGCTGAAGCTACCATTTGGAAGGGAGGGTAATGGAACAAATTATTTGAGGCTCTGCCAGTAGCACAAATACACAATATTCTTCTTTCTCCTCTAGCTCCTTGCCTGAGACAGGCAAACATCAGGATCTACCCAGCTGTGCTCCCTGGGAGGAGACCTCTTTCTATAATCAACTGCAAAAGAAACAGTCCCTTGCTTCTAGAACATCAAACACAAAGAGGCTGCTTTTCTACAGAAAATAAATAAGCAGATATCAAAGATTTATAGAAATTTTGATTAAGAAACTCCATCTTCCTACGCAGCCCTGCTGACAGGTGCCACCGCTAGAGAGAAGTGATGGGGCTTGATTTTTGCCTGTGGGTCTTCCGTTATTAATTTAGACACTGCAATCATAAACTGCCAAAATAATGATCATTTTATGAACCTAGTCTTTTAAATAAAAAACCTCAATCACAGAAGAACATGAAGATATTTGTATTATTCAGCATTTTTTTTCAAGAGCAGAGTTTAGATTCCTTAGAGAAATTGGAAAATGAAGTGACGCCTAATCAAAAAGTGCTTGTTCGGGTGAAATATCAAAGGAAAAGATTTCCTTGCTCAAGGTCATTATAGCACATTTTATCACAATAAAATGATTGCCCAGGAAAGAAAACAAATCTTGAGAATAATTGTTATTGTTTCTTCATTTAAGTTTAAGGAGCTAATGAATTAGTAAATAGGAAACAAATCTCAAAATGGTAACTATGGCAATATGGGCATACTTCCAATCAAGGACACCTAGCAACAAACATACTAAAAAGTAAAATTTGTGAAAATAACTGCATGGAAGAGAAAAACCTGTTCAGCAAATGCCGGGCTCTGGAACTGAAATCACGTGACTGCAGTGGCTCTCCATCTCCATTTCCACTTTGATACAATGTGTACATTTTACCCAGAAGGTTTTCTTCTCCCTCTGCTTTGAGCTTCATCTTTACTTCTGGATCCTACAGGACATAGCAAGCAGATCTTCTGAAAATAAATTAGATTGTGTTATGGAAGGTATAAGACCTTACGAATGAAATGGTTCAGGTAGAAATTTTGAAGACGATATTTTCCAGTTTGAACACTTCACCTCTGGTTATATAACATGCATGCACTAACACACGCACACGCATATGCACATGTACAGGCACACGCACACACACTCCAAATTCTTCTATTTCCCTGATATAAGACCCTGTATACTTTATTGATTTACTATCAACAAGAAGACAGGACTCATAGCCCCTTGTCCTAATTACCTACTAAGATTAAAACACAATCCAGACATGAAAAACAAAACCGGTTTCCCATGCATAAACCTCCTATCGTCATAACCCCCCTTCTTGTATGAGGATGTCCCCCCACCCAACCACCAACCCCTTCCTGCCTCCCCACCCTGACTTTCCCCTACACTGGAGAGTCCAGCCTTGGCAGGACCCAGGGCTTCTCTTCCCATTGGTGCCTAACAAGGCTATCCTCTGCTACATATGGAGCTGAAGTCATGGGTCTGTTCATGTGTACTCTTCGGGTGGTGGTTTTAGTCCCTGGGAGCTCTGGTTGGTTGGTATTGCTGTTCTTATGGGGTTGTAAGCCCCTTCAGTTCCTTCAATCCTTTTGCTAACTCCGCCAATGGGGACCCCATTCTCTGTCCAATGGTTGGCTGCTAGAATTTGCCTCTGTATTAAAAGACAGCATTTTTTTTTCAGCATACACCTTTAATCCCAGCACTCAGGAGGCAGAGGCAGGGGGATCACTATGAATTCCAGGTGAGACTGGTCTTCAGAGAGAGTTGTAGGATAGCCCAGGCTACACACAGAAACCTTGCCCAGAAAAACAAATTCTAGTTTTAATGCTATGAATTAAAATAAGCTTGGAAGAAGAAACTTATGAATTACTCATCTAGGAATCTATCTTTTTTTCATTTGTAATGGAGCCCTCATAGCAGGACTTACTTATAGGGTTATTGTGAATGCTTTATTTACCACAATAAGATTTTAGATGTGGAAACATGTCAAGAACATAATCTTGTGAACTATTTTTATTTTTAAGAGTTATGTTTATGAGCTAGAAATGTTCTCTCTGCTGTCTCGATTTCATAATGTTGATGGTTACTTGGTAGACTGGCCACTAGAGTACAAAAATCAGAAATTACCCAGTGGTGCACAATGTGACAATAAAGATTTGCCTGGCAACATGTGCACAATGACGTAATAGTGGCATGGAGGTCATGCAGTCACTTTGGACTTGAGACCTGTACCACGGAATGAAATGCATGATTGGTTCTGTAAACCCAGTCAAAAGCTCATGGGTTAGCAGATTACAGACCATAAAGAGGAAGCCACCACTGTTATTTTGATAAAATGGAAATATTGCCAAAGTGCTTTCTGAAAATATATGTTTATCCTGATAGCTTGCTGCAGCTCTCCGTCTTGGTGAATGCAGACACTCTCAGCTGGCCCAAGTATTGATAATAAGTGTCTGAGTGTTGTTCCTAAGTGAGTCATCAGGGTCACCCTTTCCAAGGCTCAGAAGACATCTTGAAGAAAGGATGAGAGGAATATTAGAGCTGGGTGGTAAGGACAAGTGCCTGAAACATTTCCCTTGGAAGTGACATGGTGTTATCCTCACAAACTCACAGCAGCTGTGGTGATCTGCACAAGGACCCGCACAAGATCAAACCTGTTAGCCTTCCATTGTAATGAGGGAGGGGGTGGGAAGATCCCAACCCTAGCTGGGGTGTATTGAAATTTGATCATTATTGGGTGAAGAATATCTTCATTGGTGTAGAGACTTGTAAGTTCTCCAACAAACAACTGCCAGCAACTCTAACAAAATTCAGTGAGTGGGAAAAAGAAAGATAAGAAAGCAAGAGGGGAACTTGTTGGAAATGAAGAGAGAGAAGAAGGGACAGGAGAGAGGGATGTGAGCATATATTTTCAAGACATTCTATATCCATATAATTCCCCCTACAGTTTGTAGTGATATGATTGTCACTAATTGCTTGTTGACTAAAAGTCACCAAGTGTCTGTAACAAGTCATGCTAGCTGAACTACAACCTCGCTCAGCAGTGTTTAGGTGTCACTTTTTGATTGCACAGACCCCAGGAGGCGCCATGTCAAATGTCATTGCCTAATGTTGAATTTCTCAACTAATTAAAATCTAACCATAAGTTCAATAACAATTCACACATATAGCAATGCTCCCTTATGAAGAACTTCGTAAACCCTGGGTGTTCCTTTCACATCATCAGATGCTTTTAGGTTTTGTGTTAAATTTAAATGAGTGATTTCTCTCTGTAGATTTCTACAATACGCTGAAGAATGGCGTTCATGCCGTAACGATGTTTTGTTCACTGATTGCTTTAGTTGATTGCTAGTGTGATAAAATACTCTGAAAAGAAACGTAAGGAAGGAGTGGTTTATGTTGGTTCAGTTTGAGGTGACAGCCTATCAAAGCAGGGGATTCATAGCAGCAGGAGCCTAAGGCAGCTGATCACAGTATATCCTCAGTCAAGAGCAAAGACCAATGCATGCGGGTGCTCAGCTAGCTTTCTCCTTCTTAGGCCCAGAAAATGGCGCTGCTCCCTTTAGCCTCTTCCCACCTCTGTTAACCAAAGACAATTCTCAAAGGCGTGATGGAAAGCTAAACTGTCCCTCACAGTTATGCCTGCAGGTGTTTTCTAGGTAATTCCAGAGCAAGCTGACAATACACAGTAACCATCAGCCTGATTCCTAGAGCGTGGCCCACACTTTTTTGTTAAGTCATCAGTATTTGAAGTCTGAAATTATGATTGACATTTTCAAAGCTTCTTGGTTTTGTGATTAGTATTGAAGTGACTGCATGTTCGCTCTAAAGTTAGGAATAAGGAAGCAAATTCTATTATCTATGCATACAGCTCAGAATCTGGGGTGCAGGGGATGGAATTAGTAATAGAACATGGTGTTATATCTAACCAAATAAATGATCATTCAACAAAAATAAAGGGGCCTACATAAGTGTCCAAAGCTTATTGACTAGGCTGTAACAGGAAACCTCCAGAAAGCAGAGAATCAATTCTCAGGCAAGGTCCATAGTATCTCCACAAAGCAGGAAGGTGCTGAAGTCCTTATAAGATTGTCTGAGGAATAAGAGGGAAGCTATGTCTTGATGTGTGTCTAATCCAAGACATTTTTCTAAACCTCAACTCCAAGTCTCTACTTCTTTCCTAGTAATTAACTCAGGCTTTGGAACTAAACTTAAGCATCACTGCCTTAAAGGAACCTTTCTTCATGCTCCAAACTGCATCAGGAGGTGAACTATATGTTCTCTAGGTTTTCCATTGTTCCCAACACTCACGACAGTGAATTTTATTATTGAAAATTAATTATTTGTGTATCACTTGCCTAACAATTAGATACTCTGTTGGGCTTAGCTATTCAGGAGGCAAGAAAAATGTGTCCCCCTTTCCCTGGTTAATAGGAAATAGCCAATATTTATTGATTAATCAGTATATGGAGATCAGATCTCAAGACTGACAGTTCTTAGGACCTACAGTGTTAGAGGTAAACAAGACATTAAATTTCAATCTTCAATCTCTATTCCTTTTTTTATTGATTATTTTATTTATTTACATTTCAAATGTTCCCTTTCCTCTTTTCCCTTCTGCAAACCCCCTATCCAATCCCCTCCCTCCTGCTTCTATGAGGGTGTTCTCCCATCCTACCCACTCTCACTTCACCAGCCTACCATCCCCCTATGCTGGGGCATCTCGCCTCCACCGGGCCAAGGGCTTCTCCTCCCCTTGACACTAGATAAGGCCATCCTCTGCTACACACGCAGCTGGAGCCATTGGTCCGTCCATGTGTATTCTTTGGTTGGTGGTTTAGTTCTGGGGAGCTCGGGTGTGTGTGTGTGTGTGTGTGTGTGTGTGTGTGTGTGTGTGTGTGGTCCAGTTAGTTGATATTATTGTTCTTCCTATGGGGTAGCAATCCCTTTCTCAATCTCTATTCTGATATCATAACCTTGAAGGCCTTAGTTGATGACCAGCTGATTGCCTCTTGAAGACTTTCAATGACAGTCACTAAGTGACCTGTGAGACTTGAATCTACCATTCATTACTTGTTAGAATTCCTTCTGTCTAATTTCTCCTATAACTCATATCCACATGAAAGTTCCAATCTCAGGAACACAAATCAAGAATGAAAGACATTCCTTTATCTACACATGAGTTCCCAAATATGGTACGACAGCCAACATACACTCCAAGTAGTCGGCTTTCCCTAGGCTTAAATAAGTCATTGATAGTTCTAGCTTTTCCTCATATAATATGGCTTTGTTTCTACTTATATTTGCCATTTCTTTATCCAGATTGTCCCAATTCACATCAGGGTCTCACAACACAAGGCTAAATGTGGTGTGATCCAGGCAAAGTGAAAGCTTTATCGTTCTTAAGTTTAGACCCTGACATTTTGCCAAGATAACTGCATTGTGACTGAAATCTTATTTACATTATAAAGTTGAGGTCTATTGGGCTTGGTGCATATTTAACAAAGCTGTGAGATATCCTTGAAATTTTTGAGCATTTTTTTTATATTTTACCTTGTTGTCTGGTAAGGCTGGTGTAAGTATGTGAAGTGCCTTTAAAAAAAGCTTCTGCCATAACTACCACAGTAAGAGATATATGAGTGTTTTTCACTCCCTTTTCATTTTTCTCACCCTTTCTTTCTGGTTACTTTCAATTGCTTCAAGAGAAAATTAAACTGGGTCTGCTACAGACACAGGACTATTATTTCTACGCTATTAACATTTTTTGAGGAGACAAACATCTGTCCATCCCAGACAAAGCACCAATGGCAGACCAAAGAAGCCATTTCACTTGAGTCTTGCTTGGTGAGCCAATGAGTTTACTAGGTTCACTTACAAGAGCATGGCGAGCTGCTGCCTACAGGAACACGAGCAGCTTTCAAGAAGCTGTACCACTGTGGGGGGAAATGTCTCCTCCATCCTAATAACCAGGAGCTGCTCATTTCTCTTCAGGGAGGGGGCTTGTGAGCTCCTCCGCCCACCTGTGCTATGATGGAACATTAAGGGATAGAAAATTATTAAGGTTATGGTTAATCACAACAACTGAAAAGGATAACTACGCTGGGTCCTGGGACAGTACTTCACAATTCCAAATGACTGAGTTCTAACAATTGCTTTGCTCTACAAAAGTCAAATTTTTATATTTACACTGCCACAACATCTGGGCTTTTGAAACCAAGCTGGTATTAACTTTTACATTCCTGTGACTGCATACTTAACAAAGGTAACTGATAAGCAAACAGATTTACTTTGGATTATGGTTTTAGAAGGATGTCAGGCTATCACAGCACTGAAGGGAGAGTGAGTTCACAGAAGCAAGAGGGTATTGCATGTCAGGATCTTCTCAAACTTTGGGAGACAGGAATAAAAAGACTTAGAATGGTACCTGGGGCAGCCATAACTATCCAAAGTCCACCTCTAGGGACCCACTACAGTTAAGCCCACCTCCCAAAAGCCCTATAGCCTTCAAAATAATATATACAAGCTGGACACTAAGCATTTAAAACAAAGCTTGGGAGAGACATTTCAGACCCACACCATTACAAAGTTCAGGAAAGATGCAGTACATCAAGTCTCTGGCTCCTGGCATATAGCCATGTTGGGTCATTGACTTTCAGTACCACTAGGGATCCATCACATGACTCGCCTTTTCTTACCAAGTCCTCAGATCTCTGAGCACAAAGAACAGTCCACCATATTCATGGCTCACCTCTTGGCAAGTTATAAAGTGTGAACTGTCCCTGGAAAATAGTTCATCTTTTTCTAAGCTGGAAAATGGCCACGGTTCTCTAGTCAGAACTAGACTCTAGAGGCCTATGCTTTCTTTTACTAAGTTCCTGTGGCTTAAATTCTTTTGCTTCTGTTTGTTCATAAATCATGAGTGCTAGGATAGGTAATTTTGATGGTCAATCTGATTAGATTAATAAATGCAAAGCACCTCTCTGGCTGTGTCTGTGAGAGTGCGCTCCTTCTTGGGTTGCCTACTTCTCTCTGCTTCCTAACCCACAACCTGAGCTGGTCTGCTAGGTCACACTCCTTGTGCCACAGAGGAATGGCACCTCTGAAACCATCCAGCAAAAAAAAATCTTTCTTCCTTTGATTTTCCTTTGGGATCCATTAGTCAGAGAGATGTGAAAGTACAGCACATCCGAATGAGTATAGTTTTGTCTATCTCTTGAATTATTAGTTTAGTTATAGCAAAATAATGCAGACACATACTTTAAAAAGTCAAGTAGCTTATACAAAGCTAGTCTGGATCAGCAACGTCACCATCTTTAACTCTCAGTTATTTCTGTATTACCACAACCTATTTATAAACACGACAGTGCACACCTGTGTCTCCCTCAATTCTTTCCCATGATCTAATGCAGGGAGAAGCCTGGATTCTGTTTCCAGACCACTATTGTTCTCTCTCTAATTTTCATTTCCTTTTTTCATCCGCTGTCTCTTGATGCCTCTGGAAATACTGCCTCTCATATGCTTGCATGTTCAGAGTTCTGTCTCCTTGGCTATAGCTTGCCAGAGTGTTTTCTTGCTTAGGAGACATTTCCATGTAGGAGAGCCCTGTTGTTTCCAGGATACTGTCATATCTTCCTAGGGTTAAATTGCAACTTGTTTTCAAGTTTTACTCTTTGTTTTATCAGAAACGTTTCCTCTGAATTTCCCTTTTCTGTTTTTTCCTTCTGATCTGTCACATTGGAGAGTTCATATGAAGGACTTTTTTCCCTGACAGGAATTTTTTAAGATGTGGTTTAAATAGAACTGAAAAATGTGGGTTGCAAAGGCTGTGGACCAACAGCTCCTGTGATGGATGAGTGATTTTGGAGCCTTCCTCTGTCACCTGAAGTGCCCTCAAGACACGTTTTGTAAGCTTTTTGCTTAAGAACTGGCTTTTGACCCATGACAGGAGCCATCTAGTCTCTGGCAAAAGCAGTCTTGATCAGCATTCTGAGAACCAAAAAGGGAGAGAGCATTGGCCAGAGGACTTCCAGGACTGAACCCAGATTGTCTTTCCAGTTCAAGGTCACATCCAGCTCTTGTGGAGATTAGGTTCATTTGTTTGGTTTTGTCTTGTTTTGTTTCACTTGTTTTGTTTTTCAGTACTGGGGATTAAGCTTAGGAACTCACATATTCTATGCCACATAAACTTTCTATTACTGAGCTATAACAGTCCCAAGCTCCTGATTTTAGAAATTTTTTCAGTTGATATTCTCCATAACAACAACATGAGAAAGAAATTTCTCCCCTGCTGGGTGGTCACAAAATTCTGAGACAGATTTGAGATAGTGGCCTGGGCACCTACCTATCTGCTCCTTAACTGGAGCTTTCCCCCATTCCTCCTGATTCCAGCCCCCAGCATCACTTTCTAAGCATAAAACACCTTCCTCAACTTTGGGGCTTATGCAAGAACTGATTGGCTGACTTTCATTCATTCATTTATTCATTCATTCTTTCTTCTTTTTTAGACAGGGTTTCACAATATGGTATATGGAGTAAATATATATAATAATTATACGTAGTAAAGATATGTATATAGGAAATATATATAAAATAATATATATTACATATACATGTACATATGCTAACATATATTTCTCCTCCTGGCTGGTCTGGAACTTACTTTGTAGAAAATATCAGCCTGCCTCTGCCTAGCTCACTTTTTATATCTCATTAATAAAAATTTTACACTTGTAAGTAACTAATAAAATAACATGAATCTGTTCATTTTTACAACGGAATATTTTTAAATAGTGTCATTTAGCACAATAAAATTAGGACACCCACTAAAAACTTGCTGTCTTTAACAAATGTAACATGTTATATTTTATCCTGCTACAAATGTGGGGAAACAGGTTAAGGAAATATTAGTAACACTGATGCTATGCCATAGAGGATCAGAAGATGGCTTATGAATTTGACAATAAAAATTAGTACTTTAAATTTAAGACAAATTGCATTTATTAGGCAAACATTTTAAGCTTGTAAATAGGATGTAAGAATCAAGGGACTAATGTATACTAAAAAAAAATAAAAATCACTAGCTTTCTACTAACACCTACTATTCAGAAACAGAAAAAGCAATTCAGCCTGAAAATAATGGCCAGCAACCTTTAAGGTGGAAACAATTGAATAACAATTGTCTCCTGGCACCAGGAAGCTGCTACAGTGACATTTGGAGATTGTGGGGTTTCATCATTAACCTGCTGTTCTACTGTTTCCTTTTAAAAATAAGCTGTTAACTTAGATTGACATCTTTAAGTGTCTTAGGTGAATAGTTTTAGTTCTAGTGCAACATTTATTTATTTGTGTGAAAAAGCAAAAGGACCGCATCCATTCTGCCTACAGAACTGACTTATATCTTACCTTATGAGATTTCAGAGCAGGGATAATTTTTCAAGGAGAGGAGCCTATTGAAAAAATTGGGTTTCTATTTTTCCAATAAAAAGAAAGCTTTTCCAGGAAAAAATGTCGAATATGAAATCAAAACTCCCAGCAGTTGATAATAATCTTACTTTCATGAAAGAGCAGTCAAGAAAAACACACTCATTTATTTATCTCCAAGTCTTGCTGCAGTTACTGTCAGATAGCTGAACAATGTTCCCATTTTCAATAATGATTAAATAAGTAATTGTTTCATTAGTCTTAATCTTGGGGTTTACTGTAATCTAGGTTTCATGAATAAGCATACTAATTTGTCTGATTAATTTCCTTCCTGCAGTAATTTCAGTTAATAAGAGTGATAAAGGAAATATACAGAAAATGTAACATTCCTGTAATTACCAACCAAAGTTATGAATATAAAAATATGCAATTGTCAAAATGGAGAATGAAAAATAATAAAGTAGCTCAGATTTAGTCATTTACATAATGATATTAAACAAACTTGGTACATAATGAACGGTCAATAAATCTGCTTCAAATAAAACTGGCTGACCTCACACACAAAACCGTTGTTGCAGCCTTTCATGTTCAATACCAATAAGACCTCTGAGTGCATTTCTGTTATAAGGAAAATAAAATTACCCATATCCATATTATCTTATAAATAATAATTGGTGCTTCCTAGGGGCAAACATCCAAATCTGTGATAGAAGTTCTCTCTATAAAATATTGAAACCAATTTCCACAGCACACACATGAATCCAGATCTCCTTACGGTTCAAGTCTCACACTGAATGCTTGCTCGGTTCGGTTATATTTACCCAAGCACATTTCGAGGAAGACTCGCAGTGCTGAAGTCAGGTTTGAATGAATTATTTATGTTTAAAGGTTTATCCTATTTAGGATTCATAATATACCTTATTTTACAACAGAAAGAGAAATTATAGCTCAATTTACTAAAATAATTATAATCATAATCACGTCTGCTCTTGAAGACTGTCAAACATCTCCAGAGTGCAGTGCTGATGTTTCCTTTAGTAGGCTCCCTCTTTTATGAGTTAATTAAACAATTTCACAGCATTATTTGTACAACTATCCTGCACAGCATATTGTCTATGCAGAACATTCCCTTTAATAGCTCTATTCTACAAACAGATGTTCATTTAAATTTTTCACAGATTTTATTTGAAGAACAATTAGTGCATTCATTCCACTCTGCTGTCACCTTCCTTGGGATCGGAAGTGGTTCCTTTTCTACCTCGTGGAAATCATAATGTGGCTTTTTAGTTTTGAAAGGAGAAAGAAAAAAATTCACTGGCATGACTGTCTCAGGTCAGTTGCAAAACAAACAAACCAAAAAAAAAAAAAAAACGAAAAAAAGAAAAAATAAATAAAAACAAAACAAAACTAATTTAAAACAATGACAACAACAACAGAGATGACACTGACACAGGTAGGGGCTGCTCTGTTTTTTCCTTTGAAGATGAAGTTGCAAGATCTGTCCTCAAAGACTAAGAGAAATGAAACCATGAAACCAGCGATGCACATTTTCTCATTCCACTTTGATTCTAGATTTTTTTCTCCCCTTAAGATTCCATATATATTAGACTTGCTACATGCTGGTCTAAAATGACAGATTAAAGAGAATGAAAACCACTTTGTTAAGACAAATGATCCAGTCATTCTTGACACATATTTCCTATAAATTGTCATGAATCGTTTCATTTCAGCACCCATCTTGTATTATTAGGGAAGAAGGAGATTCCATCCACCAAATATATTGAAGAGGAAGATATTCTTCCTGCAAGAATTCCTCTAGTCATGTAGTACAGCCTTTGAGTCCGCGGCCAGATTTGCTTCTGCAACTCTTGGATTTATAATCCTCTTCTTTTTCTCTGTCCTAAGAGGCTGTGGTGAGAAGAGAGAAAGCCCTCGTGCTCCCGGGTGGGGATGTTGCATCTCCAGTGCAGAGATCATTTCTTTTTGGAAGGAATCTCATTAAAATAAATTTGTCCTTACACCTGTTCTCTGAATCTGTCCTTGGCTTTGAACTATAGATTTTGAACCTCTGAGTAACCAACTCACTTACACTGAAGTACGGGTATGAGAAAATTCAGAGATTCACATCTCTTTCTATTTCACTTTTCAACCTGGAATTTGGTTCTGCTACAATAAGAAAATTTGGAAAGGGAAGATATGATAAATAATGTTTATAAAATGAAAATCTGAACCTATTCAGGTTAAAAGTATGTAAGATGCTAACTGTTAGAACGTTCTGGAACAATTGCACCATGGCACTTGGCACTTCAGTTTTCTGAGCCAACATGAGGAGATCATGAAACGGTTCTTAAAAGCGTTGCTTTCCCTGGAACTTCTCAAGTCTCAAAACAGCACATGTCTTGAAGAACACTTCATGGCATGCCTATGCCTAAGAAAGGCCATTTTGAGAAAGAATTGTCTCGGGAGCATAAGGGCGGGACTGCATTGGGAGGACTCTCCCGTGTGTAGCATGTGGCTGACAGAGAGAGTGATGTGAAGCGGGGTATGCATGAGGCTGTTAGAAGCTGTCTTAGTAAAAAAAAAAAAAGAAAAGAAAAGAAAATACAAAAAACAAAAAACAATATAAAAAAGAACCAAATTAAAAAAAAAAAAAGAAGCTGTCTTAGTTACGTCCCCATTGCTGTGATAAAATATCGTGACCAAGGTAACTTAGACAAGGAGAGATTCATCCTGATGGGAACCACAGCAGCAAAAAACAGGCTGGGGCAGGATGCCGAGGGAACACATCTCAGAATGCAAGCACGAGCATAGCGTGAACTAGAAAGTCTTTAAACTTTTAATGGGCACACGAAAGGCATACCTCCTCCAGCCAGGTCATGATTCCTAAGGCTTCCTAAACCGCAGTACCAACTGGGGACCAAGTATTCAAATACCCAGGACAATGGGAGACATTTGTCATTCGAAGAAGCCAAGCACCACAAAGGAGAGGGAGTCCATATGAGTACTACTTAAGTGGCCTGAAAACCACCTAAGCCGTTTAATTAGATAAGGGTGGCATTTTAAACGCATTATGATATATCTATGTAATAACTGCTTTGGAAAACCAAAGTTGATAATATGAATGATTGATCTAGTAGTACAAGGAAATGATTATAACATAATTACCTTTTTAATTTCTTTGAAAGACATAACTGCTTAGGCTGACTATGGTAAGTGTTATTTCTTATGGCATTCTCCTATTTCCTATGCATTCTTAATAACTTAAGTACTGACACTTTAACCATAGTATACATGCTGAGAATTACACTTTAAATATTATTTCTGGCATTGTTAGCATTTGTTTCCTTTTGTATGTGTATTCGGTGTGAGTATATATTGTACACACATGTGTGCACAATCGCAGAGGTCGGAGGAGGATATCAGGTGCCCTCCTCTGTCACTCCTCACATTATTTCTTCAAGGCCAGGTCTCAACCCAGGAGCTACGCCTACTCCACATTTGTCCCTCTCCCTCCTAGGCTGGGGAACCAGCATGTTGCAGTGACCATAGGGTGTCTTCTCCCCACACAACAGCAGTGGGGTTGCAAGTGCATGCATGGTCATTCCAGGTTTGTTCTGTGGTAAACTTGTTAAAGACTGACCAACTATCAGGCTTATAATAAATCAAATTTGATTTATCTATCTTTTTCTATTTCATATTTGTCTTCTATGTCATCAATCTCATTTTCATTAAATTCATTTATGATTCTAGGAACTCTGTTTCTTGGATTTGTTTTTAGAATTTCCTTCATTTACTTTGTTGGTTTGGATCCGATCACTTTTTTTCCTCTCTGTTCTTGATATGGGAGTACATTATTGACAGCCTTCCTTTTTCCTTTGATAACTTTCTGCTGGGAAATGATAATTAATTATATATATATTTTCAATTTATGTTAGAAAAACTTAAGTTGGTAAGTTTTAACACCAACAAAAAGCAGCAGTATAAATATTAAGTGTCACGGTGGCAGTAAAGACCCATTAAGAGAAAGCTGTTCTCTTCTGGTCAAACGATTCATCTCTGACCTGGGTGGAGAGCTAGCATTCCCTGTGGCCAGGCCAACCACCTTGCTAAAGGACCAAACCCGCAGAAAGGCAGTTCTACCTTAAGACATGCTAAATTGATAGGAGAAGTAGTTCTCACTTTAATGAGTTTTCCTTTCCAGAGCTCTGGCCCCCTAGTGCAGTCACTCCAGAACCAGCATAAGGTTCTGTGGGGTCAGGACTCAGAAAGGCTTTGCCTTTTTCTCCTCAGCTGCCTTACTTTCCAGTGTCAGCCAGAGCCTTAGGGTGCGTTTTCTGGTACTTTGGTCTTCCCAACTCTTTCCCTGTGGTGTCCTTCCCCATCACCATGTGGCTGCTGGTCTGCCATGTGGTTGATACTGTTGTCAAACTCAATGCCATGGCTTTCTCTCTTCCTCTTCTCCATCTCCTGCTCTGAGCTTCTGCACAAGATCTGGAAACTGCACGCTCTGAAGTTTTTCGTTTCCTTCAAACTCTATCAAAACGGTTCCATGCAAATCTGTTCTTGAATTTTCTTTTTTTTAATTAATGAGACTAAACTCCTCCAAAGGAATCCAGCTTCCCTAGTAACCCATGACTATCATGACTCCTTAAAAATTTCCAATAAGGTGAAGACCTGAAACCCATCATTCATTGAGCTGTGCGATAAATGTCTACTGAGTGTCTTCCTCAGACAAGGAGCTGAAGACAATGGTGGATCAGACACATTCTTGGTGTTCATGAAACTCATAGTAACAGGGTTGGGGGCCACTGAGAGTAATCACACACACACACACACACACACACACACACACACACACACACAGAGGAGGTGATGCTAGGCCTCCAGGCATTTACTGAGTACCTACTATTTGCCAGCATTTGTTCAATAACCGTATTATCAGTTTTGAAATTAAGAAAGGCCAGGATGATCATCAAGATGCCCGCCAAATTCAGGCTTCATTATGCTAGGACATGGCCATCATAAACTGCATTCTACTGAGACAACGATAAGTTACTAGGGCCAAGGAAACAAGCTCATGAGCAATGAATGGATGGAGAATTCAAATAGCAAATTCTACCCAACTCGTCAAGTCTCCTTTTAGACAGTCATGTATTCTCTATCCATCCTGTCATGCTCTGTGATTCTAAGACACTGGTAAGCTGCACACAAGAGCAGCTATTTCTAAGGAATACTGTAACATTTCCAACATTCTGTTGGTTGTAACACTAGGGTTCCAGGCTTAATTTGCGTTCTCTAGCTGGAAGGATACAATTACTGAAAGATGTGCGAACATGATCTTTTTTACTTCTGTGATTCACCAAAAGATATACGAAGACAGTCATATTTATTTTTGAAATGTATAAAGTGGTCACAAGCAGGAAGGGAAGAAATGTGCAAATGACCGATGTAAACTTACTAGAGAAAACCATAAGCACAAAAGACAGGCCTTAACCAGCATGACCATGGCATTCAGAGAACCCACACTACAGATGAGGACTTCTGTCAGCTTCCAAATGCAAAACTTCATTATCCTGAAGCCCATTTCCTTCCTTCTAAATGGTGCCTTGCTACAGATTCCTTTTCATGCCCCCTCAGCCCTTCCCTGTGAAAATCGCCACAAATAAACAAAAGGCACAGTATGGGCTCCCTCCACAAACCAGCTCCTTGCAGGAATCTCTTTCCCTTGATCCTTTTCTCCCCCTTTGCTGTTCCTGTCAGACAGCAGACAGTCTGCCCAGCTCTCCTATCAGCAGATGAAACTGAACAAAGAAATCCCAGGCCCCAAACTGTTCACAAGAGCATCTGCAAACGCTTCAGGGCTGGTGTTTTTCAAAACCCGTGACTCTTGTTTGAAAATTAAGATGGACCAAAAAGGACAGCAAGAGGGATTCTGGAGGGTTGAGGAGGAATAAAGAGGCAGGGATTCTGCAGACACCTGGGGTGGGATGCTGAGCCCTGGGGAACCCTGAAGACTGGAAGCACAGAGCTGGCCTATCTTTGGCACACGCACATACCCACTTCTTTCACAGGCCTCTCCACAGCTAGCTAACCTAGATGGCTGAAACGTGGTTTTTCTCTCTGATAGGTTTAGTTTGTAAGGTGAGGGCTTTAAATTCTCTGTGTGACAGAAGAATGGTGCCTCATTAACACTCCCCTAATAACCTGCAAATAAGAAAACCTGCTGTAGGGGGGGAAAATCCACATTCACACTTTCTTATCAAATTAGGGCCCACAAAAGCTCCTAATTAGCTAAAAATCAATTATCAGGACAGCAAACTGAGTGGATATATGTATGTACCTCACCAGGGGAAGTCTTACTCAAGCAGGTGGGTGAAGCATTAAGTCACTGACTTGCTTAAGGCTGTCAGTGAAGGGTTGGTGCCTAAAGGAACTTCTCAGTGTTACTAGAATCTGAAGGTCATTTGTCACAGCAGCTGTCTCTGTCCCACACAAAGGGAGAGCAGAGAGGATTTGGGTGGTTCTAACATTGATTGAGCATTAAAACCCAGGGCATGGAGATCGTGTGGGATATCGATAATAGTCATGCAGATCTTGGCATCCACTGGAAGCCCCATGTACAAATGCACAAATACGGAGCAAGCAAGAGCTTTTGGCTGTTTGTTAGAATTTCTACATGAGCTGCTGGTTCTAGTTTTGGGAGGCCTTCGTAGCCAGTAACTATTTAATAATTACTTCTTTCAGGACTATGTGCAGTTCAGAACTTAAGATTTGAGGGAGACAGGAAAGTGTTCTGTTGCTAAGGATCCCTGATTGGAAGTTGCAAAGACCCCTGTTTATGGTTTGTTCCTTCTGTGGTATTTTATTCCAAAAGTGTTGGACAAATGAAGTGGCTTAACAGTCAACAGTGATGCGGCCGCCTCACCTCATGGTTATTAGTTAAATGAAATATCAAATTACAACAGCGACACTTACCATGACCGCCATCCATTCTAGACCAACTACGTTTCTAATGGGCATCGGGGCAGCTTCTATCATGAGGTGAAGCACTTCCTCTTATCCCAGCTAAAACAGGGGTGTCATTAGTTCCTCCCCAATGTCAGTGGATTCTCTTTCCTGCCAGAACAGACCGTCAGTAGCTTGGCATGTTTGTTTACTTAATGAAGAATCTGGAGGCCTCTACTGGTGTTTAGGAAAATATCAAGCAGCACAAAACCAGTTCCTTAAAGAACCCTGAGCAGACAAACCTTGTTTTCGTGTGAGTGTAATTCAAAATCTCAATCACACATTTTTCACCACTCTCTCCATGCTGTAAACACGGGTGAGCTGATCATTATCACTTCCAATGTCACCTTTCCCAGTGCACCGGGCTACTTCAGGTTACTCCACGCCCTCTGTTCTGGCGAATGCCATCCAGCCTGGTTCATCATTCCTGCGCTCAGTCATCAGCCTGAGATTATATTTTTTTCACCCTCTGTCAGCTTATATCACATCTGAACTCTCTGTTCTCTGGGGATCAGGGAAGCTTTTCCATCAAGCCAGCTGTTTGCTTTTGTTTTTTTCCCCCAGCAATGGCAAACCAGCTTTGTTATAAATGAACAGCGTCCACATCAAATGGAGGGGGAATCATCTCCTGTTTTATGTCTGCTGTATTTCCAGTCTGGTAAAACCAACAAGCGTACAAAGCACAGCTAGACAACCGCCAGCAGGAGAAATGGGGAGCAGACAATAAAACCTGAAGCAGGCAGACATAAAGGTGATTACAAAAGGACTTTCAGACCTTGCAAGAAGAACGAGGTGATGACCATTAATTTTGGCCTAGCCCTGTGCCATACTTTTAGAAATTGTTCCAAAAATATCAATTATATGAGACATGCATGTCATACAACTTCAGTAGAACATTTGCATTGTCTAAACCCAGCATTCTTCTAACACCAGAAGACCACAATGAAGAAAACAAACAAACAAACAAAACTGAGGCAAGTATCTGTGTGTCTCCAAATGGGTCCCAGGCCCACTCTAAAACACGGGAAAGGGAGATAACTTCTGTTGGTTATATTGTTAAATAGTTAAATGTAAAATGTTTGCTAAGAGCAGAAAGCGAGTCTACAAACCATTTAGATTTTAAGAGACAGCTCCCAGAAGAGGCCAATAGAAATAAAGGAGATATCTGGGTATACAGCTCATTTATATACAGTCACCAAAACTAGGTAATATTGATGAAGCTAAGAAGTGTATGCTGATAGGAGCCTGATATAGATGTCTCCTGAGAGGCTCAGCCAGAGCATGTCAAATACAGAGGTGAATGCTAGCAGCAAACCATTGAACTGAGAATGGGGTCCCAATTGTAGGAATTAGAGAAAGGATAGAAGGAGCTGAAGGGGCTTGCAACCTCATAAGAACAACAATATCAACCAACTAGAGCTCCCAGGGACTAAACCACTACCCAAAGACTACAGGACAGACTCACGGCTCCAGCTACATATGTAGCAGAGGATGGCCTTGTTGGACACTAATGGGAGGAGAGGCCCTTGGTCCTGCCAAGGCTGGATCCACAGTGCAGGGGAATGTGGGGAGTGGGTTGGGAAGGGGGGTGATTGGGGAGGGGAAACACCCTTATAGAAGAAGGAGAGGAGGATGGGATAGGTGTCTTATGTCTGGGAAACTGGGAAAGGGAATACCATATGAAATGTAAATAAAAAATATCCAATAAAAAGAAAAAAAAGGAGGTAAAAATGTAAGCAGAAAAGGTAAGTTCATATTGGTTTTGGCACATCTGTCCGTAGGCTGGCCAAGTCGGATCAATGGAGGCTGCATCCATCTCATGGAGTTTCACAACTGTGGGATACCCTCGGCTCCTCTTCATGAGATAGCTCCTCCATTTACTGAGTGATTTAAGTATGAGTCCTTCTTCAACTGCAAACCCAGCAATTAGGGAAGAGGTATGACAGTTCTGAGAGAGACACTGACAGACTATGCCAAAATATATGATTTTTGTTTTGTTCTTGACATTTATTGATTATTGATGTTCAAATGCATACAAGACAAAATTTTATGACTATGGGTAAACATAAAGATTATTGAGAAGCCATTGCTCTTCTGTGGTCCAGCATTCCTTCCTTCATAGCTGAACATTCATCATGTCACAAAGAATTTTCCTGGAAGAGTCTTCATAGTATCCTAAATGCAGAATGACAGCTATTACGGCTTCTGCCAACAAGCACTTTTTGGTATCCCCAAATAGTGGCTGGGTTTGGTGTCTGTATATGGGATGGATCCCCAGGTGGGGCAGGCTCTGGACTACCTTTCCTTCAGTCTCTGGTCCACACTTCTATCTTGAGTATTTTGTTCCCCCTTCTAAGGACTGAAGCATCCATACTTTGGTCTTCCTTCCTCTTGAGCCTCATATGGTCTATGAATTGCCAGAGCCTGACAAATACAGAGGTAGATGCTCATGGCCAACAAACCATTGGACTAAGCACAGGGTCCCCATGGAGGAGTTAGGGAAAAGACTGAAGGATCTGAAGGGATTTGCAACCCCATAGGAAGAACAACAATATCAACCAACCAGAACTCCCAGAACTCCCAGGGACTAAACCACCAACCAAAGAGTACACATGGAGGGACTCATGGCTCCAGCTGCATTTGTAGCAGAGGATGGCCTTGTTGGGCATCAATGGGAGGAGAGACCCTTGGTCCTGTGAAGGCTCAATGGCCCAGTGTTAGGGGGATGCGAGGGCAAGGAAGTGGGAGGGAGTGGGTGGTCGGGGAGCACCCTCATAGAAGCAGGGGGAAGGTGGACAGGATAGGCAGTTTCCAGAGGGGAAACCAGGAAAGGGGATAACATTTGAAATGTAAATAAAGGAAAAGAATACAGAATGGTTCTGGTGGTTCCAGCCCTGCAGTGTGTCACTCTTCTGTACCAGATCAGCTGTGGATCTAAGGACTCTAAGAACTGAGTAGGATCTGGGCTATGCCACTGTTCATGGCAAGTGGGAACTTCCTTGTCTATATTAAAATAAAGTGTGGATAACCTTCCCTGCCTTGCAGACATGTTGTGAAGACTAAAGAAGAAAATATGATAAAGACAGCAATTCATCTTTCCAAATACCATGAAAAGATAACAAATAATTCATTTTCCAAAGATTCAAAAATCACTCAAAATCAAGGATTTTGTGGGTAAATCCCACTGTTTTGTTAGTCTTTAAAAATTAAAAGTTTTCTGACATAATTGTCTTTAAAAGTCTAGGCCAGTACTTACTGTTCTTAAGAGGGGCTGAGTTTCACTACCAGTACCCATGGTAGGTAGCTGACAATTGTCTATAAGCATATCTCCAAGGGATCCAATACGTCCTGCAGGTTCTGTGGGCTCCTTCACTCAGGAGGACAGATGCAACACCTAATTCAAAACAGAAGCAGTTTTATATATATAGTCTAGAAGAACACTGAACACTCTGTCATTCTGAGCTGGTCAGTGGAGAATAACATGAGTTGGAAGTGAAGTCCCACTGCTGTCTCTTTCCTAAAAACATCTGAGAAGGGTGTGATTGGATTTCAGTGTGCTCTCTCTGAAAGGTATTCTGTAATATCATGCATATGAGAACTTTATATTCCATTATATGATACATTATGAAGCTTAAAAATAAGCAAGAGGGTCATACTGCTTCAGGAAGGAACAGTCCTGTAACAATCATTACCAAAATCACTTGAAATTTTTTAAAATATTATTTATTGTATGAGGACAATGTAGCTGTCTTCATACACACCGGAAGAGGGCATCAGATTGCATTACAGATGGTTGTGAGCCACCATGTGGTTGCTGGGATTTGAACTCAGGACCTCTGGAAGAGCAGCCAGTGCTCTTAACAGCTGAGCCATCTCTCCAGCCCCCACTTGAATTTTTTTAAACCTAGTATTGACTTTTATTCTGAGCAAAAGAAGATGTTACAAACTTTATTTCAGTTTTGAATATTTCTTCAATATTGTGTCTTATGTGTCTATGTCTGGAGTGTATGTTATGTTATGCACAGATGCCTGAGGAGGCCCAGAAGATATTGGAGTTCCAGGAGCAGAAGTTCAGGCAGTTCTGAATTGCCTCATGAGGGAACCGAAGACTCTAGAAGAGCAATTGCCACTCATAACTATTGAGCCATCTCTCCAACCCCTAATTACAATTTTTAGACACTCCCTTACCTCTGGGCAGTCCAAGCAGACAGTGATACTCCAGGTTCCCCACCTACTGGGAAGCTGGGTCAAAGACATATTTGGTTTTCCAGCATCTACATGATTCGAGCAAGCAAAACTCCAGTCTCTGGGCAGATGGGTGTAGTGAGGCTGAGTATAGAGTTCAGCCCTTGTTTCCTGACTAGCAGATGCAGGGGGAGCTCTGACTCTCCTGCACATTGTATGGGAGGATCTAGAAGTGAGCTCACATTGTTTCGGCAGGATCTAGACGTGAGGTAAGCTTCAACTCCCACATGGCAGTGGAAGACTTAAATAATGCAAAGTAGAGTTTGTGAGCACTTGTTGTATACCAGCACCTCAATACAACTGGTATGCCATCAGGACTTGAATCTTAACTCTAACTCAAATCAAGAGGTAAAAATGATGGTGTCAGGAGGTCTTAATCTACACTTCCTCACAGCATCTTGCCTCTCTGCATATCAGTACAATTCCACAAAAGTGACAATAATCTCATCATTCGTGTCACAGACTTGGTCTAACCTATGACCTGACTTCCCACCTGACAACGTGGAAGATGAGAGATAGCCAAGCTCTTTCACTCAGCCTTCTGCCACAACGCACTGCAGGTCAGTGGCTTACCTTTCCACAGTTGGTCACATATATGGCTTGCGGCTCTTGTGAAATGTTTCAATGGAAAAAAAATTAACATTTAAAAATATAAAACAAAATCCAGAGTTTTACGACATCCAAACTGTCTGAGAAACTCAAATGCTACTCATCAAACCAAGGAATATCTATGTATACATATTACAGTAAGAAAAGAATCCACAGATGCCAAAACTAGAACAAATCAGATATTAAAACGATCTCATGAGAACTTTACAGCTACCATCAAAAAACTACCTCAAAAACATTTAGAAACTCTTGTAGAATAAACAAACAAACAAACCACTACAAAATGTCAAAATAAGTCGGGACTAGATGGAACTTGGAGAAAAGAATAACTTATTCATTCTTAACTGCTCTGCAGTTAAGAGCACTTGGAATTTTCAGAGAACCCAGATTCTGCTCCTCGCACCCATGTAAAGGTTCTCAACTGTCACCTTAGCGTCAATGGATCTGGTACCCTCTTCTGAGGGTACCAGGCATATTTAAGAAATAAAAACTAAATAAATCTCTATAAGGAAAAAGCATTCAAAGCAAATAATGATTGAAACCTTTAATTTAGAAGATGCATAAACTTCCAGATTTCAGAGGCCAAGAAAACCACATGCAGAATAAATTCAAACACCCCCAAAACACATCATGATAAAGCATCCAAAAATCAAAAACAGAAAGAAGGTTTTTAAACCACACCTTACTACTCATCATGGAACCCCCAGTTTGAACGAAACCTATAGTCAACTAAACAGAAGCTCCACATTTTTTAGGAACTGAAGCAAGAAAAGACTCAATGACCAGGTTCGCATCTGAAGAAAAGCATCCCTCAGAAACAAGAAGGATGTACACATAGTCTTAGTCAAGGAAAGCTAAAATCACAAGTGCTAGCAAGTCAACCTTAAAGAGTAGCTGTGGGAAGTTGCTACAGTAAATTAGAACACTACAGGATGACTACAGCTGCCTTTCAACAGCACCCAGGGGGTAGTCAAGATGTACGTGCAGAAAATGCCCCGATAATTACAGCTTAGTAAGGAAGTAAAGTAGGTCAAATGGAATTAATACTCCTATGCTTCATTTGAAAGAATTAATTGAACATTGCTATAAGTTGACTACCATAAATTAGGCATTGAATCTAACATATCTAGACCAGCCACTACAAAAGTTGTATCAACTAGTATCTGTAGACTTAAACGCTCTATAAATGATCATTGAACCCCGTAAGATTCATGTATCCTTGGAGAAGGCAATAGAAGAGAAATCAAGAAACAGGGGACAAAAGGAAGAGACAAACAGCAAAATGGCCCTAGTATGTTAGTTGTACATGCACCCAAGTTTCTCAGTATCATTGGGTGTACATTGGAAATAACTAGAAGGTGATTATACCACCTCAGACTTCAAGAGTATATTTGCAGCGTCTTCATTTACATCTATGTTTATTTAATAGACTCGTGCCATCACATTCAAAATATGGAGGAATTCTTACAATTCAATTATCAAAAGAAAACAACAGAAATAGTCAAATATTTGACAGTTAATAAAAAGAAAACCCCAAGACAAAAAAAATTTAAAGACCAAAAAAGATTGTGTTCAGCTTGGTGGTTCATTAGGAAAGAGAAAATTAAAATCCCATGGAGAGAAGCGCTGAGATCAAAAGGCTGGCAGTGCTCTAAGAACAGTGAGATTAGCACTTGGATCTTGGTTTCTAATAGTGTAAAATAAAAGGAACAAGGGCTTCTAGGATACATGGCTATTCTAAGACTAAAGCAGGAAACTCACAAAGTAAATTTAGAGTATTGAAAATGTCAGAGACTAAAGAATGTCTAAATACCACCCCTACACACACATGCACGTGCGCACACACACACACACACACACACACACACACAAAGAGAGAGAGAGAGAGAGAGAAAGAGAGAGAGTGTTGTCTGCCAAAGTCAGACAGGTCACAACTTGATGAGCTGCTACTGGCCGAACCTACAACAATTTGAGTGACAAAATAAAGTAGAATTCAGTCAAAACTGAAAGAATTAAATATACATCTATGATCCATACTGATATAAGTAAACACTTACATAAATATAGTGGGGAATAAGAAACAGTTTTCCATGCAGAAAAATTATGTGGATACTCCTTTCTCAAGGAAGTCAAATCTAGCTCTCTGCTCTCTAAGCATCATTAGACTTCCCTCCAAAGAGTACCATACAGAAAGCGAATCAGTGAATAGACAGTGAGTAGAGAAAAAATAACATTATTTCAGTGAAATCTGCCAAACTATTTCAACCTGGTGATCATAGTTAGCATCTGCAGTTCTGAGTCATGCTGGTAATATGTGTCCTTGACATAACATGAAGACAAATGGCTTTATGTTTCTGTAGACCTCATCTTCCAAACCCGTGATCTCAGTCTAATCATGAAGACAACAGGAGATGAGTTCTGAATCCCTGCATTAAGGATGGTTTCTCTCCTTCCTCTGAGCTTGGCAATCAGCAAGAGGACTCCAGGGCAACGGCCCCACTGTAACCTGCCAATTATGTATTATGTCAGAAATTGCACATTGGCGAAATAATCAGTTGTAAGAACAGCCAGAGGAAATAATGGCACTAGTTTTTGAGAATTTCAGAACCCAAGCTGACAAGAATCAAGTGTGCATCATGTGGTCAGTCATTTGAGAATGCTCCCTGTGCCCCGAGCAGAGACTTGCCCATAAGCCACCTATATAAATCACTTCTAAATGAGCTGCCTGCCAAGATGGACCTTGGATGAGAGTCTTCCATTTTCTTGCTGAGCTGGCTTCTCTAATGATGCCATATTCCTTGCCTCTCAACTTGATTGACCTATTTTTATGTACTGCAGAATGACTTGGGTTTGGTAACTCATCGAATATGAGACCATTTGATGAAAGAGATAAAAGTAAAAGCTTTCTTCAAAACAGGCAAGTTCGCCGAAAGGTAGGCATGTCTGAGAACTTGCTATAGATAAGAGGAGACAAAGGAGATGTCACTACCTGTGTAAACATCAGAACCCAGAAGAAAGAAGAATATTAGATTACAGTTAAGGGAACTTCAGTAAAGAAGACTGTGCTTTCCTGAGCCAAGTAGTTGTTTCTTTGTTGTAAGAAATGCACCATGATGTTACAACATAAGATGTCACAGAGTCTGGGTATTGAGTTTGTGAAAACTGCTTTTTGTGATGTCTTGTAGAAGTTTACGTTTTATTTTTAAAGACAAGAATGACACAATGAATCATTAATAAAAAATAGGAAGCTATTCAAACTCGAACACAATTGATTCAAGTGGAAATTAGTTTAGTGATTGAAAAGCCATTCATCAGTATTCAGGAGTGCCAGCTTGTGTTATGTATCAGAGTGTCATTGCTAGGTACAGTTCCCAAAGATGACTGAAAATGTCCACCAATATGTGCTTTTACCACAGCATTCATATCAGCTTTATTGTAAATAATAGAAACTGAAAAGCTGATTGTTATGATGGTAGACAACAGGTAGATATGGTCTGCTAGAATCTCAAGGGAATAAACTAAGTAAAGTTAGACAAGAGCTATCAAAAGAGGCATGTGATGCTGAAAATCTCTAGTATCGATAACAAAGTTAGATAGGGAAATTTCCAAAGCACAGTCAATGCCTACGGTTGACACAGTCAAGAAGATCTGTTCTCACAGTGAAAAGGAGAGCAACAGAAAAGGAGATGGACAGAGTAAAGTCGCTAAAAAACAAAACTTTAAAGGGAGGCAATAAGATGGCTCAGGGGTTGATAGCACTTACTGCTTTTATGTAAGATAGGAGCAGCCATGAGGTGCCATTTTACCAAAGATCCTTACTGAATGGGTACCTTGACCACTCTGAACATTCCCTGAATCATATATTCTGAGACTGCAAAGTTGATGTCATGAAGAATATCTCTAAATAGTGGAGAAGACACTTTTGAACAAAGCCATGCAGAATTTAGGAAAGTGGAAGTCTGGTTTGCATCAATGTCTACAGTGGATCACATACCCAAGGAACTCAATGCCCCTAATCATCAAGAAGTAGTCAAAAGACATCTATATTCCCTTTCCCATCTATCCTTTTATTTCTTTCATACATAGTGTGTATGAAAAATGTCTAGGTACGAAGGGGTTAGAATGGAATAAGGGCTGGAAGGAATAAAATACCTAAAAAAATACAATTGTTTCTGATGGTCTTAGGTAACCATAGTGAAAGAGTCATTCAACGCCCAAATGGGTCACCATCCAGAGATTAAGAACCACTGGTTTAAAGCTGCTTAATGCTTGTGATAAAGGTAAGAGCTCTAGGAATTCAGTTCCTGCTACCATGCCTACTTCCTGCCGCTGTGCTTCCAACTGTGATGGACTCTTATCCTTCTATAAGTAAAAGCCCAAATAAACTAATTCTTCCGTTAAAAAATAATAAAGAAAAGAAAAAGAAAAATTAAACCATGCTAGACCAGTAGTAGTTAAGTGAATAAATAGAAGAAAGTCATCAAATACTATAAAAAAAGTAACAGTAACTAATCTTTCAATAATAACCAAATATGATTAAATTCAAGTCACCCTTTAAAAGACATAGACTAGAAGACTGGAATAAATAAATAGGATCTAGGGCCTATCGAGGGTCATCCCAGTAAAAACCAAATAGAAACATCTGAGATAAATGACTTTGGTTTAGTTAGGGTTTCCATTGCTCTGATGAAACACCATGACAAAAAGAAGAAAGTTGGAGAGGAACTTTGGCTTACATTATTTATCACTGAGGGAAGTCAGGACAGGGTCTCAAACAGTTCAGAAAAACTAGAGAAAGGATCTGATTCAGAGGCCATCATCAAGAGGTGCTGTCTACTGGCCTGCTCTTTACGGCCTGTTTAACTTGCTTGTTTGCTTATAGAACCAGGACCATCAGTTTAGGGATGCCACTACCAATAATGGACTGCCCAATTGACCAATCACTGATTAAGAAAATGCCCAACTTTCTATGAAGCCATTTTTTCCTAAGTATCCCTTCTCTTTGATGACTCTAGCTTATGTAAAGTTGACATAAAACTAGCCAATACAGACATCATAGGTCAAATGGACCTAGCAAACATTTAAAGAATATTCCATCCAAACACTGCATAACTTCTTAGCAGCCTATGGGACTTTCACTAAAATAGAGTATATAATAGATGCAAAAACAAGGTTCAAACAATATGAAAAAGTTCAAATTATTTTTATAGCCTATCTGAACACAATGGAATAAACGTAGAATTCAGCAGTAAGAAAAAAAAAAAAGACTACCATTTATCCAATTCAAGGAGATTGAACAATACACCGTTGAATGAATGAAACATTAAAAAAAATTGAGACATAATTTAAAGTTTTGGAGACTGGAATAGCAATGTAAACAAGGCATGTCAACTCCTATAGAATACAGTGAAAGCAGTTCTAAGAGGAAAACCCATAGTTGCTATGTTTAAACAAATCAGAAGGATCTCAAATAAGTAATTTAATGGTATACCTTCGTGACTTGGGGAAAAAAAGCAACACTCAAATTAATAACAATGAAGGCGTCTTTCCCAGCACCCCTTTCAACCTTTCATCTGATCCCATGCTCTTTTCTTATAAAACCCTTAGACCTGAAGAACCACTCTCCAACAGGTATACCCTTCCCCTCCCACTGAACATACTAGGCTGGAACTCAGAAGGGAACTTTTATTATCCTACCTGTGTCTCCAGACTTGCTCTTAGTCCTGCTAAATCCTGCCATCAGGAGTCCTTCCTTCCAGCTCACCTTCACAGTTTGAGGACTCTACCACTTGGGGAAGAGACAGGGTACTCCAGCCTTCTCTTTTAGCCCATCTCCATTTCTTTGTGATACCCACTGAACTACAGAAACACTCTCAAAAAGGGACCCCATCACCACCATCCTTGGCTAGGATCTAGAGTGGGCAACAGCAACTGAAGAAAGAGAACAGAATACTCAACAAAGACCATCATATACACCAAGAAACACTTCAAACATTATAGCTCCAGATACTTAAACCCCAGCACAAAGACAACAAGAACAGCAAGAGAATATGCCTCCTTCAGAAGCCAGCAACCTTCTACAATAGGCCCTGAGGAGAGTGTAGGTTGATGTCATTATGCAGATGAAGGCTGGCACAGGATAGAACAAGGCCTGTATTTGGACGAGAAGGAAGGATGGGTGGGACAAAAGTTTTAGAGAGGAGATCAGATTGAAGGGGAGAGCAGCCAAGAGAACATGGAGGCGGATGTTAAGATTTCTCTCTGCACAGTTACAGGTTGTTATGACTATTCTTAAAGAATGAATGTGTACAGGATTTTGTATGTCTAGATGAACAAATTATATCTTATCTAGGTGGGTGGTTTATATCCTTATCAATTGATTGTAAGTTAATTGTGTGGATGTGTTATACATTGAGTATTTAACATATAGAGCTGGTTGATGGGTTACAATTTGCTGAGTCATGTTTACACTGGGTTGCTGGGTGTGTGAGCAGAGCACATGACAGGAAGCCATGCTAGGCTATAGAATGCTTGGGGCCACGCTAGCACGGCCTGCTGAATGTGATGTATGTTTCAGAAGTAACAATCCAACAAGGGGACAGTGTGTGAAAGTGGCAGACAGAGAAACAGCTAGAGCATGTGGATTCCCACAGAGCGGGAACTTGCGGAACAGGTTGTGAGCTGTTTTAATTATACTACAACACTACAATGAGCCCTGAGAAAAGCTGGAGCATATGACAGGGACTTCAAAGTAGCAATTATGATGGTCAAGGGTTTTAAAGATGCTATGAATAAATCCATTAGTGAAACTTATAAATATATAAACCAACAATTGAATGAAATAACCAAAACATTCAAGACATGGAAGAATAATTTAACAAAGAAATAGAATCACTAAAGAAAACACAAACTGATATAAAAGTAGAAATGAAAATATGTTTTACCAACACATTAAAAGACATGGAAGAGAGAATCTGAGGTGTTAAAGACAAGGGAATGGATAGCTCAGTCAATGAAAATGTTAAATCTAAAATAATAATAATATTTTTTTAAAAAAATCAGGCACAAAACATCCAGGAAATTGGGGATACCATAAAATACTAAAGCTAAGAATAATTGGTATACAGGAAGAAGAAACACAGGGCAAGGCAAAGAAAATATTTTTAATAAAATCATAGAAAAGAGGGGGGAGGGCGGCAATGGGGGGAGGATGGGGAGGGGAACACCCATAAAGAAGGGGAGGGGGAGAGGGATGTTTTCCCGGAAACCGGGAAAGGGAATAACACTCGAAATGTATATAAGAAATACTCAAGTTAATAAAAAAAAAAAAGCATAAGATACCTATTAAGGTACAAGAAGCCTAAAGAACACCAAATAGCCAAGACCAACGAAGAAGTCCCCTGTAACAAATAGTCAAATCACTAAATGGACAGATCAAATATGTATATTAAATTATACATTTAACATATATTAAAACCTGGAAGGGAAAAGATCAAGTAACATATGAAGGCAGACCTATTAAACAGCACCTAACTTCTCAATGGAGACTCTGAAAATCAGAAGGGCCTGGACGTAAGTTCTATAAATTTTGAGAGACCACAGATTCTAGTCTAGAATATTAAACCAAGTAAAATTATCAATTGCAATTGACAGAGAAAGAAAAGCATTCCATGGTAAAAACCACATTTATTTTCTATCTACCTAGCTAGCACTATAGAAGACACTAGAAGAAAAACATCCATTTCTTTTTTCATTATTCAGTTGTTATATGTATTTACAATCCAAATATTTCCCTGTTTCCCTGGTCCCTTCTCCCAGAGTTCATCACTCTATCCTCCCTCCTCTTGCTTCTTTGAGGGTGCTCCCCTACCAACCCACCCACTCACCCCTTCCCCATCCACTCTCCCAGTATCCCCCTTCCTTTGGGCATTAAGTATCTACAGGATTAGGTGCATCCTCTCGCACTGAGGTCAGACAAGGCAGTCCTCTGCTATACATGTGCCAGGAACCTCAGACCAGTCCATGCATGCTCTTTGCTTTGTGGCTTAGTCTCCAGGAGCTCTGAGAAGTTCAAGTTAGTTGATACTGTTGCTCTTCATATGGAGTTGCCATCCCCTTCAACTCCTTCAATCCTTCCCCTAACTCCTCCACAAGAGTCTCTCACAACAGAGGCTGTAAGTATCTGTATCTGTCTCAGTCAGATGCTGGTAGAGCTTCTCAGAGGACAGCCATGCTAGGCTCCTATTTGCAAGCACAACATGGCATCAGTAATAATGTCAGGGTTTGGTATCTGCCCCTGGGATGGATTGCAAGTTGGGCCAGTCACTGGATAGCTATTCCTTCAGTCTCTGCTCCATTTTAGTCCCCATATTTCTTTTAGACAGGAACAATTACAGGTCAAAACTTTTTTAAGGTAAGTGGGTGGCCTCATCCCTCTTCTGGGAGCACTGTTTATTACTGGAAGTGGTCTCTTCAGGTTGTATCTCCCCACTATTGGGCATTTTGTAAATAGTTCTACCTGAAGACCCAACTATACCACTCCTGGGAATATACTCAAAAATGCTAGATCACACCACAGGGACACATACTCCGCTATGCTCATATCAGCCTTTTTTTTTTTTTTTAGAAAAGCCAGAAACTGGGAACAACCCAGACGTCCCTCAACTGAAGAATGGATACAGAAAACGTGGTTAATTTACATGGTGGCATATTATTCAGCTATTAAAAATGAGGACATCATGAATTTTGCAGGCAAATTGATGGAACTAGAAAGTATCACCTTGAGCAAAGTAACGCAGATGCAAACGGACATGCCTGGTATGTACTCATTGATAAGTGGATATTAACCAAAAAGAAAAGAATACCCAGAATACAACCCACAGACCGTATGAAGTATAAGAAGGAAGGCCAACTGAGGATGCTTCAATCTCACTTAGAAAGGGGAACAAATTAGTCATGGCAGGCAATGGGAGGGAGAGATGTCGGTGGGAGAGAAGAGAGGAAGGGGAAAGGGGGGTAAGATCAGGTATGGGAGGAGAAGAAGTCAGAGAGTCAAGAGTATGAACGGAAATATGCAGCTATAGGAGTTGGGGTTAGGCAGAACCTCTAGAAAAATCCCAAAGACCTGGGATGTGAGAAGCTCCCAGGATCCCATGAGGATGACCTTAGCTGAAACTTCAGTCTTAAGAGGTTAACTACACCCAAGAATTCTTAAGGAACAATGTTTTCAAAGTAGTAAATTAAAGAGGTATGAGTGGGGTGGAACAATACCTTAACAAGAATATAACAGGAATCAACAAAATATTGCTTATTGAGAACTCTCAACATCAAGGGTCTCAATTCCTAATAAAAAGGCAGACTAAAAGAATAGACTAGAAAATAAGATCCATCTTTGTGATGGATCCAAAAGTCACTTCTTACCATCAATAATAGTCATCACTTAAGGTTAAAACACGGAAAACTGTATTACAGATAAACAGTTGCAAGGAACAAGCAGGCGTAGACATTTTAATATCTTTAAAAATAGATTTCAGGGAGCTGGAGAGATGGCTCAGTGGTGAAGAACACTGACTGCTCTTCCAGAGGTCCTGAGTTCAAATCCCAGCAACCACATGGTAGCTCACAACCATCTGTAGTGGGATCTGATGCCCTCTTCTGGTGTGTCTGAAGACAGCGACAGTGTACTCATATAAATAAAAATAAATAAATCTTTTAAAAAATAGATTTCAAACTGAAACTTATCAGAAGAGATAGGGAAGAACACTACATACTACAAACTTATTAAAGGAAAAATCTACCAAAAGTATATTCAATTATAAACATTAATTCACCAAACCCAAAAACACCTACATTCACAAAAGAAACATTACTCTAGGTAAACTCAGATATTGACATGCACACAGTAAGTAGATGCCATCAATACCCAACTCTCACCAAAAGACAGGTCATCCAGACCAAAACTAAACAGATAAGTGTTGGAGCCAAATAAACTCATAAATCAAATAAATATAGCAAGTATCTATAGACTATTTCAACCAAACACTAGAAAAATACTTTGTTCTCAGTAGCTCATGAAACTTTTTTCCAAAATTGACTACATACTTGGATACAAATTAAGTCTTAACAGAACATTTAGAGAACATCCTGCATCCTATTGGACCACCATGGAGTAAGGTTGGTTGTCAAAAGCAGAAAGCATACAAACTCATGGAAGCTGAACAACTCACTACTGAATAAAAGTTGGGTCAATCAGGAAGTAAACTAAAAACATTTAAAGAACTGAATGAAAGTGAAAACAAAACATCTCCAAACCTGTGGGGCAGAATGAAGACATTTCTGAGAGGCAAGTTCAGAGCACTAACTGCCTACACAAAAACAACTGGAGATAGCTCAGGGTAGTAACTTAATACACCTGAAAGCCCGAAAAAGTAAGAAAAAATAATACAAAAAAAGAGTAGATAGAAATAAAACTCACAGCTGGAATCAATTAAATAAAAACAACAATAAGTACAACAAGCTGCAAAGAATCAATGAAATGAAGAGTTGGTTCTCTGGGAAATAATCAAGACTCAACTAAATCCTGAGCCAAGTTAATCAACAGATTCAGAGACAAGATCAAAACTAATAAAGTTCGGAATGAAGAGGGGAACATTACAGTAGACATAGACATTGATGATATTCAAAGACATCTAAGTACATATTTTAAAAACCTGTATTCCTCCAAACTGGGAAAACCTAAAAGAAATCGATAATATGTTTATATATACTACCTCCCAAAGTTAAATCAATTTAAACAGACTCAGAACCTCTAGTAAAATAGTAGCACTAATTAAAAGTCTTTCAAACAAACAAAAGTCCAGGGTCAGGTAGATTCAGTATATAATTCTACTAGAACCTCACAGAAGAACTAACAGCAATACTTCTCAAATTTTATCACAAAACAGGGAAAGTAGACTGCTCAAGTTTTTGATGCTACAGTTACCTCGATACCTACACCACATAAAGACTCAACAAGAAAAATATAGATTAATATCCATTCTGAACATGTTGCAAAATATCGCAATGAAATAATTGCAAATAAATCCAAGAACATCTCAAAAAGACTATCTATTATGATAATGTGAGCTTCATCCTATAGATGCAGAGGTCCAACATATGGAAATTAATAAATGTAATCCACCACAAAAACAGACTGAAAGGCAAAAATGTCAGGATCATCTTATTAGATGCACAAAGACATGTGAGAAAATCCAGTATCAACTCATTATAAAAATTATGGACAGACTAGAGAATGGAAATACCTCAAAATAATAAAGGCAATTTACAGCAACCACAAGGATACTGTAAATCTAAATAAAGAGAAACTCAAAGAATTTCTACTAAAATAAGTAACAAGACAAAAAATGTCCACTCTTTCCTTATCTAGTCAATGTAATATTTAAAAGTCCTATCTAGAACAGTAAGACAAGTAAAGGCTATCAAGGAATACAAATAGGACAAGAAGTCAAAGTACATTTATTTGCAGATAACATATTTTTATACATAAAGATCCTAAAGCCTCAAGCCCTGGGTCCTGCTAAGACTGAACCCCCAGTGAACTAGACTGTTGGGGGGAGGGCGGCAATGGGGGGAGGGTGGGGAGGGGAACACCCATAAGGAAGGGGAGGGGGAGGGGGAGGGGGAGGGGGAGGGGGATGTTTGCCCGGAAACCGGGAAAGGGAATAACACTCGAAATGTATATAAGAAATACTCAAGTTAATAATAATTTAAAAAAAGGAACTAGTGTTAAAGTGTTAAAGGCTACTTAATTACAATAGCAAACATTTATCACATGTCTAGCACAGTCTTCCTAAATAAATACTTTTATTTTCTTTAAAAAAAAAAAAGATCCTAAAGCCTCTACCAGCAAACTCCTCAGCTAATAAGTACTTGCAGCAATTACCAGGATACAAAATTAACACACAATACAAAATTCAGTAGTCCTTCTTATATGTAAATTTGACTATGAGAAAAAAAAGAAACAATACCTTTTACTATGACCCCAAAAATATCTTAGGATAACTCTAACCAAGCAAGTAAAATATTATATAATAAAAAACGTTAAGACATTAATGAAGATGTCAGAAGATGGAAAGATTTCCCATGTTTATGGATTGGTAGGATTAATATCGTAAAAATGGCCTTTATATAAAAAGCAATCTACAGGTTTAATGCAATCCTCTTCAAAATACCAACACAATTCCTCACAGAAATTGAAAGGAAAATTTTGTTTCATATGGAAACAAAACACCCAGGGTAGCTAAAAACAACTCTGAATAATAAAAGAAACTGGAGGTCTCACCATCCCTGGTCTCAAATTTTACTACAGAGCTACAATAATGAAAAACAGCATGATATTGGCATAAAGACAGACACAGTTGTCAATGGAATTGAGTTGAAGACCCAAACATAATCACATATACTTATAGATACCTGATTTTTGACAAAGAAGCTAAAAATACACACTGAAGAAAAGAGAGCATCTTCAAGAAAGAGAGCTGGTCAACCTGGATGGCTGTAGAAGAATGAAAATAGAACCGTATACATCACCCTGTTTAAAACTAAACTCCTAATGAATCAAAGACTTAACAGTAACCCAGATGCCCTGAATCTGATAGAAAAGACATGGGTCACTGTGGGCTGGAACTCAATGACATGGGCAAAACTCTGAACAGCACACTAATAAGATAGGCATTAATACCAAGAGTTAATAAATGGGAACTCAGGAAGCTGAAAAAGTTTTGTATGTCAAAGGACCCCATCATTTGGGAAAAGCAGCAGTATACAGATCAGGAAAATATCTTTACACACTACATACAATAGAGCATCAGGGCCTCACTCAAACATCAAAGAAGCTCCTTCCTGTAGGAGCTGGGAATTAACACAGGCCAACAACACAATGTGCTGACAGTGAGGGACTAATGCCTCCTCTCAAGGCTTAGGAATCTGTACAAACGAGGAAGCATAAAGATGGTTAGGACCAGAACTAATGGATTTCTCCAAGAAAACCGTGTCTTCTAGACGCAACAAAACAAAACCTGAATAGGTTCAAGTCAGACAGGGTCCCAGGACTGAGAAGAGGAGATAGAGAAAGGAATCTTATACCTAACCAAGTACTATTTGTAACTGATATCCACTGTCAAGGGAAAACAATCAGTTTTTCCCAATGAATATTACTCGGTATATCAACTTCATAAAGAGAATGAGTTATTGACATGGAGGCAAACTTGAAGAACAGACAAGCTCTAGAAGTTGGTTGAAGAGAAGGTGCCAGAACATTTCAAGGAATGTGGTCATAGCATGGGCACTGAAAGGGACATGTTAATGCTGTGCAAAAGCTCAAGGAGTGGTAGCTTCCATAATGTGGCCTATTAGGAAAGAGAGATCCAAGGAGAAGAAGTCAAAGTGACTCCTGAAGGGAAAATTACCTCTGTAGTGGCCCCAGCATGAAGAAGGGCAGAAGTGCTGAACAGGAAGGAGAGCAGCACTCCTGGAGTAGTAAGTTCCAGCCCATATTGGAGCATGTAATATCTTAGTCCTGACACAGAGAGCTAATATAATGAATGATCTTTAGCAGTTTGACCTTAGTCTCTTTAGGCTGTCAAGTTAATTTTTAAAAAAGTGGAGATTGTTATTTTTTTATTACTTTATGTATTAAATGGGAGGCTCATTTTTATTACCAGATGGACCTATGATAAGTCAACCCACCAATACTGATCTGTCCTTTAAAGAAGCACTATTGTGACCGGGATCTTGTTAAGACCAAGATTCTTATCATAAGTTTTGGAGCAGGGTCATTATTCTACCTTGTAATAAGCCTTCAGGCAGAGTTGATGGTTCATGCCCATGGAATGACACCTTGAAAACATCATTCCCAGGCTGACCTAAGAATAGACTCCATGGAGGACCAAGGTGCCAGTCCAAAAGCCTTAGGAGAAATGCAGGCAAAAATGATGGTCCTCTGTCTAGAAGGAAACAGTGCTGCACTGGGATTGACTGGTAGCAAATGTAGCCAGTGGGATTTTGAGATGGGATGGTATGAGGTATGATGGGAGAAGTCAAGTTTGATTCTATAGGTTTAGGCATAAACCAGTGAAAGAACTGAGTCACATGTTGACAGGTTGACCTGTTGGCACCCAGCCACCTTCTAGAAGTAGCTCATACTAAGGGTAAATCCCATGGCACAGATTATACCTTTTGCGTGTCTCTCTATTTAAGTGCATATGGTGGGCTATGATATGTTCCGTACTCTAGGGTCAACAGCAGTAGCAATCAGAATGACCACAAGAAGACCTACCTATCACTAAGCAAGCATCTATAAAGAAACCAATGCAACACTGATCAAGTTCTCTGTGACCTACTAACTCATCTGTGCAGTCACGGAATCAAATGAACCTAGTCCTAGACTATCTGACGATCTCTCAGTTTTCTCAGAAAGGGAAATGGTTAAAGAGATTTTTTACAATAAAAGGTGTAAATGAACCAATATTAATAGTACTTCATTAATAAATAAGATCCTATTCCCTATTATGTAATACATTTTAAATGTGTGTGTGTGTGTGTGTGAGAGAGAGAGAGAGACAGAGACAGAGACAGAGACAGAGACAGAGACAGAGACAGACAAAGAGCAAGGGAGTACTCGTGTGCATACACAATTTGCATAGAAAAAATAACATGCAATGTTGTACCCCTACATTGCTAAAACAGGGCTGATGAGCCCCTAGGAAAAGTTGTTTTTTGGCAAGGCTTACAACCTGAGTTTGACCACCAGAACTCATTTGGAAATAGAAAAACAACTTCTGCAGACTTCTATAAAGGCACCATGATACATGCATGCACTCAAGTGCCCACACATGCATGTACGAGAGCACACACACAGATAAATGGAAAAGCAGATTTGAGGACAGCCTCTGCAGAACGTCAAAGGAAGAGGGAGGAGATGGAATGGTATGTCTTCTGAGATACGTTTCTAATTTATTTAAATTGTTTTGTAACATCTCTTTCTAAATTTCAGAGCACCGTAATGAAGCATAAGATACATGTAAGTATTTCTACCTACTTACCTTTATGGAAGAAAAATGTGACTTGACCTACTCAGTAAACTTAACTTTTTCCTAAAATGTTTACCTTACAGGTATGCATAAAAGGAATTTCTTTTAAAACATCATGCATTTGGAATGCAAATCCCAGAGGACCCACAGCAGATGCGACTTGAAAGCCTTCTCCCTGAGAACTAACTTTCATGGTACCAGAAGGTTCTATATAAGATCCAAGTGGTTCTATACAAAGTTCTATACGAGAATCAACCCACAGTCCTTCCCTTAAACCTAGCCCAGGGATACCCAGGGATACCCAGGGATACCCAGGGATAAAGAAGTCATGAATCTTAGAGAAGAACACTTTAATAAACTAGTACAATCCCTAACTGCATCCTAAATACTTATTTTTATACACACGGGTCACATAGTTCTCACACTCACTACAAACTTCTCTTTACCACAGATAGAGATCATTACAGAAATCCCTACAATTGGTCAAAAAGCAGAGAACGTGCAACTGTGAGATATCCAGACACTGTTACTACATCTACAATGCAACTCCTGCACCCAAGGCTCAAGGAACATTGAAATACGGCAGGAGTTAGGGGATGAGGAAATCTGCTACGATGATATGTTTCGTAGAAATAACAAGGAAGCGATACTCAAGATGCCTTAGCAGTTTAGTTACCTAAACAATACCTGAAAGAGTACAGTCCCACCAGATATGCTAGCACAGAAAGGAGAAACCTCACAGGGTTCCACTCATAGACAAAGAACTACTGGCAACCGAGGAATACTGAGTGTGGGAAAAATAGTCTGCCCAAGAAAGGAGCTCCCTAATTGGTTATTCAAGATCAAGTGGTCAGCCCTGAAATCATACATATATAATATATATATATTATTTATACATACCAGTAACCCTAGATTCAGCAGGCTGTATTTATATACTTAAGCACATATATATATACATATATATGTGTGTGTGTATGCATATGAATATATATGGATATGTATATATAATGTAGTATATATTATATACATATATACAATATATAATTATGCACTACATATTGTATATAGTATGTAAAATTATTATGTATTATAATACATATATTATAGATAATGTGATTAAAGCAATGTCATGATTTTGAGAAGGAGCAAGGGTATATAGGTACAGGAGAGGAATTGAGAGGGAGAAAAATGAAGTGAAAAAATTATGTAATTTTTTAATTCACAAACATTTAAAAAGAAATTTCTTTTAAATACATATTCCTCTACAGACTACATACCAAAAAAAAAACTATGCAAAGACATATCTAACTTGTGCCTCTGACTTTATCTCTAGCAGACACACAATAATACATATGCCAGGCAAATGGAACTTAGGAAGGTTAAAATAGCTCAGACATTTCTTCATACAATAAAAATAGCATGTGATCAGTGAGGAAGCAGAACATATTTGTGAACAGTATAACTTCCCACTATAGTATTTTTACTTACATCAAACTACTCCCTCAATGTACAAAGCTCAGCCTGTATCATCAGCAGTGTCTATGCAGATGGAGGCTTTAGTTTGCACACATCCCCTCTCCTCAAACTTACCTCCAGCAATTATGCCTCGTGATCTCCTCCATGGATACAGAGAGGTTCTTTCCTGTGCTCAGATTAAAGTGTGACAAACTAAGTAGTTTGATCTCTGTGTGCATCTGATTGCAAACTGTGTATATAATTCCACAGTTTATAAAGATAATGATTTTGTAATAGACCTGCTGAGCGTAAGTGGGCAGCTTAACGCACACAGTGTTCAAATCTTCATGTTAATTACTTTTGCTCCCAAACTGTGTTGGGGGAAAAGAACTAGATAGAGGTTAGAATCTGGCCTCAACAACTTGCCGGGAGGACGTCAACAGTCACTTAACCTCTTATGGTGTCAGTCTGCTTATCTATAAAATGAGGATTAAATATTTACTTCCCAGAGCTGCCTTTGTGGCTTAATGAGATATAAAGAACTTGTGAAACTACTTACTCGGTGCTCAGCACATAATAAGCCCACAATAAGTGCTAATTAATTTCAAATTTGATCCAGAAAGGAAATGCATGTGAGGAATCAGATTACAATTTAAAGGCTGAGGGTAGACTGCTTCCCCCCACCACCACTCCCCACGCAGCTGCAATGGCGCTGGCACATTTTATCTGGGAAGTGGGATAAGAGTAAGATTTTAGGCTGCCTCTAATGTTTTAAGAAATGTTCCCTTTAGTTTGATCCAGTCAGGTGTCCCGTGGCAAAAGTAATCTATCACCAGCTAACATGCAAACAGGGGGTTGCTTTTTTCCTCACAACGAATGTATAGCCATTTCTTGTAATGAGCTAAGTTATAAACTGTGACAGACATAGGAGAAAATACTGGATGTTGAAGTAGAGAGTAGACAGCAGCTCCACTCTCGAGAGAGAGGAGAAGGCCAAAGCATGGGCTTGCTTATCTGCCTCACTCAAGGACCATGTGAGCCTGTGTTGCAGCATTTGCAAGCTTGTACACAACAGTTCCAGGGTCATTGAGACCTGTTCCAGGTGAGCTGGCAGCGAAGTCTTACAGAGAGAACTTGATAATGCAGACATGTCAGTGAAGTCCTGGCAGCTGTATTGTGCCTAATGCTGTCCCAGACATGGCCTAGTCTCCACTAGACATCATCAGTTGGCAAGTCAGAATGGCATGGTCTTTACAGCTTTGATTTAAAATGTTGATGACTGGACCTGCGTCAGCCCTGGTAAGGGAGAAATAAATGTAAAGAGAATCAATTTTCTTAGCACACAGATTAACCCTTTTCCAGAATAGCAGGGAACAGAATAAATAGAGTCCATACAGCTGCACAATGGATACCTGGTGTCTTTGTCCTCTCGGATCCTCCATGACATCACTTTTTATATCACCACTTCTCTGATACAGAAGGTCTGAATAGGTGAGCTTTACTTGGCATTAGTAGACACCGGGATTGCCACTTAGGAAGCATTTCCTATCCACTGTGGGATTTGATAGGACTCTTGACGATAATGTAATAGGCACAGTGCTGCCCATCTGATGGGCTTCTTGGGTAATATGAGCAAGCAGTGTATGTGAGCTGACGGCCCGTCATAGAGCTTCTCAGTTGCACTATGATCCGATTACTTTCTGACTGAGACATGGACCCAGGGAGTAGTGGAAATGAGTCGTCTGTCTTAGCTAGGAGTTTGGACTTTACTCCAAAGTAGCAAAATGCTTAGGAGAATCAGATGAAGAGAAGAGGAACAGGAATAATGGTTCTTCATATAGAAAATGTACATCTAGGTCAATCACATGAAGACTTTTCCATGTCGTCAAAGAATGGTGGTAATTACTTCACAAGTAGCTGATTCCAAGTTGGTACAGCCAAAGACAAACGTTAGATTCACTCCATTCGCGGAAAGTGGAACAATATGCAGCAAAGTCAAAACATTTGCTGTCTACATCTAGCCAAGATGAAAAGCAGAGAACAGACTTAAGGACCAGCTGCAAGCAACTGAAAGTACATAAAAGAGGAAAATACTGGATCTTAACACAGAAACACTCTGCCAGGAGAAGTTGTAAGTAGAGCCCTTGATCTCCCTGACTTTTTGTGTGGTGTTTCCAGGCTGAAGTGGAGGAATGGAGTCCCAAATAGCCATGCCGAGCTGACTGATAGAGACGGAGATGAGGAGAGAAAAAGGCAATATAAACTATATTCCAAGATCCTGGAATAGAAAATCCTGCACACAGAGAGACTTCCAGGTATCTGGAAAGACGTTCCCCCTTGGATAAAAGAAACAACTAAGTATTAATCAGTGTAAAAATGCAAGGAGCTACCCCCAGTTGGGAAATACTCAATTATACACAAATTTGTATTCTCACTTCTCAGGGTAGGAATAAAAGGTGTGTGTGTGTGTGTGTGTGTGTGTGTGTGTGTGTGTGTGTAAGAGAGAGAGAGAGAGAGAGAGAGAGAGAGAGGAGGTGACGCAGGGGTATGCATGTGTATATATGGGTGCAGGTATGTATACACACGCAGAGGTTAGATGAAGACTGGTATTCTGTTCTTTCATTCTCTGCCTTTGTCCCTCGAGACAGGGTCTTTCACTGGTACTTAAGTTCAGTTGGTGGCCAGCAAGTCTCAACAATCCTCCTGTCTATGTCCCAACAGTACCGTGGTTACAGATCCAAGAAGCCATGCACAGTTTTGTATATGGGTCTGGGATAGTAACCTGGATACCATGTTCTCAAAACATGTGCTCTTATCTACTGAGCCATCTCTCCACTCTGGACTATTAGATAAAGCAGTCAGGTAAAATTAGATTAAAGGTTACTTTAGTATTGCCTAACAAAGTCGAAAACCAAGCCTTGAAAGGAACAATTGTTTTCCAATAACAAGCTCATGTTCCAGAACAGAGGCTAAGATTCACAGAAATTAAAGAATAATAGAAAACCATGTAATGTCTAACATACAATAAAAATTCCAGACCATGCAAAGCAATCATAAAATAACAACAGAATGAGGAGCACAATCTACCCATAAAAACTGACCAAGAAATGGCACAGATGATAAAACTGGACAAGGATATCAAAGCATTTGTCACAACTGCATTCTGTGTGTTGAAGCAGTCACTAGACTTGGCTACCATCATGACTGAAAGATTGGTTCTTGCTTTTCACCTTCTACCTCCCTATTTAGATATTATGAAAAGGGATCCAGCTGTAACAATGAGAAAAATCAATCTTTTCCAATATCAGGCTGAGCGCTCTCGCTCTCGCTCTCGCTCTCGCTCTCGCTCTCGCTCTCGCTCTCGCTCTCGCTCTCGCTCTCGCTCTCGCTCTCGCTCTCGCTCTCGCTCTCGCTCTCGCTCTCGCTCTCGCTCTCGCTCTCGCTCTCGCTCTCGCTCTCGCTCTCGCTCTCGCTCTCGCTCTCGCTCTCGCTCTCGCTCTCGCTCTCGCTCTCGCTCTCGCTCTCTCTGTCCTGTTGCTTATGTAAAACAGGAAGCAACTCTTTTTTTTTATTAACTTGAGTATTTCTTATATACATTTCGAGTGTTATTCCCTTTCCCGGTTTCCGGGCAAACATCCCCCTAATCCCTCCCCCTCCCCTTCTTTATGGATGTTCCCCTCCCCATCCTCCCCCCATTGCCGCCCTCCCCCCAACAATCTAGTTCACTGGGGGTTCAGTCTTAGTAGGACCCAGGGCTTCCCCTTCCACTGGTGCTCAGGAAGCAACTCTTAAGTAGTGAAATAAAGCCTGGAGAGTAAAATAGAAAACAAAGCCAACATTCTTGCATAATGAGAACAGGACTATGGGCTGGCTGAATACACTTTGCCCCTGGGACCAACTTCTTGAACACATCAGTCCAGCACCTTCGTCCTAAGAACCTTCATCCCACTGCATCCTGTGAGAACCTTGAGTTCTCAGTACCTCGCATGCTCTGGAAGCTTTACTCCAGCTTGAACTCTTTAGGAAGACACTCTCCTCCCTCAGATCAAAGTCCCCACAGTTAAGATTACATCGGAATTTACAGCAGAACATTCTTTCTCTCATGTGGTTGAGGAAAAGAAAGAGTGTCACCCTTCCTTTTTAAAAGATGATTCAATCCTTTAAGACTTCATGCTTTTTAGTGGTCATTTTATAGGAAATTTTGAAGAGCTTCGATGAATTCCATTAAAATGAAACCTACATGGAAAGGAATTCCCTCCTCCTAAAGTGGTTCCATGATATTCATTTGACTCTCACATCAATTAGGCTCTTAGTCACCCTTTTAAGACACAGTTTGGTGGGGTATCTTCTGTGGCCTTCACGTGTTGTTCTAACAGTGGGCTGATGGGCTCACGCATTACTACCAGTCTTTCTTTCACTCTCAGAATCTTTCTCACCAAGTGGAGCTGAAGGTCTGGATGCTACTAATCTACTTGTCTTTGGTTCTTGGCGCTTGCATTATTGAAAGTCTGATCTGAATAGCTTCCAACAGCACACTGTTATTTGGGTTTAACTAACTAACTATAAAGGCATTTCAGAATTGTCACTATGGTGGAGCTTAAGTGAAAGAATTTAATTGATTTTGAAAGCACATAATAGACACACACACACACACACACACACACACACACACACACACACACACACACCAGTGAAGGGAAAGCCCCAGTTTCAGAAAAAAAGTTGAAATTTCACCATAATCTAGAGAAGGCCTCATCTCTCATGTGGACAATAGACTGAGATCCCAAGTTCAGAGGTCAAGGTAAAAGCTTCGGAGGTTTGAAATGTGTGGCTCCACTCGGCAGCAGCTGCTTCTTGGCTCCTCTCCCAGTAGCTTCAGCACTAAGACTAATGGCTAAGAAAACACCAGGAGGTCAGTAAGTAAGAGCTTGTAAAGGGACTATATCTGAATACAGACCAAAGGAGGGAAGGAATCTTCCCGTGGAAGACATTAGATCAGATCTTCAAAGAAATTCTGTATATGCTTTGCATTTCTATCCACGCTTGCTCATTTCTAGTCAGCTCACAGGCAGAGAAAAGGGAAGTGTAGAAAGTGCTAAAAACAGCCACCTGAAATATTTCAACACCTCAGTGTCCTGGGTAACCAGTAACACAGTGGCCAAACAGATGACGTGGGGTCATATTCCAGAGACTGAGCGCATAATGCATCTTAGAAACAGAAACAAGGCTTTTATAGCCACGGCGGGAAGTGGTAATGATGGCATGCTCATCTCCTCGAACATGTGCCCAACCCAGGATTTGCATATAAATGCTTACAGTGGCCTTGGTCAGGGTAGCCTCAACCAACGTTCCTGGTCTTCAACAGGTGGATGCCTAAACAAATTGTAGTAAATATAGATTACAGGACAAAAGAGAAAAGAGAGTAAGACAAGAAGCCAAGCTTCCTGCGTATACGATGGCCTGGAAAATGGTAAAATTGGCATAGTTCATAAAACCATTCAGACACCAAGAGTGCAAGTGACATGCTATTTACATGAGAGTCTATGAAGGAAAATATAGCGAATCCGTATGGTGAGCAGCTGGGGAGAGCATGCAGCTGTCCACTGCAAAGGTTTAAGCGCATTTTGGGATGGCGACGACGTCCTTCACACTGATTGGTGCTGGTTATAAAAACTACAGACTTCACCTTTCAGATGGGTCCTCCATTTTGTTGTAGGACATTCCACTTCAATAAAATAGAGTTTTAAAAAATGGGATGTATTTGCTTAACTAGGAGAGAAGGCTAATATTTAAATAATTCTTTGATAGACCATTCAAAAATCAATAGAAACGGATTTAAAATATGGAAAATATTTGGTGATATAGCATCACTCATGTTCTTTTTAATGTAAAACATGTTTATTTCCTCCAAAAGTTGAGGAAGCAACTTCTTCCAAGGCCTAAGGTGGATTACGGTTAGGCTTTTGTGAAAGACAGTGAAAGAGCTGGAATGTTCGGAGTTGCTGACCGGACAGAGTCCAGTCTTGACTCAAACATTATTAAGCAATAATTCCATGTTGCCCGCTGAGTCAGTTTCTCCATCTTCTGCTCGGGAGGGTTTTTCATCTAGCAGTGGGAAATACTGTGTAGTCCTGAAGTCAGCCTTGCATCTCACCACAAAGGGATGGATGAAAACAAACCCCCCACCCCCCGTGACTCTGTGGACTTAGCATCCTTGCTCTCCCACAGGTCATCTACTTCTGCTAAGGAAAACAAATAAGGAGACATCCAAGTAATGGACAGCAAGAGACAAGATTCTCTCAAGCTCTACAGAAGAAACAACTGCAAAGGTTGCTCTTTCATGAAGAGAGTAGAACATATCATCCCTCAACACTTCCCCTGGATAACACTGGAATTGATTACCTGGTAGGCACATAAAAAGAGCCTAAAAGTTGCTGTGATCAGAGTTAACTTGCAGTCAATATTAACTGGATATTCTGCACTCTCCTGTATATTTTACACATATTGATTTTTCTCATATGCTCAGCAACTGTAAGAGGTGGGGGTTAATAGCACCATTGTGCCTATATTGGAACTGGACTCTAGAGAGTGAGAAAAATAACTATCCTGGAGTTGTACAGACACCACTTGGTAAAAAGAAGCAAACTCAGGTCCCCACTTTGGGCGTTTATTTTGATTTTGATAGTTGATTTTTGTTTTGTTTACAAAATGAGGTCTCTTTGTTTAACTTAGGATGTACTTGAAATGACTGGTACCCAGGTTTGTCTCAAATGTAAGATCCTCCTGCATCAGGCCTCCTAGGTTCTGTAGACATCCCTCTGACCTACTATTGAAGTTGCTACTATATGTCTGCTGTGTCTGTTAGACTTTTAAAAACATGTTTGTTTGTTGTGTTTTAAAGGCAGGGTCTCATGCATTCAAGGATAACCTCAAATTTGCTATGAAGCCGAGGATGACCTTGAATTTATGATATACTCCTGTCTCTACTTTCCAAATCCTGAGACTACAAGTATGTTCCCAGTCATGCCTTCTTTAATATGTCTTTTTAAAAATAATTTATATTAAAAAAGAATACAAGTGACTGTATATAGCCAAATATTTTTCCATATTGTTAATCTATTCCAAATGATTTTAATGGACTATCAAATTTCTATAATATAGACTTAGGGATGACTTGTAAAAGTGGTTTCATGACAAAAAGAATTCACAGAAACCAGTCTGTGTGGACTATTTTTATGTGATATTTGGGAAGTAATGAATAAGATACATTCTATGTGAGGTCAATGTTTCTCTCTTTACAATAATAATGTAATGATAAAGTGTGTAAATCAGTTTGCTAAAGACAATCGTTTCATGCTCTAATTTAATTACTGCAATACCTATTGTATAAGGTAATCCATTTGTAATAAAGAAATGGATTTGAAAGACCAAGTAAATGGCTAAGTGAAACAGAGCTCAGAATCAATATAAGTTCTGTTCAATTCCAAAATACACATCCCAAATCACTAATCTGCCAATATTTAGCAGCATCAAGTGACTCAGTTTTCTACCAACTGGGACTCCATACAGGAACAAATCTAAAAGGATCCTTAGAAGGAGGAGGGTGATAGGTAGCTGCAACTGAGTCTGTTGTCTAAAGCTTTTGTTTTGACTTCAAAGAAAAATCTGCGAAGTAATTATGAGTTTGCTTATTTGCATGAATCCCAGATGACTTGATAATTTAAGAAATACTGAGTCTAGGAATCCTATTATTCCAGAACCTTGGTTACCTAAAAATCCAATCGAATACATTAAATCCATGTAATCTGTAACTGTATCTGCTGCCAAGAGGACTCTTCAGAAGACAGAATGGAAAGGCTATGTCTTCCCTCCTTAGAGGTGTTCCATTATCGGGATATGATAGTGTGGTTCTACTGACAGTGTCAAGTGAAGGTTATAACTTCATTTGACTTTACAAGTGAAATAAAAAACAACTTTAATCATAGGCTGCCTTATTTCCCTCACTTATGATACATCAAAAAAATGTCTATTACATAGGACACATGTCTCCTATATCCTGCAGTCACAGACATGTGTCAGAACAAACCCTACCTCATAATCTACACTCTACTTCACTATTATACCACTTATCTGCTTCAAATTACAAACAAGCCTTTTATCTAATGTACTAGTCATCAAGTCCACTTGGACAACCAGAGATTTTTCTTATTACTTTAAGCTCCATGACCTTGATGATTTCTACCTAGTTCCTTAATAGAAGAACTCAAGTTAACACGGACTGAATGTGCATGGTGCAGAATCTTGGGTACCAGCTTTGGAATTTTGCCTATCTCAATTATATAACATGTAATCATTAGGAAAATAAGAAGAAAAAAAGCATTTTACTACTTTTTTTTTGCAAGTTCTTGTGTGTGTATACTTAAAGGAAAGAGGATTTGAATGCAATAAAAAGTAATATAACTGCATTTTTTATCAAAATATTTTCTAGCAGGATAAGACTGGAAGAGTGCAAGACACTGAAAGGTAAATTGCTACAGTTGGAGGCATGAAACTTCAGGAAATAAGGAATGCTGAATAGGTAAATACATGAGGCAAATCAAAGGTGACATTGACTTTATAACACAATAACAATGACATTTTGGGTTTAAAAATACACAAAGAATTAAAATATATATCAAGAGTGAAATAAAATGAAGAAAGAGAGTGAATGAAATTGAATGTCTTACTATTCTACTGTAGAGAAGGTTTAAGTTACTATATTACAGGTGACTAGGAAAAGCCAAGGACGGGAATTATAATTTTGAGTGTAGTTATTAAATAGATAATAAAAGCGTATCTGATTAACAATCAATAAAGTGAAAGAAGTAGAAAACATGATAGGAAAGAACAAATATAGAATGATCATCAAGGTGCAGCAAGAACAAAGCTGAACAAACACATTAGCACGAGCATGTCAAGTGTTCTCATTAAAAGACGAAGACTGTAAGAGTGGATCAGACAAACGATATGCTACCTAGAAGGTCGAACGACTTTTTCACTACCTCTCTCCAAGAAAGAAAGAAGCAAAGAAGGAAAGAAACAAAGAAGGAAGGAAGAAAATCAATCAATCAATCAATCAATCAATCAATCAATCAGGGCCCGGAGCTACCACTCAGCAGTTGAGAACGCTCTATGTCTTCCACAGGACCCAAGTTCTGTTCTTCGCACCTGCATCAGGGGGCTCGCAACTGCCTATATCCCAAGTTCCAAGGGATCTGAAATTCTCCTCTGTCCTCTACAGGCACCCACACACAAGTGGCATACACTCACACTGACATATGCAAATACACATAAAAATTAATCTTTTTCAAAAAGAAAATGGCGATCAAGAGATGCCTGTTGTGGTGATTAATTACAATAGCAAGTTTTCCTGAAACTATGGCCACTCTTTCATGTTTTGCTTTTGATTGGTACAATTTGATTTTTTTGAATCGCAGCCTCATTCCATAACCCAAGCTAAGTTGAATATGGCCTTGGTCTCCTATGTATAGGAAATAATGATTTTTAATATTTATTGTTCCATCATTTTCCAGGGGAATTTATTTCTGTTTGTTCCATACAGAAAAAAACACAGCATATATTTTAAAAAATAAAATAAATAAAAATTCATTTAGTGGACCAGAGTTACTTACAGGAGCATTGATAGATCTGAGTGTATTAATTATTGATTAGCTAATTGATATGTGTGCATTCCTATGTCAGATCAAATTTGATCTGATATAAGAATACACACATGTAAAGAATATACTTTTTAGATTAAGCATTTACAAAGACTGTTACATTTAACAAACTAGGCATGCAGAAATTTCTGTAAGCTACAATGGGAAGGCTGAAGCAAAAGGATTACAAGTTTAAGGCCAACTAGGGATACATGGAGGGAGTTGGAGTCCAGATTTCACTCTATATAAAAACACTGTCTCAGTTAGAAAGTAATACCAGTCTTTGTATATGAACACTGCTGCCAATCCTCAGAAATTCCAAAGGAGTGGCACCCAGCAGAGAGGAACTCTCTTATCACAGGTGAATTCAAGGTGAAATCAGTTTCATTCAAAAGGTAAGCAGGAAACCAGCAAAGAGTTGAAAACCAAATATTCCACTTTGAGAGAACACAGGGGTCAAAGAAAATATTCTACTAGAAATTAGAAAGTTTTTTTTTTGCAGTGAAAATAAGCAAATTACAGCACATCAGACTCCCCAGGGTAGAGCACATACTCGAGGTTCAGAGAAATCTAAGCTTTATAGGTACTTATCTGGAAAGAGGCTTGGTTTGTGAGCCAGTTGAATATTGGAAGAGGTTACAATCAGAAAGATCAGTGTTGTCTTGCCCTTCTCCATTTGCGAGTGTTTCAGATACTCAGGATTTTAAAAGAAGACCTTTCCAAATCCATGTACCTGTCATGGAGGTGCTGTTGTTAGATTTGGAACAGTAGTGCTTCCTGTAGGCTTTCACTTTAGTCAATCTGGTGATTTTGGAGATTCATGCTGCTATTCAGTGAACTCATGGACACCTTTGTCTTAAGGGCCTTCATAGACACACATTCTTGTATCTCAGAAAGCTATTTATAACCACTAATACATGTTTTTTTTTTAAAGATTTTATAGCTCTGTTGATAAGAGCAATATAAATGCAAAAAAAGTACATATTCTTCAAACCATTTACAACGTTCAAAATAAAGGAGATATGAGAGAAACTGAAAGGTGAACTGAACCACAAAATTGGAGTGTTTCCCTCCTGATTGCAGTTTTAAAGCACCAAGACTTCATGGAATAAAGATAAGGGTGGATGTAGAACTGCTGTCCCAGTACACTAATAATCATTCCAAAAACAAGGTAAATGGCTGAAGAAACGAAGGACGTTCTTAAATAAAACAAGCGATTACTTTTCCTCAAATTAATGGATAGCAATCTGAGACAAAGCCCTCTGAGCAAACTGCTTGCTTTCCCTTCACCAATTAGTCCATTTGGTGCAGTGCAGTTGGCTGTAAACCAGTGTAGTGTGCAGTAGTTGCCTTGTCCCATGGTGGGCGCAACCAGAAGTTTAGTCTCACGAATCCAAGAAACAGAACGCTTGTTGAGCATCTAATTTAGGGGATAACTTTAGGCACGAAAGAGTTCCCTGCTTTAGAAAATCTTCCTGGTCTACAATCTGAAAAGGAACATCAGCCATCTCCACAAATGGAGAGAAGTAGAGAGAAAGGCTTTCTGGAACAAGCAAAAGCCATGTAGAGATCTGGAGAGGATGCATGGCTAAAGGCCCAGCTGACAAAAGATTCCTGGGTAAGATGCTTGGATAAAAGGATCAGTGAAGAGAGCTAGGTAAAGCAGTAGGAAGGTACAAGACACACAAGCTGTAGAGACCATGTTGAAGTTTGATTTTCCTGTCACTAAGGAAAGGAAACTAGGAAAAAGTTAGATAGGGAGATGAAATGGCTAACCCCAACATTTCAGAGACCGAACCCTACCTTCTAGGAACTATAAGTCTGGACTCCAATATATGAGTATTGATCCTGTTGCCTCACTGTAGTTGGATCCATAACAGGTTGGTATGATGTTGGGTCGATCACATTCCTCCTAGGCTAATTTTTTTTTCCTCAGTGTCATCCCTAAATCATTTCTAGCTTTTCACTCTTGTTCATGGTGCACCCTCCTTCATGAATGTCATCTTCTTACTTCTGGGTCACCACTTCTTTCTACAGCAGGCCTCATGTTCCACCTCCCTGCTTCCTTAGAACAATATCACATCCTTTCTCAACAGTGCATGTATGCCCTCTCCCTCTCCTTCTCCCTCTTCCCTTCCTTCTCCCTCTCCTTCTCCCTTTTCCCCTTCTTCCCTCCATCCCTCCCATCCCCTCCTCTCTCTGGTAAAACTATAAGATACTGATGCAGAGGCAAGAAAATATGGCTTGCATTTATCTGCAGTCTCTCGAGGACAGCAATTGGCTAAGATTACCTGCAAAACACCTTTGGCACTAATCAAATTCTTTTCTAGTAGAAAGTATCCACAGCTTATGGGTAGATATTTGAAGGAATCCTATGTCTCAAGTTCTACCTAAGAAAGGTGTTGTGTTAATTAATTATAGAATACATAGTATAAAATATCATTTTTGATAAAAACCCAAGTCATTCTAATTTGCCTCCAGAATCCATGGACTATGAGTTCTCTTTAGTGAAGCATGCCTTGTCTGACTTCTTCATGTTCTTGGGGAAGCCAAATTCTGCCCAGTGCCCAGAAACTCAACTTGCTGGGTTTCCATTAGTATACTTTTCAGGGTATGAACAAAGTGTGTTTTTGTTCACAAGTGCTAGTGTTCCTGGTGTGGCTACGTTACTAAAATTCTAGCTAGTGGTCTTATGAACCCAAAAGCTTTCAAACAATAGGTTTTCTGAAGACTGAGAATGTACATCTATGTTCATCATGTGTACATGATGAGTGTCTCTTAACTGGAAATTTATTATCATATTCTGGAGTGTTTTTTCTACATAATGAATGGTCTATATCTATTATATAATGAATGGGACCCTAGCCTAAATAAGAAATTCATTTCTGTATCATATATGCCCTATACACATAACTTGAAGGCAATTTCATAAGGTAGTTTAGTTCATCCATTTGTGTGTGTGAATGGGATGGGAAGATATATATCTGTGTGGTGTACATGCACACTGAGGAAGATTTTAGTTGCTCTGTTTCATTGCTTTCCATCTTTTTTCTTTGAGACAGGGTCTCTCACTATTCCTGGAACAAGGATGGTGACCAGATCGTCCTAGTGATCCCCCCTCTGCACTCCCCTCAGTAGTGGGGTTACAGATTTGGCCAAGTATGTCTTCAGCTCCTTGCCTGTACTTTGACCATGCTTTATGACGTCAGGACTCAAAGAACTTCCTGTTTGCAGTATTAGGCATATCAGATTTTGAGGCTAGGGAGACTCAGTCTGTGATACCAATCATCAATAAAGGAACAGCACACTTTGTAAACTTGAGCTTTTGGAAGGGGCTGGTACAGAGGCCACATTTATGAGATTTAAAATGAGAATTAAATCTGTTTCCAACCGCAAGTATAGAACCTAGAGCAGAAAGATCTGCATTTGAGATTAATTTTGGCCACAAATGGATCCAAGGACAACCTTAGCTAAAAAATTAGGCTTTATCTTTTTAAAAAAATCAAAACCCACCCTATATGCACAGGTATCCTAGGCACCAGCTAATGTATTCAGAATATGTCAGGGGAAGTCTTTTAAAGTTATACATTTTGCTCATTTTTACAGCTGATCAAAAATATCATGTATTGTTCAATAAAAACCAAGAAACTCAGGAAACAGGCAGCTCATTCAATAACTCAGAAGCAGCAGTGAAGAGGTTGGGACTCTAATTGGGATGTGTCTGATTATTTAAGGCCTTAGTCTTGGGTCCCACTACACGGTGACCAGTCTGAGTTCTTCTAAATCATCCAGAACAAACGTTGAACACTGCATCAAGATTCTCTTCCTCCCATTTACCAACCCATAAAAGCTTTCCTGTGTTGTACCTTGGCTGTCTCAAGAACACACCCCAGGGAGGAAGAACTCTCCATTTGGGATATATAATACTCCCAAAAACTTCCACAGGAGACACAGCAAAACATTACATGTAAAAGTTCTTCCTGCATGTCAGAGAAAAAGACTTGAATCCTCGTCCAGGGACTGGAGAGATGGCTCAGTGGTTAAGAGCACTGGCTGCTCTTCCAGAGGTCCTGAGTTCAATTCCCAACAACCACATGGTGGTTCATAATCATCTGTAATGAGATCTGATGCCTTCTTCTGGTGTGTCTGAAGACAGGAACAGTGAATCCTCATCCAATAATAGGCATATGACCATCTATAACTTAGTTTACCCCTATGATTTTGCTTTCTAATAGTACAAAATTTGTGGAGGTTTTTCTGATCAGTAGAATTAAAATTGTAGTGCTTCATAGAATTTCTCGCATAAAACAAAAGGACAATACCTTTCTTCACTCCTCTTATTTGTCCTACACATGCTGTGTTAGTTACTTTTCTATTACTCTTATAAAACATCATGACCAAGTGAATTGAGGAAAAGATGGTTTGTTTCGTCATTTGGTTCCAGACGGAGACATCAGAGCAGGAAACTGAGAGATCACATCTTCACACATGAAGCCAACGGGAAGTACTGTGAGGCAATAAACTCTCAAAGCCTAACCTCTAGGATGTACTTCTCTCCAGCTAGGTTTCACATCCTAGAAGTTCCATATCCTATATAAACAGCACCACTAACTGGGACCCAAGTGATTAGGTACATGAAATTATGGGGAATATTTCTCATTCTAATCACCACATTCCACTCTCTGGTTTCAATATCATAATCATAACCACACCCCTGTAAAAGTATACTCAGCTCAACTTTAAAAGCCACTATCATCTCAAACAGTCTCAGCACTGTCTATCCAAGTCCAAACTATCTTCTGAAACTCAAAACAATCTCTTTACTGTGGCTGCTTTACACACACACACACACACAGAGAGAGAGAGAGAGAGAGAGAGAGAGAGAGAGAGAGAGAGAGAGAGAGAGAGAGGTGGAGGATTGGAGAAGAGCAAGGAAATACTTGAACCAAAACAAGTCCCAAAATCCAGCAGGGCAAACAACAAATCCCATAGCTTTACAATCAGTGTATGGGGCTTTAGATTTAATGGACTTAAAGAGCTCCACTTCTTCGGCTTTGCTGCCTACAACATAATCTCTCTCCCTTACTGATCCCACTCCCTGTATAAAGCTTGACTCAGCAGATGTCTCACAGCTTGGGCAATTCCAACACTATGTGGTCTCCACCATCACCCAGTCTTCCTTTTCACAGATTAATGCAAGGGTCTCTCACAGCATAGGTTGCCTCGCTGCAGTGGGTCTCTGAAACTGTCAATCTTTCATGTTTTCATTCCCCCAAAGCTAGTACCATGTAAGAGATACCACTAAGTTTATGTGCCAGCTACAGATGGATGCTCACATTCTCCTGAATCGCAGGGGCAATAGCTTCTGTATGTTGAAGCAATTGTTTTCTAAAACCAAGCAACATTCTAGGCTTTCTCCTTTCATAAGTTGGAAGCTTATTGGGGTGGGATGGTGCCCTAATGCTACCCACCCTTTCCATCGTTCTAGGGAAACACAGATGGCCACTCCTTAGTGGTGCTAATTCTCATTAACATCTAAAACATCTCTTTCAACATATGACTTTTCTGTAAAATTAAGTTTCTTATAGTTCTCTTTCTCTCAAAACCATATATTTTGTTTTTCTTTCCCCCATTTGCTCTTTTTCCCATTGTACATCTGCATAAATGCAAATCAATTACAACTATTTCACATACTCAACATTATGTTGCCTTAAAATTTTCTGTGCCAAAGAAATTAGTCATTTGTATTTTTACACTAATATTAAATTACATAAACTAAATTACAAAGATTAGTATTAACATGGACACTTACAGGTTTTTTTTTTTTTTTGGAAAGTCGGTCAGATGGTGTTTTGTTGGGGCAAATGTGTGAAGGAATGTTTCATTTAAGTGGACACAGGTGTGAAAGGCTAAGCCCGACTCAAGAAGGAATGTTTAACAGAAGGAGACACAGGAAAGAGGATGTTCTGCTAAAGCAAGCATGTGAAAGGACATATGATGAAGGACTCTTTACTAACACATGTATATTGGTCTGCCTTATATTGTGTAGTTGAGCTCCATTTGTCAAGACTTGGCAGACTCAGGCTGATTGGATGCACATGCTGAGACAAGGCATATGTTAAATCAAGGCATGTGGAGGACATGTGATATTTGGACGGTATAAATAGGACTTGACAGACAGTGACAGAGGCTGAAGTTGGCTGGTACAGCTAGCTATGCAATGCTTGTGGGTCTCACTGATCATCATTTCCCAGAGAAAGGTACAGTCGAGAACATGTTGTGTTCCTGCTGGTCCCTCCTGCTGACTCAAGTTAAGACTGAGGCCTGTCTGTCTCTGCTAAGTCGTATCACTGCTGTTGTTAATCTGACTCTACTGAACTGGATTGCTGTGAAGTGTTTGCAAGTGGATCAAGCTGCCACTGCCTGCTAACCTGTGAAATGAACTGCTGATTTCCAGACAACACAGAGTTGTTACAAAGAACCTTCCTAAATATGTTCATTTCCTCCATATCCTTTCTTTTCCACTACCTCTGGTGGGTGGTGGGGTACAAGGGAGGCTAAAGCATTTAAAAACCATCATTAAAAACACGATTTGAAAAAAATTAAAGTTACAAATAATTTAGCCCAGGCAAGTTCTCAGGACATAGACAGAAGTAAGATGGATTTATTTTGCCAAATAACCCATGAATCAAATTTAGCACAGTTGCTAATAAAGTTCTTGCTTCCCTTTAAAACCTTTCACCGTCCTACAGAACATCCTATTAAGATCTACTTATAGCATTAAATCAAATTTCAAAGTCTTCCACATTCCTCCAAAAAACAATATGGTCAGATTCTTCACCGTAAAAACCCACTCTCTGTTACCCACTTTTGTATTAGTTACTTTGCTTTACTCTGTGATAAAACACCATGCACAAACCCAACTACTAGAGAAAGGATTTGTCTTTGGTTTATAGTTCCAGGGAGAGAGTACATTAGTGATAGGTAGTCATAGCAGCAAGCAGTCAAAAGTGGAAATCTGAGAGATCACTTCTTCAGTATACAGAAAAGCAAGAGACTCTGTGCTAGAAGTAAAGGGAGGTTGCAATGCATACTCCTGGTGACATGCTTCCTGTAGCAAGGATTTATGCCCTCAAAGTTCCATGATCTCCTCTGGCAGTGCCACCAACTGGAGACCAAGTGTTTGGGTACATGCACCTATGGAGAACATTTCTCCTTTAAGTTATTACATCCCCTCTAATTTTTTAAGTACACTGCCTAATTTGTTACATAAGGAGCATTGTGATTGCTCATTGTTTTTGGTTGGACATCAGCCCAAGTATGCTATTTAAGAAATGATGCCAGGAAATACATTATCTGATAGGAAAGGCTGAAACAGGAAAAAAGCCAATGTAGTACTTATTAGTGTGCACCAATTGGTCTTGATAACTGAAGTCCAGTCTTACTGGGTACCTCCACATGTTGGCGTCATCTTACCTAGGAACTGAGGTCTCCATTTGTCCTTTTGGGGTTATATTCAAGAGTGTCATCTCCCATGATCCATTAGCCAAAAGAGAATTCTTGGCCAGAGCAGTAGAACATAAAGAAACTGTGGTCATGCACTAAAATGATGTGTATTACAAGATGTGAGAAGACCTTCAAATCTCCAACCCTCTTTCTTATGTCATCATAACTGCCACTCAGGTTTTCAAATTTTTGAGAAACCCGTTGGGGAGGGGCATTGGACTTTGCCATCAAACAGAAGAACTGGTAAGCAAAGTTCAAAATCCCAATAAAATTCATAATTGAGAACAGCAGGAGTTTGGGCTAGCTCCTGACCAGATTCCTATCCTGGAGCATGTGACCAGGACACCCCACTAAAAAGGCCATGATTACCAGTCTCCTATCATAGAAACTAGAGTTGTTCTTGCTAATGAAGTACCTAGGGGCTCTGGTTTAGCTAAGGAGCATGCTATCCTAGGCATTCCTTCCAGCAAAATATTTAATCTCTGGTTCACCCTGAGTAAGTCGTATGCATCATCATGTGCCAAGAGTGAAGCAGTTTGGACAAGCAAGGATTGTCTCTTTCATCAAGGATCAGCATGGGGGGTCTTCATACAGAGCTGTACCCAAGACTCCCATAGAGGGCCTCTCATCCAGCCCTCTGCACTCCTGGCCCTCACTCATAGCTGAGTCGGATTCTCCTACCCCAGGCTCTTCGTAGGCCTGTAGGCCCTGACCCCAACTACTCCAAGTCCCCAGCAGCATCTGGGTACATAACAGGATGGGAGCCCTCATTCTCAACTCCTCGAGGTTCCCAGCAGTATCTGGGTACCCAGGAGTTTTAGAACCACAGCCTCTATCCCAGCCCCCGACATTTCTCACCCAGAAAAATATGGACTGGGACCCCTATCTTAGACTGTATGTTGCTTCCCCATGCATGTTGACATCCACAAGCCTGGCAGCCCAGCTGGTAGAAATAAAAGTAGCCCAACACTCCTGCCTTTCACCTTCCTGAAAGATGTTCTGACAACCCCACCTCCGAGGCAGAAACTCAGAACCACAGTGGTTGGACATTCTTCCTCTTCTTATGTTCTAGTTTTAATATTTTCAAGGTTAGAAGTTGCGTGGCTCTTTTTTCATTGTACATGGTAGTCAGCTTTGGATTATGTCATTTATAATGTAAGCTTGAATTTAGAGGAGAAGATTAACTATTCATCATCTTGCTATTACAGAACTTTGACCATAGTCAATGCTCAATTAATATTGGTTGGATTACATTGTGTTTCAAATTGAGAATGATTACGCACAAAATGCCTGTATCTTCTTCACAGTGCAACTTTTATATACTTCGGTCTCTTGGAAAATATTTGATAAATCATCTCTGTCTTCTTTAATGTGTTTTAGTTTTATACCACCTTTAAATGCTTTGAAGTTCCAAAATACAAATATATCTTCATGTAATTTAAATGGCAATCAGCAAGCTCTTTCTTCCTTATGAATATACAGAAAGCCAATGGCCACAGCAGGTAACTGATGAGGCTAATCTTTCAATGTCCTCATAATTCTCTGCCTGATTGCTTCTGGTGTGGGAGGATACATGATCACAGAAATGTCAGGTGATTTGATCAGGATCAGAATAGATTATTGACTGTCCTCAAGTGAACTGCATGCTTGCAGATGATGATATCTCAAGGGAACCCTAAGAAGAAATCAATATGGAAACTGCAGAATCTTGTAAATGAGGGCTAAAGGAAGGATTCATGAAATGCAAAACCCAGGATCGCGTAATGCAGTGATGTTATTATACTTCATAGTCTGTTACTCTGACCAAAAGCATGTAGCAAGGCCGGCAGGTTTCAGTCTGCAACTCTACATTTTGAATAATTTGCTTTCGTGCTTCACTAAAGTTTTTCTAAGCAGTAGGAATATTTTTGAATAATGTTAACAAAAATATTCCATTAGATGTTGTTTCCAAGGTGCAGAAAATAAGCAGATGGCAAAACCTTTATAATCATTAGGGCTACTAATATTACTGCCAACGGTTGGCGATAAACGAAAATGTATATGCATTATAGTTTTATCTTTGTATTATACTTCAGATGAACTCTACTGAGCTATAGTTCAGATCAATTAACATTTACATGATGAGATAATTCTACTCTGTATGTTCCGCAGATATGCCCTCCTTAGTCTTGGCTTCTTTTCCCATGTGTGATCTTCTTCATTATTCTCATTTTAGTACCCTAAAGAAGCCCTCTACTCTTCCTTTTGCCTTTTCTTTAACTGGTTTGTAATACCTAAGAACAGAGTTAGTAGACTAATGAGATGCTCAGTTTTTATTGGTAACCTGTGATGTCATAATAATAGAGCTCTCCAACATGGTGTGTGTTTATAACATTTCTCTTCTGAAGTTCATTTGTGGTTCCAGTGTCTGAGGATATTGATTGCACATGCTATCCTGGTTTGAAGGCATTCGTTTAGGAATGGCTGCTAGAACCTAAGACTCCAGAGATAACAAGAGGTTCTCTGTGTCAGAGATTATGCAATCTTCCAAATGCTTCTATCAGTAGGGACCACTTTTCTAGCAAGGTCAAAAAAACCCCCTCATACTTTCTATGCACAGCCAACTCCATGGATTCAATGTTTTTGTAAGTGGAAGCTACTCCTGTCTATTGTCACATCTAGTTTCTTACTTTATCCATTTTCTATATCTAAAGCAAACTCCAGCACACTATCCCTCCAAATGTGTTAAATTCTTGCAATGACTTTGTGGTCCAAGAGTTTAAAATCACCCTTAACTTACTCACTGAACTCTCTTCCATACTTTAAGCTTCTCTTCTCTATAAAGAAGTCTCCTAAATAGACTTCTTGAAGAAAGCACTGCCCTGTTCATGTTGTATCACTGTTCCACTCATTGCACTGGATTCTGATATCCATCCACGTTTAGAGACCCTTTCTCTACTTACATCAGAGACAACACAGTTCCTGGAGTCTAATTGTTCAACCCATTGAACTTGTTTTCAAATGAAGCTTACCTCCGTACTTAGGTTTTTCTTTATCTCCTTTTATCTCTCTTGACAATAGAGCATGAATATCATGCACCTGATCTTCACCTCTTGCAGAGGAAAAGAAAGGATAAACAAGTCACCAAAAGCTCTCCCTGCTACTATGAAAAGCTCTCCCTGCTACTATGAAAACCTCTCCAAGTATGCAGTTGTTGCAGGTGAAAGGTTGGGTTTTGCTGGTTTGTTGACTTGTTTGTTTGTTTACATATTTGGTTTACTCTATCTATGGTATAGTCTATCGTCTAGAACACAACTTTTTGAGTGTCTTTTAAAATCTCATTAAGTTAAGAAATGCATTTGTAGGAAAGAAAATTTTTCTCTACTCTATAAATTTCAAAAAATTTAAGAGTGCTAATTTACTTAACAATACGAAAACCACAGAAAATGCATCTATTTTATTAATAATTTTGACAGTAAAGAAGTGAAATTTAAGAGTGATTAGACTCAGCATAGTATGACCCTTTTAGCAAAGTAAAGAGAACTGGAACTTCAAATATTATCAGTTACAGACTGTGCTAATGTGGCAATACAATATGTGACAATTCAGTCCTTGAAGGACAGATTCTCTCAGTAACATCAACTTACACACACTCCTCCTGATGATGATTCCTGTTTCCATCAAAATAATGAGACTTTTTTTCTCTGTTATGGAAGATCAGGAAAGTCTCTTTCTCCAAAGAAAATTTATACCACGAGCATGGGATATCTTTCCATCTTCTGAGATCTTCTTCAATTTCTTCCTTCAGAGACTTGAAGTTCTTGTCATATAAATCTTCACTTCCTTGGTTAGAGTCACACCAAGGTATTTTATATTATTTGTGACTATTGTGAAGGGTTTTGTTTCCCTAATTTCATTCTCAGCCTGGTTATCCTTTGAGTAGAGGAAGGCTACTGATTTGCTTGAGTTAATTCTATATCTATCCAACTTTGCTAAAGTTGTTTTTATCAGCTGTAAGAGTTCTGTGGGGGAACTTTTGTGGTCACTTAATATCATATCATCTGTAAATAGTGATATTTTGATTTCTTCCTTTCCAATTTGTATCTCTTTGACCTCTTTTTGTTGTCTAATTGCTCAGGTTAGGACTTCAAGTACTATAATGAATAGGTAGGGAGAGAGTGGCCAGCCTTCTGTAGTCCCTGATTTTAGTGGTATTGCTTCAAGTCTCTCTCTATTTAGTTTGATGTTAGATATTGGTTTGCTCTATATTGCTTTTACTAGGTTTAGTTATGGGCCTTGAATTCCTGATCTTTCCAAGACATATCATGAAGGGGTGTTGCACATTGTCAAATGCTTTCTCAACATCTAATGTGTTTTTTTTCCTTGAGTTTGTTTATATAGTGGATTACTTTGATGGATTTCTACATATTGAACCATTCTTGCATCCCTGGGATGAAGCTTACTTGATCAAGGTGAATGTGTTCTTGGATTCAGTTTGCAAGAATTTGGATGAGTATCTTTTGCATCAATATTCATGAGGGAAATTCATCTGACTTTCTCTTTCTTTGTAGGGTCTTTGTATGGTTTATGTATAAGCATAGTTGTGACTTCAAAGAACTAATTAGATAGTGTTACTTCTGGTTCTATTTTGTGGAATAGTTTCAAGAGTATTGGTATTAAGTCTTCTTTGAAGGTCTAATAGAATTCTCTACTAAAACCATCTGGTCCTGGGCTTTGTTTTTGGTTGAGAGACTTTTCTTTTTTTTTTTTCTTTTTTTCTTTTTTTTTCCCGGAGTTGAGGACTGAACCCCGGCTAGGCAAGTGCTCTACCACTGAACTAAATCCCCAACCCTGAGACTTTTAATAACTGCTTCTATTACTTTAGAAGTCATGTGACTGTTTAGATGGTTTATCTGATCCTGATTTAACTTTGGTACCTGGTATCTGTCTAGAAAATTGCCCATTTCATCCAGATTTTCCAGTTTTGTTGAGTATAGACTTTTGTAGTAGGATTTGATAACTTCTTGAATTTCCTCAGTGTCTGTTGTTATATCTCCCTTTTCATTCCTGATTTTGTTGATTTGGATACTGTCTCACTGCCCTCTGGTTAGGCTGGTTAAGGGTTTATCTATGTTGTTGATTTTCTCAAAGAACCAGCTCCTGGTTTTGTCTATTCTTTGTATAGTTCTTTTTGTTTCTAAAAAATGGTCATCTTGCCGAAAGCAATCTACAGATTCAATGTAATCCCAATTAAAATACCAACTCAATTCTTAATAGAGTTAGGAAGAGCAATTTGCAGATTCATTTAGGAAAGCAAAAAACCCAGGATAGTAAAAAGTATTCTCAACAATAAAAGAACTTCTGGGAGAATCACCATCCCTGATCTCAAGCTGTATTACAGTGCAATCCTGATAAAAATTGGTATTGGTACAGAGACAGGCAAGTAGATCAATGGAATAGAACTGAAGACCCAGAAATGAACTCACACACTTATGGCCACTTGATCTTTGACAAAGGGTCCAATGGAAAAACTATCCAATGGGAAAAAAGACAGCATTTTCAACAAACAGTGCTGGAATTGGAATCGTGAATTGGAAGTCAACATGTAGAAGTATGCAAATCAATCCTTTCTTATCTCCTTGTACAAAGCTCAAGTCCCAGTGAATCAAAGACCTCCACATAAAACCAGATACACTGAAACTAATAAAAGAAGAAGTGGGGAAGAGCCTGGAACACATAGGCACAGGTGAAAATTTCCTGAACAGAACACCAATGACTTATGATTTAAGATCAACAATCTCAAATGGGACCTCATAAAATTGCGAAGCTTCTGTAAGGCAAAGGACACTGTCATTAAGACAAAACAATAACAAACAGATTAGAAAAAGGTGTTTACCAATCCTACATCCAATAGAGGGCTAATATTGAATATATACAAAGAACTCAAGAAGTTAGACGTTAGAGAATTAAATAATCCAATTAAAAAATGGGGTGCAGAGCTAAACAAATAATTCTTAACTGAGGAGTACCGAGTAACTGAGAAGCACTTAAAGAAATGTTCAACATCCTTAGTCATAAGGGAGATGCAAAATGGCGAGATACCACCTCATACCAGTCAGAATGGCTAAGATCAAAAACTCAGGTGACAGCAGATACTGGTGAGGATGTAGAGAAAGAGGAACATTCTTCCATTGCTGGTGGGATTGAAAGCTAGTACAAGCACTCTGGAAATCAGTCTGGCAGATCCTCAGAAAATTGAACATAGTTTTACCTGAGGACTCAGCTATACCACTCCTGGGCATACACCCAAAAGATGCTCCAATATATAACAAGGACACATGCTCCAGTATGTTCATAGCAGCCTTATTTATAATAGTTAGAAGCTGGAAAGAACCCAGATGTCCTTCAACAGACGAATGGATACAGAAAATGTACATTTACACAATGGAGTACTACTCAACTATTAAAAACAATGACTACATGAAATGCATGGGCAAATGGATGGAACTAGAAAATATCATCTTGAGTGATGTAACACAGTCACAAAAGAATACACATGATATGAACTCATTGATAGGTGCATATTAACCCAAAGGCTTGGAATATCTAACAAAAATTCACAGTTCATATGAAGCCCAAAAAGAAGAAAGACTAAAATGTAGATGTTTCACTCCTTCATAGAAGGAGAACAAAATACTCATGGGATGAAATACAGGGACAAAGAGTAGAGGAGGGACTGAAGGAAAAGTCATTCAGAGACTACTCAACCTGGGAATCCATCCCATATGCTGCCATCAAACCCAGATACTATTGCTGATGCCAAGAAGTGCTTGATGGCAGGAGCCAGATATGGGTGTCTCTTGAGTCTCTGCCAGAGCCTTACTGATACAGATGAGGATGTTTGCAGCTAACCATTGGACTGAACAAGGGGACTGTGATGGAGGAGTTAGAAAAAAGACTGAAGGAGCTGAAGGGGTTTGCAACACCATAGGAAGAACAACAATATTAACCAACCAAATCCACCAGAGTTCACAGGGACTAAATTACCAACCAATGAGTACACATGCAGGGACCCATGACTCCAGTCACATATGTGGCAGAGGATGGCATTGTCCAGCATCAATGGGAGGAAAAGCTCTTGGTCCTGTGAAGGCTTGTTTCCCCAATATAGGGCAATGTCAGGTCACTTAGGTTGGAGTGGGTGGGTGGGAATGGGAGCATTCTCATAGAAGCAGGGGGAAGGGGAGGAATTATGGAAGACCTGAGGAAAGGGGATAACATTTGTAATGTAAATACATAAAATATCCAAGAAAAGTAAACCTATAAAAAAAGAAAATTTATACCTAATGTTTACATGAATAAATGAAGGCAAAAGAAGTCTTCCTGCATCTGCTGGTTTTCAAGTGTCTTCAGGCAAAATAACCCTTAGTCCTAAGTGCCCTTCACTTCAGTATATATCTGGTTTAGGGGCAATTGTAGAAGCTATTCAAATATACTGAATAGAAAGTACTTGGGTGTCTGGGACTTAGAATAATGGAACCAAAGTATGATTTTTACAACCTCAATCTTTACAGTTGAATGCATTCAGGGACAAGTAGGAAAATATAATTCAATAAATGTCCAATAAAATATCAAGTAACATCCCAGTTAATGTTATCTTTGGAAATTATTAAGTGCATGCTTATAAATTTCCCTATCATGTTTGACGATGAAAAATATTCTACTGAGGAAAATGCTCTGGTCAAGCAAGGCACATCACTGGGGAGTGTCCTTTTGAATGGTTGAAATGTTCTACCTAGTTAGGCAGGTCACACAGAGTCCTGACCAGCAATGCAAGGAGCCTGTGTTTTATTTTGTCGAAGATGGAAGGCACTGGATGCTTTCCAGCAGGAGAGACTCATATCTGATCTAGACTTAATTTTAATAGTTCCTTCTTGGCTGCTAGCTGGAAAAGGGACAACAGAAGGCAAAGAATGGCAGGTATATAAGAATCTAGTCTAGACAGAGAAGGTGACTTTTCCAACACAGTTGGCGCCACTGAGGAACTGAAAACAAATTCCTGTGGATCCACGGCCCTGTGTGGTAGAACGACTTGTAGTGCACCTAACACCGAGACCCTGGAATGGATCTGAAATCAGGCTGCACTTGTCAATTTTTCTCTCACACTCCACACTTTTGCCTCCATAAGTCACATCCTCGCTCATCTCTCCCACGTGACGTCTCCCTGGCATGCACACCTTCCAGGATTTACCTTCTTTCTACAGCAGCAGCAATCTGCACAACTCAGGAGTGGAGAATGATCCTCTGGAAACGACAACCACAAAAGCCAACATAAGTACCCTTCTCTTCCTTTTTTTATGTCACAAAAACTAGGAGTATTTTCCACATTAAGATCAGATCTCTCAACCCAGCTGCATAGACATAATGGCATTGCACAAATTATTTATGTTCACCCTACTTATCTTCTGGAGGCAGAAAACAAATGTTAAAAACAGACAGATCCTATTTTCCAGGCCAGGAGCATATGCAGTTTTTTTTTCCTTCTTAGGACCAGCTTAGCATTTAATTCTAGAGCAGCTGAGCCTCGGTGTGTTTAGCGATCTCCGTACACCAGAACGAAGGAGTTGACTGGAAGGGTTATTTCCTAGACAGATGATGAAGCAATCTCTTAGCCTATGAGAAATAGAGCAACCAGGTGAAAAGAAACCTTCGAGTCAAAAACCATCACAGACTTACAAATGGCCCCTTGTAAGAAGTAAAGTACCTTCCCCCAAAATGTAGATCTCCTGCTTGTGACCCAGAATGAATGCCTTTGAGATGATTCACCTGGATACCCAAAGAGAGTTGTGTCTCTCATATGAGCTAATTCATATTTTCAAGCTCATTTTCAAATTCACACACTAGCAAGTTATAAAAATATCTTCTAAACTAGACAGAAATGTGTTCACTTCAGCAAATCGGTGATTGCAAACCACCTGCACTCTACTGTATTGAATAGGAAGAGAGAGTGGGAAGTCTTTTCTAGTCCCTGATTTTAGTGGTATTGCTTCATGTTTCTCTCCATTTAGTTTGATATTGGCTACTGGTTTGCTGTATATTGCTTTTACTATATTTAGGTATGGGTCGTGAATTCCTGATCATTCCAATACTTTTAACAATTCAATACTTTTTGAATTTTGTCAGATGCTCAGCATCTAATGAGATGATCACGGTTTCGTTTTTTTTGTTTGTTTGTTTGTTTGTTTTGTTTTGTTTTTTATTTTTTTGTAAATACTGGATTACGTTAATAGACTTCTGTGTATTGAACCGTTCCTGCATCTCTTGGATGAATCCTATTTGATCATGATGAATCATCATTTTTCTGTGTTCTTGAATTTAGTTTGCAAGAATTTTATTGAGTATTTTTGCATCGACATTCATGAGGGAAATTGGTCTGAAGTTCTGTTTGTAGGGTTTTTGTATGTTTGTAAGGATTACTTATAAGTATAATTGTGGCTTCATAGAATGAGTTATGTAGTGTTACTTTTGTTTCTATTTTGTGAAATAGTTTGAAGAGTATTAGTATTAAGTCTTCCTTGAAGATCTAATAGAATTCTGCACTAAACCCATCTGGTTCTGGGCTTTTTTTGGTTGGGAGACTTTCAATGACTGGTTCTATTTCTTTAGGGGTTAAAGGACTGTTTAGATAATTTATCTGATCCTGATTTAACTTTGGAACCTGGTATCTGTCTAGAAAATTGCCCATTTCATCCAGATTTTCCAGTTTTGTTGAGTACAGGCTTTTGCAGCAGGATCTGATGTTTTTTTTGAATTTCATTGTTTTCTGTAGTCTCCCTTTTCATTTCTGATTTTGTTAATTTGGTTATTGTCTTTGTGCCCTCTGGTTAGTCTGGCTAAGGGTTTATCTATCTTAATGATTTTCTCAAAGAACCAGCTCTTGATTTTGTTAATTTTTTGTACAGTTCTTTTTTTTTCCTACTTAGTTGATTTCAGCCCTGAGTTTATTTCCTGCCATCTACTCCTCTTGGGTGTCTCTGCTTCTTTTTTTGTTCTAGAGCTTTAAGGTGTGCTGTCAAGCTGTTAGTGGATGTTGTCTCCAATTTCTTTTTGGAGGCACTCAGAACTATGTGTTTTCCTCTTAGAACTGCTTTCATTGTGGCCCATATGTTTGGGTATATTTTGCCTTCATTTTCATTAAATTCTAAAATGTCTTTAATTTCTTTATTTCTTCCCCTACCAAGTTATCATTGAGTAGAAAGTTGTTCAGTTTCCGTATGTATGTGGGATTTCTGTTGTTTTTGTTCTTATTGAAGACTAGCCTTAGTCCATGGTGATCTGATAGGGTACGTGGGATTATTTCGATCTTCTTGTATTGTTGAGGCTTGTTTTGTGACCTACTTTATGATCAGTTTTGGAGAAGGTAGCATGAGGTGCTGAGAAGAAAGGATATTCTTTTGTTTTAGAATGGCATGTTCTATAGATCGATGTTAAATCCATTTGGTTCATAACTTTTATTAGTTTCACTGTGTCTCTTTAGTTTCTGTTTTCATGATCTGTCCATTGGTAAGAGTAGGGTGTTGAAGTCTCCCACTCTTATTGTTTGAGGTGCAATGTGTGCTTTGAGCTTCAGTAAAGTTTCTTTTATGAATGTAGGTGCCCTTGCATTTGGAGCATAGATATTCAGAATTAAAAGTTCATGTTGGTGGATTTTTCCTTTGATGAGTATAAAGTGTCCTTCCTTGTCTTTTTTAATAACTTTGGTTAAAAGTCAATTTTATGTGCTATTAGAATGGCTACTCCAGCTTGTTTCTTTGGACCATTTGCTTGGACATTTTTTTCTCAGCCTTTCACTCTGAGGTAGTGTCTGTCTTTGTCACTAAAGTGTGTTTCCTGTTTGTAGTAAATGCAGGGTTCTGTTTACCTATGCAGTCTGTTAGTCTGTGTCTTTTTATTGGGGAATCAAGTCCATTGATATTAAGAAATAATAAGGACCAATGATTATTGCTTCCTGTTATTTTTGTTGTTAGAGGTGGAATTATGTCTGTGTGGCTCTCTTCTTTTGGACTTGTTGAAAGATTACTTTCTTGCTTTTTCTATGGTTTAGTTTTCTTCCTTGTGTTGGAATTTTCCATATACTATCCTTTATAGAGCTGGATTAGTGAAAAGATAATGGGCAAATTTGGTTTTGTTATGGAATATCATGGTTTCTCTATCTATGGTAATTGAAGAGTTTTGCTGGATATAGTAGCCTGGGCTGGCATTTGTGTTCTCTTAGTGTCTGTATGATATCTGCCCAGGATCTTCTGGCTTTTAAAGTCTCTGTCATGAAATCTGATACTGATAGGTCTTCCTTTATATTTTACTTGGTCTTTTTCTCATACTGCTTCTAATATTCTTTCTTCATTTTGTGCATGTGGTATTTGATTATTTTGTGATAGTAGGAATTTCTTTTCTAGTCCAATCTATTTGGAGTTCTGTAGGCTTCTCATATGTTTATGGGCATCTCTTTCTTTAGGTTAGGGAAGTTTTCTTCTATAATTTTTTTGAAGATACTTACTGACCCTTTAATTTGGGAGTCTTTACTCTCTTCTATACCTATTATCCTTAAGTTTGGTCTTCTCATTTTGTCCTGGATTTCCTTGGTGTTTTGTTTTAGGAGCTTTTTGCATTTTGCATTTTCTTTGACTATTGTGTCAATGTTTTCTATGGTATCTTCTGTACCTGTGATTCTCTCTTCTATCTCTTGTATTCTGTTTGTAATGTTTACATCTATGACTCCTGATCTTTTTCCTAGGTTTTCTATCTACAGGATTGTCTCCCTTCATAATTTCTTTATTGTTTTTATTTCCATTTTTAGATCCTTAATGGTTTTTTAAATTCCTTCACTGGATTGATTGTGTTTCATGTATTTCTTTAAGGGACTTGTGTTTTTCCTCTTTAAAGGCTTCTACCTGTTTACCTGTGTTCTCCAATATATCTTTAAGGGAGTTATTTATGTTCTTCTTAAAGTCCTCTATCATCATCATGAGATAAGATTTTTAAATCAAAATCTTGCTTTTCGCTTGTGTTGTGGTATTCAGGGCTTGCTGTGGTCAGAGAACTGGGTTCTGATGATGCCAGTTAGCCCTGGTTTCTGTTGCTTAGGCTCTTGTGCTTGCCTCTCACCATCTGGTTATCTCTGGTGTTAACTGGTCCTGTTGTCTCTGACTGGACCTTGTCCCTCCTGTGAGCCTGTGATCTGGGGTATGCCAGCACTTCCGACAGACCAGTTCTCTCCAGGTAGGATTTGATTGCAGAGAGCTGTGGATTTGCTCCAAGGTGCAGCTGGAAACAGAAGAATCCTGTCCCTGGGTGCTCTGCAGTTCTTATTGCCTGTGAGTAACTGGTGGGTTCCTCTTTGGCCAGGCATTGGGGCAATAGTGGTAGTCTCACCTGTAAACTTAGGAGGGACAGTACTCCTGGGAGACCAGCTATCTCCAGGTGGGATTTGGGTACAGAGAGCTGTGTCACAGGCTTAGCTCTAGGTCACAGATTGAAATGGAAAGGTATACTGTCTTTTAAATCTCCTATTGTAAACTTTGTATTTAAAAAAGGGTTCCAAAAGCAGATGCTGAGAAGATCCAAGTCTTGGGAATTATCTTTCTTTGGTTACCACTGACAAACAGAAAGGAAATAGGGGAGAGTAAAGACTATTCTTTTTTTTAGATTTGTTGGCAGAAGAGTCTGATCTTCAGTTCTTTACAGCAAGAATCTTCATGAAATTTTCTGCATCAATGAACCCATTAATAACAATACCTCAAGTATGATCCTAAACATGACCCAAGCCAACTTCCTTAATTGTTGCTGTTGCCCAGGTTTATGAAGTTGGAATATCTCTGTCAGGCTGACTAGTCTTATCTACAGAGTGACCACTTGCCACATTGGGGATGGTTGTGCTATGATTTTCTTCATAAGCATGCCGTATACTAGTGGGTGTTTGCCAGGTATTTGATATTTATATTTCTTTGTTCCCTTTTAGGGCCAGAAGAGAAGTAGAGAGCATGCCTCTAAAGCAGCTGCATAGACACTCATTTGTATATATTACACATGACATTACCACCCACCTCAAATATGACATAAATCTCAGCAATAGCCTTGTGTTTATTTCTTGCGTCTCTGGATGGTTCTACTCTTTTTTTCAGCCCTGAAAGAAGCAGAAGTCATGGACCCCTTTCCCATTTTTTCAGCTTCTATTAAAAGAAATTAAAGTATTTCTTGTTGAAACGAGGTATCATGTTCTTTAGGCTCCAACTGAGATAAATTAGTTGAATTGGTCATTAATTTTGATATTGTGACATGAAATAAAAACAGTTAGGGAAAGTGTGCATTTACCTGATTAATTATTAAATAAGAATGAGGCATTTACATTTCTTACTCCAGCAATTCTTTCAGGTATTTTATTTAGATTCACATTTTGAATAAACATATAATGGTATCTTATAATTTCAAGACATTGTGAATATTAATAGGGTTCAAGGAACAATTCTGAAAGAGGAAAATGTGCAGGGATGATGTCACATAAATAATCAGGAAGAATAAGCAGAAAAAAGGGGGTTAAGCTAGAGCAGATGACTGTGTCTGAATAAGAAGAATGCAGTGAAGGCAATACCAGTAGCAACCCATCCTATTTTAATATATTACTATGGTTTTCAGCTTTACTTTTATCATCTTTATGTTTATACTGTTATAATGTAACAATACCAATTGTTTCATTATAATAATATAAGCATAAATTACTTCCTTTCTTTAAGTTTTTGTTTTTTCCAGGTATATAACATATCTATCTATCAATCAATAGATCAATCTATCTTCTGTCTATCTATTTATAGGTATAAATATGGATATGGATATAGATATATAGGTATATAGATATTCTAATTTTCTAATACCCTAATAATAGGTGAATTAGTGAGTAGAATTCATCATCTGTTGGCTTTTGAAGTGTGTATTAGCCCTTTCATAGGATTATTTTATGTATTCTTCCTGGAAACATTGTAAAAATAGGTATCAGTGTCCTCACAGGTAGAAAAAAATAAGGTTCAGGAAAGTGGGTATGCATATTAATAAAAATCAGTTGCTCATTGGAAGTTTAGTTTCAAGTAAGATTATCCTATGCACCCATTGTTTCATTTAGGATTTCTATTGTTGCAATAAAAGGCCATGACCAAAAGCAACTTGGGGAGAAAGGGGTCTATTTCTCTTACATGTCCAATTAACACTTTATCACTAAGGGAAGTCAGGGAAGAACCCAGAAGCAGGACTCAAAGCGGAGGCCGTGGAGGAGCATTGCTTACTGGCTTGTTCTTCGTGGCTTGCTAAGCATGTTTTCTTATAGAACCCAGAACCAACCTATCATGATGGCTGCCATTGCCAATCATGAGCTGGGCCTTCTCACATTAATCATCAATCAAGAAAGTACAGCACAGGTTTGCCCACAGGCCAGTCTCCTGGAGGCATTTTCTTAATCTAGGTTTCCTCTTTAAATATGATTGACATAAAACTAGCCAGCACAATTGACCCCTGGTTAACTTACTACACAGACACTTCACTTTCCAGTTAGAACCTGTCCTTTCTCATTTGTCCCCATTATAGAGTGTGAATATTAATATCACAATACAAAACCTATAAATTTAAAAGTCCCATGGTCTTTTAAAACCTCAATCTCTTTAAAACATTTTAAAAGTTTAGTCTATTTAAATCGTTTTCAACATTCAAAGCCTCTTTAAAATACCCAGAGTATTGGTATATCGAAAATCTCTCTAAAATTCCATAATCTCTTAACTGTGGGCTCCCATAAAATCAAAACTGAGATACATACTTTCTTATTCCAAGAGAGGGTAATCAAGTCATAGTAATCAAATAAAATCAAAACCAGAGCCTAACTTTGTCAAAACGCCTGATGTCTCAAACCGATTCCCAATCCTCTGGACTCCAAAGAGCTTTGGCAGTGGCACCTCTCTGAACCTTCCATTTGAAACATTGAGTCCATACCTGCTGCTGTTCTTGGTGTTATCTGTGGCACTACTGTCCATGATCCTGGCATCTCCAAAATTGCGGAGTTTCCATTGTAGCTGGGATATACCTTAATCTATGGGCGCAACTTCCCTTTGGGGACTCTAATATTATCACATGGTGCCAAGCCTCAACTTTTCTCCAGGACACCTTCAATCCTGAAGCTTTTACTTAACTGAGGTTTTCCAGTCACTAAAAGCCTCTCCTCATTTCTTGTGTTTCCAAACCTCAGCAACCTTCCATGTCCTCTTCATGCCTTCAAGACTAGTCATACCTGGGAAACTCTTAGACATTTTCAACTTTGGCTGCCAGCACAAAGTATAGCCTTGGCTCTCTTCATCACTGCTTCCACATGCAGACCTAGAGGAATTACTTCCACATTTGCAGTCCTCAATTGTTCCAGTCTTTTCTAAATCACAGCTGATTCTTCAGCCCCAGGTGACGAGCATCAACTGTCCCGGGAAAACAAAGTTTTCATTTTAGTTGTTCTTAATTCAAACATCAAACAGGTTTGATAAAGTCTTTGGAGGACACTCAAAGTTCCCATAGAAACTTCACAAGCAAAGCCTCCATTGTCTATGTTGATCTCAGTATTAGTGCCTAATTTCCCACAATAGCCAATTAAGCTCCAAAAACTCAATGGCTTTGCCATCCCAAAGTTCCGAAATCTTTTCCCAATCCTCCCAAAAACTACATTGTCATGTCTGTCACATCCCAGATACCGATTTCACTATTAATCAATATTTCTATTGCTGTGGTAAAAATTACATGTGGTAAAAACAACCTAAGAGAAAGGGTTTATTTCCCTGTACTTTCAGGTGACAGCGACTTCCATTACTGAGGGAAGTCAGGACATGAGCAGAGACCCCAGAGAAGCACGTTCCTCATGGATTGCTTAGCTTTCTTACTGAACCCAAGATGACCAGCCCAGGGGTGGCACTGTCCACTGTGAGCTGGGCAGTCTTACATCAATCATAAAGAAATTGTAGCATAGACTCACACATGGGCCAAATCTGGCTGAGACATGACGTCAATCAAGGTCCCTTCTTTCAAAATGACTCTAGCTTGTGTCAAGTTGATGTAACAGCTAGGCAGCACACCTATCTTTCCATGTGACTGAAACCATTCCATTAGACTTGGTGACATACACCTGCAAAATGCCGGAATGAGTTCTCAATCTGATGGGGTGCATCACCCAGAAAAGGACATCACAAATGTGTATATCATGCACTTATTTTTAAGAATTTATAAAGAATTATACTCAGTATGATTTTTGGATTCATAAAGCAAAACGAACCTAATTCTGGCCATGCCTTAATTAAAATGAATTTCTCCTTTAGAATGATGGTAATGATCCTCTGCCAATTTGAGGAACTCTTAAAAAGCCACACACAGGGAACATTCTAGATCAGGTGAGTTTCCCCATCCACTTAAGACTGACCACACCAAGAGGCAAAAACACTTAATTGTTTTTCTCTTTTTCATTTGTCTTTTCTTCTTACGAGATTCTCTCAAAAAGTGGAGCGGCTTCAGCATTATGAAGAGAAATGGAACTGGAGACTCCAGGGTAGAGAGGTAGAGCCTGTTCCAAGTGGCTAGCCCCAGTACCTGGGACCATGGTAAGGTCCTAGGCTGACCTGCCACTAAAGGTCATGACTAAGCCCATGGCAGCACAGTGGCAGGGGCTACTATCAATTTCTGTGGCTCATATTACCATTAGAGAGTGTGGGGATGTCTCTGGTCAGGGTAGACTCTGGGGACCACATGAATTGTCCAGGGGCTGTGCAGAACTGGCCCTGCCCTTCATTGGAGAGCTGGCTTTAGCTCTTACCTGCAACAGCACTCAGGACCCTCACCCAGGAGCACAATGAAACTGGACTTAGTGACAACTAAGAATTGTGAAAGGAATAGTCCTGCTGATCCAAAGCTGCAGTATCTCCATGACAAATGGCAACAACAGGATAACTGGAAGGAGTTCCAATGAGGAGCCAATATTGATGGTGTCACAGTATGAGATGTTTTCTCTGACTATTTTTTTTCTTGTTTGTTCGTTCGTGTGTATGTGTGGTTTTTATTTGGGGGATGGGGGTGCATGATGTGAAACTCATAAAGAATCAGTAAAAAGTTTTTAAAAGGAGAGAGAGAGAAAGAAAGAGAGAGAGAGAGAGAGAGAGAGGGAGAGAGAGAGAGAGAGAGAGAGAGAGAGAGAGAGAGAGAGAAATGGAGATTCTCTCAAGATGGAAACACTGATGGAGAAACTGAGTCAGCTTTCTGCCCCTGGAAATAGGGACAGACATTTTTGGCCATTATGATGAGTGGTAGAAACTCTTGACACTTAGAACCTTACGTTCTAAATGTCTTGTAGTGTGGATCCCACTCTGCATGAACACAAATAACGGTGCGCAGTGTCATTAGGCACAGTGGTGGAGTCATGAATTGTATGGGCTTTCTTTCCTTCTTTCTTTCCACACCTTCTCTTCTCACTGCACTCCATACAACACTACCACTTCCACAAGTTCATTCTAGCTGCTTCCTTGTGGAAGAGAGCAAATGGGTTAACATCACCCAAAAGATAACCCAAGTCCTACTCCTCCTCATTGAGGTTGTCCTGGTTTCTTGGCTCATTGAGAATGATGTTTTCCACTCAACCTGTTGAATACTCTTTATTGGCCACTACTCAGAAATCCACTGCTCAAAAATTTCAGCCCTTGTGGTTGACTTTACTGCCAAATTAAAAAATAATGCAGTCGTTGAAGTCTGATACATATTGTTGGTCATCCACAAAGGTTCTTCCTTTTTACACGATATAGAAAACATTTGTTCTGTTATACTCATGCCTGTCCACAGCATGGGAGATGACAGGATTCCATTTTCTTCTCATGGGTAGACTGCTAGCCTCTATAAATTAAATTTTTAAATCATAACTTTACCCTGAGAAACCTGATGTTACTCCAGACCTTTCTCTGCAGACCTACATGAGCTGTAGAAGGTGACAGCTGAGCACCAAGTAGGTGAGATTCTCCTTGGTCAGGTGTGAATAATAAATGCCCAGAATATAAAATATAGATAAAGGAGCCTCAGAAACTCAGTGCTGGCTTGGTTACACTTGAGAGAAACAACTAAATAGAAGTATCAAGATGGTAGTTGGATATACGCAGTTTAGATTCCAGAGCTGGAGGGACATATTTGAAGAGAAAATTAGTTCTAAGTCTAGCAACTGGTAAAGATAAATTATAGAGAGAAATACATATAAGAAAACTGGCATCTTAGAATGGAGTAACTTTAACACAGAGAACTTCTGAATACGAAAAAATTAGGTTCTGAGTCTCATAAATATCAGGAATGGGAAGACTATCAGGTATGTTATTAAAATAAATAGCTGGACTGTTGATTTTACTAACCTCATGTTTTTGAAAACACAAAAGAACTGTGTGTGTGTGTGTGTGTGTGTGTGTGTGTGTGTGTGTGTTCAAATGATAAAATTACCATAACTTTTGGTTATTCCTTTTTTTATTGTTTAAATTATCTCTACTAAACATGTGACAATTTTATATTGAGAAAAACCACAATAAGTAGTTGAAATAGTGATGACTTTTACAGTGTATACAAGGCATTTAATTCAGTATCTTCACGTTCACCTTAGGATGTGAACTTACTGTGAAAAAGTATTTCTCTTTTATTAGTCAAAGAATTTTGCCTACAAATTAATTTTAAAAATACATGGAATATTATTTCCTCCTGTATACAGGAAGAAAGACCAAGACATGGCCATGGTACTTTGGACAGTAAATATAATAGAGCATTCTCATTAAATAAACAAAAGTTCACAGCTAAATGTCACCAGACACAAGTCTACTAGTTATCTTGAGAATAACTTTATAAGCTTGAGTTGTGTTTTTGTATAATTCTCAAGTCTCAAATGCAGAGGGATTGCACAAAAATGCAATTCTTGGCCACAACTCACATTCCAAAAGAAAGAATAACAACAACAAAATACCCAGGCAAAACCATCAAACCACATCCTGGTTTTTAAAAAAAAGACCTTTAATGTGCTACTATGGCATCATCTGGTCCCCATCATTACCAGCTGTGACTTGCACACCCGGGGAAAGGCCAGGAACTAAAATCAAAGGCCCGTGACAAGTCTTTGAAGTTGAATGTGTTTAGCCCATTTTTAATGAAGGTGGTGACTAGAGAATTAAAAGGAAGGAGAGGTAGGGACAGTTGAGGACCAAGTTGCTAAGTTAGATCACTTCAAGTCTTACAAGTTGCATACTTTTAGGTGGATCACAATTATATCTGTTTTTTATTCAGTTCCTGTCAATCAAAGGTCACCTTTGAGCAAAGTCCATGGGGGGTGCGTGGGAAAAGGAATACAAAAGCAGAAATACTTTATATAAAGTAAGGAAGAAGTGACTAAACCCTCTGACAATGATATAAGACAATTTGGTCCTAATAACCAGATTCTCACAGCTGCAATGCATGGCTCCTAAGGCACATTCCACAGAGGAATTCCTCAGCATCGAAATCCTGACCCAACAAGTTCATCAAGACAAGCTTCTTAAAGCAGAACTTCATCACACTGTGAACGTCCCTGGGGGTGGGAGGGATGTAGTAAATGCATCGTTCCCCTACATTCTAAAATCCTTTCCAAGATCATCTCAAAAGCACTGTGTTCTAAAAATCTATGCTTAGGACATCCTTCCAGGAATGACTGTGGCCGTGCAGGACAAAGCAGCAAAAAGCTTCGTGAACACTAGGGCAGACTTAAACAGCAGAAAGTGAATGGCTTGATGAAAAATAGAGAGGAAGCCATGTCAGGCTGATAAACCTCACAATGGCTGAGAGGGTGCACTTAACATAAACAAGAATTCTCTGTGATTAGGAACAAAGCATCTATTCCACACTGGACTTGAATAAGTAAGCTGTCTCTAAGTACAGTGAAAACAATCAGGCAAATAAGTAACTTTAGAACTGAGTCATCACATTGAGTTGTAATTAATATTAGGCCAATGGAAAAAAATTGTAAAGCTCGAAGAACCCACTAATGTTATAGATAGCAAACCATAGACGGGAATCCCTAAATTGGTCATTTTAAGTTATGGTTTTAAATAACTCAAGAGATGCCACAAAATTTTAGTAACCTGAGTATTTTAAAGCTAGAATATGTCTAACTCTCTTAATTTGCTTCTATAAGTTTGTTCTTGTCCCCCATAAGGCTGCATGCTTGATAAAGTAAATTAACAGTACTTGGTGCCTTCGTTCCTTTCGGAATCTACAATTATAACCCATAGGGCAGAAGCTCTGCCAATTATAATTCAATTCCTACAAGACATCATCAAAATGCTGATTCATCCTGACTAAACAAGCTGCATATGAATTACTCACTTCAATGTCAATGTGTTCATTATATCTGACTCTTGCCAAAGAAGAGGGAGATAAGGGGTCGCCATGTTTCCAGGGCATTTCATTAATGCACAGTGTAGTAAAACTGAGTTGCTTTTTTGCCTTCCATGAATCATGTAGAAGAACCAGTGAAAATTAGAGAAAACTGAAGGTTTCATTATCTGAAGGTGAAAGTGGAGTTTTGAAAACTCTCCTTTCTTAAATGTTTTTGCTATGTCAAATCTACGTGTCATGAGTTCCCTAGGCCATACCTTTGCTACATTTCGATTTCTATAAAAAGGTCTGTAGCATTTCAGGGCCAAGCATGGGCCCCTCTCCACTGAGGGAAAACCTTTCCAGTCCACCCTCAGGAACCTGGGTTTTGACTCTTCTACAATCTTCATCAAATATCTGGCACTTAGCTTTATCTTGAGTAATATTATTAAAATACCTTTTTACAAGTTCTTGAGTTACCTTCCCTTTAGATTGTCGACTCCTTGAGGACTGATTCCTATTCTGTATTTCTGTGTTTCTCATAGGCCTTTGTCGTGTCTTGGTTTTATAGATCATTGGTGTTTCAGTGTTTTCTAGACCCACTCTTTGTTCTTTGTGGATACATGGAGTAGTAGGTCTCAGGACTCATTGACTGATGCTGTGTCCCAGCTGCAGGACAGTAGCTGCTCATCCAGAGGGAACGAAACCTCAACAACATACACAAAACTGTGGCCATCCTTGCTCTTCTGATTTTTCTCAAAAAGCTCATCCGTGATGTTCTTCCTTTGGGAGAGCTCCTTGTCAATCAGTTTGTTCAGGTCTTCTTCAGGGGATCAATGGTTGTTTCCCATCGAATCTGTTCCATTGTTTCTGCCAGGCTCTGCCCCTGCCCCTTGTAAAAAAACAGTTTCTCTTGCTGCTTCAGAGATGCCTGTTCCAGGTAACTCTTGTGCTGTGGGTTATTTAATTGTTCAGCAGCTCTGGTGCAATATGAGAACTTTGAAAAGTTTTGGATAGGCATGATTCACTGGCAGCTCTTTCCTTTGGTTTCATTCTCATAAATCAAGACCATAGCTGGAAGTTGGAACCTAACTCCACATTTCTTGGCAATGTATTTCATCTTTTCATGTAATTCAGGGTTAAACTGGAGGAAATCTCATACAGATAGGACAACTGTACAACCATTTCCATGTATCATCCCTGTTATTCTATTTGCTCTAGGAAGGCAGGAAGTACGTCCACTTTCATTAAGATCTTATTACATGTCCTTGAAAAAGTACAGAAAGTGTACATCTGAACAGCAGTGAGGGTGTGGTTTCCATCCTACCACATTGCACAGAGCAGCACCGAGATCGACTGTGAGGCGAGGTGGAGCCTGATGCTGTAGGAAGCAGCGATAGCCATAGCCTACAGCCTGATAATCTGAGAGGGAAAGATTCTAAAAGAGCTTCGAATATTTCTAAAAGAGCTGTCTTCATTCTCCAGAAATCTCCAGACAGCTCAGCTCTTGCTAGAAAAAAAAAAATCTAAAAAGAATTGATATTGATCTCATGCAGACCAAAAGCCCAGCAGTTTATTTACATATCAATTCAGTCCCTTTTGATTATTAGTTCATGAATTAGTATTCTAATACCTTAGCCCCTTAATTCTTTGAAAGAGATAGCAAATCCACTTTAAAAAAAAAATGGCAATTGAATTCAGAGATTGGTCTATCTTTATAAACACAAACAATAAATTTAGCTAGGTGGGATCCTGTCCTGAGATTACCATTCTGACCACACCTGGACCTTAATTAGCTCTGTCTCAGGTTGACTTTGAACTTGGAATCTGCCTGCCTTTGTATTTTTCTGATAAGCTGGCTCATAGTGCAATTGCCTCTGGTTTTTTTGTTTGTTTGTTTGTTTGTTTTGTTTTTTTAAGTTCTGTGAAGCCCTCTCATAAAATTTATATATTAAATCCTTATATTTCACATAGTTGAGAAATGATGTATTTTTGAACTCATGTTTTCAGAGTTCTTTTCCACGGTCTTAAGGACTGTCCTGAAGGTCTCAGCATTCTACCATTTTACACACCCTTGCCTCCTAGATTCAGGCTATCTCTGATTATCATGGACTCATTAACCTCTGTAGAGAGGATATTATCCCCAAAGGAGGAACATGCAATGAAGTATACAAAAAAAGCCTTACACCTAGCGACCAATGCTCCTTGAGGTCAATACCCTGATGGCTCTATTCCTGGGGAAGGAAACCATGACACACCATCCCTTTCAAATGGCAAAGCAACACTCAGCACCTTAGAGAATAAACTAACTTAAAACATTAGTGTAATGAGAACATGAATATTATATACTCTGGATCTTCATGTGAGTTGTAAGGGCATAAGTTCTTATCTTCTACAAAACGATGCTGGAATAGAGATGGTGCAGCTGGCTTTGACCCAAAGTCAAGGAAACAAATCAAGGACTATGGAAATGTCTTCTTCAAGATGCCCAATGAGAATGACCTCTAAGAGAGTCCTCTCCAGAAAGTTATTGAGGGTCAGTTGCAGGATTTAGCAAGAATCCCCCCTCTTGACAGACAAAATATGGAGGGAGGATCCTGGACCCACTTACTCTGTCAGATTGACTGAATTGGAGGCCTGTGAATGGTTATAATATCCCTGTTCCCTGCAAACATTTTCTTAATTACCATGATCCTGAAGGTTTGTGTGTCTAAATGTTTGAAAATGGAGCAACATCACTAAAAAAAGTTTTGATCTATTTCAGGACACTACAAAGCATATTATCACATTGTTATTTGGAATCAGAACAACCTAGATGTAAATTCTATTTCTGTCTCCTAATGTTGCTTATATCAGTCAAAGCATTAATTTTTCTGAGCCTTGCTTTTATCATCTATCAAATGGAATCATGACGCCTAACTCACTGCAGTGCATGGTCCCTATTGTTATGGAAATAACTTACACATGAGCACTGGCTTAATTTCTTACCGTAGTTGAAGTTTTCCACTGCCTTAAATTTGGCACAACTTTAATCTATATTCATTTTCAATAGACTAAAAGATGGTAGAGTGCCATCATTGATGCCCAGGACAATAATACCATCCATTTTTATGAGAATTCAAGACAAATAAATTGGTAAACTTTTTGGACTAAGACCCAGAAGATAAATTATTTTGCAAAAGTATATACTAAGTAACCTTTTTCTAATCCAACTTATGAAAATAAATTATGTAAATAATTTATTTCAATAAAAAGAAATAAGGCATTAATGAATTTAAAGATAAGAAAGTCTCAGAAAAATATAGACTACTACCAAATACTCCAAGGGAAGGAAAACAAATTTCTGGAAAGTCTTCAAAAAGGACCTCAAAACAGAGAGTTCTTCAAACCTCTGCCAGTCCAGTTCACTGACAACCTAATAGAACTGTGCAATGGTAAAAGCATGTTTTTTTTTCTCAATTTTGTCCCATCTCTGAACACTCTTGGACCACAGAGAGGGGAAATTAAATTTACTTGGGAAGGTAAGTGATGAGGCCTTGCTCCTCTCACTGTCCACTTTCTACCTCAAACAGTATGAAGCAGAGTAAGAGACCAAGCTGAGAGTCTCCCAACAACAGAAGACTGGGTGCTATCCCTGTCAGAGTTTGTGTTCATGTGTTGGCCAGTAGAAGAAGTCAAAGGACTAAATTTTCACACTTGACCAGAACTGCCTCAGAAAAAAACAAAGTAGGAGTCAGTGGGAAACAGAACTAAAATTCATGTGGCAGCCTTGGCTACTTCCCAGATGTCTCTCTGCTTTGTTTCCTTCTTGCCCCCTTGTCAGACATCCTCACTAAGTAATATGGTAGTCACAAGCTTTGATGGTCAACACCAAGGAACACAAAAGTGGGAAAGTATAGCAGTCTATTGGGTATCAGTAGACTGATAAAGTAGTTCATTTATATAAAAAAGGCTGTAAGTAAATGTATCACAGGAAAAATTATGGGAAATGGAATTAGGATAGGGACGCCAGAAGGGACAAAGACAAGGGATGTTTCATGGCATACTACCCAGTGTCTTCACAGTCACATGACTTCCCACCCCACTCAGCACACAGCCTGATCGCTGCTCTCCATGAGCAAACAGATATTTCTGATAACCAGCATTTAGATTACAGATAATAGAACCTCCCCCTTAGCTCTGGCCAGAGAACTTCTTAGACAAGCAAGAGTTCCCATGGGCTAAGATAAGGGTCAGGCAAATAGAGATATGAAGTTAGACTGTCTCAGCCAGGAACTGTAAGCAGTGATTTAGGGGCAGAATTCCTAGGTCTGGGGGAGGTACCAGCCTCAACATCATAGACCCAAGGAGACAAGGCTTTTTAATCTACTGAACAAATGCTAAGTCAAATTACAGAAAACACAGTCCTGGAGAGATAAAAGCACATTCCCTGGGGTCAGGAAATTGTAGAGCATTAACGGGAGAGAATTCCCCCAACCCATTCCCTATATTTATCTTTCTCTTTCTCGTTTCTTTTATCTTCATTTCTCATTTCCTGTGTCTTACTGACATTTTAAAATAATCATTCCATATGGGATTACTCAGCAGTTTATATAAAAGTGAACTAGTTTAAATATCAAAAGTTGTATTTTTCGCCGAACAATGATACGGATTAAAAGTCTCATCTGGAATAATCCTTAATTCATAAGGACAACCGAAATACAGAGAATACTGGGCTATGTGTGCTATGTGGCTGAGATACTTTATTTAATTTTAACCCTTGCTTCTAAAATCCCTACACTTTTGCATATTTCTCTTTAAAGTGAAAAGCACTTTTGTTCTACTCCTCATTAGCTTGACTAGGTTTTATGAAATTACCACTCGGGTTACTTTCTGTTTTAAACTTTAATATACACTAAATCCATAACAACTTTCTTAAATTACTTACCAATATTCATCTTGCGAATTTTCAAATTGCAACCCAGTTAATAAGTAATATTTACTTAATGATTTTGAGTTTTAAAAGTTCCGAATAATTTTATTAGTGCAATCCCATAGCGTAGTCTAAATAGGAATTTTCAAATTTAATTTTATCATTTCTTGATTTATGAAGTTCATTCTAAAACCTCAGCCTAGTTTGACATGTTTCACCAATTCTGCTTTTGTGTGAGCCTGAATAATCTCTTCATTTTTTTTCTGGTTCCTTCTTCAATTATGTGAGTGGGTCCCAGGGATCAAGCTCCGGTTATAAAGATTGGCAGCAAGTGCCTACCTGCTGAGCCAGCTTGCCCACCCAGAATTTATATTTAGCAAAACACATGTCACCTGCTTTATAGAAAATAGCTCATGAAACACCCACGATGACCCTACAAAGTTGATACTCTTGCTTATTTGCAGATGGGACAATCTTCAGGAGAAACCCCAAAGATCTCCTGTATCTGCACTCTGACACAATTTAATGAAAAGGACTAAAATGGGAAGTAACAGGGACTCTGAGGACGAGCCCAGAGACACAGCTGCCTCATCAGGGATCCCCAGTGGAGACTATCCACAGATGCTCCTCACTCAGGGACACCAATGTCTCTTAGGATTATGCCCCTTACCCCACCCTACCCACATCCTCCCAGATGGGTCGATAGCTGTGTGTCTATACTGAGTAACACTAAAGAAGTTTCTTCCTTTCATACTTAGTATCTCAGCTTTTAAAATAATATTTTTTTCATAATTAATGATCCCTCAAACAGTTAACTGGAGGAAAACGTTCCAGAACTTCAACACTGGACTCCATGCAGTAATGGCTGCCCCTTGGAAGCATGATCCTGTTAAATATTGTAAATTTAATTGTACCCCAGTCCAAAAAGCTAAAGATACATTGACATAGTATCTGATACCCCATAATGAAACTTTATTTGAAACTAGTTTGAAAGAGATCAATATGAGATCTGCATGGGTCTGATCCCGAAATGGCTGTTCTGATAAAAGGGGAGGAACTTGAACAGAGACAAATACATACAGAGAAAAAGACAGGATGACGTCACACAGGAAGAACATGGCCTGAAAAACAAGAGTTTAAAAGAATACAATAATCCAAGAAATAGAGAGATCACTGGCCAAAAAGCTCAAAAAAGGGAGGGGGGGTTGCCAACACTTACCCTTCCTGTTTCAGAGGAGCACAGAACTAGTGATACCTAGACGTCAGGTCTCTGGCTTCCAGAGCTGAGGTAGTCATCTTCTGGTTTTTAGACACCTGATTGGTGTTGGGTTTTGTTTTGTGGGGTTTTTGGGGAGTTGGTGGTGTCTGAGACATGGTTTCCCTGGATTTCCTGGAATTCACTCTGTAGCCCAGGCTGGCCTCGAACTCAAAAATCTATCTGCCTCTGCTGCTGAGTGCTAGGATTGACCGTGTGCACTACCACCAGAACTGGTGCCATTCTGTTAAACATCAACTGAACCTCTCTTGGCTTCTCTCTTCCTCCCCCATGATTTCCTGAGTTTGCCTAGTTGTACCCGAGTCACTGTTCTGACCTCTTCTTTTGGTAACATGTCTTCTCTGGACTTCCAGGATGGATTATTCCCAGCCCATCAGTGCTGCGCTTGAAGCTTCTACAGAGTAGAATGAAGGCTCACTGCATGGACAGACCTAAGCAAGTTCAGTGATCGCTAAGCCCATTCCAACTTTTGTATCACAACTCCCTTGAAAAAACAACAGTTTTCATTTTTTCCATCCTCCAAATATATGCAATGAAAGGGCAAAAAAACCCATTGATTGGCAGTCAGCCGGCACCAGTACCAAAATCTTGTATCTGCAAAAGCGCATGTCAATGACTAAGTTCAGAGGGGAGTTGGGGATGTCTGCAGGCTTCAGAAATGCTTCCGGCAGCTGAAAACTCCCTCCTCCAAGTAATGCTTCAGGCAGCTCAGGGCCCCAACTACACACACATCTAAGAGAACCCAAACTCTATAGTTCCAATCCCCTTCTTTGTGGGATTCCTGCTAAAACTGTAACTTTTTGTTGGTTACAAGAGAAAAACAATGTTAAATTAAACTTTAATTGGAGTAAGCTTAAAAAAACTTTTGATTATTTCTCTGTATATTTTCTATGTAAAATCAGTTATTGAGCCTGATCTCATAGAACAGTCAAGCTTCTCACCTCTGTTTTCAACACGACATGAATATCTAAATAGATAGGTCTTATCTATTAGAGGATATTAAAAATACCATATTCTAGTGTTCTACGCACTGCGTGCGATCCTTTATGCTGCCTTCCTGACCCTTGACAATGAGCATTTAAAGTGCAGTAAGGGAAATAATGGTGGTATTCCACTGCCATGTAAACAGATGACCACACAGGTCTCCTGTTCACTTTCTAATCAGTGCACGAGACCAGCTCTGAGTTCAGCACTCCATGAGTGTCAGCACAGTGCTGAGAATAGAGAAGAGCTAGGTCTCCCATAGGCTACAGGCTTGTTGCTCACACAGTACAGTTTGAGAATGGAATATGTATGGTATGGCAAAGGAGTGTCTTTAATCCTAGTCTCATGCATTCAGAGATATAACTGTCCATACTGCCACCATTCATTTTGTCTACACTGCCACAGTCCATGAAAACATGACCTCAGGACTCTTCATCCATAGAATTAGCTTAAAGATTTCAGAGAATGTAATCTATTATCGGCAGGAGATAACATTGTTAAACTTTGTATGTATACTGATTTGACATTCAGATTATTTTTTTAATTTTTTATTAGAGATATTTCTTTATTTACATTTCAAATGTTATTCCCTTTCCTGGTTGCCTGTCCATAAGCCCACTATCCTCTCCCCCTCCTCCTCCCCCGTAAGGGTACCCCCCACTCCATACCCCGACATTCCCCTGCACAAGGGGTCCAACCTTGGCAGGACCAAGGGCTTCTCCTTCCACTGGTGCCCAACAAGGCCATTCTCTGCTACACAGACATTCAGATTATAATGATGTGCAAGGCATGCCTATCTGCCATGCACAGAGGCTGTCCGGCAGGAACGGTCCTACCTTTGTTCTCGTGCCCAAAAGCTTCCCAGAAAGCAGAAAGGGGCTTGCCTTTTCCTTCTGTTGAAGCAGATTCTTGGAACCTATCAGGAGTGTCTTTGCTACAGTCATATGTGGCAGCATCTGCTGCAGCTTAGTATATCACACATCTCCAACTTCAAATATGAGCTGTGTTTTTGGCTGATTCCTTAAGGCTGAGCAATCTGATGATTGCTAACTTGTTCACCTATTGGCCATGTATAATCCTATGTCATTGTATCTATTAACCATGTATAATCTTAACACTGTCCATAGCTGACTCCTACCTTCACAATTATTTCCTTGAGCCAGCTCGTTCTGTCGTACCTCAGCATGTAGGCAACAATTTACCTTTTTAGATTTATATTTATGTGCTTGCCATCCGGTGGTATATTTAAGGATCTTTGCTCTATGAAATGATCCAGCTTGATCTCAGAATGAGGATACATTTGAAGGTTTGCAGTGAGTGGTGGATGTGGCTAGACTTCAAATATACTCTCATGTTTCTCCTTTTCTTACATGCCCATGATAGAGTTTGTAAATTACACACAGTAGGAAATAAGACTAATGACAAATAAAAAGATAACAATATCCTGTGATAAGAATTACAAAAAGTCATGTTTCTCAAAATGCTTTATTGTCCTGTAAACTTTGACTACTTCAACTTACATTTTTTCCCTCTGTTGTTGAGAACTTTTACTTTTTACCTAACAGACTTTTTTTTGTAGTTTTCCTGTATTATGTATAAATTGTTAGTGTTGTTATTGTGCTTTGTACACATTAATAAGTAATTTGAGACACTTAAGCGCAAGAGCTGTGAAAAGACAGTCCACATAAGATGATTGCTAAGTGACTATTAGGTAGACAATGTGTATTTGCATGGACACCATGGACAAAAAGGAATGCTGAAAGATTTTAGCATGCAACTTTGAGCGGAGCACAATCTAACTCTTTTAAGCAATTTATTTCCAGAATTGCCCATTTATATATTCAAAGCACATTGATTGGAAGTAGTTAAAGCTGTAGAAAACAAAGCAATGGCTAAGGCAGAGCTGCTGTTTTGTTTTCTTTAATTCCTCTCAACAAGATTCCAAGAGCCTTAAGAACAGAGTATAGGAGGGCACATCTACATTGTTCTCACTTCTTTGTGGCATTGCATTGGTACCATGAATGCTCATAAAATGGAGAATGTATGTCTCCCTGGTATTACTTTGAAATATTGATTATTCAGAACAGAAATCCATTAATAACTAAATAAGAAAGATGGAAATTACTAGAAATCTGTAAGGGCTCGCTTCTCTACTTTTTTTTTACATACTCACTTTTGCATCTTTTGCTCTTTATTTTTATCTCTCCTTCCTTCACATTAACCTATGACTCAATAGGTTCCATATCAAAGGCACACATGCAGAAAAAATACCGTTTTCTTAGTGCTAATCCTTAATTCCTTAAGACGATTCTGATAGACACAGCTTGAATTTTTGATGCCCCCAAGGCTATGGCTAGAGAAACAGGACTAGGTAAAACCTTGGTTATTTCAATTGAAATGACAGTTGATGTTACAAATTTCCCAATGGAAGAAAGTCAGACCTAGACAAAAATGTCAAAAGCTCCAAGCAGGTCTAACACAGCATCTGTTACCACACCTCAGCTAGTCAGTTAAGTAAGTTTTGATTCAGAGGATCAAACCTCAGCAACTTATCCCAGAATAGAATTGTCTTAGATCATAGCTATGACTACTGTGTATGAGCAGCAACCACAAATAATGTGGAGATCATAAAACCCTTAATAACCAAGTGTGCTTCATCCTGAATTGATATCTCAACACTTTATGAGGAAGAAGAGGCCTCTAAATCCTGCAGCTAATTCAACTTGCTTTTTTGGTCCTGTTGAAACTAGCTGATTGATTGACTAGTGGCTGGGTCATTTAATTCTCTGTGGAGAATTTCAAAACAAGGTTATGGCTTCAGAGCAAGGGCTGTAGATTGCTCAATGGGGCACCCTACAGGGACAGTCACTTACCAGGCTGCCACATGGTGAGCACCTGACACAAGCCCTGTGAAAATATTGCAACAACTTAATGGTAAATTTAAGGGCATTTTCTTTTATTTTATCCCACATATATTAGTGTAATAAATTCCACAAAGCACAAATGACAAAAGGTACATAGGAGTCAAATGGAAACTTTGAGAATGAAAAAAACTGCCTCTATAAGACTGGCACAAAATATACACGTGGGAAACAACTACATCAAGGGGAATGAGTGTTTCGCAGCAAGAAACTCACCGAGCAGCCTGGCTTAAGCCTCAGGCCTCCAAACCTTCCTCCCTTCAGAGACTCGTATCTGTTTGCTCACTGTTTGGAGCAGGGGGTGACTGACTGAAAGGCACTCATATCAAGCACAATACAAAGAAATGTACTTCTTTAGGACTTCTAGAATCTCCTGCAAGGTCATGCAGGGCACTGTAACATTAGAATCCACATCGTCGCTGAACACAATAACACGTAACAATTTGATCTTGTCCCCACAAGTGAAGGTCTCATTGTACAGGCTGACGGGGCTGATAAATGGCCAAAGAAGGGTGATGAAAATGATTGTTGCCATGGGATACAGACAGCAGCCCCTTAGGTCCACTAGGTAGAACTGTTTCTCTTTGAACCAATTTGGTGGCAAATGCGTTCTGCCCACCTCTCATAGGATGCAAATAAAGACTGGATGTTCTTTTGTGCTACACTGATCATAAAAAGATTAATGCTTGTGTCTCCTAGCTGTTCCTTTCCAAATTCTAGAACACAATGGGCTTATTGCATCATAAAGAAGACAGTAATACTATCATGAAGGATATGAAATTTTAAATGCAAAATTTTTAAGAACCATTCCAAATCTAGCCATTCTCTTGGTGTGAGTAAATCAGCGTTCTTATTACCAAATGAGATCCATAGTCAAATTATAGAGTAGGCTTTGAAATCACCAAGTTAGTTAAGATGTCTACTTCTTCATCTTCTATAAGACAGAACTAACCACAACACACAAGTTTATCTCCTATGAGGAAAGAGAAACCACAGTCATTTACAATTGTAATATGTCATTGATTATAAGATACATCCTGATTACAGACATGTGAAATATGGCATACAAAAAAAGACACGTACATTTTAGAGTTAGTGTTAATTGGCAAAATTGAGCAGTGGGGCTTAGCAAAACAAATACTTCTTAAGGTGATTGTTTTGGGGTCTGACCCCCCCTTATTTTTCGATATGTCTATTTTAGTTGTTAGCTTCCTGTATATTAAAAATGATTATTATCACACATGTGTGAGCATGTGTCTGTGCATATGTTTACATATATACCAGGGTATGTGTGTGGCCATGAGATGAGAACTTGGAGGAGTTGGTCCTCTCCTTCCACCCTGTGGATTCTGGTAATTGAACGTAGATCATCAAGCTTGGAGACATGGGCCTTTATCTAATGAGCTATCTGACCAGCACATTTTATATTTATAAGCCACTGAAAAGACCTACAGAAAAGATAGAAGTTGGAGCTTCTGGGGAAATGCACTTCTATGCAGTTGCTGCACTACACCTCTGTGCCAACCAGTATCTGAAAGCTGCGGCTTTTGCTTGTTCGCCACAGATCTCAAAGCTGTGTATTGAAAGATTCATTCCAGGGTCCATGCTTGCACTCAAAGTATTGGTCTTCTCTGGACCAGCATCTCTGCGATTCTCACACACTATCTCTTTTCTCTCTCTTCCTAACCCCTTTCCCCTCTCTTCCTTCTCTCCATCCATATTTATTAGGTACCCATGCAAGGCCAGGTTCTATGCTATGGGTTGAGATACTGAGAAATCAGTATTAGCCTCGCTCAAGAGCAGGAGAGAATCTTGTGGGAAAGCCAGGGTAATGGGTGATGGGACCGAAGTGCAAGGCTGATGTAGAAATCATAAAGGCCTTTGCACTTAAATGACTTCAACATGAAGACCTGGGCCATAAACAGGAGGTTGCCAACTCCCATAAATTCCTCACACCAGAAAACTGAATGCTCCAGGAAACTGAATTTTCTGATTTACTAAAAAAAAAAAAAAAAAAATCCCAGAACATTGGACCCACCCACTTCCTCTTTCCTCCCACCCTCACCTTATTTGGCACTTCTCCCCAGACCCCTCTGCAATAGCCAGTCAGCAGCCTTACTCCCACCCACTAGTATTGCTCTGCACTCTGCACTTTCACTTGGCTTTCCCCATTGTCTTCTCTCCCACCCCTCTCCATTTCATTACATTGATTTACACAGCATCTGCTACAGATCTCAGCAAAACTACCTACACAGCTGAGAGGCAGAGGCATTTAGCAACTAGTCAGCGATAGCAGAGCCAGCAGGCAGACAAACTGGAATTCTTTTATTTTTTTTAAATTTTTCACTAGTTTATTATTTACATATTTTTATTTTTACTTCCATTTTTATTTACATTTTAAATGTTATCCCATTTTCTGTTTTCCCATCCAGAAACCCACTATCCCACCCCCCTGTTTCTATGAGGGTGCTCCCTCACCCCCCAACTCCTCCCACCTCCCCGCCCTGATGTTCCCCTGCACTGGGGCATTGAGCCTTGACAGGACCAAGGGCCTCTCCTCCCATTGATACACAAGAAGGCCATCCTCTGCTACATATGCAGATGGAGCCATAGGTCCATCCCTGTGTTCTCTCAGGATGGTGGTAATTTTTTCCTGATATCCCTACACTGGCATTGATTATAAGACCATGGAATCCTCCAGTTCTCATGATGCTTTTTCTGACAGTGTCAGCCCATCAACATCTTTCCTTAGCCTTTAGTCTTCTTGTTGCAGACTGTGCCATTTGCCAAGGGTTTTAAATGTGTATTCGTGTGTGTGTGTGTGTGTGTGTTTAACTAACTGTACACCATGTACTGGGATTTGAGATTACTAATGCATAGTAAAGACACAGCCTGCTTCTTTAAGGCAACTCCTCAGCTGGCTTCCTGATAAGAGTAGGTTTTTGGTGATGTTGCACTACAAATGCCCCAGAGGCACCAACCAGAACATTCATACCCTTAACTGGGTTTTCACTCTGAGCAATGAGTGCCATGAATGTGGTATCACTGGCAATGAACAAAAACTAAGGATTTAAAAGCTTTTCTGGGCTCTGCATTCCATCCCTGAGCAGCTACACTAGAAGAGCGTTCCTCTCTGAATACAAATCAAATGACATTGTGGATGGGAAATTAGATCTCTGCATCAAAACTTCTCAGGACATGAATCCTCCAGTGGATCAGTGCTCCCACTCATTGGGTTTGATTCTGTGCAGTGTCTAAACCACTCCCAACATGTTCTCAAGGCAATTAGAGACACGCAACCACCCCGCCAGGCTGCCAGTCGATCACTTAGTCCATTACCACATAACATATTACCAGAGAGTGGTGAGAGCAGAATTTGTCTCCTCCTCATTATTTACATGACATATAGAGCACTTCACACTCTGTGCAGGGAATGTTTAATGAGCCACAGTCACTTCTAGACATTTAGAATGAAGTGACCTCAAACTGAGGAAATAAAGGAACAAAGAAAACCTAAAGGAGAAACAGAAGATCGAACATAAGCAAACAGAACAGGTAAAAGTGAAGTAAGGCCCAGCGAGAGAAAGAGTGCCCTTGAGGAAGGAGCCCAACAAACTGCATAACAAAACATCCTATGAGCTCCACCTGCCCTGCATGTTTTATATTAGAGAACAGTTTGTTTAGCTGGGTAAAGGCCGAAAGTCAGCTTCCTGTTCTATAATTCAGCCAAATGTCAGCTAAAAAAATTTAAAGCAGTTGCATTTTTTTTGAGCAAGTACAATGTTGTCCTGTCTTGATACCCTAAACAATGCACTCTAGAGTGCTTGCATTAGATGTTGCAGAGACCTGGAGATGATCTACCATAGAGAGGTAGTGGTCCAGAAAGAACTGGGAGTATAAAGGATGATGTGTATAGGTCATTTGCGAGTTTCATACAAGATTTTAAAGGAGGCTTCAGCATCCATGGGATTTAGCATCTCTAGAGAGTTCTGGAAACATCCATTTAAGACATCCACAGGAGAAGAACATTGGTCTAGGAGATGAGAGAAGTGTTTTTCCGTGGTCATAGGTGTGTGAAAAGGTGAAGGGAAAGTGACTACATGGAAATATCAGTGTGAATCCAGAAGTGGGTTGGTCATCTACTTAAATATACTGTAACCATCTAGAGGAGAGGGCATGAGCCTTGAATTCTTGTTCCAAGAAATAATCAGAGCGACGGCTCCATCCTTAGCTTCCTAGGAGTTTTACTCTGTAGATACAGCCTTGTCAGTATTCACCAGACTGGTCTCTGCTCTAGACCGTTTCCTTATTTGCAGCAGTTAAACTATGCCATTTCACAGACAAGCCACACCCAGCCCATCCTGCATACCGCCTACTATTCTGGAGTCTACTGAATAAGGATCATGAGATTGTTAAAGATTTCAAGTAACTAATCTGCTTACATATGCATAACTCTTAGGGTTCTGCATTGATCGTGTAGACCAGGTTAAAGAATGAAATTTTAAAAAAAATCCCTTTATTTTTTGAGACAGGGTTTTGCTATGTAGCCCAGATTAACCTATAATTATTTATGTTGACCAAGCTTTGAACTAAAATTCACAAGTGATTCATTCTCTCTCTCTCTCTCTCTCTCTCTCTCTCTCTCTCTCTCTCTCTCTCTCTCCCTCCCTCCCTCCCTCCCTCTCTCTCTCTCTCTCTATCTCTCTCTCTCTCTCCTCTCTCTCTCTCTCTCTCTCTCTCTCTCTCTCTCTCTCTCTCTCTCTCTCTCTCTCCTGCCCCCAGGTGCTAGTATTATAAGTATGCCGTCATATCCAGCTAACAGGTTTGTAGACAGATCACTGTGTAGCTCAGGCTGGCTTTAAACACTCAACCCTTCTGCCATAGCCTCTTGGCACAAGTACTAGGATTACAGACATGTGCTACCACACCCAATTTGGATACCTGTATTTTTCAATTTTAGTACATTTTCTGGTCGTGTACTAGGATTACAGACGTGCCACCACACCCAATTTGAAGACTTGTATTTATCAATTTTAGTACACATTCTGGGCGTGTCATAAAGACTTTGTCAACTCCCAGTATCTTCTCAAACCACTAATTGCCGTCACGTAAGGCTATATCAGCTCATCAAGGTCTCTTTAATCACACATAAGTCTCATTACCAAGATGCATCCTTTCCAAGAAGATGCCAAGAGGAAAGACACAGTTTGAAGGGATCTGGCAAGGTTTCTCTGGTCATTTGCACAAGATAAACAGTTCCTTCACCTCATTAATTCACGTCTTTTGGCATCAAGAACATGCATTATCCTTGCAGTTTATCACCAGCCTCAGAAAACCTTGGAAATTTTTGCAGAAGCTTAATGGCTCAGACTAAAAATCGCAAGCAAAATTCCCCCAGCTGGCATCTGCAGTATGCTAGAGCCATTCATGGGATGGATATTGCCTTCCAGATGAAAATTAAGCTGGAAGATAAAATGGGAGATGTTTCAGAAAGCACCATGTAATCTCTGGATATATTTGGGGGTAGCTTAATTTCCATTTGTCTAGGCTTTCAGCTGTTTACCATAGAAAGTTCAGCGGGGAATAGGAAACCAAGCTTGCATAAAAATTACAGTTATTTGTCTCAAAGGACATTATGTGCAATGGCCACATTTTTAAACCTTCAGGTTCACCTCCCTGAACCACCTCATCCACCTAAATTATTGTTAATAAATTACAGAGGCCTTGGATTCAGTTGTAAGAAGTAGTATGGTTGTTAATATTGTGCACCTGACAGGCTCTAGGGTCATCTGGGAGATAAACCTCTGTACACATCTGTAAGGTGATATTAAGCCTGGGTTAATGAAGTTGGGGAGACCCTCCTTAAATCACTATTCCTGAGATCTTGGGCTGGATCAAAATGAAAAGACGAACAGAGCAGGGACATTCATTTGCTTCTGCTTCCAGGTTGCAAAGCCCATGTGACTCGCTGCCTCACACTCCTACTGTTATGATTTCTCCGCCATGGTTAACTGCATGCTGTGAGCTAGCACAAAATTTCCTTTCCCTAAGCTGACTTTGCCAAGTATTTTGTCCCAGCCACAAGAAAGGCAACTAATGGAAGAGAAAAGGGATGAATCTAGTTTGGATCATGTTAAGTTTGGATGTGAGTCAACAGTTCATCTCTCTCAGATGAACCGATACACAGCAAACACCGAAAAACACAAGACCAGTAGAAGACACTGTCAACATGTTAGGACTTGGCATTTTTGATATTGTTGTTCTTCCTATGGGGTTACAAACCCCTTCAGCTCCTTCAATCCTTTCTCTAACTCCTCCATTGAGCAGCCCATTCCTCAGTCCAATGGTTGGCTGCACGCATCTACCTCTGTATTTGTCATGCTCTGGCAGAGCCTCTCAGGAGACTGCTGTCTCAGGCTCCTGTCAGCAAGCACTTCTTGGCACCTGAAATAGTGTCTGGGTTTGGTGTCTGTATATGGGATGGATCCCCAGGTGGGGCAGACTCTGGATGGTCTTTCCTTCAGTCTCTGCTCCATATTTTGTCTCCATCCAACCAGAAACCCCCACCCAAGCCCCTTAAGCTCCAAGAGACTAAACCACTAACCAAAGAGTACACACAGAGCAACCCATGGCTCCAGCCACATATGTAACAGAAGATGGCCTTGTCAGCCATCAATGGGAGGAGAGGCCCTTGGTTCTGTGAAGGCTCGATGCCCCAGTGTAGGGGAATGCCAGGATGGTGAGGCAGGAGGGAATTGGTGGGGGGTGCATGGGGGAGCATCCTCATAGAAGCATGGGGAGAGGGAATGGGATAGGGGGTTTCCAGAGGGGAAACCAGGAAAGGGGACAGCATTTAAAATGTAAATAAGGAAAATATCCAATAAAAGAAAAGAAAAAAAAGAGTCAACATTTTTAGAGTTAAGAGGCATTTTTAGAGAAGTGATGTGTTGATTCCTGCTGAGTAGTTGTGACCACTCAGGAGGAAAAAAGACTGCAGCTATAGCTAGAAACAAAGAAGAGGACCAAACCCCAAGCTTTTTTTCTTTTATGTTAATGTTTTGTTTGCATGTTTTCCTGAATTGTGTGCACCCTTGATGCCTATAGAGTTCAGTGGGCATCAGACCCCAGAAATTGGAATTATGGCTGGGTGTGAAGCAGGATGTGGGTGCTGAGAACCAAACCCAGGTTCTATGCAAGAGCAAGGAGTTCTCTTAACCTCTGAACTGTACCTCCAGCCCCTTGTTATATCCCCTACAGCTAGGGTTAGAACACTGGCTAGCTCCTGAAAAAGCAAGTGCATGTTCTTAACTAGCCCCAAAGGTCATGTTTTGAGAGGAGTCATAAGAGTCAATGGATGACAAGAATCATATTCCTTCCACATTTTCCTGAAGTCTTGAGAAGCAAGAGCCTCCAGGTCTCCTCAGATCTCTTCCCACAGGGAGAGAATGGAGGTGAGGACAATGAAAAGTCACTAAAGCAACAAGGAGACCAGGAGAGATGTGATTCTATGATCCCAGCACTAAAGTGAGGAAGCAGGAGTAGTGTGAATTCTAGGCCAGCCCCTTGCCACCATCACTAGAGCCTCTCTCTCTCTCTCTCTCTCTCTCTCTCTCTCTCTCTCTCTCTCTCTCTCTCTCTCTGCCTGTCACACACACACACACACACACACACACACACACACACAAAATGAAACAAAGAACAGGAGGAAAGAAGAGAAAAGTAGAGTAGGAGCAAAGGTGTGTGGTTGAAAGCTAAAATTTCCAAGGTGGGTCCGGGAGCTACAGAGGTGACTGAGAATGGCTGGCAGAGCAGGAGGAAAGCTGCACCAGGAACAAGGGTCCAGAGACGACTATCCCTGTGTTTTCACTCCACTCTTTGAGGGCACATAAAGTCATCCTTCCTAGGTACAAAAAGCCTTCCAGCTTCCTGTTAGCACAGCTTCCCGGGACATACCTGCCTTGCTGCAAAAGTGTCCTCACACCTCATTGATTTCCCCTCCTCTTACTACTCAGCCCCAAATGCTGTACTGACAGGTAAAGCTGCATGGAATGCTTTGGAGCAGCATGGAAATGTGCAGGGGAAAGGGCTGCTCGATTCAGCAGTCTCTGTATCCCTTTATAGTGTAACTTGCCATCATTTCTACAATATCCTCTGGATATTGGGTCATGATGCTCACTCAATTAGATAAATCTTCTGTCAATAAAGAGATGACTTATTTCATTAGCCCGAGTTACTGTTCAGCTGAACAAACAGTAAGTGCGGGAGGCCCTTTAGATGTGTGCTCCTTGTGAAAGGCTTTCTAGAACAATGAGTCCTAGCCATTTACTGCAATACTGAAAAATAATGCAACTGAGCTGTATTAACCCAGTTAGGGGTGCATCTGTTCCTGGGAGACACAGCAGGGACATACCTCTCATGCAGACCTCCCCATTCTCATGTAATTAGATGACAGAGATGACATTAGTGCATCGTAACACTGCACTCACCATTGTGAACCCCAAAGCCTTCGGATAAATGCCATCACCATACAGACAACTGAATGACTGAAGAAATGTGCTTTTTAGGGCAAATAAACGTTCTATTCATGGAAAGTTATTGCAGGCAAAAAATGGTGTATGAAAGATGAAATTTCCCCCTCTTTCCCTTTCTCTCCTCCTCCCCTCTCCTGTACCATATGGAATCGGCTGTTGCTGAGGCTCTCTTTAGGGGGTACAAGGATGCCTGTCTTCTGTCTTCAAGGCATAGCATGCATCAGAGAAGAAGAGCAGAGGTTGAGTAGACAACACAGGGGTCAGTGGGGTTCATTCCCTTGCCCTGCAGGCATAAATGATGGTTAATCCTGAAGCTAGAGGAGGTAGTTATGGCCCGGAACCTGCTAGTGGCAGTTTGCTGATTATAAGAATTTGGGGGAAAGAAAATTGCTTGGAAACACTTCAAAAGACAAACTGAAGGTCTCTCACTGTGCCCGAGTGAGGAGACTGAGTACTACGCAGATAAAGACTTCCACAATCTAACTGGCCAACAATTGGTTGCCAGTAAAGCACTGTTCAGCCCAACTCCCCATCTTTGGCTCCTCCTGTCACTCAATCTCCCACCTACCTACTTCCAATGTTCACTGCAGAACTCTGCCTTTCTGCAGAGCAGATGACTGTAGCTCTTGGCTTCCTTCTCCTTCTGAACCTCCACATTACTTAGCCTGCTATCTCTGAGTCCCAAATTTATTTTATAAAATATGATGATGCCAGTATTCTAAGTAGAGCTGGATTGCATTATTATACTCTGGCTGTTTTGTAGCATAAATTTTGACACCATCTGTATAGATTCCAAGTACTACCTAAAGTCAGAGCACAGAGTTTCTTTTGAACTAAAGAACACATTTACTTATATAAATGCCCTTAGGTCAGTATGTAACCTTCCTGGTAGGAAGCCAAACTCTTTCCTTCTGGGGCATAATGAGAGATAAGGGAAGGGGAAAATGGATGCTACCCAACCACTGCTCTTCTCCATCTGTTTAGATTCAACTACCCCACAGAAGCCAATACAAACAGACCTGAGTGAGGCCACTCTGTGAAAGTCAAGTGCTTGCTGAAGGCTTCCAGGGCAATAAAAACGGGGGCCAGAGGTCATGCAGTCACATTTGCCAAAGACTGCTTGGTCTCAGCTTCACCATCATGGTACTGTCACACCATAAGGAAGATAGAAGACTGACCTGCCCATACCCTGGGTTCCTACACTTGGTTCCAAGGGATGTGACCAGCCTGAGAACTCCATAAGAAACCAACTAAAGAAGTCTGACCAGCAAGTTTTCTTATTACAGAGAGGGTCCCTCATTGGTGTAACATGAACTACAGCTGACCTTGGATTCTTCAACATTGACCTTTGGCCCTGAGCACATCTCTGTGACTAAGGAAAGTCTCCATCAATTGAGTCCTTACTTATGGGCACACTTTTTACACTAAACTTGTACCATCGTGAATAAAAATGCAAATAACCTTAACCAAGTCATTATCATCTTTCACAATCTCTGAAACCAAAGATGCCATTCTTGTGCAGCTCAAATATGTCACCCTGGAGCACATGTCTGTGCCCTGACCTCAACCCTGATCCTAAACATTTGATGCTTGTGTTGTTTCCAGTCACTCACTGCTGTTCACTGACTAGAATAACTCAAGACAGCACTGGGGACAGCACAAATCTTATTTTAAGACTCAAAGTCATTCACCTGCAACTCTCCTAATCCTATCTGACCATTTGGATGGTCCTCAGAGATGCCCACCATGAAGTAATCACCAGTTGACTAAAAATCAAGTGGACATCATTCTTGCCCTTCATGCTGGCATTTCTTCTCAGATTTTATTCTATTGGAACAAAAACACACTTTCAAAGTCTCAGACACCAGTTGATCAATAGCTATCTTGAAAGGCAAGCCTTTCTCCTCCTTTTATAACTTCAAAACTTAGACCTCACATGGCTTAGCCAGCTCTTTAAAGTTACTAAAATAAATCTTAAGAGTATTTTATGTTTTGGTTTTGATTCCCAGTCAGCTTAGAAACAGAGATGAATTTCTGTGCTTCCCATATCTTTTGAAAACTGGCTCTCCAGGGCAAAGAGTTTTTCACAAGCAATAACAAAAATGGGCAAAGCACCCAACCTCACAAGCTTTATGACACAACCTGGTTCCTGACCAGTTGTAGCATTTCTTTAGGCCTGTCTTTCTCAAGCAGCCCTTAAAGTGAACCATTGCCTGCTTATCAAGCCATACCACCTTTGGTCTATGTTCTAGAATAATCCATTCTGATCTCCTCAGATGAAAGGAGGCATGGGGCTTCCTGATCCCAAACCCATACAGGAAAAGTATCCTCCAGGTACTTGGGACTCCACTGGAACTTACCAATAGCCCAGCACCTTTCTCTGGCAACAATGTTGCAGGCCTGACATGAGAATTACCCACTGGACCAGCTCAGTTAAAAGAATAATTCAAGTATGCTAGTAATAGTAGGAGATAATAATTTACTTAAAAGTTATTTCTGCCCATCATCTTGAGAATGAAATTTAAGAGCTGAAAAGATATTGGAAATCATCCACTTTAACCTGGCACATTTGAGTCTGGAACCCTCTGTAAGACTAGATTTTAACTTTGTTTGGAGCCTCAGTTCTAAGTATTGTAGGGGCACAAACACTTTTTTGAAACCTGTTTCAGAAAAATGTGAAGATGTGTTTTGAAGTTTAAAACTGAACAACACCCCATAACTGAATACAGTATATTTGGAAAAAGAAAACTTTGGACTTCATACATTAATTACACCATTTATGCCAGAACTTCAGAATGCTTTTGACATTTGAAGAGAGGACTTTCAAAGATTAATTAAGTAAAAATGAAGGTCACTAAGTGAACTCTAGTCCAATAGGAGTAGCAACCTTATAAGAAAAGAAAATTGGAACACAGTCAAGACATTGACACAACCATATAAAAACCGGGGACAGACCAGACCAGGTCTCACACACACTATTACTCCCAGCACTTCAGAAGCAGAGGCAGGTGAATCTCTGAAACTCTGAGGTCAGCCTCCTCTACGTAGTAAATTCTAGACCAACCAGTGCTGCATAATGAAACACTTTTGAAAATCAAAATAAAGCAAAACCCAAAGAGAGGTGGCCATCTAGAAGCCAAAGAGAGAGGATGGAAGTCAATCTTGACAACATTTGACCTTGGATATTCAATCTACAAATCCCTGTAAAGGAAAGGTCTCCTTGTTAGTGTCCTGATCAACTCCAGAAAGTGAATACAATCGATTAATTTTGTGCGAACTTGGGTCAGTTTCTACCATCATATGGTTTAGAGGAAAAGGTCTTCATGTTTTCAGAAGAAAACCAAGTGTGGACCAACCCTATCTGTAGGCCTGTGGATGAGTTATAGAATTCTGTCACAAGACTGGAATCACAAATTAGGTCTTAGAACAACAGAGATATCAAGTCCCTTCCATCCTGTAGCAGTTCCTTCACAGCCTGGCTGCCCACTGTGCTATTAAAAGGCCTGAGAAGAATACTGAGCATGCCATGGGAATAATTCCTTTTATGTAAGGCCCCTCTGCAAGGAGGTCAGGAGCTGGCTGCTCATGAACCTTCTCAGTTCTGGATGCTTCAGAGTCTTTGAATTCTGCAGCCTTCCTGCATCTTCTATTTTCACACCATTTTTGGTAACTGACATTCTCCTCTTTGTTCTGCTCACATGCTGGTTTGGTTTCTATAGTGCATAACTATAACTCAATGTGTTTTCTATTCCTCACAATACTAACACTGATGCTGGTGATGGTGATAGAAGGAAAGGCTCACGCTTCGGCAGGCCACTCTTTAGACCACCTTTTCATTCATGAGAAATAAGGGTAAGAAGTCTGTGTGTTCTTGTTGTCATTAATCCCTTTATAGAGAGGAGATTACTAGAGGATACCCAAGTAAAGGATTTTTCTAACATGACATCATTAGTGGAAGAATTAGAACCGGTGCCCTAGCATCTAGGTCAGAGAACTATGTAGGGTTGTAGCACTTGCCTGCTGTGCACTTTCCATAGGCAAACTCAGAGAGCTGCACACACAACCCATTGCTAAATGTGCCTCTCAGTGCACACATGCAAATCTTTCAAATGTCCTATTTTGTTCTTAAAGTAAATTGTCTCAATAATGTAGTTATTGGAAAGAGCATTGGACCAAAAAATTAAAATACCAAAGATCTGATTTCACAGTCTTCTGACCTAAGGAAATTATTTGTATACACTGGCAAAGTTAAACAAATATACAGTTGGGAAAAAAAACAGAGACATAATTGTCAGCAGGAGTCAAAGTTTTCTGAATGTCTACCATGCCTTGGAACTCCATCACAACACATGGATCCTGTAGGCAACATGTGAAGGGTAAAATATTGCCTTCAAGTCCCTCGTTTCCTAAAACTATTGAATGAGACTTTGGGGGACATACTTGTTTGAATGAGAATATCCCCTATAGTCTCAGATATTTGAACAATCAGTTCCAGTTGGTGGAGGTATTAGAAGGTAATACCACCTTTCTGAGAAATATGTCACTGGTGTGGGCTGGCATGTCCTATGCTTTCTCTGCTTCTTGCTTGCAGTTCAAGATGTGAGTTCTCAGCTCCCTGGTCCTGCCACAATGCTTGCCTATTGCTATACCTGCCCACCATGTTGGACTCTTATCTCTCTCAGCCCATAAACCCACATGAGCTCCATTTCCACTAAGTTACTTTGGTCATGGTATTTTCCTGCAGAAACAGGAAAGCAATTAATGCACGGTTGTATTGAAGTATCTGAAGATTCTAAAATAATTCTAAACTATCCAAGTGGGCTGTAAATCAAAGGCAAACATCCTTAAGAGATACATATACAGCTTTCTACATGTGACAAAGTGGACAAGAAGAGTGGGAGTAACACTTTATTCCAGAGGGGGGTGATGAAAGATCATTGGAAATCACAAAGTGGGTGGAGAGACAAATAAAATACAGAGAAGCAGATGGGTGATACAGCAAAAGAAGCAAAAAGAGACCCTTCATCCAAATATTAGCTGGAGCTCCTATCTAAACAGAGACTGGCAATCCCTAACACAGGACAGTCCCCACGTCCACTAAGTTTTAAATCCAATTGAGGGTTCTGGCAAAGCAGTAACTCCTCTAATACGTTGGGTCAACAGGAAGTTATCTTTGTCACTCTGGATTTCTTGGAGGGCTGTGGCTGGGTACTATATTCAAATGGAACCTACTATTGAGTGCTGAGCTCCCCTACAGGGTCCCATAAATAGAAACCGTCACAAATCAGACCATTTGGAGACAAATTATATGAATCTAAGATAAGAGACAGCCATGAGAACCAGTCTTGAACAGGGTGAGGGTCAAACATTGACATATCAAAAATTGAGATGTCCAGAGGCTGTGTTGTGGTGATCATTTTTGTGTGCTTTGTAAAGATTTTCTTTGTATTATTCAAATGCTGGTTTCTGTACCTGCAGAAATCTTATTACAGGTCAGACATTGGTAGTGTCATTTTTATAAAGCATCGCCTGCCTCTGTATTTTATAAACGTTGTTCTCCATCACATTCTGTCTAATTAAGAGCTGAGTGGCCAATATCTGAGGCAAGAGAGGAGAGACAGGACTTCTGGCATAGATAGGGACTCTGGAAGGGATCTCAGACAAGAAGACTTGCCAGCCAGAAGCAAAGAAGTCGATACCATAACTGGAGACTGAGAGGTAACAGACTGCATGATGGAACATGGGCTAGGACAGTATTGTGGGGTTAGCATAGCTGAGAATCTGACCTTCCCAGCTACAGTGCCAAAACTTATAATAAATGTAAAACGGTCCCTGTGTCATTATTCGGGAGCTGGCAGTCTGAGAGAAAGTCCCATTTTAAGGCTGAGATCAGGCATTTAAGTGTAGAGTTGGCAGAGCTGGTCTTGAAGGCTGGGAACTGAGTCCTTCACTTGAGGATAAATGTGGAGGCAGGCAGTCTGACCTTGAGTTGCTTCCAGCAAGGTACTGGATGCTGAGAAGTTTTGAAAGCTAGAAGTTAGGTACTCCTGAATAAAACTCAATGTTGTTGACTTCCCAGTACACTTGGAAGACCTAACTTGGCTAGAGCAGAAACTATGCATAGGTCATGCGTGGGAAGAGCGTGCATGACCCACGGGGTTGCATCCTGGTTCATAAACAGGCGGGGCATCTGAAAGGAAGAGAGGTATGAAAGCATCTGTTGTTTGGCCAGTCCAGTTCAGCAAAAGCATCAATAGTAGAAACAGCAAAAGTCTCCAAAGGTCAACTGATTCCTTCCCCATGGCAGGGAGTGCCCAACAATCTCAGCCATCCCATCATCTCAATTTCTTTTTAAGTTTCCAAAATTTTCAGTTTTTGTCTCTTGTGCGCACTCCCACTTTTTAAATATTTTAGTGGTATTTTCATTTTGTTTTATTTTATAGAGTTTTAATGTTTTATTTGAATTCTTCTTGGACTTATCTAACTTGACTAGCTTGCTAATCTGTATTGGGAAATCAGTTTACCTTTTTAATTATACTACCTTGTGCTTCCTATTCATCCTCATAGACTGACATCCTTGTCACTCTAGTGGTGTACGTGCATGTGTGCATGCACGTGTATGTGTGTATATGTATGTATGTGTGTATGTCTGTGTGTGTGCGTGTGTGTGTGTGTGTGTCTGTGCATGTATGTGTGGTATGCTCATGCATATGTGTACATGTATATGTGTGGAAGCCAGAGGATAACTTCAATTGTCATTACTCAGGTGACATTCACATTTACTTTTGGAGAAAAAAAAATCTTTCATTAGTCTGGAACCTGCCAAATATCCATCAAATACCAGGGATCTGCCTCCCAGGCCTGGAAATACAGGCAAGAAACACAACATTTTCTGGCTTAAGAAAATACAGAAAACAAAACAAAAAACAAATAAAAAATCAAACCTTTTGGAAGTTCAAGTTAGGTCTTCATGCTTACAAGCAAACATTTTACCCAGTGAGCTATCTCCCTGGACTCTTATTCTTGTTCTTTTCTTTTGTTTGTATTTGAAATTATAATTTAAATATAATATTTCTCCCTCATGTTCCTCCCTCTGACCCCTCCTACACCTAGCTGGTCATGCTCTCCTTCAGGTCCATGAGCTGTCTTTTCATACCTTGTTTCTCATTGGTTTCCTCTTCTATTGGTTGTCCTAAAAGCCAAGCAAGTATGAACATCCTAGCTTTTCAAGAAAATAGCCAGAAAGTGACCCCCTCTTGTTTGCCTCCAAAAACAGTAAAATGAGGATATAGCTTTGAGATGCTTCAGAAGATATTATGAGTCATACCAGCTCTCTGGAAATTTCCATTACCTGTAGTACATTTCCAGTTGTACTTTGGATGTCTTTGTCTAGATTTAGACCTCCCTAAGCATTTAAACTTGAATCAATATTGACAGTGAAATCTGTCTTCTTTTCTCTGCACAAGGATTCTCTGAAATACACATCCAAGTCTTTCTTTCCTTAAGGTGCTGCCAAGTGAAACAGTGAAAGCCAATGTCTACATAAGCAGAGCAGAAACACTTGGTCAACCTTTCATCAATGCTTTGAAAAGAAAGAGGGAGGAAATGTATCATTTTGAAACATTGGATGTGTCTCCTTTTCCCCATGGTAACCTCTGACTGATGTTTCAAAAAACCTGTGCTATTTCCAGTGTGTTCTCGGCCTGGTGAGTCTGATATTTGCCATCCCTGTGCACAGGGCATGAATTCAGGGACCAAGTTGCCATTGTACCCAGTTAGCTCACTTATAGCACCTTACTGAGCCCTCAGAATTTGATGCATGGCCCCTCAGTGAGTATGAGCTTGAAGGAGAAGAAACGATTGAGACCATTGTTGAAAGTTAATAGGAGAGTTAGGCCCACGGGCACTGCAAAGTCCAAACAGGAAGTAAAGAATTTTGTTGGTTCTCAGTGCTTAAACCAAAAGACAAACCAAACACAAACAGTGGTAGGGACAATCCAATGTTAATGCTTGTCACATGTGTGTCTGGGATTTGCAGAAGCCATGGATTTCTATAACTATAAGCAATCAACAAATGTGTTTTATTAAATAAATGGGTGAGGGGATAAAGTAGATACTATACAGCACTGAAGAAGGGAGCCTAACAATAACTTAACCAAGTGCGATAGGCAGGGGTGATGAAAACTGCTCTAAATTGAGGTCTTGATTACTTTTCTATTGCTGTGATAAAACATCAGGACCAAGGAAACTTAAAAATAAGAGTTTCATTGGGTGCATGGCTTTAGAGGGTTAAAGTCTATGATGTCAGAGGAAGGATGGAAGGAAAACACCTGAGAGATCACATCTTGAAGCACAGGCACAAGGCAGAGAACACACTGGGAATAGCATAAGTCTTTTGAAACATTGAGCATGCCTGCAGTGGCACACCTCCTCTAACAAAGCCACACCTTTGAATCCTTCCCAAACAGTTCTGCCAACTGGACCAAGCATTCAAACATGAGTCTACAGGGTCTGTTCTCATTCAAACCCAAACAAGTTATAATACTTGTACAGTGTAACAAATACAATGGTAACTAATACTAATTGAGAACTTAATCTCCAGCATTACCCTGAGCACTTTGTTTTATTTGATTGACTCTTCATATGGTTCTAGGAGATGAGGACAGTTATTATCATCTTTATACAAAAGAAGAAATGGAGACAAAGGCATATGAAGTACCAGAACCTTCCAAACACAAGGTGCATGAACTCAGCCGTTGCCTTCACGTCATTCCGTAAATGCTTACAGCCAATAGACGCTGTGTGGCATGGCAGACCTATTTCCATTCTAAGCATTCTACATGTACCATCCCACTTAACCTTTGTGGCAAACACAGCCACAAGCTGTGGTACCAAACAAAAATAATATTGTTTGTACTAAAGACCTCGAGTCTCACACTGTAAGCAAATGGAGAAGTTTCCGAAGAGTTATCTCCTGTAGTCTCCTCTTCAAGATAGAGATCTCATATAAATTATTTCAACTTTGCCTTCAATATTTACATATGTTTTAATCCGGTAATAAACATCGATTGCTCATCACTTTCTCTTATCTGGCTATAGGCCAAGATGTATGGTTTTTAATATGCTACTAACCCATATGATATATTTACAGTTTTGCCTTCATGAATGCTGGGCTCTCATTTCCAGAATTGTTTTATTATCCTGTTTACTCTGAAGACAGGAATAAACAACCCTATAAAACATGATTGTTTAGAACATGATACACTGAAAAGAGCTTCAGGCTATTTATAGTAATTAGACCGTGAAGAGGGAAACAGACCATATGCATATTTGTTATGTCCATAAAATGTAACACATGGAAATAAATTCTGACAGTGATGGTGGGAATATTTGTATATCACATATCAACATATAACCCTGAAGTTCATGGTTGGAGTTTGTCAAGATGCTTCTGTTTTGGACCTGGGAACATCAGATCACCACAATAAATGCTAGCCATGGCTAATCACGAGAGACATCTCACAGACCCATTGCAGTTTTCCTCACTTCCCCCTACTCGTCTTATTTAGTTCTTTTCAGGATAATGACCCAATATCACACAGAGTCACATCTCCCTTAAACTTAGATCTCAGGGTCTCCTGAAGCTAACTTCTTCCTGATGAATAGCCCAGGGAACTAAGACAGGGGCAGACATACCCCTTAGTTGCAGTTGCTGCAGCGACTGCCTTCACTGGCTCAGGAGTACCCAGTTCCATGTCCCTGCTCAGAGCAAGAAGCTTTACTCCCCACCCTAGCTTCCTACAGTGTGAACATCAGCTCAAGTTCAAGTGAAAAAGACAAAGCTACAAGGTGTGGTCCATCATCTCTGGTCGTTAAAATGCAATCAAGTGGAGGGCTATGCATGCATAAAATAATTATAGGATGGCCCCACATTTTGTTAATTATAATTTCTCACTAAACCTGGACACAGTTATATTCAGTTGACAGCTGCAATGGTAAAGTTCTTGTACTGACAATGGCCTTTGGTAAGAATTAAGTTGCTAGGGGAAGTACTCCTTGGTCCTTGGTGGTTCTGTCTGAGTAGATGCTAGGAAGACCAGAAAGATGATGCAGAGTAAGCAGCCAGAGAGAGGGAGGCGCCCACTATGTGAGAGGAGCACTGGGAGAAGACCAATAAGGGTAGCAAGCAAACAGGTGGGGGAGGAGATGGAAAGAAGTCACCTGAGTGTGTAATCGAATATTCTCCTCTCTTCCTGTGTGACTGTTCCTATTTTCTTCATTCCCAGAAATGCTCAACTGAGTGGATGTTCTTTGAAAGGATTGCAAAGCTTTGCTCTACTCACACAGCTGTGGTATCTGGTTTACAATGAAAGTTAGCAAGTGTTTGAAGCCCTTCTTCTCAGCAAGGCCTCATTCCAGTCAGTCCAGGAAGATAATAGTTTAAAAGAAGTTATCCGGCAGCAGCTCTCTGCTCCCAGACCCTGTGAGAGAGAGACCCAACCGCCTGGTCAGGTGGGCACTCCTGAGGCTGCAGAGCAGAAGAGACCACCAACACTGCTCACCCCTGCCCACATCCCTGGCCCAAGAGGAAACTGTATAAGGCCTCTGGGCTCCCGTGGGGGAGGGCCCAGGAGCGGCAGGACCCCTGCCAGAGACACCGCCGGAACCTGAAGGAAACAGACCGGATAAACAGTTCTCTGCACCCAAATCCCGTGGGAGGGAGAGCTAAACCTTCAGAGAGGCAGACAAGCCTGGGAAACCAGAAGAGACTGCTCTCTGCACACACATCTCGGACGCCAGAGGAAAAAGCCAAAGACCATCTGGAACCCTGGTGCACTGAAGCTCCTGGAAGGGGCGGCACAGGTCTTCCTGATTGCTGCCGCTGCAGAGAGCCCATGGGCAGCACCCCAGGAGCGAACTTGAGCCTCGGGACCACAGGTAAGACCAACTTTTCTGCTGCAAGAAAGCTGCCTGGTGAACTCAAGACACAGGCCCACAGGAACAGCTGAAGACCTGTAGAGAGGAAAAACTACACGCCCGAAAGCAGAACACTCTGTTCCCATAACTGGCTGAAAGAAAACAGGAAAACAGGTCTACAGCACTCCTGACACACAGGCTTATAGGACAGTCTAGCCACTGTCAGAAATAGCAGAACAAAGTAACACTAGAGATAATCTGATGGCGAGAGGCAAGCGCAGGAACCCAAGCAACAGAAACCAAGACTACTTGGCATCATCGGAGCCCAATTCTCCCACCAAAACAAACATGGAATATCCAAACACACCAGAAAAGCAAGATCTAGTTTCAAAATCATATTTGATCATGATGCTGGAGGACTTCAAGAAAGATGTGAAGAACTCCCTTAGGGAAACACAGGAAAACATTAATAAACAAGTAGAAGCCTACAGAGAGGAATCGCAAAAATCCCTGAAAGAATTCCAGGAAAACACAATCAAACAGTTGAAGGAATTAAAAATGGAAATAGAAGCAATCAAGAAATAACACATGGAAACAACCCTGGATATAGAAAACCAAAAGAAGAGACAAGGAGCTGTAGATACAAGCTTCACCAATAGAATACAAGAGATGGAAGAGAGAATCTCAGGAGCAGAAGATTCCATAGAAATCATTGACTCAACTGTCAAAGATAATGTAAAGCAGAAAAAGCTACTGGTCCAAAACATACAGGAAATCCAGGACTCAATGAGAAGATCAAACCTAAGGATAATAGGTATAGAAGAGAGTGAAGACTCCCAGCTCAAAGGACCAGTAAATATCTTCAACAAAATCATAGAAGAAAACTTCCCTAATCTAAAAAAAGAGATACCCATAGGCATACAAGAAGCCTACAGAACTCCAAATAGATTGGACCAGAAAAGAAACACCTCCCGTCACATAATAGTCAAAACACCAAACGCACAAAATAAAGAAAGAATATTAAAAGCAGTAAGGGGAAAAGGTCAAGTAACATATAAAGGGAGACCTATCAGAATCACACCAGACTTCTCGCCAGAAACTATGAAGGCCAGAAGATCCTGGACTGATGTCATACAGACCCTAAGAGAACACAAATGCCAGCCCAGGTTACTGTATACTGCAAAACTCTCAATTAACATAGATGGAGAAACCAAGATATTCCATGACAAAACCAAATTTACACAATATCTTTCTACAAATCCAGCACTACAAAGGATAATAAATGGTAAAGCCCAACATAAGGAGGCAAGCTATAACCTGGAAGAAGCAAGAAACTAATCGTCTTGGCAACAAAACAAAGAGAATGAAAGCACACAAACATAACCTCACATCCAAATATGAATATAACGGGAAGCAATAATCACTATTCCTTAATATCTCTCAACATCAATGGCCTCAACTCCCCAATAAAAAGACATAGATTAACAAACTGGATACGCAACGAGGACCCTGCATTCTGCTGCCTACAGGAAACACACCTCAGAGACAAAGACAGACATTACCTCAGAGTGAAAGGCTGGAAAACAATTTTCCAAGCAAATGGTCAGAAGAAGCAAGCTGGAGTAGCCATTCTAATATCAAATAAAATCAATTTTCAATTAAAAGTCATCAAAAAAGATAAGGAAGGACACTTCATATTCATCAAAGGAAAAATCCACCAAGATGAACTCTCAATCCTAAATATCTATGCCCCAAATACAAGGGCACCTACATACATAAAAGAAACCTTACTAAAGCTCAAAACACACATTGCACCTCACACAATAATAGTGGGAGATTTCAACACCCCACTCTCATCAATGGACAGATCATGGAAACAGAAATTGAACAGAGATGTAGACAGACTAAGAGAAGTCATGAGCCAAATGGACTTAACGGATATTTATAGAACATTCTATCCTAAAGCAAAAGGATATACCTTCTTCTCAGCTCCTCATGGTACTTTCTCCAAAATTGACCATATAATTGGTCAAAAAAACGGGCCTCAACAGGTACAGAAAGATAGAAATAATCCCATGCGTACTATCGGACCACCACGGCCTAAAACTGGTCTTCAATAACAATCAAGGAAGAATGCCCACAGATACTTGGAAATTGAACAATGCTCTACTCAATGATAACCTGGTCAAGGAAGAAATAAAGAAAGAAATTAAAAACTTTTTAGAATTTAATGAAAATGAAGGTACAACATACCCAAACTTATGGGACACAATGAAAGCTGTGCTAAGAGGAAAACTCATAGCGCTGAGTGCCTGCAGAAAGAAACAGGAAAGAGCATATGTCAGCAGCTTGACAGCACACCTAAAAGCTCTAGAACAAAAAGAAGCAAATACACCCAGGAGGAGTAGAAGGCAGGAAATAATCAAACTCAGAGCTGAAATCAACCAAGTAGAAACAAAAAGGACCATAGAAAGAATCAACAGAACCAAAAGTTGGTTCTTTGAGAAAATCAACAAGATAGATAAACCCTTAGCCAGACTAACGAGAGGACACAGAGAGTGCGTCCAAATTAACAAAATCAGAAATGAAAAGGGAGACATAACAACAGATTCAGAGGAAATTCAAAAAATCATCAGATCTTACTATAAAAACCTATATTCAACAAAACTTGAAAATCTTCAGGAAATGGATAATTTCCTAGACAGATACCAGGTACCGAAGTTAAATCAGGAACAGATAAACCAGTTAAACAACCCCATAACTCCTAAGGAAATAGAAGCAGTCATTAAAGGTCTCCCAACCAAAAAGAGCCCAGGTCCAGACGGGTTTAGTGCAGAATTCTACCAAACCTTCATAGAAGACCTCATACCAATATTATCCAAACTATTCCACAAAATTGAAACAGATGGATCACTACCGAATACCTTCTACGAAGCCACAATTACTCTTATACCTAAACCACACAATGACACAACAAAGAAAGAGAACTTCAGACCAATTTCCCTTATGAATATCGATGCAAAAATACTCAACAAAATTCTGGCAAACCGAATCCAAGAGCACATCAAAACAATCATCCACCATGACCAAGTAGGCTTCATCCCAGGCATGCAGGGATGGTTTAATATACGGAAAACCATCAACGTGATCCATTATATAAACAAACTGAAAGAACAAAACCACATGATCATTTCATTAGACGCTGAGAAAGCATTTGACAAAATTCAACACCCCTTCATGATAAAAGTCCTGGAGAGAATAGGAATTCAAGGCCCATACCTGAACATAGTAAAAGCCATATACAGCAAACCAGTTGCTAACATTAAACTAAATGGAGAGAAACTCGAAGCAATCCCACTAAAATCAGGGACTAGACAAGGCTGCCCACTCTCTCCCTACTTATTCAATATAGTTCTTGAAGTTCTAGCCAGAGCAATCAGACAACAAAAGGAGGTCAAGGGGATACAGATCGGAAAAGAAGAAGTCAAAATATCACTGTTTGCAGATGATATGATAGTATATTTAAGTGATCCCAAAAGTTCCACCAGAGAACTACTAAAGCTGATAAACAACTTCAGCAAAGTGGCTGGGTATAAAATTAACTCAAATAAATCAGTAGCCTTCCTCAACACAAAAGAGAAACAAGCCGAGAAAGAAATTAGGGAAACGACACCCTTCATAATAGACCCAAATAATATAAAGTACCTCGGTGTGACTTTAACCAAGCAAGTAAAAGATCTGTACAATAAGAACTACAAGACACTGAAGAAGGAAATTGAAGAAGACCTCAGAAGATGGAAAGATCTCCCACGCTCATGGATTGGCAGGATTAATATAGTAAAAATGGCCATTTTACCAAAAGCAATCTACAGATTCAATGCAATCCCCATCAAAATACCAATCCAATTCTTCAAAGAGTTAGACAGAACAATTTGCAAATTCATCTGGAATAACAAAAAACCCAGGATAGCTAAAGCTATCCTCAACAATAAAAGGACTTCAGGGGGAATCACTATCCCTGAACTCAAGCAGTATTACAGAGCAATAGTGATAAAAACTGCATGGTATTGGTACAGAGACAGACAGATAGACCAATGGAATAGAATTGAAGACACAGAAATGAACCCACACACCTATGGTCACTTGATTTTTGACAAGGGAGCCAAAACCATCCAATGGAAAAAAGATAGCATTTTCAGCAAATGGTGCTGGTTCAACTGGAGGGCAACATGTAGAAGAATGCAGATCGATCCATGCTTATCACCCTGTACAAAGCTTAAGTCCAAGTGGATCAAGGACCTCCACATCAAACCAGATACACTCAAACTAATAGAAGAAAAACTAGGGAAGCATCTGGAACACATGGGCACTGGAAAAAATTTCCTAAACAAAACACCAATGGGTTACGCTCTAAGATCAAGAATCGACAAATGGGATCTCATAAAACTACAAAGCTTCTGTAAGGCAAAGGACACGGTGGTTAGGACAAAACGGCAACCAACAGATTGGGAAAAGATCTTTACCAATCCTACAACAGATAGAGGCCTTATATCCAAAATATACAAAGAACTCAAGAAGTTAGACCGCAGGGAAACAAATAACCCTATTAAAAAATGGGGTTCAGAGCTAAACAAAGAATTCACAGCTGAGGAATGCCGAATGGCTGAGAAACACCTAAAGAAATGTTCAACATCTTTAGTCATAAGGGAAATGCAAATCAAAACAACCCTGAGATTTCACCTCACACCAGTGAGAATGGCTAAGATCAAAAACTCAGGGGACAACAGATGCTGGCGAGGATGTGGAGGAAGAGGAACACTCCTCCATTGTTGGTGGGATTGCAAACTGGTACAACCATTCTGGAAATCAGTCTGGAGAATCCTCAGAAAATTGGACATTGAACTGCCTGAGGATCCAGCTATACCTCTCTTGGGCATATACCCAAAAGATGCCCCAACATATAAAAAAGACACGTGCTCCACTATGTTCATTGCAGCCTTATTTATAATAGCCAGAAGCTGGAAAGAACCCAGATGCCCTTCAACAGAGGAATGGATACAGAAAATGTGGTACATCTACACAATGGAATATTACTCAGCCTTCAAAAACAATGACTTTATGAAATTCGTAGGCAAATGGTTGGAACTGGAAAATATCATCCTGAGTGAGCTAACCCAATCACAGAAAGACATACATGGTATGCACTCATTGATAAGTGGCTATTAGCCCAAATGCTTGAATTACCCTAGATGCCTAGAACAAACGAAACTCAAGACGGATGATCAAAATGTGAATGCTTCACTCCTTCTTTAAAAGGGGAACAAGAATACCCTTGGCAGGGAAGAGAGAGGCAAAGATTAAAACAGAGACTGAAGGAACACCCATTCAGAGTCTGCCCCACATGTGGCCCATACATATATAGCCACCCAATTAGACAAGATGGATGAAGCAAAGAAGTGCAGACCGACAGGAGCTAGATGTAGTTCGCTCCTAAGAGACACAGCCAGAATACAGCAAATACAGAGGCAAATGCCAGCAGCAAACCACTGAACTGAGAATAGGACCCTCGTTGAAGGAATCAGAGAAAGAACTGGAAGAGCTTGAAGGGGCTCGAGACTCCATATGTACAACAATGCCAAGCAACCAGAGCTCCAGGGACTAAGCCCCTACCCAAAGACTATACATGGACTGACCCTGGACTCTGACCTCATAGGTAGCAATGCATATCCTAGTAAGAGCACCAGTGGAAGGGGAAGCCCTGGGTCCTGCTAAGACTGAACCCCCAGTGAACTAGACTGGTGGGGGGAGGGCGGCAATTGGGGGAGGGTTGGGAGGGGAACACCCATAAGGAAGGGGAGGGGGGAGGGGGATGTTTGCCCGGATACCGGGAAAGGGAATAACATTTGAAATGTATATAAGAAATACTCAAGTTAATAAAAAAAATATAGAAAAAAAATTTAAAAAAAAAAAGAAGTTATCCTTCCTATGATCTCCTGAACTTCTGTGTTGGCACCTCCTGCCGCACTCACTTCCTCCCAGGGGAAGAGGTATATGCAGAAGCCTTACTTCATAAGTTACACATGCCTTGAGAACATTATGTGTCTGGGATATTTTTGTGACTTCTCCTTATAGGATCTGAAGACAGTAAATATTTGCCCAGTGGATGAAAACTAAAACAATAGACTCCATGTGTCGTATGTACAGATAGGGGGACTTTGGGTATAAATGTGAATAGCCCGGAGTGGAGATGACCAGTTAAAACACTTAGGCAGACATAACTTCAAGTTTCTGCACATAGAGACTTCTCCAAGAGAAGAGAAAGCCTTCTGGGAAAAGCACTGAGCATTGCATTCTAAGTATGTAGCTTTTACTTAAGAGAATGGCCACACTACTCATAAGCAAAGAGAAAAATTGGTCCTACCACTTCTGGGTGAAGATGAAAAGTTTGGGATGAGGGCAGAGTATGATAAAAAGTAATGGTGATTCTCTGCTGCAAAGTATACAGTGCATACATATTTTAAGAACTGAAATATACTGTGTAACTTCAATTTTTTCAAAACTGATTTTTAATGATGGTTCTTAAATGCTGTAACCCTCCTTGGACCCACCACTCATCAGAGGTAGAGGAAAAGAAAGGATACAGGGCAGGGAGGGGAGGTGGACCTGTTATAAAGGTTCTTTGGAGCAACTCCCATCTGTGTTGTCTGAAAATTAGCAGTTCAGTTCACAGGTTAGCAGGTAGCACAGTTCAATCCACTCGTAAACATTTTACGCATACACCAGCAGTCCAGTTCCAGAGTTGGGTCAACAACAGCAGTGACACGACCTAGCAGAGACAGCTAGGCATCAGCCTTGGCTCGCGGCAGCAAGAAGGACCAACAGGAGCACCAAGAGAAGTTCTAAGTTATGACTCTCTCAGGGAAGCGAAGATCATCGAAGACTCAAGACCCAGAAGTGTGGCACAGCTAGCTGCTGCACCAGCAAGCCAAGCTCTGCCTCCTATTTATATCCTCCAAACATCACATCCACTATGGATCTTGCCTCGGCATCCAATCAACCCGAGTCCACAGAATCGGCAAGAAACTGCAGCACACCACCGGAAGTTTTTTGGTGTGTTATCTCTCAGCGGTGTCCAGACAAACTCAGCTCAATGGTCATTAACAAAGAATCCTTCATCACGTGTACTTTTACGTGCTTGTTTTAGCAGAACATCCTCTCTCCTGTGTCTGCTTCAGCAAAACGTTCTTCCATGAGTCTGCTTTAACCTTTCACCCGTGTCTACATATATAAATACATTCTTCTGAGTTTGTTTATGTATATTTGATTTCAAGGTTGACCACTCGGCACTGGATAACCAGTTAGGGAACACCTCCATGAGAGAGGCTAATTCTCCCTCTCTTAGTTAATCATTGTTACCTGTAGTTTTCGGTCTATGGGTGGAACCCAGTGAGATTTGTTTTTTCCCTTTCATGCTTAACGTGTCTATTTCAGGCTTCAAAATGAGGTCTTTGATCCACTTGATGCTAATACTTTTGTGCTGGTAATAGAGGATAAATTCATTCTTCTCCCTGAGGGCATCCAGTTTTTTCAGCACTATTTGTTAAAAATTCTATCTTTTCTCCAATGTATAGGTTTTGGGTTGGGTTTTAGTTTGTTTGATTTTGGTTGTGGTTTTTTGTTTTGTTTTTTTTGTTTTTTTTGTTTTTGGTTTTGCCTCTTTGCCAAACATTGGATAACCGTATTTATGAGGATTCATGTTTGTGTCTTCTGTTTATCCCCTGGTTTACATGTCTGTTCTGTGCTAGTACATGTCTGGACTGTGTCATTTGCATTACTATAGCACTATGACACACTTGAAACCCAGAATGGCAGTATCTCCCAGATTATTCTTTTTTGACTCAGGATTCTCTTGGCTCTACAAGCTGGTTGGTCGCTGCATATAAATTTCAGGATTGTTTTTTCTGACTCTGTGAAGAAAATTGTGGGTATTCTGATTAAGATGGTATTGAATCTGTACATCTTTTTTTTTTTAAGTAGGATGACCATTTTCACAATATTCATTCTACCAATCCACAGACATGGGATGCCTTTCAATTTTCTAGCATCTTTCTCTATCTCTTTCACTAGAAACTTAAAGTTTTCTTTGTAGAGTTCTTTGACTGACTTGGTTAGGCTTATTTTGAGAAATTGTATTGTCTTTAATGTTATATTAAATTGTATCTCCATGATGTCTTTTTCAGCATGGTTGTTGTTAGTGTATAGAACAGCGACTACTTTTCATAGGTTGATTTTTTTATGCTACCATTTTCCTGAAACTGTTGATTATTCCAGAAAGGTAAACAACCTGAGTGTTCTTCAGTTGAGGCATACTTATACACAATAGATTATTCTTCAGGAGGGCTTGGGGGATACCTTATGCATAATACCATATATCATCTGCCACTAGGAATAATGCAATTCCTTCTTTTCCTCCTGTGTCGGTTCTATTTTTTTGTCCTGTTAGTCCAGCAACAGCTTTCAACACTATATGAAAAAATAGTAGGTGGTCAGTCCTGTCTCTTTAGTGATTTTCAGGGAAATGCTCCAAGTTTTTCCCCATTTGGGATAATGCTGGCTGTGGGTTTGTCATATAAAGCCTTTATTATGCTGTGTTCTCAGTCTCACTCTCTCTAGGACTTTTATTTTTGAAATTATAATGTAATTGTAACATTTCCTTTACATATCCTCTCTCCAAACACACGCACAGACCCCTCATGCTCTCCTTCAAATTTATAGTCTCTTTTTCATTAATTATTATTATATGCATATATGAATGTGTATATGACATACATAAATTCATAGCATTGTATGTATATTAAATATGGATATTATGTATTTATAATATATATTATTACATATGTTATATATAAATTATACAAATCATGTACACAAACATATATATTCCTAAATATAACCTATTTCGTTCATATAATGATATCTGTATATATGCTTTCAGGACTGACTGCTGAGCATTAAACAGCCAATTGGTGTCCTCTTCACTGGGGAAGGCCACTTCTCCCATTACCTGGTTTTCCCACTTGCCTGCAGTTCTTTGTGAAGTGTTAAAGATTTACAGTCTCTTAATTTTAAATTTTAGCATATTCATTAGTATTATTCTTTTTTTTTCTTTTTTTCTTTCTTTTTTTTTTTTTTTATTTTTTTTGTAGCTGGGGACCGAACCCAGGGCCTTGCCCTTACTAGGCAAGTGCTCTACCACTGAGCTAAATCCCCAACCCCCATTAGTATTATTCTTATTCAGCTCATATTTGGGCAATCATGTTGGTGACACTTTATAGTAAGACTTTATGCTGCTTTAGTAAATTGATGGTTTTAGATTCTCCTCTAGTAACCACGACTTTACTAGCACTGAGTCATTAGCAATGTTTCTAGTACCAGGCATGGTCTTCTTGATGAGAAAGACTCGAGTCCAAGAGAGCTGTTGGTTATCACCAAGGTATACAGGCCACTACTGCCCTCTTAGGATTATCACACCATGCTTCATTGAAGTGGTATCATGAACTCTTTCATTATGAAAGTATGTTGGATTTTATCAAAGAGTTTTTTCTTTATCTATTGATAAGATCATGTGATTTTTGTCTGTAAGCCCATTTATACCATTTATTATATTCACTGATTTATGTATGTTGAGCCAACTCTGACTTTCCAGAAAAAAGCCAGCCTGATCATGGTGAATGTCTTAATATACCTGTATTTGGTTGGCTAGTATTTCATTGGAGACTTTTGCATATATGTTAATATGAGATATGAGTTTGTAGTCTTGTTTTTGTACCTTTGGGGTATTGTTGTTGTTGTGTCCTCACATGCTTTGGGTTTTAGAGTAATACTGGTTTTCTAAAATGAGTTTTGGAGTGATCCTTCTATTTTTTTTTCTGAATAAATTCAGAAGTATTGTTTAAGGTTCTTCCTTGAATTCTGATGTGAATATATCCTTGAATTTTCAGATAGAAAATTTTTATTACTGTTTCAATTTCTTTCATGGTTATTGGTCAGTTTATGTCCTTGGTTTAAATTTGTTTACATTCTTATATTCTTGGTTTAAACTTGGTGGTTTAAATGAATCAAGAAATTCACCCACTTCTCTTAAGTGTTTCAACTTATTGAAGTATCTGTTTAAATGTATTCCCTTACAATTGTCCATAATTCTTTGGTGTTTGTTGTTGTTTCCTTGTTCATTTCTGATTCCGTTACTTTGGGTCATCTGTTTTTTGTTGTTGCTTTGTTTTGTTTTTTTAGTTTGTCGGACAAGGGTCTATTAATATTGTTTATCTTCTGAAATAATCAGCTCACAGATTCATTGATTATTTTGCATCATTTTCTTAGTTTTCATTTTATTAATTTCTGCTTTGATTATTATTGCCATCTATGGGTGTAGTTTGTTCTTATTTTTCATATTCTTGAGGTACATCAATAAGTGCTCTATAATCTCTTAATGTAGGTTCCATGGGGTTATAAACACCTGAGAATTGCTCTTAATATATCCCAGAGGTCTTGTTGTCTTGAGATTTTATGTATTTTTAGTTTTATATATATTTGTGCTTTTCCTTGATCTTCCTTCCATTCACTACTTAGTAATGATTTGTTTGATCTTCATGGCTTCACATACTTACTAGAATTTTATTTGCTGTTGATTTTACATTTTGTTGCATAATGGTTTGATGGGATACATGAGAGTATTTCAATTGTTCAATATGTTTTAAGGGTTTTTTTGTCCCAGCATGTGGTCTATTTTAGAGACTCTTTCATGTACTCATTCCTAAGTGGAATGTATATTCTTTGGCATGTGGATGGAATGTTCTATAGATATTTCTTAGATCTTTTTGACGTGATATTCAATTTAATTATGAATTTTCTCTCTTTTTTTCAACCTATTAGAGAAACTGGGGTGTTGATATTGCCTGCTATTATTGGGTTTATGTTCAGTTGTAATTTTAATTTTATTAGTATGCTTTTTTTATGAAATTTGAAGCACCAGCATTTCGTGCCTAGGTACTGAGTATTGTGATACTTTCCTGATTAGCTGATTTCCTTGATTAGACTGAATGTCCTTCTTTGTAGCTTCTGATTACTTTTAATTTGAAGTCTATTTTGTCAGATAGTAGAATGACTGTGCCTGCTTGCTTACTGATCCCACTTGTTTAGAATACTTTTTTTTTTCATCCTTTCACTTGAAGATGGTGCCTACCCTTAAAGTAGACTTTCTTATAGACAAGATGAATTTTTGTTTCTTAATTCATTCAGGTAGCCTATGTCTTTTGATTGGAGAGTTGAGGCCATTGCTATTTCAAAATTGTATTAAAAAGTTTTTGTAGTTCATTAAACTATAGCTTATTTGCTTCCTTTCTAGAGGCACTTAGATGTTATTACACTTCTCTCAGTTTGAAGTATTATTTTCCCGGATTCTGTTTAGGGTTTCATTGTTGTACAGGGAGGTTTTTAGAACATTTGTATCATGTAGAGTTTTTCTTTCTCCTTCAACTATAGCCAAACAGTTTTGCTGCATACAATATTATAGGCTAGGCATTGTGACTCGAAATGCATAGCTCTAGGCTCTTCTGGATTTCAAGTTTGCACTGAGAAACCACCTCTTATTCTAATGGGTTTCTCTTTATATGTGATTTCTGTTTTCAGTCTTGCAGGTAACTCTTCTCTGTACATTTGGTGTTTTCACTATGATATCACCATGAGTTGTTTCTTTTCTGACCTTGTAGAGTTGACGTTTTGTGTGCTTCTTATATCAGGCTCTGTCTTTCTTCAGTCTGGGGAGGTTTTTTCTGTAATCTTGTTAAATATCTGGTCTATATCACTGACCTTGTATTTCCCCCCTTGAACTATAACTCAAAGCTTTGGACTGTGGACATCTTTCTCCAGTTCTGTATCTGGTATGATAAGCTGACGTTCTTTAGGTAAGGCATGAGATATATGACCTGAGCCACAGCTTATAAAGCTGGTAGATATGCTATTTAATTGGAACACGGAAAGATGGCCCAAAAATCATGGATCTGGAGCTAGGGTGAAGAGGTGGCAGTGAGAAGAGAGAAAGGGGGAAGAAGAAAGGAGAGTCTCAACATCAAAAGTGTCTCTCTATCAGATAGGTTAGAAGGCCACCTATTCCAAGCTAGGCTCATGGATATGCAGCGAGGAGGGGGCATTGCGGGGTGATGAGGAAGGGAAGAAGCGATTTACCAGGAAAAGGTGGCTCAGAATATAAGAGAGTTCATAGGAAGCAGTCTGAAATTTAGATTCTTGGTTTTGCAGATGGTGGCAGGGAGGTGGAAGGAAAGACAAAAGGAAAAGATGGCTTACCCAGGAAAGGTGGCTTTCAAAAAGGGAGGGATCATGAACTAAGGATCTGCAATTGAGGATATCATTCTGAACCCACAAGCACCCACTTCCTGTTCTTCTTGACCCCATTTGCAGCAGGAACAACCTGATAGAGGCCACAGCAACCCAGCCATGAGCAGACAATTATTGAATCCTAATGGAATAAGACACCATGAGGAGCAGTTTGCGAAACCCCTTAGAGAAGAAGACAAGACACCCGTTTTCACAGAATTTGGTTTTCTTGGGAGATCATGATTGTTCACTCCTGCAACCAAACATTGTACAGCGCCTGTTAACCTGTGAATCCAAGGAGACCATTTACAAAGGACTTCAGAGGTGGATCCAAGAACCAGACAGCCCGAGAGGCTCCTGGGAGATACAGCTTTTGTATTTTACAGAGGCTATGGATACAGAGTGATTTCCAAACATTAAAGCACACACTGGTATTTTTTTCCACAAGCAGCAATGAATTCCAAATTCTAGATGTGCGGGATGGAAGGTGAGAATGGAGAATTAAAATTAAACCAAATAAACAAAGGAAGACAGGAACAAAAGGCTGTGCACACATTGCACTGGGGATTTGCTGGCCTGTCCCAGAGCCTGTTTAATGCACAACACTTTCCCAACAGCACGGTCAGAATAGAGATTTTCCCATGACTAGAATTTACCTGCATTATTGAAAACAGCTGCTTGGCTTCTCTTGGGTAACTTTCCAATTTATTACCTTCAAGTATGGATTGTTTTCATTTAAAAAATTCCAAACCACACAACATTATATATAATAATACAATCCTGCCGACTCTGATAATATCTGTTGGCTATTCAAACGTGAAGGCGTTCCATTTAATAGAACCAGGTTCATTTATTCTGTGAATGTTTAGCACAGTCTTGTAGCATTTACACCAGCAAAACCAGAACCTCTGAAATCAATAAATGAAGGGTAGGGTGTCAGTCGTAATTTACATTTCCAGATGATAGTCACAGAAATGAAGCCCTTTGGAATTATTAAAATGCGTTTTGTGCCGAGTATTTATTACTTGGCATTTCTTATTTATGATTCATTGAAAGATGAGGCTAAGGGAAATAAAAGACAAACTAAACTTTTGCAGAATAATGAGGTCCTATTTGCTCTAAGCCAAACTCACTTTTATGAGGGCTTAACTGTTGAGTTGGTTTCATTCCCACAAGCAATGATTTTCTCTTTATCAGAGTGAGAGCCCTTTCTTAAGCATACTCACTTAGTACCGAGAAAATGCCACTCGTGGACCTTGATTCTAAACTGCATTCTTTAAAATGCCTGATGGATAAAATTTTACTTGACCTAAAACCACAAAGAGCAAATTATTGCAGGCTTTCTGATAGAGTTATTAATGACTGCACTAGGACCAGCTGACTGGTGGATCTGTCTGAAGAACTAAGGACTGCCTTCCCTGTGGCTGGAATTATGTCCCGGAGAAAAGCTGCAGGGCCTGAAACCACATTTTTAAAATAGCCCATCCCCAAATCACACAGGGGAGCAGAATCTCAATTACCTAGCTCCCTCTTTCTGCTCTTCTCAGGTTGTTTTTCGTATTTTTTATCATTAATTTTTTTTAATTTAAACATATTTTGATCAAATTCTCCCTCTCCTCCAGGTCCTTCCAGATCCTGTCCCCCTCCCTACTCATCCAGCTTTAAGTTCTTTCTCAAAAAGTAAACAAAAATCCAACATAAAAGCAAAACACCCCAAAACAAAGAAAACAAAACCACCACACCCCAAAAACAACAACAAACTGTAACCTAATAAAATCACAACACATGCAGGCTTACACACACACACACACACACACACACACACACACACACACACACACTAACGAAAACAAAACAAACAAACAAACAAAAACTGCTGTGGAGTTCATTAAACTATGTTGGTCACCTACTTCTGAAGGTGAGGTGTATCCTGGAGCGGTTAATAAACCCAGTGTTGCTTCACTGGGGAAAACTGATTTTTTCCCTCACCCAACAGGTATAAGTCACAGATCAGTTATTAACTTTTACCTTAGTGGTTAGATTTTCATTCATTCACTCATCCATTCACTTTAACATATATAATATACATTATATATGTAAATAAAATATAAAAAGATAAAACGCAAACTATCAATCACTTTAGAATTGGACAAGGCAAGCCAATAGAAGCCTAAGAGAAGGCACAAGAATCAGAGACCCATTGTTCACTCACTCAGGACGCTCATAAAAACACTGAACTGGAAACTGTGTTATATATATATATATATATATATATATATATATATATATATATATATACATACACACACATATTTATATATATATGCATGCAAAGGACCAGCTGAGGGTCGGTGCAGGCCCTGTGCATGTTGCCTAGGTCTATGAGAGTTATAGAAGTGTTGTTCATGTTGATTTAGAGGGTCTTATTTTCTTGGTGTCCCTTTTGGTTCTACCCCTTTCTGCCTCCTCTTCTGAAGGGTTCCCTGAGTTCTGAAAGGAGGGTTTTTTAATTTTTTGTTGGTTATTTTATTTATTACATTTCAAATGTTAGCCCCCTTCCCAGTTTAACCTCCATAAACCCCCTTATCCCCTACCCCTGCCTCTATGAGAGTGCTCCCCTACCTGCCTCAGCGCCATACCATTCCCCTACCCTGGGTCATCGAGCCTCCACATGACCAAGGGGCTCCCCTAAGAGGAGGTTTTAATGGAACCTCCCCAGTTAGATCTGAGTGCTCCAAGTTCTCTCACTCTCAGTCTAAGGTGTGGCTGTGGGTCACATCTGCTGCTGGAGGAGGCTTCTCTGGTAGTAGCTGGGCAAGGCACTGATCTATAAGTATAACAGAATATCATTTTATTACTACAGATTTGCTTTCTTTCCTTTTTAGATCCGTGTTATTTGGTAAGTCTCTGAGCTAGCTAGTCTCAGGTTCTCAGCCTCAGAGTTACATTTTGTGGAATGGGCCCTAAGTCAATTCAGTTATTGGCTGGTTTTTCTTACAAGCTTTGTGACGCTGTTGGCCTAGCATATCTTGCAGATAGGACAGACACCGTTATTGACAAGCAGTTTGCAGACAGCTTGGTGGTTATATTGCTCTTTTGCTACCATGCAGAATACCTTCCTGTAACAAAGACAATGGAATGTAGGGTGAAGGCTCTGTGTAGGTACCAGCTTGACATCTCCATGCTCATTACATTGCCTTCAGCAACGGGACCTTGCTCTCAGTTTGTGGAGAGAAGCCAATAGTCTTGGCCTGGGTTTTTTGGAGGTTCCCATTGAACCACTTTGACCAACAAGTCAATTATATGTAACCCAGACCTGGTACTGGAAACTTTGTTGGGTGACAAGTGGTGGCCCACTAGTATTCTATCTCCCCCGTTATTCTGAAGTTTCATTTCAAAATCAGAAACATCTCAGACGTCCCCAAAATAAGAATGGATAAAGGAAACATGGTACATATACACAATAGACTATTATTTAGCTGTTAAAAAATGACAGCATGATATATTCAGGCAAAAAGATGGGACTATTAATAAAGCCATCCTGAGTGAGGAATCCAGATTCAGAAGGACAAAAATGCCACACATTTTCTTATATGTGAATATTAGCTGTTTAAGTCAATGACAACCAAGCTACAACCCGCAGCCCCGCAGAGGGTGGGCTTAGAATAAGGGACTAGAGAGAAGGAAAGAACTGGTTAGGAAAGGGAAATAAAATAGAAATGGACGGAAGGAGGGTCAGGAATTGGGGGGGGGATCAAATGGGGATGCAGAAGGAAGAGGAGGTTGTAGGAAGAAATACAGGAAGGGACAGCGAAAATTAAGGGCCATTTGAAGGAGAGTGTGGAAACCTAATGCAGTAGAAACCTTCTAAAATATATACATATATGAAGGCAATGAAATGAATTCTTACAAGGTTTTCTTCCTCAAAGTAAAAAGATTCAGAGCCCAAGCCTCCTTTAGAGCACACCACACCCTGGTGGCATGGTTTCTTGGGAGAAACCAAAATCTCAATCCTGGACATGTGACCCCATATGAACCGTTTTCCTTGGGCAGTAGAACAAGCAAATAATTTTATTCGGATAACGTAGCCATTCATCTTACTGATAAGAATTCAGAGTGTGAGAAGCTCACACCCTCTCGTGACCCGTGTGGAAAAGGATCTATAGTTATATCCATGGGGCTGGAACAAGCCAGGAGCCTCATTCTACTCCATCAATAGCAACATTCAGCTTGGACACACATTTCAACTGTGCCTCAAACTTCTCATCTGATAGAGATAAACGTATAATATATACATCAAATGACTAACAACATGATGATGATAATGTGCATGGGGACATAAACATATGAATAATTAATACCATTGGTTTTTATAGCCCCATTTTCCTTTCCTGCATTGCCTATGCTACGTTAGGTAGAAATCTGGTCATTTCACCCAATAAGTCTACTACAAATGCCACTTTTTCTAATGGCTACCAGCCTCGAACCTGATTCATACACCATAAACGCTCTGGTTTTTCTTCCTCAGTAGAAGAAGAAACCTGTGTTTGTTGGGAGATCCTTGGCACATCCCCAAGTAGTTGTATTGCCTGTTTACAGGGTACTAGATGGAATCCATAAATGCATAAAATGCATCTATACAATGAAATATTGGCTCAAGACTGGGACAGGTCCAGACATCTGTGTGGTTCAAGCTCTACTCTTGGGGCAGATGAGAGTCACCACTGTCCCTTGGCAGCAGGAATCTGGAGCACGTTAAGTGCACCATGACTCAGTTTCTCCATCTTCAAACTGTAGCTGCCAATCATCTAAGATTGTCAGGGCTGTAAAAGAGGTTAATCTATGTAAGCACTCAGAATAGCATACACAAGTTTTCTCTGGAACCCAATATACAGTGTTGGTTCAGTTAATGGCTTTCTTTATCATAAAATGCTATCATGGATAAATTAGAAATCCAGGCTCAGTTTGACTCCCAGCAACCACACCTTCAAATTATAATCTTAAATGATTTTTTTAGAAAGATAACTAATATTTACTGGAGAGCTTAACCAAATACTTTATCTAATTTCTATTTATAACCATTCTATAATGTAGGCTTTATTTTTGTTCCTGTTTATAGATGAAGCAACCAAGAACAGAATGAGTTATAATTATCAAAAAGTTCACAGGCTGGCAAGATGGCTCAGTAAATAAAAGTACTTACTGCCAAGCCTGATGACCTGAGTTCTGTCCCCAGGACCCAAACGGTAAAAGGGGAGAACTGACTTCTGCAAGTTGGAACACACACACACACACACACACACACACACACACACACACACACACACACACACACACACACCCTAACCATGACTTAAAAAATTAGACTTTCCTGGAGACCTTTCCCACTCAGCAACACGGCCTTTTCATGTTACACGCTATCCGTGCTGCAAGGGTAGAAAAACTAGCCCAAATGGTCAAGAAGGGTAGCTATTTTAATTAAGCTGCAAGCTACAGTTCACTTCAGGAGAAGCCAGAGCACCTCTTGGAAGCAATGAACTTGAGAAGCATGGGAAATAAAAAAAGTTTAAATGTAACACAGGAGTCAAAGAAGAAACATTCACACCTGATTCTGGTGTTTATAAAGCTAAATGAGCAGGACTAAAGTGGCACAGACTCCATGTGCTGGGTCAAAGGTCTTAACAACTGTTAAGCATACATCACTAAGCATTAAGGGCATCCAAGGGCCCTGAAAATACCATCCAAGATGGCCTCCTTACATCAAGTTGTTTGCTGACACCACTCTGAAGGAAATGGAATGCAGACTCTAATTTGCTCTGTGAAGCAGCTCTCCCTGGGACACACCCTGAGGTACACATTTGTCTTGCCCTGTTCTCAACACAGCTCAAAGGCTTTAGCTGTCCTAAGACAGAGGGCAGCAGGTTTAGGAGACAGCACGAAAGCGAGAAGAAAATAATGAAGGATTCAGAGGAACGCAAGCCCTCAGCGAGGTGTGCTCTGCCCTGAGAGCTCTGGTCCGTGGTCTGGTAAAGGGAGTTGCACCCGCCCTCCTTCCCAGTAAGAATGCCCCGTGGCATGAGGAACAAGTTTGCTTTGCTGCAAGGATGTGGTTAATATATAAATGAGACTTCAGAAACATTATAAAAGTTGAGAAATGGAAAGAAAAGAAATAGTAACTGGAAACTCAGAAAGAGAGGGGAGGGGAGGGCATGGGAGGGAAGATCGGGAAGGGAGAAAAGCAAGACAGATGAGAGAACTGAGTTTTATGAGAAGTTTCTTAACTTTGCCTAGAGCTTCCCACTTCCACTTCCCTGTAAAAGCTGCAGTAATATTTCCACAGCTTGCTACTACCATAATGTTATGAAAAAAGTAGAGACATAGCATGACATCGCTCTCCCACTTCTGTTAAGTTCAGAGTCTGCCCAGGACTGCGTATTTTCATAAAAGAAAGTAGAAGAGTAACTCTCAGGATATTCCTAGAACTCTGAAGGAGCCTGAACACCTAACAGAATCTTGAGTTGTGTGTCTTGGATTGAGGTGTAAAGTGAATATTAAAAATAACAACATAAAATATAAGTTAAAAATACAACATATATATAGGTTATATAATATAACTTAATATGAAATATAAGTTAAAAATAAAAATAAACCAAGTACGATAGCAAATCTAGCAATATAGATTTAACTTGACTTCTGTTGTTATACCCAGATAAACCCATCGCGATCTGAAAGCATCGGAAGTTGAAGGTGCGGATAGCATGCCTTTCCCGGCAAACACTGTAGCTTAGCAACACAATACACAACGGTATCGGCTGTTACTCTCATGACGCACGTCTGATGAGAGCTGAAAGCTCACTATCACTGCTCAGCATTGCATCATTCCAAAATTCAAGATTTAATGCCAAATTTTTAATGAGGCATTATCACTTTAACACCATGATAAAGTTTACAAAGAATTCTATAGGCAATAGAAAAATAGCCAAGAATCAATTGTGTTCACCTTATTTACAAACTAGTACACTTTAGTCATTTTTACTCCGCTATAGCAAAATAGCCTGCCGCAGCACACAAGCAGGAGAAATTTGTTGGTGCTCAAATTCAGTACAGGTTAAAAAAAAAAAAAAAAAAAAAGAGCCATGAGCAGCGGCAATGATGGTACCGCCCATTGTAGGGGCTAAGTCCTCCTCCATCAACCACAAATCAAGAAAACGTCCCATGGCCACATCGACAGTTCAGTCTAATGGAGGCAGTTCCTCAGGAGAGAATCATACTTCCCAGATGAGCCCAGTGTGTATCAGGTTTTCAGAAACTACCTACAGGAAAGCAAAGCTTACATTTGCAAACACTAAATTTGTCATTTGTTTTAAGGCATTGACTACTTAGGATAAAAGTTCTGATCTTGCTTCAAATAATTCTCTAAAATTACCGGTGATGCATAAGAAAGCATAGCACACAAACTTTATCATTTTAATCTTTTCTTTTTTACGTTTGCGTGTGCGTGCGTGCACGCACATACCACTTGAAAAATGTAGGTTTCAGAGGAAAAGTTGCAGAACTCAATTTTCCCTTTCCACAAAATGGGTGCCAGGGATCAAATTCAGGTCATCAGCTACTCTGAATCTAATAGAAGAGAAAGTGGGGAAGAGTCTCAAACACATGGGCACTGGAGAAACTTTCCTAAACAGAACACCAATGGCTTATGCTCTAAGATTAAGAATCGACAAGTGGGATCTCATAAAACTGCAAAGCTTCTGTAAGGCAAAGGACACTGTGGTTAGGACAAAACGGCAACCAACAGATTGGGAAAAGATCTTTACCAATCCTACAACTGATAGAGGGCTAATATCCAATATATACAAAGAACTCAAGAAGTTAGACTCCACAGAGGCAAATAAATTTAAAATGGGGTGCAGAGCTAAAGAAAGAATTCTCAACTGAGGAATAGCAAATGGACAAGAAACACCTAAAGAAATGCTCAACATCCTCAGTCATAAGGGAAATGCAAATCAAAACAACCCTGAGATTTCACCTCACACCAGTGAGAATGGCTAAGATCAAAAACTCAGGTGACAACAGATGCTGGTGAGGATGTGGAGAAAGAGGAACAGTCCTCCATTGTTGGTGGGATTGCAAACTGGTACAACCATTCTAGAAATCAGTCTGGAGGTTCCTCAGAAAATTGGACATTGAACTGCCTGAGGATCCAGCTATACCTCTCTTGGGCATATACCCAAAAGATGCCCCAACATATAACAAAGACACGTGCTCCACTATGTTCATTGCAGCCTTATTTATAATAGCCAGAAGCTGGAAAGAACCCAGATGCCCTTCAACAGAGGAATGGATACAGAAAATGTGGTACATTTACACAATGGAGTACTACTCAGCTATCAAAAATAATGACTTCATGAAATTCATAGGCAAATGGATGGAACTAGAAAATATCATCCTGAGTGAGGTAACCCAATCACAAAACACACACACACACACACACACACACACACACACACACACACACACACACGGTATACACTCACCAATAAGTGAATATTAACCCAAAAGCTCGAATTACCCAAGATACAATCCACAAACCATATGAAGCTCAAAAAGAAGGACAACCAAAGTGTAGATGCTTCAGTCCTTCTTAAAATGGGGAACAAAAATACTTATAGGAAGAGATGGAGACAAAGTTTGGAGCAGAGACTGAAGGAATAACCATTCAGAGCCTGCCCTACCTGGGGATACAGCACATATACATACAGTCACCAAACCTAGACAATATTGATGAAGCCAAGAAGTGCATGCAGACAGGAGCCTGATAGAGCTGTCTCCTGAGAGGCTCAGCCAGAGCATGACAAATACAGATGCGAATGCTAACAGCCAGCCATTGAACTGATAATGGGGTCCCCAATGGAGGAGTTAGAGAAAGGTTTGAAGGAGCTGAAGGGGCTTGCAACCTCATAAGATCAACAATACCAACCAACCAGAGCTGCCAGGGACTAAACCACCACCCAAAGAGTTCACATGGACAGACCCATGGCTTCAGCTGCATATGTAGCAGAGGATGGCCTTGTTGGGCACCAATGGGAGGAGAAGCCCTTAATCCTGCCAAGGCTGGATCCCCCAGTGTAGAGAATGTCGGGGTTGGAAGAAGGGGCATTTGGGGAGGGGGAACACCGTCATAGAAGAAGGGAAGTGGGATGGGATAGGGGGCTTATGGATGGGAAACTGGGAAAGGGAATAACATTTGAAATGTAAATAAAATTATCCAATAAAAAAAAGTCTCCACTTAAGGAACTCAGATAGACTGTGCCAACACAGGTTTTAATGGTCTGTGTTTGAATAAGAACAAAAACCAGACCAAATCAAATCTAGTCTCTTCAGTATCAAAAGGATTTTACTTTGAATTTTACATTAAATTTCAGAATAAGCTGTTTTTCACAAATGGAAGGAAAACCCCTGTGGCAACAAAAAAGTTTCCAGTGGAAAATTTCTATCGTTTAATTTCTAACAGAAGCACTTGCAAGTCCCCCATCATCATGATAGTTTGGTATGAGACAATTTATCCTGGGATTGACTCCCCCCAGTACCTAAGAATTTTCAGTCTTCATTAGAAATGTCTTTCACTGCTGTACATACAGGATATATCATCACACACATACACACACACACACACACACACACACACACACACACACACACGAGGAATTGATAAAAACAAATTCCCCTGGAGATAACTCAAAAAGTGTTCCAGAGACAAGTCCTCCTTCCTTACAAACAGAAATGTTTACATAAATGGTATTTCCCAAATGTCGATGGGCCAGAGTTCTCAATAATACCTAATTAGCTAAGCTTTATTTTCAATCATTTCCAGCTCGTTTTCAGGATATAGAAGTAAGCACCCTTCTGAAGTCATTGAACAGGGGCTGATATTTTTATAAGTTTTACATTTTTTTGTCTCAGTGACAGTCATGAATATCAGCAAAGTTTGGAGTCACTGAATTTTCAATATTTAAGGTTTTTTTTTTCATTTCATGGTGGTACGCTGTGAGGGATCAAAGACTCTCGGGTTACCTTTCTTCTCAAAGGGTTATTAAACATTTTATTATACGTTTAGATTCTTATTTGGTCCTGGGAGAAGATGCCACAGCCATCTCCATAGATTCCAACTTTACCCCAGGATTCAGTGACTTCAGGCGAAGTTTAGACTCAACATCGTAGATGCCTCTCCCTGTATTCTAAGCTTCTTTGCCCCAAAGAGCATGGGTAGTCAGAAAGTTTTAAGAAAAGCAATACTTTTCTATTTACATGGCTACACGCTGATGCTTTCTTTTATCTGTGTTTCCAAAAATAAGAGCCATCAGATTCTTGAACCATTAGAGCATCACCAAATGTGTGTATCTGTCCCCTGACCCTTATTCTAATAAAACCATGAGGCAGCAGGTTCAGGAACCGTAACAAGCGGCCCATTCTCCCCTTCTCAAGTCAGGCACTGAGCTGAGAAGTCTGACTTGCATCCAGGGAGATTCTATCATAGGAGATTCTGAGCCTGTCCTGGGGTAAAAGACTGACCAATCCACTCCCAGACCCCAACTCTTCTTTGGCCTCTCTAACAGCCTGGCCAACCCCCAGGCTGTTGACTTTGTGAGGCAGTTTTGTGGAGGATGGGGACCCATGTTGTGGAAGGTACCAGAATTCAAGATTTCCACTCGAGACTGCTTCTGCAGAGTGTATATAGAGAGGTGGAATGGATCCAACTCTGAAAAAAGACGGTCCTCGTTTCCAGAGTTACTTTGTGAGAAATGACAATCTTATACTATATGTCCTTTAAAAAAAGTGGTTGGGCCTGAAGCATACCGCAATGTCAGATTAATCCAATCACTAAGAAGTTGTAATCAGACATAACATGGACAAATTTAAATTGAACTGGGACTGGAGGATGAGGAGGAATATCAGAAGTGCCGGGCTCTACCTGGGCTGCACAGCCAATTGAAAGACAAAGAAAAGAATTGAGTGAACCTTAGGTGCACTGTACCACCCACAACTATCACAGAAGCACATCTGGACAGTTCGCAACTTTGTATTAATGTCTGTTTCTATACTAAACTGTTAAATGTGAGTAACTTGAGCGGGCAGAGCTGTCTGGCTAATGGCTACTCCCAGAGCCTGGTACAGCAGGACATAGTGGGTATTCAGCAGTATTTGTGGGGTAAATGAATATAATATATGCTACCAAATCACTCTAAGCTCTGTATACACTATACATTTTGAATGTGTTTGTCATGGTTTGATTGTAAACTATACCCATGCAATAGGATCCTTTATTTAAACCTTTTAGAAGCCAGCTGAGAGAAGTGAGTCCCTGACATTGGTCCTGATGGGTTGCAGACCTTCCTGGGATCCAGCCCAAATTCTCTACTTCCTGGCCCAGAGTGTTCACTGTTACTGTTAAGTCTGCTACTGTTAAGTCTCTGGTAACTATGCCTTTCTCGCCATGATGGGATAGAACTCCTTAACTCATGAACCAAAGTAAATCACCTTCGAACTGCTTGTTGGTGTTTCACCAATTAGAAAAAAGAATGAATCCAATGTTTTATATTGCTTTTCACAGTCTATCTGTTTCATATCTTTTACATTTGTTTGAAAATTGTGGCATGCTGGAGTGGAGAGTTATCTGTTCCTGTACTCACTACAAAGTTAGACAGTTCAGATTTGTTTCCAGTTAGACAATCACTGGACTGAATCCCACACAGCAGAATGTTTGTAGGGGTAATGCATCACTTCCACCTCAGGGCATGAAGAAAGGAAATGCCTGCTCCATGTTCCCCCACTCCCTTCCTCATACATGCTTTTAGACACAGTGGCACACAGGCTGTACAACATGAGGGACCACACGAGGGAATGAGCCTGCAACTGAGTGGTCCTTTACTTACTAGTATACTTACATTAACCCAGCTAAACATCCAGGCTGTTTGTCAGAGCCACTGACCTATGTGAAGTAATATGCTGGAATTAAAAGGGGGAAACGCTTATTAAGATATTACACTTCCAAAATGTTACAAACATGGCAATGTATTCAAATGTTAAATAGAAAAGGCGAGAATATCAGTGTTCTTGAAAACGATGAAATCCAACTCTTGCAGCCTTTATAGTCGGGGTGAAAAAAATACTCTGAGTAATCAGAAGTGGGAGTCCCAGTCCCGCTCACTGCCAGTTGTATGCCATTAGAGTCTCTTCCCAGCGGAAGTAGGATTCCTCTGCCTGAGTCTTTCATGCTCTTCAGTCCACACATTGACCCCCATGTCTTTATTTGACTACGGACACGATTCTCGTTTTTATCAGAGTTTAGCCCATATCAACTATTTAATCATTCCAATGTGGAATTCATGACTCAGGTGCAAATTCTACACCTAAGCCAAATGGTTAAACGGGGTCCTAGGAATTGTGGGTGCACACCCTATGACTTTAGAGCTGACAATGACATAACGCCTGTATGGACTGGTTGTGTCGGGAAAGAGAAATGACAGATTTACATGATGCTTGGGACAGAGTAAACATTTCTCTAATGTCACACAGCTATCATGGACCTCTTTTCTATCATTTTGAGTTGATGAAACAAGAAAAAAAATCAACACAATCCCAGATTTTTCAAATGATTCAGCAACCAAAGCTTTAGTTTGGTTCAGGCACTGACCCATTCGACATTCCCTTTCCCATCAGGTGGCTTTTTTGAGACAAACACTCTCATCCTCTTCTCCCATGGAAAACAAGGAACCTGGTTTAGAGGCGCTAACAGTCGATAGTCTAGGCATGATGAATTGCCTCGCACACAAAGTCCTGAAAAACCAACAAAAAGGAAAGGAATGTGACTTTGATTTGGGCCTATATCTTTGATAGCTATAATTTCTTATTTTCCATATTCTACTCGTGTGCCCATAGAACATGTTTTAGTATAGAAGTTGATATCACTGCCTCAAAATAGACAATAATAAACCCAGTTTGTCAGTGAAATTAATATGATCATCTAGACTTGGATTTTAGGCAAATATCAAAGATAAGTATCTGAAAAACAAGTTTAAAATTCAGCACAGACCAAAAGAATTAAAGTCGCCCTAACATCAACTCAACAGCAGAATATCTTAGGTATTCAGTAGGACTAAATTCCTACCAATTTTGGAGAGAAAAAAAAATCACCTGACAGTCTAGGAAAACAACGTACTATTTTCTCCCTAAATAAACTTTCCTATTTCAATCTCTACACGGTGCTGGCATTAGACTTGTGACCTTAAAAGGAAGCAGCAGCTGCCTAGTTTTGCATCGTTGCTGTTTCACAGAGAAATCACTCCAAGAATGGGGCAGATATGTAGACCATTTCTGGCCTGTGAATTCCATATAAACATTTTAAACTTTAGAAGGCTAGGCTGGAAGGTATTACAAAGCGCTCTGAAAATGGTGCTGTATTTACAGTTTTCTAAAGTTCATTATTTGGACATCTTGTGAATTATGGCTACTAGAAGCTGTGTTCTTAGCATCATCTCCACGGTCAGCATAGACCAGTCCCTGCACACCACATACACACACACACACACACACACACACACACACACACACACACACACACCACGTTTTTTAAACACTCACAGCCATAACTTCTTTAACCATTTAGACCACATTTTAGTCTCTGGGAATCAAGAAACTCTCGGCTAAAAAGTCTGTTCCATTCCTACCAGAGAGGCTGACTTTATAAAAGCAGCAAAAAGTTTCAAGGATTCTGAGAGAGTATCAATCCTGTCCTGATTTGCTTGACTGACTTCTCTCAGACCTCAGCAGGGGCCGACCTCTTCCCATATACACACAATATATGCACAGGACCTTATGTGAGGAAGGGAGACAAATTTCCTCCCTATACCAACTCTACCTACACCAGTGCCCTAGGGTTAGCAGGAGTGAATCTGGGCAGGGCTGGTTCCAGTCCCTGCCCACTGACAGCACCATAGTTGGTCCACAGCCCATAGGCAGGTTTATGCCAGGAACTTTACAGCTTGTCACACCCATTCCAGACCTGTGAGCAAGCAGCTGCAGTTACATGTTCCACATTCCTTCCACTGCCCAACATCATCCCTATTTAATACACCTGGCATAACATCTTTTGCATGGTGAGTACATGTCACAAGATACTTTGTATACGGCCCCATGTTTATATAGAGATATAACCACTTGTTGGGCTGGTCTGACAAGGTGCCCACAGTCCAGGTGGTTTAAACAGTAGGAATTTGTTGTCCGGTAGCTCTGGAGCCTAGAAGTCCAAGATTGAGGTCTTGAGAGGGCTGCTTTCTTCTAGGGACTATGAAGGTCTATTCCGTGCCTCTTGCCTGGCTGCTAGTTGTTTTGGCTATTCTGTGACACACTTTTCTTTACAGGAACATCTGTGGCATGCTCACCCTGTAAGCATGTCTCTATGTCCAAATCTCCCCTTTCCTAAGAACAAGAGGCACACTGGTTTGGGGCTCATCCCAATGACTTCTTCCCTCCTTGTACCTGTTACTGACACAGTAACTGCCAATGTGTGATGACATTCTAACCTATCAAGGGTTAGGCTGGCCACAGATACACTTTTATTTTTAGGCACAGACTTAGACACTTTATTTGTATTTAACTTTTGGCAAAATAGAAAGTTTGGTCATAGTTCTGTAAAAAATATTCAAAAATCCTTCCTAGTTAAAATACTATGTGAGCAAGTGATGCATAAAAAGAAGAAAGCAAACAGCCTCGTGTCTGGTGTAATCAAGAAAGTTCTTCTACAAGAGTCTTAAATACAAGTGTGCAATGCTTCCTTAAGGAAAGCAGGGCCAATATCAAGATAAGGCACTCCTTGCTGTGAAAGATTTCTGTTAGGTAATAGTGCTCTCCTGGATGCACAAGATGGGAACCTATCACCCAAGGGTTTAAACGTTGCTTGGAAGATGATGTCAGGTGACTACGATTACTCACATCCCTTTCCTGGAATCCGTAGTAAGACATCTGTGACAACATCTGGTCTACATCTCAGCACTCTGGAGTCCCGGAAGTCCTCTCTCCCAGTCCATCTACAGACCGGTAAAGGCACCATGCAATACGAAGGCAAGATCTGGCACACCCCCGTTTGGAGCGCATATAAAAATAAACACACATTTCCTAGATGCTGAACTGTATGTAAATTAGTCAAAACAACCATTTGGAAACAGCAATAGGTAACCATGGTGACATAGTAAGCTCTTAGTTAAGAGTCTTGAGGCCAGAACAGCCTGCTTTGGTGTAGTCTCTTCTTCCGTGAGTGGCACGACACCACGATAGTGACCACAATCACCAGGACAATGACCCCTGTGGCCCACACCATAGGGGTCAGTTCTTTAATGAGTACTTGCTCTTTATTTTGACAGTGTTTGCTTCAAACTAAGAAGTACTTACCTGAGCTGCCTCAGGTCATCTGACTCTGAGAGCATCTGGCCTCTAATACTGAATGCACAATGTCAACCCCCTCATGTACTCAACACATTTACTGAAGTCTCCCGTCTGCCCGGGGCAGCACGTGAATCCACAGGCATGCCTGTAGCCATTGCGGCAGCAGCAGAGGCAGGTGAGGCATCAAACACCCGAGCTGTAGAGATCCACAGACACAGTTTGAGGAGATTCATGTCCTCCTAAAAAGAAGTCTCATGCATGTCTGTGCAGAAGTATGCACACACAAAAAGGAATGGAAGGGTGAACGGCTAAGAAAACCTCACTCCCAGAAAATGGCTGTGGAGTTAGTGGTTGAGGAGTTTATGTGATTGTGCATCTGGTATATAGTAATTATTTCAATGAGTAGATGTTGACTTTGTCATTAGAAGCCTAATCAAAACCGTAAAGGAAACTTTAAAGAGAATAAATATATATTCCGGGGAAGCAGAATTATTGCATGTCACCTCTTTCTTGGGATTAATGTTTCTTTTTTATTCTTTATTTTTATTGGATATTTTTCTTTATTTACACTTCAAATGTTATTCCTTTTCCCAGTTCCCCCTCTGGAAACCCACTATCCCTTCCCCCTCCCCCTGCTTCTATGAGGGTGCCCCCCACCCTCCCACCCACTCCCTCCTGGCTCCATGCACTGGCATTTCCCTCACTGGGGCATATTTCTAGACAGCCTAAAAGTAAATGATCACTTGAAAAGCCTGTACTACAGAAGCTATACAGTAATGAGAACTGAGAAAATCTGATAACAACAAAAGTAACTGATAGAAAAGGAAGACTACACTGTAACACACTGCTATCTGCAGCAACTGACTGGGTAGGTATGAAACACCACTGGTTAGAAGTGGGGTATGAAATAAAGAAGTATTTACCAGTGGGAATACAGATTCACCTCTAAAGACTTACATAGAAACAACCATGTATCCAAATATTGGAATGCTGAGAGTAGGATAAAAAGTACCAAAATAATGTGCTTCACTTAAATAAAAAGAAAAGCATGGGAGAATAACGCCCCTTCCCCCAAGCTCTACTCGTTTATCATCCAGGACCTGTCTAGGGTGGAGGAATTCACAGAAGTGATTAAAGGTATAGCCCTAGATAGGGACATCGTCATGGGCACTCTGGATAAGTTCAGTCTAACAATGTCAGTTCTCAAAAGCAGAGAATTTGTTAATACTGAGTTAGAGAAATGAGTTAAAAGAAATGATGGACTCAACCCACCTTACTAGTTCTGAGGATGGCATAAAGGATACAAGGGTCAAGGAGTGTGAATGGTCCCTAAAAGCTGAAAGCTGTGCCCTTACCTGACAGCCTGCAAGGAAAGCTGGTTTCGTTGCTACAATGATAAACACGTGAATTCCAGAAATCTCTGGGCTATGGCATTGAGTGTCTTATGCTAAGAGTTTGAGTATTTGAGGTTTGATCACTGACGTGACCATGTAATCTGATGGTAGAATCTTTAAGAGAAGGACCTATGAGAGCCCATTGGGGTGGGAAGTATTGCCCAAAAGGAGAATGAAATTATTCTCCTGGGACCCTCAGTTAGTTTTGAGCATGTCAGTTGTTTGAGAGGGCAAACCTTACCTTTCTATGCTCCTGGCTTTAGGCTTCTTACGTTGCTCTATAATGTCTCTCTTCTACATACATTTCCACCATTATGATAGCATTCATTGTGCGGCTTTCATGGTAACTACACCAACTGCTATACTATGACCTTGAATATCCCAAACTATGTGCTGAATAATCTCTTTTATTTATAAGGAACCCAACCTCAAATATTTAATTATAACAGAAAACAGACTAGCAGCTATCTTAATGAGTGGCAGAAAGAACTCCCTTAGCATTTCCAGTTCTGTCAACTCTGTGGGTTTGTCTGGGAGACTCACACTGAACCTCTGACCCACAAAATATAAGAGAACACCTTTTATAGTGAGTGTTAAAGCAGCAATAACAACAAGAAATAGCAAACCTACCATTGTAAATACACAGATGATTCCCTCTAAGAATTTCCTACATTCTCACTATAAATGGGAGCCTATTAGTCCTTATTTGAAGGCTGTTTGGACCACCTTACACTTGAGTTAATTAAAGTCAGTGAGTTTAAAAAAAAAGCTTATCCATTCAGTTTCACAGACCTCCCAAATTCTGGGATTTTCATCTGACTTTATTAGTCCAGGCATCAATGAGAAAAATCAGTAGTATTTCTCTGCCAGTCGATTGTCTTTGCTTTGCCATTCATAATCCACTTCTGCTAAGTGACCAAGAGCCAACTTTCAGTGACTGCTTACTGTACCCTGGTGCTAAAAAGTAGTGCAGTCCGAACCTCACCAAGCTGGAGTCTGCACTCCAAGAGGCTAGAGTGAGGCTCCAAAAGAGAGTTAGCCAAAGCTGATCAGAGAGCCAAAGTGTAAACCCAATTCCGATGAACCTGCTTCTGGAAGTGCCTCTCACCTTTGCCAGAGGCACGGTCCACAAAATCCATGCAGTGCTGGTCCTTAAACTCCCGTGGAGCATACCGCTCACGCTCTCTTACAGTTATAGCATATGTTTAGTGTGGTTACCACTTTCTGAAAAAACACCCAGTGACCTTGAAATCCTTTCTACCAGCATTCTTCCTTTATTTACACAATTGTTGACAGTTCTGTATGCAACACATTGGAGTTAAACCAAGTCTTGGCTTATAAAGAGTAGATGAGCCAATCTTCAAAACTTAACCTCTTAGATTACAATAAAAGTCTTTGAGGATGAAAGGGAGACACCTACGCCTGCTGCCTGGCATACTTACACACCTGTATGGTGCAGAAAAGTCAATAAGATTTGTAGAGTGGAAGAAAGGAGCTAAGTGAGTTTAAGAAAGTGATGTAGGAGCAATAAAAGATACCAGCTGTTTAAAAATCTGGCTCAAGGCCCTTCCCAGATACTAATGAGGATTAATTAGAGGTAAATATTCCTGTATTTAGGAGTGTCTCTTGGGAATTAAATTATACAGTAATGACAATTCATTCCAACTGTTAACTATCGATAAATTTAAAAAGGCAAAAAAATTAAATGTGATATAAAGCATTATAAAGTTCTAAAATGGTAAGAGAACAAGCAGTCCTGAGCAGCTGCTACTGCAGGGGAATTTCAGGAGATCCTGTCTCATGGACCAACACCTATGGTGTTTGCCCTTGGTCAAGTGTAGATCACATACAGACACCATCAGTCCACAGAATAGTCCCCTCTAACTACACAAGCTCAACGTTACCCCTTTTTTCTCAAATATATATTCCATCAGAGTAGGAACATTATTGATTTGGTTCGGACCTCATCCCTGGGCTCTGGCTACAGTAAAATTTCAATAGTCATTTATTGAGTGACCCCATGATTGGGTGGATATCCCTAGACCAGTGCTGAATAGATGGGTTAGTTCCGAGAAAGCTGAGCTGTGACTGGACATATAAGTTTTTATTTGCTGCTTGGAAATACACACTCTTAAGTAATTTTTCCCTCAATATATTGATTAAATATGTCTAAAAGATGAGTAAGGCCCAAGTTAAAATGTCAATTCAAAAATCAGGAAATATTTTAGCCATCTAACAAGACGCTAGTCAATAGATTGTCTAGGGATGCTTGTTTGCCTCTTCAGTGACATCCTCAGGGTGTCATCTTCTTTTAACTTGTCCACTCTGCCATCTTCACGATGACAACCCCAACATCTTATCTAGCACTCATAGTCACAATGTTTATCTAAAAACTTGGTATCATCTCCCCCTTTTAAGCCACAGAAAGATTAGCACTTTCTCCTAAGCCTAGACTGAGGATCAAAATCTTTCTTCCAAACCAACTTAACAGATCTATTCTACTGGTCAGAATTTTATATCCCATTCAAGAATCAGATGCTATCAATGGAAGGCTTTATCATAACAGAATTAGAGTTATAAAGATTTATTCCCTGGATAGTGAAGGAAGCAGTCAGCCTCTCTGTATGGTCACAAACAACTGAACACAAGCAAATTTACTCAGTGTGAAAGCAAAGGGTAAATGAAGTGCTTGAATGATTAAGTATATGCAGTTTCCGTTGAGAAGCTTCCTGCATAGGGCAAGTTGGTCCTGTAACAACTGGACATCCCACCCCACCCCCACTGCCCACCACCATTCCAAAAGCTCAGCTGCCATATTTGGAGCAGACATATTCTTTTCCTGTCTTTATATAATCAGAAGAACTAGGAAACCATGGTCTCCTCTTCTATAGATTGCAGCCCTCCATGAGTCAATATTCCCAGCCATAGATCTGTGATACAACGCTTGATTTGATAAATGAAAATAAGACAATTTGTTTCAACACTTCACCAACACCTCAGGAAATGTACATTTCTGTGTTGAGGTTTGGTCTGTTTCTAGGTATTGTAATGCTAACTTCTGTACCAGAAGGTCTATGCCTGCTAATGAATTCTCATGTTTATAAGCTTTGGTTATATAAACCTTGTTCCTTGATTTAAAACTATTGGTTAAATAAAATTGGCTGCAGCCAGTTACTGGGGGGAGGGTTAGAGATAGGTGGGTTTGAGTTACCTGGTTGAGGATAGAGAAGAGAGACAGAAAGAGGAGAGATCAGGAGAAAGAGGAAGAACAAGAGAGAGGAGAAAGGCACCATGAGGGGAGATAGTCCATGAGCATGTGGCCAGGAGAAACAGCAAGTATCTGGGGTATACAACTGGGAAGGTAGCCAGGGCAGCAGTTAAAAGAGTTGATTAGGTGTTATCCCACTGTAATTGTCAAAGCCAAATAAAATAACCATAGTCTGAGTCTCACTCATTTGCGAGCTAGTTGGGGATAAGCTTAAATTGGTTCTACTGTACCTATAGAAATACCTTGTATTCTAAATTACCTCTTACAATTGGGGTTTGGACAAAGATAATTCTTGCAGCCTACCTCCCATTCCTGAATAAACTTATCTAGACTGTCCTCCCTCCCCGCTTCTCTCATTTTTGAGATGTTCCCAGATAACGTTAAAACTTTAAGATCCTGGATTAAGTTTGTAGCCTTGCCTTCTTATTCCATGACAGGTCCAACAAGAAGGGCCCCTGAACTCACAGATTGTGAAGGGCCACAAGGTATTTACAGACTTCCCACCTCTTCACCTTCCACCGAATCTAGATTTTCTGTTTCCATTCATGAAGACTTTAGCATAAAAGAAACAAGTAAGAGAATTTTTGGGCCACCCTTCTAGCCTCCATTCTAGACAGAAATGGTTCGACAAACCCATAGCAAAAGTAAAACCTAGCATTCACTGATAAGGAAGCTTTAACCATTTCAGCCATGACAGAGCTGAGAGCATGTGCTCACACTCTCACAGGATATATTAAACGTGCCTTTCTGTTGCAAAGGAGACTGTGGGACAGGCAAACATTCTGTCACTCCTAATTACCTCGCAGGGGCCGTGTTTGTTTCTCCAGGCTCTTTGCTGTCTGGCATCCTCGCCCTGCATTACCTGAGATCCTAGTCAGCTGAGGAAGATTGAGAGGCCATCTTGCACTTGAGCCTGTGAACTGTCATTCTGTGTCTCTTCAGCCTTGTGATGAGGCATGCCTTTCCAATGAGCTGTCAGTTTGATCCCCAGCCTGTCAAGCAGCTGTGTGCACAGAGTCCTTTAAAATATCATACAGGGCCAACCTGATCTTACCCATGAAATGGTCACAAAGAAGGTATTACTCAAGGAAAGAAAAGAAAAAGCTACAGAAACAATTAACTGACTAATTAATTGGATTTTTGGTCAATGAGTATGATCCAAAAAGGAAAAGAAAATTAATACTCTAAACGATCCATAGAGATACAAGCAGAAATTCACTCTACAAGGCTAATATGTTGAAAACTCAGGTTGAGCCGGTGGGTTGCTTTGACTTCTATCACATTCTACTCCACTAGCAGGAAAATACACACACACACACACACACACACACACACACACACACACACACATTATGATAAAAGTATCATATATATATATATGTGTATATATATGTACATTATACACATACATATACAGCATACACATATGATGATTGGTGCCAACCATCATGGGAGTTGTAAAGTCAGGAACTTTTGTAGTCCATGACATTTTCCCTGAGATTAATATCCTTTAACTAGAAAAACATTTCAAATATCAACAGAAGGATTAGCACTGGAGCATAGTTTTCATTACTGTTCTAATGTCAAGGGTGGAAAACGAAAGATGCCTTCATTGTATCTATAACTCCTCCCTTTGATCATCACTGAGATAAGAGTGTTGCCATAAACTCAGGGCCCTTCACATCTCCATTGCTTTTCTCCACTTTTCACTTAAAAGTGATTCTCCATCACATGTCTTACGTGCATGTGTATGTGTGTGTTTATGTATGTGTGTATATACGTGTATGTGTGTGTATGTGTATGTGTATGTGTATGTGTCTGTCTGTGTGTGTATGTGTGTGCATGTGTATGTGTCTGTGTGCACGCTTGTATGTGTATATATGTGTGCGTGTTTGTGTGTATGTGTGTGTGTCTGTCTGTATGTTTGTATGTGTGTATATGTGTGTATATGTGTGTGTATGTGTGTATGATGTGTGTCTGTGTATATGATATGTGTCTGTGTGTATGATGTGTGTCTGTGTGTATTTGTATATGTGTGTATGGTGTGTGTATTGTGTGTCTGTATGTGTGTGTATTTGTGTGTGTCTGTCTGTCTGTGTGTGTATTGTGTGTATATGAGTATGTGTATGTGTGTATGTGTGTGTCTATGTGTGTCTGTATGTGTGTGTATGTGTGTGTATGATGTGTGTGTATGTTTGTGTCTGTGTGTCTGTATGTCTGTGTGTGTGTCTGTATGTGTGTGTATGTGTCTGTGTGTGTCTGTATATGTGTGTATGTGTGTATATGTGTCCATATGTGTGTGTATGTGTGTATGTCTGTGTGTGAGGGGGGCTATGCCTGAGAAGTTCATTCCATATTTTCAGAAAAGAAAGAATAAGACCGAAGAATGTGCAGCCTCGTGGTTCTCAGAGGGACATTGTTTCCAACCATAGTCCCAGAAAAATGCTCTCTAGAAAACAATACTTTTCAGAAGCTGGTCTGAAAGAGCATTTGTAACAGGACTATTATCATTTTTGAACTCTCGCTGTGTGATGTTAACCTCTTTGTGTCCTATTTAACCTCTTTATGGCTCAGCTCCCATATATACAGACTATAGATACTATCACTAAGGGTTGTCTAGAGACTAAACGAGGTAATATTTGCATACCACTTATTAAAGAGCCTTATACCTAGTAAACACTGCATCATCATTGGCTTTTGTTATTAATCTAATGATTTATTTATATATGCATATATTATAATGATATATATATTAGTTTGATCTTTTATTTTCATCGATGTTTACTGCTTGATACAAATAAATTTCCTTCACTCTAGTTGCAACCCTCCTGCTTTGTCTTTGGCATTTGTTGTTATTACATTTCCTCCACTAAATTGCTTTTATTACTATATGTCAGTTATACACACTGAGGGATTTTATTATAATATTTCCTGCACACATATAATATACTTTGTTCATGTTTACCCCTTTATTACATTCTTTGTATGCTTATAAGTTTTATAGCATTGCATAATAGAATTACATTATTGCTGAATGGGTTAGCTTTAAACAATATACATTGAACTGACAAAAAGTTTCAGATATTAACTATCTCACAGCTTCAGACTCTACAGTCTGTTGTTAGGCAGTCTTGGGTGAGTACTCCTTATCAACCAGTATCATGTATTGACACTAAGCAAAGGACACAGTGACATCTCAGGTCATTTAGCGGAATCATTTTACCTCCAAGCAGAAATACAATCACCTCTCAATGATTTGGACACTATGTCCTATGAATAATTATCCTTTTAAAGATATGACATTTCTTTGGGAAAGGCTAGGGGTGTCTGTGGGGAAAGAACTTTATAATTTATTTGTACTAAGTTACTATGGCAGCAAACAAATTCCCCTAAACTTTGGATCCTTAAAAGCACAATATTCATTATTTCTCGTGTTTGTGTAGATTGAATAGGCTCCAGCCAGTGGTTCATTCATGGAAGTCTCACATGTTAGCATCAGATGGATCTGGCACTGGGCCATCTGAAAGATGAACGGGGCTTTCTACGATGGCTTTCCCGTTCACAGCCTGGTGCTTCCCAGCTTTCTGGACTTTCTTCCTTTGCATAGCTCAGATTGTTTCCATAACACAGCAATCTCAGAGTGGCACCATTTCTTATATGGTGGCTAAGAAAATGGCTAAGAACAGGCCAGAAAATGGCTGAAACACCAGACCAAGCCTACACTTAATGTTGGCCTAAGAACTCTTCCACCACAGGCTTTAGCCCTTGAAAAAGACACAGATTGAAGTTTTCAAAAATAATAAACTCCATTTCTTGATGGGAAAGGTTACCCTGAGGAGGAAAATGACAGTCAGAAGCCATCGTTCTTGCTCTTGTTTGAGAGTACAGTCTGGCCCGGGACTTACGATATTCATAGGAACAAGGCTCTTCTTCACTCTAGACACAAGCAATTTATAAATCTTCCAAGGAACATGAATAGGTCAAAGAGCTATGCGTCTTTGGGAAGCAGAAGTTAAGCCAAAACTCACACATGAGAATTTCCTGAATATGCATTACACACGTTTCTCAATATGTTGCCACATCTAAAAATAATAAAATGGCCAATTTGGCAAGTTGAGTTGGAGGGGAAGAAGAGAAGAAAGCCTCTGGCAGCAGGGATAAATACTGGAAGACAGTCACAGACGCAGTCCGTGGTGATTCTTCAGATGGAGTACTATAACTGAAATTGGCTAATAAAATTGAAAACCAGTGAAATTGAAAATATACTCAGAAACAGAACCATCACCTCAAACATACATTTTTAAATGTACTACCTTTAACCACGTAGCAGATAAAACCAGTAATTTCCACTCCTATCCTTGTCAAAAAAAAAAAAAAACACTTTGCCCCCCCCCCACCAATAGTTTCATGGGAGAGTTCTACTGAAACTTCAAGGAACACATATGTTTTAAATATTTAAATTAAAATATAATTATATAATTTCCCTTTCATTTCCTCCTTCAAATGCTCCAATGTACCCCTTCTTCACATCCTTTATGCACTATCCTCTTTTTCTTTAATTAATTGTTGATATTTATGTTCCTAAATTTAAGAATATAGCCTTCTGAGTCCATAAAATGTTACATATACATATATATATATACATATATATATATATGCGTGTTGGGTAACTAATTGTGTGGCTCCTCCTTGGGGAGAACTATGTCTCCCAATTCTCGGCATTTCTGGGTTTTCTTTAGTTCTTTGTCTAGAGTTGGAGCTCCGTGGGATTTCTCCCTTACATGTTAGCACGTCTATTGGTGTCATTCTTGTCCTAGTCTTGTTTAGACAACCACAGTGATGGGATTTCATGGGCATAGATTCTCTGACATTTCTAGGAAGGATGGACTTCCAGAGAACTGACTGGTTTTCCATCTCTTACAATCTTTCCAACCACTGAGATCCTTGACCTTAAGTGCAGAATTTGTATTGTCGATGTATCCGTTGGATCTGGGTACCATATGGTCACTTGTTTTCTGAATTTTGATCAGTTGCAGTTTTTCTGTAATGGTTTCTGTTTCAAAAATATTTATTTTTGAACGGTGACTTATCTTGATACCCACAGATAAGTGTAAGTATTTGGAATGCAGTTAGAAATTATACTGGTTTGGGGAAGAAATAACTATAGGTTCTGTTTGAAGATCCATAGCTTCACTAGTCCTTAGTAATTGGCTAGGTTTTCATTACCAGACATGATTTTCCTCATGTCAAGGGGGCCTTTTGGTGCCATAAAAGCTAGTGCACAAAGAGGCTTTTGGTTCAGAGCCATCTCAGATCCTTCATGGGGACTTCACTTCAATTTCTGGGAGGCAACCAAGAGCAATAGCAATAGTATATAATGTTTTGGGAGTCTCTCAAACAACCTTAACCAACAACTCAAAAGTCAGCTTCTCATGGCTAGTGCTGGAGTTTCTGATTGATGGTCTATGTCTCCTGTGTGTGGGGGTGAGGGTGAGGAGTATGGTCAAACCAGATAAGAAAATTTCATTTAAACTTTACAAGCATACACACACACACACACACACACACACACACACACACACACACACACACCACAATGTAATTTTAGATAAATAGATAATAATACAACCCCTGTGAGCTTTTTAGACATCCTTACTGTTATTTTAGCCTTCTCCCTCCTGTTATTTATCTCCCTCCCACTCTCTAATTCGCTCTAATTAAAGACTCACCTGATTTTTCCACTTCCCTTCAAACTGCTAGTACTCTGTTCTTCCAGTCTCTCCAGCCCCTACCCTATCCCAGTTACCCCTATATATTCCTGGTTTCTGTAGTTACTCCAGGGTATGTACTCAAATCTAAAGACTTGGAGCTAGGGATCTCCTGGAACAGATACTATTAACATTAATAAAAACCTCTCAAAGAATTAGAATAAAAAGAAGTTTCCAACTCCTTCCTTAAAGCCACAATACCAAAAGGGCAGAAGATAATAATATTACAGGGGAAAAGTTTAGGCAAGTCTATTTGGAATATAGACCAAAAAATAGAAAATAAAATAAAAATAAAAAAATAAAGAACAAAAAAAAAACTTCAAATGAAATTTTAGAAAATAATTTCAACAATGTGATCTAAGCTGATGTATGTATCATGATTAAACACATGTTATTGCAGGAATGTATGGGTTTTTTTAAGCCTTAGAAATTCTACTAATTTGATTTTTCCATGTAAACAGATTATAAAAGAAAAACTGGGTAATTCTCAAATGCACGGAAAAGTATCTAATAAAGTTTAACCAATCTCTTCACAAGCGTGGACAAGGGAGAACTTTCCCGAGCCACTGAAGAGTGATCTGTGCACAGCTGCCGCAGTCATGTTAGTGTTCATCTTCAAAAGAATTCTCCCTAATCAGGAAATGGACCCCTCACCACCTTCATCCTATAACTACCCCTTCCAGACTGATCCGCAATAAAACAAGAGAAGAAAAAGAATTAAATTAAATATGTAAAGACAGTCACACAGAGAAAAAGAAACTGTTACTCAACAGCTCCTAAGCCACCACAGAAAATGTGATTACCAGCCTAGAAAAATACCAAATACTTAGAGTAATAAAGTTTGCATAGGATTCCCTTACGACGATAATGAAAGAGATGATGCTATTCATATACTTTTAAATATGGGAATAATGTTATTTATAGATATTAAAAAATTTCCAAACACGACTCCACATAATAGTTCATCATGGAGGATGAGGGGCGTAGCATCTAATTTATATTTATTAGTGAATAAAAATATTGGAAACACCCATTACAAACTACAGAGTGGTTTAGCTGTCGTGGCAGGGGTAAGAGGCAGCTGGTCACACTGTGTCTACAGTCAGAAAGTAAGGGCTAACGGATACTGGTACTCAACCCACTTTCTTTCCACAGCCCAGGGTCCCATCCCACATTAGGGATAAGTCTTCCCACCTTAGCTACACCACCCTGGAAATATCCTCAGAGACACAAGAACCAGTGTATCTCCTTGGTGATTCTAAATCCAGGCAAGTAGACAACAAAGACATGCCTTCTCCATAAGAGAAGAAATGCATAGCTTGTGTGCAAATGCTATTCCCCTGTACACAACTGACCCAAACTACATGGGTGTCCATACGAGGTCCCGGAACAAGTACACTCCACAGAGACAGAGAGTGACTATAATTCTATTTATTTGAAGAATTTCATGGAAAAAATTCAAAGCAAACGGTAGAAAAAATTCTTCCAGATGTTGACAGCAATGCATAAAGGTTGCTGGATAGTGAGCATATTTTGTTTCCTTGAATAAAGTTTTCTCAATTTTCCAAATTTTGTATAATACAAATATATTTATTTCACAATTTGATTTTTCAGCTAAATACGATGTCACATTCCTTTAACTCTGGCACTCAGAAGGTTGAGGCAGGAGGATTAAGAACTCAGCGCCAGGCTTAGCTAGATAGAATTTGAGTCCACCTCAAGAAGAAGAGTCAAACAACTTTTTGATCAAATCTAAAATACTTTTAATATTGCCTCACCAGAGGTCTCTTCCATCTAAATTTAGATGCCCTCTAGTGCAAACCAAACCCAACCAAATAGCCATCTATTAAATATCCTCTTTTAATAGCACAGCACTTTATTACAACAGAATTTATATTTACAAACTATGCCCCTTTTTGTGTCTTTGGTCCCTAGAACTATTATTCACTCACAATTTATGAGTGTTTGTCACTATCTCCATGTGTAATAAAATGCCACATCCTATAAATCTCACCTCACTGATCCAGTGGCAAAGGTGTTCTGGAGGATCTCTGGGTATGTCCTCAGACAGGCCCCACAGTGACACCACCAGAAGGCTCCTCCTTCGAAGTGCCTGAAATCATATCTAATCCGAACACAGAACTAATCTGCAAAGACCTTGCAATTTATCTTTCACCACGATGGCAATTTCTAATCTAACCAGCAGCAACTCAAATTGAACTCTGATCCAGATGATCAATAGCCATGGGCAACCTATTAGACATGTGAATATTAAATCATTCTGGGGTAAGAACTATCCAAATGAAAAGCATATCATTACCATCTATTAACATCTATTTAAGCAAATATGATGGAAATGTAAGATTGGTCTTATATAAACTATCAGAATCCCAATGATGGTGATGCTAAGGTTAGATCATGCACTTTACATAGAAATTAGTGCAAATTATGACTAATGTCTGCATGCACTTATTGCTAACAACATTGGAATTAGGCTAAAAATGTATACATTTAATAAGGAAGCACATCTTGTTTCCATTTTTATTCCTTTTCTACTTTTGTTTATTATTTCAATTTTTCTCCCTTTGCAGAAGAAAGAATCCATGGTCCGTATGTGAAAAGATAAACTTCTCCATGAGAAAATGATTCCAGACAGGTAGCCTACATAGATAGATAGTTCATACCCATAGAGCATGCAGAGTCAAATCAAAGAAGTTTTGAGTCCCCAGATAGCAATAAGAAAAAGATAATAAAGTTCTCCAAAATCCCTCTGGTAACTCCCTCAGACATTTAACCATGAAGTTGGAATTTTTCCTATGAAACCCCAAATCCCTTGTGTTCTATGGTAAACCTAGACACGCCACTTTTTAATGGCACACTGCCCAGACTTCCTTGCAGTCTGCCAAGGGCCAAGTGACAGCACTTACATGAGGCAGATCCACTGCCATCTATAGCTGTTTGCTCCAGGCACCTCAGCAGCAGTGACTGGGCAAGCCCGCAAAACGGAAGACTTTCTCAACTGTACAGGCACCCCAAAGTGCCAAAAGTAAGTAAGCGTTTTCCATAGTAAGCCCTGAAACTGTGACTACAGACATAGATACTTTTGGCCTTTGAGGCATGAATATAAAAAGACCGTCTCCAAAACTCACTCTCATGTCTACTCACACTTCAGTTCTAAAGCACAACCTTTCTTTCCAGCAGCCAGCACAGCCCTTTGCTCAGCCCTCTGCCCCCGCAATGCCTAGACATGTTTCCTTTCCAGCGCATGGATTTACTCTTTAATTTTTTCATTTGTGTCTGTTTCCTCAATGTGTCTTTTTATACATTTCAGCTGTCAAACCTTCATACTTTCTCTTGGGCCAAAAGAAGGAAGGTTGGGTAAGATAAGCGGTGGTTCTGCTCTCCCATCATGCTCTGGCGATGCTGCCATCTTGTGAGAGGTGATGTCTCTTCCGCAACAGATCAGGACTTGAAGACAACCTCAGGTCTATTGCTGTAAGTGTTCCAGGTCTTTGGGGAACAGGAGAGTACAAGACTGTTTCTGGTTGCCTGGGGGCTCTGCTTATCCAGTGTGACTGCTTGACTCGTGGCCCTTTGCTGGCTGTCTCACTGGTGAAGACGTTTCCAACAGAACCTACTACAAATAAAAGGAAATCTAAATTACTTGCATGTCTTGGCCATTGTGGTGCTTGAATTCTCTCGGACTGTTGGATAGTATTTTCCAGTTCTCTTTGCATTAGAGCTCCTTTACTGACCTTTACCTGAGTGATAATTTAACAGAATTTCCCCTACTTGCTTTGTACGAAGCGTTCAATTTTCTTTTTATCTTTTTCTACAGAAGCCATTTCAACACATCTGCTATGGAGAACTAGGGTCTTTCAGGCAAGATAAAGATTAGTTTGACCTTTTCTCCATCAATTAATCAATACGGTTACACCACAGTTACCTTTTAACCTGGGTGTTTCCACAGTGCAGCCGTAAAGCATGATTTGTGAGACTGCTCTGTTTTGTGTATGGTTACCAATAACCTGATCTCTGGGTCTCTGTGATTAGACAAGATGTCAGAGCACAAGGGAGCCAAGAAATCAAAGGCGGATTTTATTGTCTTCATCAGCAATGGCCTGGTAAATCTGAGATTGGAGCAGCAATATGGGAAAGTGTGATGACTGGAATTAATTGTTGGGCTCTGTCTACAGAGTCTCGCTGTGAGGGGAGCCATTACTGAGGAATGCTCTGAAGGGTGAAATTCCAGTTTCAAATGTGATCTACTGCCTGGCTTAATAACCTTCTCCAACACCAAAAGAAAGCTTAAATCCATCATGTCTAGAATCTGCTTTGCTTTCTGTCTTGTTTTGTTTTCTTTTGCTCTGGCCAACCCTCAACTTGTAATCCTCCTGCCTCAGCCTCCTTCGTTCTGAGATTTCAGGTGTGAGCTGGCATGCTCCTCTCTGGATCACAGGTGAGGAATCTAGAAAAGGTGACCGTGGGGGAGTATCTCTATATGCTCAAGTCTGTCTTCTGTGACTCTATTTCAGGCAGAGGACACTGCAAGCTGTCCCTTCTGGGGGCGTCTTCATGGTTAGAAAGATCAGACATCAATACCCATGTGTGCTTCATAAATTAATTGGAGGACTTATTTTATATTATAACATACATCTTTTTAGGTTTATAGGAGAGGGATCTAATCCCTGGAAAGAGGCTTGTTTTACTCGGATCCTGCAAGTACTTAGATGTTAAAATTTGTTTTCTGAAACCTGTGCAGCATCTTCCCTAATATCATGCTGTCCCAGCCATTCCTAGAAATGCCTATGATATTTGCAAAGTCACCGTTTCCTCAGAAGCCAACAATGAATCCTCGAGGAGATGGTGCACGCTCCCCCAGGCATGCATGGGAATACTGCTATCACCTGACACCTCGAGTCGGAAACAAAATGTGAACTACAGCCTTGTCACTAACCAGCTCTGTGACAAATTGGCAACTTACTTTAACCTCTTTGTGTTTAACATTCTCTTCAGTGAAATAGAACACTGCATGAAGGTGTCCGGAGGTTTAAAGAATTAACAGAGAGTTGAAGCCACCTTTCGTTCATCACAAGTTCTCTGTGTCGTCTGTTCTACTCCCTTCATTTCTTCCTCAGGATTTTCAGTGGATCTGGGGCATTGTTGAATATTGGGGTATTTTGTGCCTTTATAATTTCCAAGCGCTTTGTAGTTCTTGGATCTCTTACAGCACATATATTATAGAGTCCCCCCCCCCACCTCTGTTTATTTGGAATAGTCACACAGGGAGCAATGATAGGAGGTGATCTTTTAAATATCAAAAACAGAAGTGAAACAGCAGTAGCCACCAGCTTACTCGGAGTCTGATCGTTCATGGGTGGTTTACAAGGAGTAAACCTGTCTCATCCCCTCGATATGGGCACAAGGTTTCCGAACACATTCCACTTAGCTTTGATTTTTAAATGATGTGAAATACTGCCAGGGCCAAGCTCTGGTAACTCGGGACTGGTGCATAAAGGGAGTTTTATTATGGAGTCTGTTTGGTTCCCAATAGCAACTCAATCATTAAAGTGTCCTTTTAATAACAGAGCGGCATCTTTCCCTTGAACCTGACTGACCAGTCATTAAAGCGTGTCTTGTTTAGCCAAGGAACACTCTCAGATAATGTGCGATCCAAGGCTATAATCACAGATGGGAGCTGTTGATCTTGATTTCCTTACGATTTGTGGGAAAAAAAAACTTTCCCTTTTTTTATTTACATACCAGCTGTTGTCCCTCCTTCCCGGTCCCCCCAGCCACAGTTCCGCATCCCTTCCCTGAGAGAGGGAAAGGATGGATGATTCCATAGGAAACATCTTAAGAAGCGTCTTTAAACATTACATTCCTCTAACTGAAAACTGTGCTTCTGATGACGAGCATAAATTACTCTTATGAGATTTGGATTTAAACAGGTTCACACAATAGAGAAGAGGGCTTCAATTTAATGAAAGTACTATGGCACCAAACGGATTTTGGACTTGCTTAGTCTCTGTATTGATGAAAACTGTCTAAGCAATCAGCAACTCTATGCTCACGCCATCAGCACAGTCCAGCCCCATGGTCCTAGGTAGACTCTGCTGTCAGTGCTGCCAGACCTAGCATTCGGACCTTCTCCCGGCTTCCACTGTAACAAGCAGATTTTTGTTCCTATTCACAGCTGGGTAAGAGTCGCTCTACCGGATGAATTCTGAAAACAAAGGACTGAGGTTTAAAAGAAAAACTTAAGCACTGTCTTGATAAAGTTACAGACTACTATTGGCCCATGGTAATCTTCCAAAAGGTCTTTCAAATTCCTCTCTAGGGACTATTCCATTTCAGAAGGGCGATGGATATAAATATTTATGTATTTGGAGACTTTCCCTTTGACCTAAGGAAGTTTACATTTTTCTTAGAAATGTGATTATTTTATAGAACAGATAGACACGGGAATGCAAAGGCTCCCTCTGCCCTCTCTGTCTAATGGAGTCCTTAAAGATTAAAAGGGATGATAATCACTGTGGGGGAGTGAGGGAATGGGCATCTTCACATGTTGCTAAGGCAATTGTGCCCAGTCCTCCCTTTCAGGGAAGAATTTGACAATGGATCGTACTAACAGCAGGTCTGTGTGCAAACTGAGCTCATGGGTTGCACTTCCAGACATTGCCCTCAGATGATTTGCAAAGGACACAAAGATTCATGTGTAAAAGACAATAGCTTTAAAAGTAAAAAAATCTAAAAGCAATATTTATATTCAATACTGAGTAATTTTAATCAATCCATAATTTAATACAGTATTTTAATCCATAGAATGATATTTTACCAGTAGAAATGGTTTCATAGATGTATTTGACTAGTTTGGAAAGACGTTGATAATTGGCTAAAATGCATAATCAAATTATGCCATAATACTGTTATAGAGAGTAAATTATACACAAGTATGTGTGAACTGAAGAATGTACACCAAAATACTGTGACTGTCTTTCAGAAGTGAGTCTTCTGGTACTATATGTATATTTCCACTTCCTAATGTGTCTATAATTAATATGCATTGCACATAAAAAAACAAAGCATGAAATACATTATTTTTATGTTCCTGCGGACCACTACATATGAGATTTATTACAACAGCAAAGGAAGTATAATGACATACAAGCCAGAGCTCCTTGGAATTCTTGACACTTAGAAATAACGATGTTACTGAAATTTGGGGGTCATATCATGGTCCAGATGATATAAGAGAAATCAGGCTCCCTTTCTTAGGCGTTTTGGTCTCATTAATAAGAGAATTTAAGAGTAGACCAAACAGAAGCTCAAGGACAATTTAACTAGCATTTAAAGAAAAACCCCACAATAAGAAAGCTACAACACATTGGTAGCTGCCTGGAGGAGAGTGCCTCATAAGCTGGCATGAAGATCAGGTACATGGCATACAAGCAGCCATGTGGTGGGGAGAGAGGCTTCAGAGAAAAAGTACAGAGAAGTAAAGTGTAGGGAAAGCCTAACATGCTATGGAAAACAGGCTTAGAGAGAGATGTGAGAGACAGAGAGATAGTGAGGCAGACAGAGAGAGAGAGAGATTTGCCCTGGGGATGGGAATTCCAGAGAGGAATGATACAGCGTCTTAGTCAAAGTCTAATAATTCCCCATATCTCTTTCGTATGGCATAGGATGTGCCTACCTACCTTCGTAGAGTGATTTCACCCAACTGGAATGTTCACCCCAGGCCAGAGATTCCATTCTCTTGACCAGAAGTGTTTTGGTTTGGTTTGGTTTTCCTCTGATAATGATGGTATCACATATATTAACGTACTAAAATTAAATTACCAATTCATTCTACCTGATTTGGTATGTTTAATACCCTGAAACAAAGGCTTTCCAATGCTACTTAAGAAAGTAAACCTCCAAGAAAAAGAAAGAGGACAGAGAGAAGGGAAAAGGAAAAGAAACAGTCAATCTGACTGAACGTTCCCTACTGCACAGTAATAAACAGACCTATTGTACTCACCCACCACCCACCCACCACACAGAGAAGCAGAGGGAGAACTACTAAGCCTAAACTCTATCCTGGGGAAAGCTGCAACATTTGGAAACTCATTTCATCCTATAAACTACTCTTGAAAAACATTGTCCACAGAAAAACATTGTGGAAGGAAATTATGTGACATCGTATTTTGTATAACCTTCCCTTTGTGAAGTCAATTCATACGTGTTCAGTGGCCATTCCAAATGTAACCTTTTCCTTAGACCCGAATACCATTACATTCCCTGGACCCAGCTAAACAGTCTAGCTCTCTATTCTGTTTCATGTGTTGTCTCTTTTAACTCAGACTGTGATATATTACAGAGCATTGTTTATTCCAAGTGTGTGCTGAAATAGTGGTATTTGTAAATATTTAATTCCAAAATATTTAATGTAATATTTGATTCCAAATTTTAATTACAAAATGATATAAGTATCATATCATAATATCATAAATGATAGCTAATTCCAAAATGGCATGATTTAAAATAAAATGTTTGTTTCACATCCCAAATATCCGTGAGGTAGTAGGTCAGTGTTTCTTTTGGTGATGAACGGTATATAAACAGTATAGGCAGAATCATAATTCTGTGCCTCAATGGGGACGGCTAAAAGTGATCTTAACTAGTATGTTACAAGACATGCACAAGTGTCCTGACTGAGTTCATTAGGAACAAAGCCAGTCTATCAGCATTGTGGGATCGATTTGCCAACATGATGCTATCAAAGAGTTGTCCATTTCCAATTCTCTCCCCATTGCAAGCCACCGTGATGTGCATCACTATAAAAGAAATCAGTTAAAATCCTCTTAGCATAGTCTATAATTGGGTTGTTCAATAATTTCTCCATTCATATTTTTGTGGTATCTATAAACTTTGCTTGGTCAGTATAAGATGATGTAAAAATAACAATGCATTTGGCTGAAAAAGTTTTAAGCAGTAGAAATTTATAACTCACATATCCTGGGACTGGGACACTAAAGCAAAGGGCCAGCAGAATTGGTGACTAGTGAGAGCCTGTTACACATAAATGTGCCCTCATCTGACAGAAGGAGCAAAGAGATTCCCTCAAGTCTCTTTTATAAGGGTATAATGTCACCTGACCCCTGAATGTCAAAATAACTTTTAAAAAATGGAAAATGGTGAAAGGTTCATTTGGTCTCCTGGTTCCAGAGGTTTCATGGTTGCTTGGCTCCACTGTCCTGTCCTGAAGTACAGCTGTTCGTTTACGGTGCCAAGAAGCAAAGGAGTAGGGAAAGAAGCTGAGGAAGGGATACCCCCTTCAATGGTAAGCCTCCAAAAGGAAGTAGGCAACAGTTCCTAAAAACCCAAACAGGTACACACTCAACAGAGAATTAACCACTGAAACACCAATGAGCTTAACAACCAAATGATTCAGTTACTTCTTGATATCGCCATCACCTGGGGGCCAAGCCATCAACATGTGACTTTTGGGAAATATTCCAGGTCCAAATGCTCTCTCCTTGGGCCTACCTCCCAATGCACAAATTTTGATGAGACATCAATGTTTACAATTACAAAGGTCATCCTATATTCCTGTCCAGTCTTCCAATCTAAAAGTACACTCACCTTCATCCAGGACAGCATTTCCGTTTTCTTTTCTTATTTTATTTTTTATTATTTAGAACAATTTTTAAATTTAAATATATGTGTTCACATTTCCCCTCCCCCAAGTCCTTCTATATCTTCTGCCCCTCCTTATTAATCCAACTTGAAGTTCTTTCTCAAAAACAAACAAAATTCCAACACTACAACAAAATCCCCAAGAAACAAGGAAAGAGTATAAAACTACACCCAAGACAAAAACCAAAACAAACCCACTAAACTGCAATCAAATGAAAGCACACACAGAGAACCTATGGAGTCCAATATAAGTTAGCCAACCACTCCTGAACATGAGGCCTGTCATGGAATGGTTGATACACTTGGTGTCATTCTGTTTGGAGAAAACTGATATTCTCTCTCCCTACTGGTATAAGTGATAGTTCTGTTGCTAACCTTTACCTTAGCTAGATTTTCCTTCATTCGTTCATCCATCCATCAATCCATTCATTTTTAAATATAATAAAATGAAATAGAATATGATTTTAAAAAACTACAACACTGAAGTTGATCAAGACAAACCAATAGTAGGAAAGGATCCAAAGAGGTGGCAATGGCATAAGAATCAGAGACCTACTCATTTCCACACTCAGGAATCCCATAAAAACACTAAAGTGGAAGCCATAACGCACATGCAGAGGACCTGCTGTAGACCCGATGTAGGCCCTGTGCATGCTGCTTCAGCAAGACAGCATTTATTACACTGAGTCAGCTTTGCTGTCTGTGGAGACTGCCTCCTCTTCATTCACATGGTAGCTTTAACCTCTTATGTCACATTCTATATTCTACCTGTCCTGTATACCCCGCAATGCCTTACCACATGTACTGGAATTTAGAAATACATTAACATGGCATAGACCAAGTATTTCATTGCGTTTCCAGCAATGCTCATAGGTAGCACAAATGCATTTACCAGCAAGACTTTTACCCATACCTCTCCTGGTCTCTTATCAGATACATTATTTGCAGACATTTACTCCAGATGTAGTCTGTCCTTTCTTTATGTTGATAGCTTCCTTTCCTCTCCAGAAGCTTTTTTGTCTACTGGTCTTGATGTCTGTGCCCTCCGTGTGGTAATCACAAACCATCTTTTGTGCTCGTCCCTGAGCCTCTGGGAGGAGATGAAACATAGATGCTCCATTTGTGGCTGAGTGCTGTGACACGTTGACCATTTGTGAATTTCTGCATTAACCGCCCTCTACTAAACAAACAAACATCTCTGATTCTGCAATCATCAGATAGAAACATAATTAGATACTATGTTTGTTTAGCCAATACGAGTAGTAGGGTCAACCATCAGGCCTGTGAGCAGCTCAACCACAGGCTCTGGCCTTGAGTTTATTTTTATATAAGAGTATATTTTAATGTTTTTAAATGCAGATGTGTATTTTTCTGAAATCTTAACTCAACAGAAACATAAATAACCAATCCAACCTAAAAAAGAGTAAAGAACTAAAATAGACTTTTTAAAAATACATACAATATCGAATAATCATCTGAAGTATTTCTTAACATGAAGAATTATCAGGGAAATACAAATCACAACTACTATAAATTATCACTTCATGCCTCTTGGAATTGATTTAAACAAAAAGTAAGGATATAACAGTAATATATTATTGAGGATATATATAAAATAGAAACTTGTATGCTGGTGTTAGGACTGTGAGTTGAAACAATCATTTTGGAAAATAGATGTTTCTCAAGGAACTGAAATTATTACTACCACATGACTCAGTAATTAGATTCCAGATAGATATCCATGAGAAATGAAATCAGAACCCCACAAAGATAATCTGCACTTCCATATCTGGTTGATTTGAATAACAATGAGAATGGCCCTGTCACTCATATGTTTGGTTCCTGGTTAGTAGAACTATTTGAGAAGGATCAGGAGGTGTGGACTTGAAAGAGGTGTCAAAAGTCCATATCAAACCCAGTCTCTGTGTCTGTGTCTCTGTCTCTGTCCCTCTGTGTGTGTTTCTATCTGTGTCTGTCTCTTTCTCTCTCTCTCTCTCTCTCTCTCTCTCTCTCTCTCTCTCTCTCTCTCTCTCTCTGTCTCCTGCCTATGGATCGGGATGTAGCTCACCACTACTTCTCCAGCTCCATGCCTGCCATGGTAATACTGGACTAATCCTATGAAGCTATAAACATGCTGTAGGCATGGCCCCCAGGTAAATATTTTCTTCTTTAAGTTACCTTGGTCATGGTGACTCTTTGCATCAATAGAACAGTAACTATGACAATATCCACTGTAACATTAGCCTTACTAGCCATGATACACAGATAATCTAAATGTCCATCAACATAAGAATGAAGGATATTGGGTATATATGAAATATGATTTGCCTGTGTAACAACATGCATTATACCGGAGGTAATTATATTTGAAAAATTCTTCATGACCTCTTTTATGCTGACCTTAAATCTTTGAACTCAGAGGAACAAAGACTAGGATGATGGCTGCCCAGTGAGTGAGAGTAATGAGCAGGAGGTAGGAGACAGAAGGGATGACTTTAGGGAACAATGTCAACTACCTTTCCCTTGCTGTGATAAACACCATGACCAAAGACGACTCAAGGAGGAGAGGGACCATGTTGGCTTACGGTAGCAGAAGGATAAGAGCTCATCATGGCAGGAAGACATGGAAGGAAGCAGCAGGCATGGCAGCAGGATCAGAACAGTGAGATATAACATCTCATCAAAAGCACAAAAGAGAGAGAGAGAGAGAGAGCAACCTAGAAGTCCCATGAGACTTTAAATTTTCAAAGTCCACCCGCATTATGCATCCTTAGTAAGACTGTGCCTCCATGTACCCTTTTCAAACAGAGCCACCCATGATGCTCTAACACCTGAGCCTATGGGAGATATTTTGTATCATGTCTGGCACCAATGAAGATATTTTAAAGAGACATTTGTTTCTCTTAATTTGACTGTTATACTATTGAAAGAGTATAAAAGACCCAAAAGAGATGGGCATGTCTTCAGAAATATGCTGGGAGAAGAAAAAGACCCCAGTAAGTAGGATCTGCTAAAAACAGTTTTCTTTTTATTTGCCAGTATATTTTTTATTGGATACATTTTTATTTATTTACATTTCAAATGTTATCCCCTTTCTGGGTTTCCCTCCCATAACCCCCTTATTCCATCCCCCTCTTCCTTGTTCTATGGGGATGTTTCCCCACCCATCCACCCACCCCCTTCTGGCCTCCCTGCCCTGACATTACCCTACAAGCCTTGGCAGGACCAAGGGCTTCTCCCATTGGTGCCCAACAAGGCCATTCTCTGCTACATATGTAGCTGGAGCCATGGGTCAGTCCATGTGTACTCTTTGAATGGTGATTTAGTCCCTGGGAGCTCTGGTTTCACTAGGATCTATTTATTAGACCACTTTACAGGATGAGCTGGAAGATCAGTTGACTAAGATTCAGTTGTAGGCAGGACCACACTTTGACTGTAATTGCTTAGATATGCTCGTCCTTAAACTTTAACCTTTCTTCTGGACTGCCCTACAGACATACTGGGGGAGATGGGTGTTCACTGGATTTTCTATTTCATCCTTCCAATGTGGCCATATTGAATAAACCTCCATTTTCTGTTCTCTTTTAATTTGGCTTTAAAAAAATGGCTTATTTAGAACATGTGGACAGACCCAACTTGAGGCACACAGGCCCACGTTAGACACTCCCACCCTCAACCCAAGCTCAATAGCAGTTTGTTATTCCAACTACTGCAGCTAAAAGGACTGTATTGTATCCTAGAGATCTGCTAGAAGAAGTAAATTTTGTTGGTCTTGCCACCAATGAAAAGAAATAAAAAGTTCCTGAGGTGATGTGTTGCTCTTCTCCACCATAGTAAACTTTGCAGTCCAATTTCAAGTGTAGATGGTAAAAATATGAAATTATGAAACATCATTGAAGGGCTGCAGTTTCACCAGGTAGAAGGAAAGAAATACATAAACTCACAAATAATGAAACAGACTAGCTTTCTTTTTTGCAAATAAGTTTTCCTATAAGAGGAGGCAGTGAAGCTTTGTAGAGCAAGAGACTAGCTCCCAGAATCCATTGCTGCTTTTACATTAATCACTTGAGATCATTTTCTAAGTCAAGCATCAGGGGGCCATGAAACCCCTTAGACAACACAAATTCATACAACAAAATAAACATGAGGACTTCATACAACAAAGTAAACATGAGGCAAAAGGCTCCATAAATATCTAGATTAAAGCCTGCTACAACCGGCAAGTCACTAACAACAGCCCTTCCATTCCCTTTGCAAGTGGTCAAAATTAATGAAGAATATTGAATTCTGTGCCAAGCTAATTAACAGCAAGTTCACGCGAGATCATTTAAAACAGGAGAAAATGATGCTTGAAAGGGTCCCTGATGCGTTTTCTCCTTTTCCTAAGAGACTCTCAATAGCATTCTGTTGCTGCATTTTAAAAACCACTTTCCCAAATTGGGCCCCTTCATTATCCTACATTATACTCACTCTCTCCACAGAGGGGGCTCTGTCTAAGAATGGCATCCTAGTTGTGTTTCCCTATTAAATGCACCCTCTCTCACATTTCATCTCTACTGTGAGGACAGTCATTTCATTTCACAGCAACTCACTTCTTTGTCTCTATTTTACCAAATGCAATGTTCTAGAATGACATAGGGGTGGCCATTTTGAGGCCTTCAAGAAACTAAGAGACTGACAGCACCATCAAGATTCTGAGGCCATCTTAGCTGGCACTAAACTTAATCAGGAGCAGAGTCTTTGACTTGGGTGTGAGATCTGTGTGAGGCAGAGCAGAGGCTCTGGAAAACAAAGCTGGAGGCTCTGGAAAACAAAGCTCGATGCTCTCTGTTTACACTCTGCCTGCTCTTTGCTTGAGTGAGGTTACTTAACAGACAGCTGATTACATTTGCCAGAAGTGAAAGAATCAAGGTGATGCTATGAGCTTCTGGAAACAATACTACCTCCAGGAAGGATATGCTTTTGTGCAGGAGTCAGACTAGGAGACCTTCTAGCTAAACAGAAATTGATGTGTATCCTCTGCTTTAAAAGGAAACATAGCTGTAACAACAAATATAATTCCCAGTGACATGGGATATTCTTCAGTTTATCCTGGAGATACACATGCCAGTTATATAAAAGTGCCTTGTACATTAATTCATCTAGAGCTAAAGTTTACAAGGGAAAGTGAAAAAATACATGGATGACTTAGTATCCAAGAATATTCTGTATTTATGTTAAATATAAATATATAGTATTACAAACAGTATATACATAGCTAGTATAATATGTCAGTGTGTTTGTGAGAGGACTGCACATAAATCCTCTAGATTACACTAATATGCAAATAACGTGTTTTCTGTATTCTAGAAAGTGGGCAACAATGATATTCTTCATTGACTTATATCATCTAGTGATAAAATTCTAATATCAACAACAATCACAAAACCAAAAAGCCTAGAATTTTTAATACATGGAGCCAGTTCTCTTACTCATGCGAGCAGACTCTGAGGGAAACACTATGATCTGTGATATACCACTGCAGTTGTTCAAAATTAATCAAGAAAGTTTAAATTATCCACCTCCTATAAATATTCCTAAAGAATCAAAAGATTGTCTCCTGTAACTTATGACCATTTCTATGAAATTATTAATGCAAACACAGCATGGTGCCAATTTCACCTGGAAAATCCATTAATGTAGAACAGCTCATTCTTCAAAAGATGTGTCATCCCACTTACATTCTTTTACATATTTAAGATAAGTCAGGGGAATTCTGAGAGGGTAAGGGAAATGATTAGTCCAAGAAATATTTGAGCAGAAGGGAGTTAGGGTTTTCAAATTAGGAAAGTGGAATCCACAGAGTTCCCTTGACAGAGAATATAAAAAGGACTCTGGGGTGTCAGAATGGTGGGCATTAACCTGATCTTCCACTTGGGGGACAAGCACGTGGGACATCACTGATACATAAGCCCCCCTCCCCCATCCTTGGTACAGAGATTGGAGCAGCAGTGCAATTTCCACAGGACTGTAGAGCCCCTGTCATCCATCCCTACCGCAGAGCTTCAGGCCACAAGGGATCCATAGAAAGAAAACTGGAGATTCCGGGGGCAGTCTCACTTTTTCCATAAATCATTGCAGGAAGGAATAAGGCCACAATGGACTTGCTAATTCACCTAGGAATAAGAAAACGGGTCACATGTCCCTCTCATGGAAAGTGAAAAGGAAAGGAATTGACAGCTATTTGTCAAGAATCTACCATCATAACTTTATGTCCGTGATTTTCACTCTTCCCAGGTGCATTCCATGGTCCTTTAAGTCCATAACCTAATCTGATCTCTAAAATGGCTGCACTGAGCAGGACTATGCTATCCTCGCTCCCCAGGAGGCATTTAACAAAGAAGTGAAGACATTTTGCTCGTGATCACAGAACAAGTAAACTTGAAAACTTGGGATACAAACCACAAACAGGTAAATTGCAAAGTCAGTCATGGAGAAGTTGTTCCACACATGTGGCAAGGGAAAGATGAAGGTGTCAGATGTCCAGGCCTGATACTTCAATGCCAATGGGACAGGAAGGACTCTTCGTTAACCCATCAAGTGATAGTGATGATTATTATGGCCCCTCAGCTTGGAAAAAAGTCTATGCACTCACCTCCAGCTTTTCCTGCTCCTGGGTTTTCTGCAAACCCAGCGTAAGCATGAGGAAATTGGATCTGCACCAGGGCTGTGGAGACCACACACAGGTAAGTTTCCATGAGTCCCTAGTCACAGCATTTCTATGAGATCATTCATACATAAACCTGTTTGGGGGGTACTACTGTTTAAAGACCCCTTCCTAGAAAGCATGTTGCTGGCTCACTGGCTTGGAATACATGATCAACTACACCATGACTCAGAGCTCGAGAAAATGTGGCTAAGACATTTCTTGCTGTCACAAGACAAGCACACAGCCTCCCTACAATTAGGATCACAAAGCCGCATTTGAGCACTAGAGTTAGGAATCATCTTTTGTGAAATCGCCATTGAAAAACTATGAAAGAAATGTGGCGTCCAAGTTAGCCAGACGGCACGCTGTGGAGTCTGTGCAGGTGGCAGCAGTAGAGAACAGCTGTGTTTGACGTCAGCCAGGGACCTGCAGGCCAGTCGAGGCCAGTCGAGTTTTCCCTACTCTGTTCACTGATCTTTGGATAACGAGTAAGTCTTGGTGCCTGGGCAAATCTGTACACATGCAACCTGCGAATGTGTTTACCACTGGGTTTACACAAGGGTTCTAATCATTGTAAGGGCTGTTCAGAAGCTCCAAGTCTGCTCAGCGTCTTAATTTACAGAGAAGCCTCTGACTAAGGACAAGCACACACCAGAGCCTTCGCATAAGCCAGGAACTGAAACGCTGAAGGGGACGCCCACAAAACCCCACAAACAAATGACTCCTGAACAAAAGTCGTAAATTCAGCTTAGAACAAAAATGTAAACAGAGAAATGGATTTTACTCCCATATGAAACTTCAGGGGATGCGATGTTTTCTTAGTAATGCATTAACTCTCTGAAACCATAAATGCGACCCATTTCTGTCCTATGCTCCCAATGACACGTTTGTGCATTAGGAAAATAGGTCCACGGGTAACATTCAGGAGTATCAATCTTGATTAACAGGTGAGTTATGTTATAGGGGAAAACAGAAATAGCCAATGTCTTTCTCCAATGTTTTTAATTGGGGTGTCTCAAACAATATGTTACTATTATACCTAGCCACCTGCTGCAAGCTCAGGCAGAGGAAGCCTTCCATTAAGCTCCAGAAACTTGACCTGAGACCTTACAAAGGACAATATAGACCTCAAAGATTAAATTGTTCACCTCAGGGGTCTCCGATCTCAACAGACAGGGGAATAGAAGGATAGAACAAATCTCTCTCTCTCTCTCTCTCTCTCTCTCTCTCTCTCTCTCTCTCTCGTCTTTATCTCCCTCTCTGTCTCTAGCTGTCTGTCTCTATTTCTGCCTCTCTCCTCCCCTTTTGTAGACAATTGCAAATGCACACACACACACACACACACGGACACATACACACATGGACACACACAATTTGATACAGTACTAGGAGACTTTACCTTCTGATGTCCTAGCTACCCTTGCCTCCTAGAAATTTCTGCAAAGTTTTCTACTCCTTAGAAGTAGAATTGGTAATGTCTCCACGCCCTCACCATTCTGGTCTCTGCATATTTTGTAAATACTTTAGTAATTACTTAATGCCAAGCACAAACTGTTCTGATCAAGAGCGCAGGGCAGGGCAGGGTCGCCGTGAATCCTGACACATCTCTGATACAGTTCACAGCTGTATAATCTCCATACAATACTAATTGTGGAAAAATACCTTTTGGTTTAAATATACATGATCAGATGGCATAGTGTGGTGTTTTTATTAAATATAAAAACATGGCTATTTACAGAGACATAATGCTTCATCACCTATGATTTTCAGAATCCCAGATTTATGTTTCTCATAAAATTTTAATCCCTAGGAACCCTAATTCGTATGCTCAGCATATATTTAGCCTGGTCTATGTAACACTGTGTGCTAAAATCAGGGTATGAGATATAATGGTAGTTGCAACAGGTGTGGGGACTCCTGGTTCAATTATAGAGAAGAACATGGACACCAGTTTCAAGTAACAAATTCCAGTATGTAGAACCACATTCTTTAGTGTATCCAAGACACACTTTGATAAAATGCCCAGGAAATAAGTACCGTAAGATAAAGTTACTTCACACTGGATTTCCTGCAGCTTTATCTGCAGGACACTGTGAAATACAGTCAGTTCCAGAAGGAAAGCAGGAACGCTCCACCTGAGAAGTTTCTGTGCCATTCTTTGAGCCTGAGTGCTGTTTATCTTGACAACGTAGTGCTTCTGGCCTTGGTCCAAGGCAAGCAAGCCAAAGATTCATGAGGCTTTGCTCTTTGGGGATCAGTTTTAAGCAGCAATGGCAAGAAGTCCGTCCCAATAAAAACATGTCTTAAGGAAGGAAAATTCCATATTTTTCATTTAATAGACAGAAGACCCATAATTTTTGGAGTTAAGAAATTCCTCTACTCAAGTGGCACTGCCCCAGGTTTCTTATAAACATGTCTGAGATGGAGAACACAGACCTGCTCTTTAAAACTAGAACGATATCCTAAATCAATATTCCAGTGCACACGTAAAACAAAATTGGGGAGAGGAGAGAGGAAGGAAGCATTGAAGGAAGGGCTGGGAGTGCAACGAAGAGGTGGAGAGCTTGCCTTGAACACGCAAGGTCCTAGCTTAACTCTTCAGCAGTGAAAACAGAAAGAAATCGGAGCACGGTACAAGTCCAGCTTCGCCTGGTTTCCTGACTCCTTTCTGCCCTTATGCCCCTTCTATGCACATTCTCTTACTCACTTGACCTTCGGGGTATGACTTGCCCACTTGGGCCATCATGGCCCAGTCTTTAAACGATTAAGAAACTGGATAGAGGAAATATCTGATTGGGAACACCTGTTCACATGTATGCCATATGTATGTCAAAGCTTCACATTGGTATCTTCCTTAAGTGTTCTCCACCTTGCTTTTTGAGACATGATCTCTCCGTGAATCAAGAGCTCACCGACTCAGCTAGACTGGTTAGCCGGGGATAACCCAGGATCTTCCTATATCTGCCTCCCAAGAAGTGGGATTACAAACATGTGCTCAGCCCCATGTGTAAGTTCTGAGGATCCAAATACTTCAGATCCCCAGGCTTGTGCAAAAAGTTCTCTACTGACTAAGCCATCTCCCAGCATCGCTAAATCTTTGTAACAAGCAATGACATCAGGAATCATGTAGAAGACATTAAACATAGACTTTTATGTGTCAGAGACCCACTGTATTACCCTCATCTCTGTTTAAACCAAGGTGCAAATCTAAACTCTTCCTTTCTAAGCCATAATGTTATCCAAACTCATTTTCTAACAAGAAAGTACATTTGTAAGTGTTATTGTAAGATAATATAATAGCAACTGTTTTAAAAAGAAGATTAATTCTCTACTATGGCATAAATCACTAAAATCAAATTCCTTGGCATCATTAGCAATCTGAAACTGAGTTATAAAGGTATGAGTCAGGACTAGAGAGTGTTCAGTGGTTAAGAGCACTTGCTGCCCAATATGAGGACCTGGATCCAGATTCCCAAGGCCCACATAAAAGCCTGGAATGGCCTTGTTTGCCTATAGCCATAGCACCGAGCTTTGGAGGGGAGAAGCAGATACAGGAGAATCACAGACACTTACTAAATAGCCAGCCTCACCCAAAACAAAACAAACAGACAGACAAACAAACAGGAAAACACCAACAGTGAACTCCAGATTCAGTGAGATACCCTCTCTCAAAGAGATAGCGTAGAGGGCAGTAGAGCCAGACACCTATTGCCCCCTCTGCCCTCTATGGGCACACATGGGCACATGTATATACCATATACTTACACACAAGTATATGTGTAAAATATAGATGAGTAAAAATATAATGACCATTTACTATTAAGTATAATCCATTCACTTAAATATCAGTATACTTGCACTTGATGAGTTAAATTTTCTAGACATAAACAGCAGTTTACTTCTTCATGTTAATAGCATCCATTACATTTTTAGTATCTGCAGACATTATGCAGTAATGAAAATCTTAGAAAAGATAAAATTAATACGACTAGCCATAGGGTAAGGCATGAGGTGTGAGAACAGCTTAGCCCATAACTACAAGTAAAATCTCTTCCCAAGTCCAAAAAAAAAAAAAGCATCATGGAAAGTCTCAACATACCTTAAACACATCCTAATAATTCCAAATCTCACACAATGCTTAGCAGTTAACCCAAAGAAAAGGAAGGACATTTAATGCTGTCAATAGACCAAGAAAGGAAAGGCAAACAAAACCTTTTAAGTGAAAATAATATATAATGGTTACAAGACAGTCATTTAAAGCAATTTTCATGCATTTCTATAGAAAACAGAAACAAAATATGGGTTGTATTGAAATGCGAACATTTAGGAACATTTTCCTGACAGTGATATTTGCTAAACCCTCTCAGAGTAGACTAATAGGACAAAGAGATTTGGCAAGAAAATTCAAAATTGGGTAGGATCTCATTGGCATAGGCTGACATAAGACTCTGAGACTAAGGTAGGAAATTGATTGAGAACTCAAGAAAGAAACTCTGAAAATACATGGGGAGCATGTTCCTGAGGTTCTGCAGGATGGCTGGTCACTGAGCATCTCCCTAAGAAATAAGATCAGACAAGCACACTGAGTCTGGGTTCTGAGACTTACCTAATGTCAACACACAACTGGGATTTCCAGAGAAGATCCTTTCTACAATTTCACTTTACAAAATGCTGAAATTGCATTATTCATATTCGTAGATTTTCTTTTGACACAGTATGACCAAAACTCTAGTAAATTTTAAGATAACCACCACATCGCATGGCTTCCCAAAGATTCTTCCGTTGTGAGATTTCAAAGCACCACGCTCAATGCAATGAGATCCTGTGGCATTTCCTTTGCCTTTTAAACCAACTCTTTCTCTCCTGGTTATGGTTTCTCCTAATTGCAATGCAAAGTTTTCTCTTGAACTGGTCGAGCTTTGGGATGGGTTATGGAAAAGGTTATAGCTTGTTACATAGTGTTTATTCTAAGTGACATCAAATAATGTCTCAGGTTGCCTCTGTAAACCCCGCTCCATTTTTCATCAGTTTATTTTGATAAAAAAAAACTGCCCCAATGATTCATGTTACTCATTACTTTTATAAATTATTCAACAAAGAAATAACAAATACTCTAGGAAATATAAACTAAATTGAACTAAACACATCAAAATAAATGAATAGTTCATCCTTGATTTTATTGTGTTTATGCAATTGCTGCTTAATTAGAAAAATGCCATTATTTAGACTACAGATCCCTATCACTGTAAAATCCACTAGTCTCTCCTATAAAACCATTATTAACTTTAGAACCAGTGATTGTTTCCCTCAAGCCAATGATAATGAAGACCAAATTGGTATTTCAATAAAATTAAAAGTTGGAAAACCTAAGTTATAAACTTCACAGAGGTGGGGGCTCACCTATAACTATGCAAATAGTTTCTAGATTCTTCAGCATTTGTTTAGCTCCCCGTGAAGCCATTCTGATTTTACTTTGGTTATGTAATAGCAGATGACAAGAATTCAGTTTAGTAGATATAATTCTGAAAAAAAATAGTTAGCTCTGAGTTCCAGTTCTGTCTGAGACTGCAGAAACACATACCTCATAACATACCATGCAGGCTTGAGGTCTGTCATAACTTCCGGAATAGAACCAAAGGAAAGCGTAGAATCAAACCAGTTCAGCCTACTTTTATAACACTTGATTCATTAGGTTAGTCGTGTGTGTTGTGGTGATTATCATCAGCCATCGTTCAATTTCATGGTGCAACTTTTTGCACCTGCCTGTTTTGATCTGCACACGTGACACGAGAAAGCAGCATTGAACACGGTTGTTAAGTTCATAGTAAGTGTACTAAGTGCCATCTTATAGGGACATCTGCTAAGAGAAGTTCAAAGTCCCCAAACTCCTATATGTAGTAACACGAGTGTGATCCGAGCATAGTGGGGTGGTTGGGCTTTTCCTCTTTATTTTTCTGTGAGCATTTTCATGGCAACTGAGAAATTGTGAAGCGTGTATTCAATAAACCCAGTGAAATAAATATCATATAGAAACTCTCAATATAGCCATCCTCACGTTTGGGGACAGTCTTTGTGATGAATGTACCAGGATTGCTCCCTACAACTCTTAAGTGTGTTAGTCAACACGTACTACTGCAGTTATGACAAAGCCCCCAGATTCAGAGTCCTGTACAATTGCACTGACGCCAAGGTGGACAAACGGTCACTCATTACCATATCTAGGGTCATAGGAAAACCAAAATGTAATTGAAGACAGTGAATCCAACAGCATCTAGTCTAGCTAGACACCTATTAATAGCACACAGGTAGTATGTGATTCTATATGCAGTAATAACTTGAGATATTCTTTCCCTCATCATTGGGATCAGGGGTGAAAGAAAGTGAAAGTGGAGAGGTGGGTAATTTCATTGTCTTCTTTAGCTTTTGTTTGCTTTTTCTCTGTTGTGGAGGCAACTACAACAACAACAAAAATTATTTGAGTGAGACAGTTTGGCTTTCGTGCCAGCCACAACCGGTCAGAGGCATCATGGTACACGATGAAATCGTGCCAAATGCCCATTGTTTAAACATGGTCCAATTTCCTGGAGTCCGAGTTATAATTAGGGTTCTTTTTCTTTGAATTTTAAAAGGCAAAAAGTGAAGACACAAACTCCTAATACGTATAATTAAGACAAGCGGCCTTAACCTTGCAGGTTTTTAGAGACTCTTACTGTCACTCTCAACACAGGACTCCCGCTGAGAGCGTAATTACAGTTTTGTTGCACTTCATACTGTCTGCCTCCTAGAGAGCGAACACTGTTTGTTATTAAAAGAAGACTGTCATATCCTGCTCTCCTCTGCACATAATGTCTCTCCCTGACACCGCTTACCTTTTATCTAGTCTTTTAAGTGTGAGGTGGGAGGGGGGGCTCCCAAACTACAGAGACTTGGTAAATTCTAACAAGTTGGAATTAATCGAGTCTTTCACACACAAACACACACCTCACCGAAAGAACCCTTGTCTCCTCAATTTGACACACTTGCATTCAACACCCGTAGCTGCCTTTTCTTTACTGTGCCCATAAACCAAAGCTAAAATAAAAGGCAAAGCCACAGATTTCTAACTACCTGAACTACAACAGTGAGAAATTCCATTTCTAATTAAATAGCATAGTTGAAAACATTACGCCTGCAGGCCCCATGTGTAGCGCCAAGGTGGTAGACAAGACTCCTCTACTGATTCACAACCAGTGCTTTGAGCAGCAGTTGGGTAGGAAAGTGCGTTCTGTCTCCAGAGAGGTTCTATGCCCTGTATAATGAAGAACTTGCCATTTGTTGAAGTTCTACAAGTGCGTATTTTCAGTCATGTAAATAGAACAACAGAAAATGGATTTACCAGATTTATCACCTTCGGTGTAAAGTCGCTTTGCAGGGTAGTTGGGCTTGCTTAACTGGCTTTGCGTGTCTCGCAGGCTGTGACATCTCATTATGTGTTGGAACCTGCTCCAACAGTCTGCATCAAAAAAACAGAGAGATAGCTCCGTGGGCTTGCTATTTCTTTTTTACTATCCCTCCCTAATCTGTTAAGGCAATAACATATCTGAGAACAAAACATTCAGTGGTACAAGACTTAAAGACAGAAGGAAATGGAACAGTAAATGGGAATCTAGCATCGGGCAAGATTTCCTAATACCTACCTCCTCCTCCATTTAATAAAATAAGGCATTTGCAGGCAATAATGAAAATACACATTTAAATCTGTTTTAATTTTGTATAATATCTCAAAGGGGCTCAAGTATACATTTTAATACATAAAAACATATTTAAATGATAATATAAACTATAAAAGACATAGAATAGAAGAATTAGCAGGCAGTTTAAAGAAATGAAAAACTAGATATATCTTTTTTTGAAATTAATTTTTTTAATTTTCATATATAAGTACACTATTTCTATCATTTCTACCTCTCCTTTTTCTCCTCCAACTCCCTCTCAAATCTATGACTTCTTATTTTTAAATTATTGTTTTATATATATAACACATATATTTGTGTGCACACACACACAAACAGAGAGGGGGAGAGAGAGAGGGGGGGGGGGAATCAAATCTTCCAGCAGTAGAAAAGCCAGCCAGTAGGAGGGACCATTTAGTTCAGTCCCAGGCCGATTGCCCCATGTCCCACAACCAAACACATGGTGCCTCCAGCAGCAGATGCTCACAGTCTAGCAACCAATAGCAGTATCACCAGACTATAGAGGGTGGGGAGACTACAGACTTACAGTGGGAGTGACTACAGGGTAATAGATCACTACTGACACTGAAACGTTCATATAACAACACTGTCCACCCCTGCAAGCACCTTCTTTAACACCTGCAGGGCCTTCATTTGGACTCTAATTGCTGGTTTATTTTCCTTTATTGAAAACAGATTGTTTTCATACAATATATTCTGATTAGTTTCCCCTTCCCTTCACTCCTTCAAGTTCCTCCCAACTCCCCTGCTATCTAGATCCATACTCTGTCTCTCATTATAAAATAAATAGGCATCTAATGAATCATACACAATTAGATACAGTAAGATAAACAAAAAATACAAATTCAAGAATGACAAACCAAGAAAGAAAGAAAGAAAGAAGAGAGAAAGGAAAAGAGCAAAGAAAAATCATAAGAAATGCACATACACTCAGAGACTCAAATGTTTGCACACAGGAATCCCATAAAAACTCCAACCAGAACCCACAATATATATGCAAAAAGACCATTTTTTCCCTTTCTAATTGCTGTTTTTACTGTTCTTAAGGATGTTTTTCCAAATCTGTAAGCTCTCAGGGGTTAGTATATATGGAAACCATTTTATGGATCCATGGTCATCCATCCCAGTGTCAGTTTCCTTTTGGTTTCAGTAGCTGTGAGAGAGACACTAAAAAGAATTAGCAAGCTCCATTGTAGCATAAAGAAGATGCCGTAATCTGTATCAAGTACTTACTTGGAAGAACAGCTCTAGGTCCAGTGGTAACCACTACCTTACTTCTGGAATCCAAAGTCATTCTTCATGAGCCAGCCCACTTCCCCATGCTGGGGTGTGTCTGAGGAGGGCATGCTTGCACTGCTCGGACAGGTCTACGGCTAAGGAAAAGCTGGTTGCGTTCTCTCCTACTATATCGAGGTTTAGTGTTGACCTGACAGGCTGGTCTGACTTGTCACTGTGGGTAGCCAGACCACTGCCTTTCCACTGGCTCCGTGTGATGCTGATGGGACCTTTGGTTGGGTCAGTAGTTAATGATTTCCACCCCGAAAGGAGAGATGTACACTGTAAATTTTGGCTAGATGGTTGCCAGCCTCTGAGACAAATTTCATATCTTTTTACTTATATCGCTTAGTGATTGAATCCTCCTGTCATCCCTATGATAAACTGCTGTTTGGTCTTAGGAGACTTCCAGAGACTCACAAGCACCAAACTGGATTCCTAACAGTTTTTTCCTCCTTAGATACTCTGACTCTACACAGATCTAGTCATATGTTCTTTTGAGTGACCCGCATAGACACCTGTGTCTATTCTTCCTTTCTCTTACCCTGTTCTGAGTGTTTAGCATTTTTAGAAACATCATTTATAAGTTGATCTAAATCATTCAGATTCACAGTTTCTTCAACTTCGTAGGGATCACTCAGCAAACTAACAAAAGGGTCATACCAGCCATGAAGTTCCTGCCACATAGACTCTTAAGTCTCTGATCTTATGAATAAAGTTTCATTGGACCTAATAAACTGAGTGTCAAACGCAGTATTTTGTATATTCAGTTCTCTCTCTCTCTCTCTCTCTCTCTCTCTCTCTCTCTCTCTCTCTCTTTCTCTCACCCTCGCCCTTCCCCTCCCCCTCTCGCTCTCCCTCTCCCTCTCCCTTTATCTCTCTTCCTGTGGTTCAAGATGGAAAGTTCTCAACTGTTGCCCCAGCACCTCTGTCTGGATGCTGTCTTGTATGCTGTCATGCTCTCCACCATGATGATAATGGACTCTGAGACTATAAACAAACCCCCAGGTACATGTTTTGTTTCATAAGACTTTGCCTTGATCATGATGTTTCCACAGCATTAGAACACTAAGACAATATATATGTATTTTATTTTTTTTATTAACTTGAGTATTTCTTATATACATTTCAAGTGTTATTCCCTTTCCCGGTTTCCAGACAAACATCACCCTCCCCCCTCCCCTTCCTTATGGGTGTTGCCCTCCCAAACCTCCCCCCATTGCCACCCTCCCCGCATAGTCTAGTTCACTGGGGGTTCAGTCTTAGCAGGACCCAGGGCTTCCCCTTCCACTGGTGCTCTTACTAGGATATTCATTGCTACCTATGGGGACAGAGTCCAGGGTCAGTCCATGTATAGTCTTTAGGTAGTGGCTTAGTCCCTGGAAGCTCTGGTTGCTTGACATTGTTGTACTTTTGGGGTCTCGAGCACCTTCAAGCTCTTCCAGTTCTTTCTCTGATTCCTTCAACGGGGGACCTATTCTCAGTTCAGTGGTTTGCTGCTGGCATTCGCCTCTGTATTTGCTGTATTCTGGCTGTGTCTCTCAGGAGCGATCTACATCCGGCTCCTGTCGGTCTGCACTTCTTTGCTTCATCCATCTTGTCTAATTGGGTGGCTGTATATGTATGGGCCACCTGTGGGGCAGGCTCTGAATGGGTGTTCCTTCAGTCTCTGTTTTAATCTTTGCCTCTCCCTTCCCTGCCAAGGGTATTCTTTTTCCTCATTTAAAGAAGGAGTGAAGCATTCACATTTTGATCATCCGTCTTGAGTTTCCTTTGTTCTAGGGATCTAGGGTAATTCAAGCATTTGGGCTAATAGCCACTTATCAATGAGTGCATACCATGTATGTCTTTCTGTGAGTGGGTTAGCTCACTCAGGATGATATTTTCCAGTTCCAACCATTTGCCTACGAATTTCATAAACTCGTTGTTTTTGATAGCTGAGTAATATTCCATTGTGTAGATGTACCACATTTTCTGTATCCATTCCTCTGTTGAAGGGCATCTGGGTTCTTTCCAGTTTCTGGCTATTATAAATAAGGCTGCGATGAACATAGTGGAGCACGTGTCTCTTTTATATGTTGAGGCATCTTTTGGGTATATGCCCAAGAGAGGTATGGCTGGATCCTCAGGCAGTTCAATGTCCAATTTTCTGAGGAACCTCCAGACTGATTTCCAAAATGGTTTTACCAGTCTGCAATCCCACCAACAATGGAGGAGTGTTCCTCTCTCTCCACATCCTCGCCAGCATCTGCTGTCACCTGAGTTTTTGATCTTAGCCATTCTCACTGGTGTGAGGTGAAATCTCAGGGTTGTTTTGATTTGCATTTCCCTTATGACTAAAGATGTTGAACATTTCTTTAGGTGTTTCTCAGCCATTCGGCATTCCTCAGCTGTGAATTCTTTGTTCAGCTCTGAACCCCATTTTTTAATAGGGTTATTTGTTTCCCTGCGGTCTAACTTCTTGAGTTCTTTGTATATTTTGGATATAAGGCCTCTATCTGTTATAGGATTGGTAAAGATCTTTTCCCAATCTGTTGGTTGCCGTTTTGTCCTAACCACAGTGTCCTTTGCCTTACAGAAGCTTTGCAGTTTTATGAGATCCCATTTGTCGATTCTTGATCTTAGAGCATAAGCCATTGGTGTTTTGTTCAGGAAATTTTTTCCAGTGCCCATGTGTTCCAGATGCTTCCCTAGTTTTTCTTCTATTAGTTTGAGTGTGTCTGGTTTGATGTGGAGGTCCTTGATCCACTTGGACTTAAGCTTTGTACAGGGTGATAAGCATGGATCGATCTGCATTCTTCTACATGTTGCCCTCCAGTTGAACCAGCACCATTTGCTGAAAATGCTATCTTTTTTCCATTGGATGGTTTTGGCTCCCTTGTCAAAAATCAAGTGACCATAGGTGTGTGGGTTCATTTCTGGGTCTTCAATTCTATTCCATTGGTCTATCTGTCTGTCTCTGTACCAATACCATGCAGTTTTTATCACTATTGCTCTGTAATACTGCTTGAGTTCAGGGATAGTGATTCCCCCTGAAGTCCTCTTATTGTTGAGGATAGCTTTAGCTATCCTGGGTTTTTTGTTATTCCAGATGAATTTGCAAATTGTTCTGTCTAACTCTTTGAAGAATTGGATTGGTATTTTGATGGGGATTGCATTGAATCTGTAGATTGCTTTTGGTAAAATGGCCATTTTTACTATATTAATCCTGCCAATCCATGAGCATGGGAGATCTTTCCATCTTCTGAGGTCTTCTTCAATTTCTTTCCTCAGTGTCTTGAAGTTCTTATTGTACAGATCTTTTACTTGCTTGGTTAAAGTCACACCGAGGTACTTTATATTATTTGGGTCTATTATGAAGGGTGTCGTTTCCCTAATTTCTTTCTCGGCTTGTTTCTCTTTTGTATAGAGGAAGGCAACTGATTTATTTGAGTTAATTTTATACCCAGCCACTTTGCTGAAGTTGTTTATCAGCTTTAGTAGTTCTCTGGTGGAACTTTTGGGATCACTTAAATATACTATCATGTCATCTGCAAATAGTGATATTTTGACCTCTTCTTTTCCGATCTGTATCCCTTTGATCTCCTTTTGTTGTCTGATTGCTCTGGCTAGAACTTCAAGAACTATATTGAATAAGTAGGGAGAGAGTGGGCAGCCTTGTCTAGTCCCTGATTTTAGTGGGATTGCTTCAAGTTTCTCTCCATTTAGTTTAATGTTAGCAACTGGTTTGCTGTATATGGCTTTTACTATGTTTAGGTATGGGCCTTGAATACCTATTCTTTCCAGGACTTTTATCATGAAGGGGTGTTGAATTTTGTCAAATGCTTTCTCAGCATCTAATGAAATGATCATGTGGTTCTGTTCTTTCAGTTTGTTTATATGATGGATCACGTTGATGGTTTTCCTTATATTAAACCATCCCTGCATGCCTGGGATGAAGCCTACTTGATCATGGTGGATGATTGTTTTGATGTGCTCTTGAATTCGGTTTGCCAGAATTTTATTGAGTATTTTTGCGTCGATATTCATAAGGGAAATTGGTCTGAAGTTCTCTTTCTTTGTTGGGTCTTTGTGTGGTTTAGGTATAAGAGTAATTGTGGCTTCATAGAAGGAATTCGGTAGGGCTCCATCTGTTTCAATTTTGTGGAATAGTTTGGATAATATTGGTATAAGGTCTTCTATGAAGGTTTGATAGAATTCTGCACTAAACCCGTCTGGACCTGGGCTCTTTTTGGTTGGGAGACCTTTAATGACTGCTTCTATTTCCTTAGGAGTTATGGGGTTGTTTAACTGGTTTATCTGTTCCTGATTTAACTTCGATACCTGGTATCTGTCTAGGAAATTGTCCATTTCCTGAAGATTTTCAAGTTTTGTTGAATATAGGTTTTTATAGTAAGATCTGATGATTTTTTGAATTTCCTCTGAATCTGTAGTTATGTCTCCCTTTTCATTTCTGATTTTGTTAATTTGGACGCACTCTCTGTGTCCTCTTGTTAGTCTGGCTAAGGGTTTATCTATCTTGTTGATTTTCTCAAAGAACCAAGTTTTGGTTCTGTTGATTCTTTCTATGGTCCTTTTTGTTTCTACTTGGTTGATTTCAGCTCTGAGTTTGATTATTTCCTGCCTTCTACTCCTCCTGGGTGTATTTGCTTCTTTTTGTTCTAGAGCTTTTAGGTGTGCTGTCAAGCTGCTGACATATGCTCTTTCCTGTTTCTTTCTGCAGGCACTCAGCGCTATGAGTTTTCCTCTTAGCACAGCTTTCATTGTGTCCCATAAGTTTGGGTATGTTGTACCTTCATTTTCATTAAATTCTAAAAAGTTTTTAATTTCTTTCTTTATTTCTTCCTTGACCAGGTTATCATTGAGTAGAGCATTGTTCAATTTCCACGTATATGTGGGCATTCTTCCCTTATTGTTATTGAAGACCAGTTTTAGGCCGTGGTGGTCCGATAGCACGCATGGGATTATTTCTATCTTTCTGTACCTGTTGAGGCCCGTTTTTTGACCAATTATATGGTCAATTTTGGAGAAAGTACCATGAGGAGCTGAGAAGAAGGTATATCCTTTTGCTTTAGGATAGAATGTTCTATAAATATCCGTTAAGTCCATTTGGCTCATGACTTCTCTTAGTCTGTCTACATCTCAATTTAATTTCTGTTTCCATGATCTGTCCATTGATGAGAGTGGGGTGTTGAAATCTCCCACTATTATTGTGTGAGGTGCAATGTGTGTTTTGAGCTTTAGTAAGGTTTCTTTTACATATGTAGGTGCCCTTGTATTTGGGGCATAGATATTTAGGATTGAGACTTCATCTTGGTGGATTTTTCCTTTGATGAATATGAAGTGTCCTTCCTTATCTTTTTTGATGACTTTTAGTTGAAAATTGATTTTATTTGATATTAGAATGGCTACTCCAGCTTTCTTCTTCTGACCATTTGCTTGGAAAATTGTTTTCCAGCCTTTCACTCTGAGGTAATGTCTGTCTTTGTCTCTGAGGTGTGTTTCCTGTAGGCAGCAGAATGCAGGGTCCTCATTGCGTATCCAGTTTGTTAATCTATGTCTTTTTATTGGGGAGTTGAGGCCATTGATATTGAGAGATATTAAGGAATAGTGATTATTGCTTCCCGTTATATTCATATTTGGAAGTGAGGTTATGATTGTGTGCTTTCATTCTCTTTGTTTTGTTGCCAAGATGATTAGTTTCTTGCTTCTAGGGTATAGCTTGCCTCCTTATGTTGGGCTTTACCCTTTATTATCCTTTGTAGTGCTGGATTTGTAGAAAGATATTGTGTAAATTTGGTTTTGTCATGGAATATCTTGGTTTCTCCATCTATGTTAATTGAGAGTTTTGCAGGATACAGTAACCTGGGCTGGCATTTGTGTTCTCTTAGGGTCTGTATGACATCTGTCCAGGATCTTCTGGCCTTCATAGTTTCTGGCGAAAAGTCTGGTGTGATTCTGATAGGTCTCCCTTTATATGTTATTTGACCTTTTTCCCTTACTGCTTTTAATATTCTTTCTTTATTTTGTGCGTTTGGTGTTTTGACAATTATGTGACGGGAGGTGTTTCTTTTCTGGTCCAATCTATTTGGAGTTCTGTAGGCTTCTTGTATGCCTATGGGTATCTCTTTTTTTAGGTTAGGGAAGTTTTCTTCTATGATTTTGTTGAAGATATTTACTGGTCCTTTGAGCTGGGAGTCTTCACTCTCTTCTATACCTATTATCCTTAGGTTTGATCTTCTCATTGAGTCCTGGATTTCCTGTATGTTTTGGACCAGTAGCTTTTTCCGCTTTACATTATCTTTGACAGTTGAGTCAATGATTTCTATGGAATCTTCTGCTCCCGAGATTCTCTCTTCCATCTCTTGAATTCTGTTTGTGAAGCTTGTATCTACAGCTCCTTGTCTTTTCTTTTGATTTTCTATGTCCAGGGTTGTTTCCATGTGTTCTTTCTTGATTGCTTCTATTTCCATTTTTAATTCCTTCAACTGTTTGATTGTGTTTTCCTGGAATTCTTTCAGGGATTTTTGCGATTCCTCTCTGTAGGCTTCTACTTGTTCTCTAAGGGAGTTCTTTATGTCTTTCTTGAAGTCCTCCAGCATCATGATCAAATATGATTTTGAAACTAGGTCTTGCTTTTCTGGTGTGTTTGGATATTCCGTGTTTTCTTTGGTGGGAGAATTGGGCTCCGATGATGCCATGTAGTCTTGGTTTCTGTTGCTTGGGTTCCTGTGCTTGCCTCTCGCCATCAGATTATCTCTAGTGTTACTTTGTTCTGCTATTTCTGACAGTGGCTAGACTGTCCTATAACCTGTGTGTCAGGAGTGCTGTAGACCTGTTTTCCTGTTTTCTTTCAGCCAGTTATGGGGACAGAGTGTTCTGCTTTTGGGCGTGTAGTTTTTCCTCTCTACAGGTCTTCAGCTGTTCCTGTGGGCCTGTGTCTTGAGTTCACCAGGCAGGTTTCTTGCAGGGGAAAAATTGGTCCTACCTGTGGTTCCAAGGCTCAAGTTTGCTCGTGGGGTACTGCCTAAGTCCTCTCTGCTGTGGCAGCAACCGGGAAAATCTGTGCCGCTCCTTCTGGGAGCCTCCGTGCACCAGGGTTTCAGATGACGTTTGGTGTTTTCCTCTGGCGCCTGGATGTGCACAGAGTGCAGTCTCTTCTGGTTTCCCAGGCGTGTCCGCCTCTCTGAAGGTTCAGCTCTCCCTCCCACGGGATTTGGGTGCAGAGAACTGTTTATCCGGTCTGTTTCCTTCAGGTTCCGGCAGTGTCTCAGGCGCAGGGGTCCTGCCGCTCCCGGGCCCTCCCCTACGGGAACCCAGAGGCCTTATACAGTTGCCTCTTGGGCCAGGGATGTGGGCAGGGGTGGGCAGTGTTGGTGGTCTCCTCCGCTCTGCAGCCTCAGGAGTGCCCACCTGATCAGGCGGTGGGGTCTCTCTCCCACGGGGTTTGGGAGCAGAGAGCTGCTGCGGTCCGGGATCCGCCGGTGTGGGACTTCCGATAAACACAGGAAGTGCCCGGCCTTAGAGGAATTTTGCCTCTGTGTGTCCTGAGTTCACCAGGCAGGTTTCTTGCAAGGGAAAAGTTGGTCCTCCCTGCAGATCCAAGGCTCAAGTTTGCTCGTGGGGTACTGCCTAAGTCCTCTCCGCTGTGGCAGCAACCGGGAAGATCTGCGCCGCTCTTTCCGGGAGCCTCCGTGCACCAGGGTTCCAGATGGCGTTTGGTGTTTTCCTCTGGCGCCTGGATGTGCACAGAGTGCAGTCTCTTCTGGTTTCCCAGGCGTGTCCGCCTCTCTGAAGGTTCAGCTCTCCCTCCCTCGGGATTTGGGTGCAGAGAACTGTTTATCCGGTCTGTTTCCTTCAGGTTCCGGCAGTGTCTCAGGCGCAGGGGTCCTGCCGCTCCCGGGCCCTCCCCTACGGGAACCCAGAGGCCTTATACAGTTGTCTCTTGGGCCAGGGATGTGGGCAGGGGTGGGCAGTGTTGGTGGTCTCCTCCGCTCTGCAGCCTCAGGAGTGCCCACCTGATCAGGCGGTGAGGTCTCTCTCCCACGGGGTTTGGGAGCAGAGAGCTGCTGCGGTCCAGGATCCGCTGGTGTGGGACTTCCGGTAAACACAGGAAGTGCCCGGCCTTAGAGGAATTTTGCCTCTGATATATGTATTTTATTAACTAGCACATAGAATGTTAAATATTATTATGACATTTTCAAACAATGTGCATTTTAGTAATTCTCTTTTTTCCACTCCCTACATCCTTGCTCCCCCTGGTTCTTTCTAGTAACCTCCTCAACTCTCTCGTCTTTTGTTTACTCAGTGTCCTTTTTCTACATCACCAAATATTGCCTGCCCTTGGACAACTTTCTGAGTTTTAAGCTTTACTCATATCCATTTATACTATTTCTTAGTATTATACCATTCATTTAACTGCAAATTTCAGACATTGCTTTTTCTTTACATCTGAGAAAATTCCATTTACACAAACACATCTATGTACACACACAGGTAGAGAAATTAAATATTTGTTTCATTTCTTGTAGCTTGGTTTACTCATGTTAGTGTAAGGAAAGGATGAAGTTGTTTTAGAAGAAAAAAATAAGAAATGGGAAATCAAATAGGATACAAGAGGAGAAGCATGGACAGTAAAGCCTAGCAGAGCCCCAGAGCTCTAGAGCCACGGCACTTTTTAAAAAGCTTTAGGCTGCCGCTGCAGAGAGCCCGTGGGCAGCACCCCACGAGCGAACTTGAGCCTCGGGACCACAGGTAAGACCAACTTTTCTGCTGCAAGAAAGCTGCCTGGTGAGCTTGGGACACACGGAAGCAGAATTCCTCTAGGACTGGGCACGTTCTGTGTTTACCGGAAGTCCCACACCCTCGGATCCCTGCCCGCAGCAGCTCTCTGCTCCCAAACCCTGTGAGAGAGAGACCCAACCGCCTGGTCAGGTGGGCACTCCTGAGGCTGCAGAGCGGAAGAGACCACCAACACTGCTCACCCCTGCCCACATCCCTGGCCCAAGAGGAAACTGTATAAGGCCTCTGGGCTCCCGTGGGGGAGGGACCAGGAGCGGCAGGACCCCTGCCAGAGACACCGCCGGACCCTGAAGGAAATAGACCGGATAAACAGTTCTCTGCACCCAAATCCCGTGGGAGGGAGAGCTAAACCTTCAGAGAGGCAGACAAGCCTGGGAAACCAGAAGAGACTGCTCCCTGCACACACGTCTCGGACGCCGGAGGAAAAAGCCAAAGGCCATCTGGAACCCTGGTGCACTGAAGCTCCCGGAAGAGGCGGCACAGGTCTTCCTGGTTGCTGCCGCTGCAGAGAGCCCCTGGGCAGCACCCCACGAGCGAACCTGAGCCTCGGGACCACAGGTAAGACCAAATTTTCTGCTGCAAGAAAGCTGCCTGGTGAACTCAAGACACAGGCCCACAGGAACAGCTGAAGACCTGTAGAGAGGAAAAACTACACTCCCGAAAGCAGAACACACTGTCCCCATAACTGACTGAAAGAGAGGAAAACAGGTCTACAGCACTCCTGACACACAGGCTTATAGGACAGTCTAGCCACTGTCAGAAATAGCAGAACAAAGTAACACTAGAGATAATCTGATGGCGAGAGGCAAGCGCAGGAACCCAAGCAACAGAAACCAAGACTACTTGGCATCATCGGAGCCCAATTCTCCCACCAAAACAAACACGGAATATCCAAACACGCCAGAAAAGCAAGATCTAGTTTCAAAATCATATTTGATCATGATGCTGGAGGACTTCAAGAAAGACTTGAACACACTTAGGGAAACACAGGAAAACATTAATAAACAAGTAGAAGCCTACAGAGAGGAATCGCAAAAATCCCTGAAAGAATTCCAGGAAAACACAATCAAACAGTTGAAGGAATTAAAAATGGAAATAGAAGCAATCAAGAAAGAACACATGGAAACAACCCTGGATATAGAAAACCAAAAGAAGAGACAAGGAGCTGTAGATACAAGCTTCACCAACAGAATACAAGAGATGGAAGAGAGAATCTCAGGAGCAGAAGATTCCATAGAAATCATTGACTCAACTGTCAAAGATAATGTAAAGCGGAAAAAGCTACTGGTCCAAAACATACAGGAAATCCAGGACTCAATGAGAAGATCAAACCTAAGGATAATAGGTATAGAAGAGGGTGAAGACTCCCAGCTCAAAGGACCAGTAAATATCTTCAACAAAATCATAGAAGAAAACTTCCCTAATCTAAAAAAAGAGATACCCATAGGCATACAAGAAGCCTACAGAACTCCAAATAGATTGGACCAGAAAAGAAACACCTCCCGTCACATAATAGTCAAAACACCAAACGCACAGAATAAAGAAAGAATATTAAAAGCAGTAAGGGAAAAAGGTCAAGTAACATATAAAGGCAGACCTATCAGAATCACACCAGACTTCTCGCCAGAAACTATGAAGGCCAGAAGATCCTGGACTGATGTCATACAGACCCTAAGAGAACACAAATGCCAGCCCAGGTTACTGTACCCTGCAAAACTCTCAATTAACATAGATGGAGAAACCAAGATATTCCATGACAAAACCAAATTTACACAATATCTTTCTACAAATCCAGCACTACAAAGGATAATAAAGGGTAAAGCCCAACATAAGGAGGCAAGCTATACCCTAGAAGAAGCAAGAAACTAATCGTCTTGGCAACAAAACAAAGAGAATGAAAGCACACAAACATAACCTCACATCCAAATATGAATATAACGGGAAGCAATAATCACTATTCCTTAATATCTCTCAACATCAATGGCCTCAACTCCCCAATAAAAAGACATAGATTAACAAACTGGATACGCAACGAGGACCCTGCATTCTGCTGCCTACAGGAAACACATCTCAGAGACAAAGACAGACATTACCTCAGAGTGAAAGGCTGGAAAACAATTTTCCAAGCAAATGGTCAGAAGAAGCAAGCTGGAGTAGCCATTCTAATATCAAATAAAATCAATTTTCAATTAAAAGTCATCAAAAAAGATAAGGAAGGACACTTCATATTCATCAAAGGAAAAATCCACCAAGATGAACTCTCAATCCTAAATATCTATGCCCCAAATACAAGGGCACCTACATACATAAAAGAAACCTTACTAAAGCTCAAAACACACATTGCACCTCACACAATAATAGTGGGAGATTTCAACACCCCACTCTCATCAATGGACAGATCATGGAAACAGAAATTGAACAGAGATGTAGACAGACTAAGAGAAGTCATGAGCCAAATGGACTTAACGGATATTTATAGAACATTCTATCCTAAAGCAAAAGGATATACCTTCTTCTCAGCTCCTCATGGTACTTTCTCCAAAATTGACCATATAATTGGTCAAAAAACGGGCCTCAACAGGTACAGAAAGATAGAAATAATCCCATGCGTGCTATCGGACCACCACGGCCTAAAACTGGTCTTCAATAACAATCAAGGAAGAATGCCCACATATACTTGGAAATTGAACAATGCTCTACTCAATGATAACCTGGTCAAGGAAGAAATAAAGAAAGAAATTAAAAACTTTTTAGAATTTAATGAAAATGAAGGTACAACATACCCAAACTTATGGGACACAATGAAAGCTGTGCTAAGAGGAAAACTCATAGCGCTGAGTGCCTGCAGAAAGAAACAGGAAAGAGCATATGTCAGCAGCTTGACAGCACACCTAAAAGCTCTAGAACAAAAAGAAGCAAATACACCCAGGAGGAGTAGAAGGCAGGAAATAATCGAACTCAGAGTGGAAATCAACCAAGTAGAAACAAAAAGAACCATAGAAAGAATCAACAGAACCAAAACTTGGTTCTTTGAGAAAATCAACAAGATAGATAAACCCTTAGCCAGACTAACGAGAGGACACAGAGAGTGCGTCCAAATTAACAAAATCAGAAATGAAAAGGGAGACATAACAACAGATTCAGAGGAAATTCAAAAAATCATCAGATCTTACTATAAAAACCTATATTCAACAAAACTTGAAAATCTTCAGGAAATGGATAATTTCCTAGACAGATACCAGGTACCGAAGTTAAATCAGGAACAGATAAACCAGTTAAACAACCCCATAACTCCTAAGGAAATAGAAGCAGTCATTAAAGGTCTCCCAACCAAAAAGAGCCCAGGTCCAGACAGGTTTAGTGCAGAATTCTACCAAACCTTCATAGAAGACCTCATACCAATATTATCCAAACTATTCCACAAAATTGAAACAGATGGATCACTACCGAATACCTTCTATGAAGCCACAATTACTCTTATACCTAAACCACACAAAGACACAACAAAGAAAGAGAACTTCAGACCAATTTCCCTTATGAATATCGATGCAAAAATACTCAACAAAATTCTGGCAAACCGAATCCAAGAGCACATCAAAACAATCATCCACCATGACCAAGTAGGCTTCATCCCAGGCATGCAGGGATGGTTTAATATACGGAAAACCATCAACGTGATCCATTATATAAACAAACTGAAAGAACAAAACCACATGATCATTTCATTAGACGCTGAGAAAGCATTTGACAAAATTCAACATCCCTTCATGATAAAAGTCCTGGAGAGAATAGGAATTCAAGGCCCATACCTGAACATAGTAAAAGCCATATACAGCAAACCAGTTGCTAACATTAAACTAAATGGAGAGAAACTCGAAGCAATCCCACTAAAATCAGAAACTAGACAAGGCTGCCCACTCTCTCCCTACTTATTCAATATAGTTCTTGAAGTTCTAGCCAGAGCAATCAGACAACAAAAGGAGGTCAAGGGGATACAGATCGGAAAAGAAGAAGTCAAAATATCACTGTTTGCAAATGATATGATAGTGTATTTAAGTGATCCCAAAAGTTCCACCAGAGAACTACTAAAGCTGATAAACAACTTCAGCAAAGTGGCTGGGTATAAAATTAACTCAAATAAATCAGTAGCCTTCCTCTACACAAAAGAGAAACAAGCCGAGAAAGAAATTAGGGAAACGACACCCTTCATAATAGACCCAAATAATATAAAGTACCTCGGTGTGACTTTAACCAAGCAAGTAAAAGATCTGTACAATAAGAACTACAAGACACTGAAGAAGGAAATTGAAGAAGACCTCAGAAGATGGAAAGATCTCCCATGCTCATGGATTGGCAGGATTAATATAGTAAAAATGGCCATTTTACCAAAAGCAATCTACAGATTCAATGCAATCCCCATCAAAATACCAATCCAATTCTTCAAAGAGTTAGACAGAACAATTTGCAAATTCATCTGGAATAACAAAAAACCCAGGATAGCTAAAGCTATCCTCAACAATAAAAGGACTTCAGGGGGAATCACTATCCCTGAACTCAAGCAGTATTACAGAGCAATAGTGATAAAAACTGCATGGTATTGGTACAGAGACAGACAGATAGACCAATGGAATAGAATTGAAGACACAGAAATGAACCCACACACCTATGGTCACTTGATTTTTGACAAGGGAGCCAAAACCATCAAATGGAAAAAAGATAGCATTTTCAGCAAATGGTGCTGGTTCAACTGGAGGTCAACATGTAGAAGAATGCAGATCGATCCATGCTTATCACCCTGTACAAAGCTTAAGTCCAAGTGGATCAAGGACCTCCACATCAAACCAGACACACTCAAACTAATAGAAGAAAAACTAGGGAAGCATCTGGAACACATGGGCACTGGAAAAAATTTCCTGAACAAAACACCAATGGCTTATGCTCTAAGATCAAGAATCGACAAATTGGATCTCATAAAACTACAAAGCTTCTGTAAGGCAAAGGACACGGTGGTTAGGACAAAACGGCAACCAACAGATTGGGAAAAGATCTTTACCAATCCTACAACAGATAGAGGCCTTATATCCAAAATATACAAAGAACTCAAGAAGTTAGACCGCAGGGAAACAAATAACCCTATTAAAAAATGGGGTTCCTACTTGGTTGATTTCAGCTCTGAGTTTGATTATTTCCTGCCTTCTACTCCTCCTGGGTGTATTTGCTTCTTTTTGTTCTAGAGCTTTTAGGTGTGCTGTCAAGCTGCTGACATATGCTCTTTCCTGTTTCTTTCTGCAGGCACTCAGCGCTATGAGTTTTCCTCTTAGCACAGCTTTCATTGTGTCCCATAAGTTTGAGTATGTTGTATCTTCATTTTCATTAAATTCTAAAAAGTTTTTAATTTCTTTCTTTATTTCTTCCTTGACCAGGTTATCATTGAGTAGAGCATTGTTCAATTTCCACGTATATGTGGGCATTCTTCCCTTATTGTTATTGAAGACCAGTTTTAGGCCGTGGTGGTCCGATAGCACGCATGGGATTATTTCTATCTTTCTGTACCTGTTGAGGCCCGTTTTTTGACCAATTATATGGTCAATTTTGGAGAAAGTACCATGAGGAGCTGAGAAGAAGGTATATCCTTTTGCTTTAGGATAGAATGTTCTATAAATATCCGTTAAGTCCATTTGGCTCATGACTTCTCTTAGTCTGTCTACATCACTGTTTAATTTCTGTTTCCATGATCTGTCCATTGATGAGAGTGGGGTGTTGAAATCTCCCACTATTATTGTGTGAGGTGCAATGTGTGTTTTGAGCTTTAGTAAGGTTTCTTTTACAAGCAGGACCCAGGGCTTCCCCTTCCACTGGTGCTCTTACTAGGATATTCATTGCTACCTATGGGGTCAGAGTCCAGGGTCAGTCCATATATAGTCTTTAGGTAGTGGCTTAGTCCCTGGAAGCTCTGGTTGCTTGACATTGTTGTACTTTTGGGGTCGCGAGCCCCTTCAAGCTCTTCCAGTTCTTTCTCTGATTCCTTCAACGGGGGACCTATTCTCAGCTCAGTGGTTTGCTGCTAGCATTCGCCTCTGTATTTGCTGTATTCTGGCTGTGTCTCTCAGGAGCGATCTACATCCGGCTCCTGTCGGTCTGCACTTCTTTGCTTCATCCATCTTGTCCAATTGGGTGGCTGTATATGTATGGGCCACCTGTGGGGCAGGCTCTGAATGGGTGTTCCTTCAGTCTCTGTTTTAATCTTTGCCTCTCCCTTCCCAGCCAAGGGTATTCTTTTTCCTCATTTAAAGAAGGAGTGAAGCATTCACATTTTGATCATCCGTCTTGAGTTTCCTTTGTTCTAGGGATCTAGGGTAATTCAAGCATTTGGGCTAATAGCCACTTATCAATGAGTGCATACCATGTATGTCTTTCTGTGATTGGGTTAGCTCACTCAGGATGATATTTTCCAGTTCCAACCATTTGCCTACGAATTTCATAAACTCGTTGTTTTTGATAGCTGAGTAATATTCCATTGTGTAGATGTACCACATTTTCTGTATCCATTCCTCTGTTGAAGGGCATCTGGGTTCTTTCCAGCTTCTGGCTATTATAAATAAGGCTGCGATGAACATAGTGGAGCACGTGTCTCTTTTATATGTTGAGGCATCTTTTGGGTATATGCCCAAGAGAGGTATAGCTGGATCCTCAGGCAGTTCAATGTCCAATTTTCTGAGGAACCTCCAGACTGATTTCCAGAATGGTTTTACCAGTCTGCAATCCCACCAACAATGGAGGAGTGTTCCTCTTTCTCCACATCCTCGCCAGCATCTGCTGTCACCTGAGTTTTTGATCTTAGCCAATCGCACTGGTGTGAGGTGAAATCTCAGGGTTGTTTTGATTTGCATTTCCCTTATGACTAAAGATGTTGAACATTTCTTTAGGTGTTTCTCAGCCATTCGGCATTCCTCAGCTGTGAATTCTTTGTTTAGCTCTGAACCCCATTTTTTAATAGGGTTATTTGTTTCCCTGCGGTCTAACTTCTTTAGTTCTTTGTATATTTTGGAAATAAGGCCTCTATCTGTTGTAGGATTGGTAAAGATCTTTTCCCAATCTGTTGGTTGCCGTTTTGTCCTAACCACAGTGTCCTTTGCCTTACAGAAGCTTTGCAGTTTTATGAGATCCCATTTGTCGATTCTTGATCTTAGAGCATAAGCCATTGGTGTTTTGTTCAGGAAATTTTTTCCAGTGCCCATGTGTTCCAGATGCTTCCCTAGTTTTTCTTCTATTAGTTTGAGTGTGTCTGGTTTGATGTGGAGGTCCTTGATCCACTTGGACTTAAGCTTTGTACAGGGTGATAAGGATGGATCGATCTGCATTCTTCTACATGTTGCCCTCCAGTTGAACCAGCACCATTTGCTGAAAATACTATCTTTTTTCCATTGGATGGTTTTGGCTCCTTTGTCAAAAATCAAGTGACCATAGGTGTGTGGGTTCATTTCTGGGTCTTCAATTCTATTCCATTGGTCTATCTGTCTGTCTCTGTACCAATACCATGCAGTTTTTATCACTATTGCTCTGTAATACTGCTTGAGTTCAGGGATAGTGATTCCCCCTGAAGTCCTTTTATTGTTGAGGATAGCTTTAGCTATCCTGGGTTTTTTGTTATTCCAGATGAATTTGCAAATTGTTCTGTCTAACTCTTTGAAGAATTGGATTGGTATTTTGATGGGGATTGCATTGAATCTGTAGATTGCTTTTGGTAAAATGGCCATTTTTACCATATTAATCCTGCCAATCCATGAGCATGGGAGATCTTTCCATCTTCTGAGGTCTTCTTCAATTTCTTTCCTCAGTGTCTTGAAGTTCTTATTGTACAGATCTTTTACTTGCTTGGTTAAAGTCACACCGAGGTACTTTATATTATTTGGGTCTATTATGAAGGGTGTCGTTTCCCTAATTTCTTTCTCGGCTTGTTTCTCTTTTGTATAGAGGAAGGCAACTGATTTATTTGAGTTAATTTTATACCCAGCCTCTTTGCTGAAGTTGTTTATCAGCTTTAGTAGTTCTCTGGTGGAACTTTTGGGATCACTTAAATATACTATCATGTCATCTGCAAATAGTGATATTTTGACCTCTTCTTTTCCGATCTGTATCCCTTTGATCTCCTTTTGTTGTCTGATTGCTCTGGCTAGAACTTCAAGAACTATATTGAATAAGTAGGGAGAGAGTGGGCAGCCTTGTCTAGTCCCTGATTTTAGTGGGATTGCTTCAAGTTTCTCTCCATTTAGTTTAATGTTAGCAACTGGTTTGCTGTATATGGCTTTTACTATGTTTAGGTATGGGCCTTGAATTCCTATTCTTTCCAGGACTTTTATCATGAAGGGGTGTTGAATTTTGTCAAATGCTTTCTCAGCATCTAATGAAATGATCATGTGGCAATGGGGGGAGGGTTGGGAGGGGAACACCCATAAGGAAGGGGAGGGGGGAGGGGGATTTTGCCCGGAAACCGGGAAAGGGAATAACACTTGAAATGTATATAAGAAATACTCAAGTTAATAAAAAAATAAAAAATAAAAAAAAAATGGGGTTCAGAGCTAAACAAAGAATTCACAGCTGAGGAATGCCGAATGGCTGAGAAACACCTAAAGAAATGTTCAACATCTTTAGTCATAAGGGAAATGCAAATCAAAACAACCCTGAGATTTCACCTCACACCAGTGCGATTGGCTAAGATCAAAAACTCAGGTGACAGCAGATGCTGGCGAGGATGTGGAGGAAGAGGAACACTCCTCCATTGTTGGTGGGATTGCAAACTGGTACAACCATTCTGGAAATCAGTCTGGAGAATCCTCAGAAAATTGGACATTGAACTGCCTGAGGATCCAGCTATACCTCTCTTGGGCATATACCCAAAAGATGCCTCAACATATAAAAAAGACACGTGCTCCACTATGTTCATTGCAGCCTTATTTATAATAGCCAGAAGCTGGAAAGAACCCAGATGCCCTTCAACAGAGGAATGGATACAGAAAATGTGGTACATCTACACAATGGAATATTACTCAGCTATCAAAAACAACGACTTTATGAAATTCGTAGGCAAATGGTTGGAACTGGAAAACATCATCCTGAGTGAGCTAACCCACTCACAGAAAGACATACATGGTATGCACTCATTGATAAGTGGCTATTAGCCCAAATGCTTGAATTACCCTAGATGCCTAGAGCAAATGAAACTCAAGACGGATGATCAAAATGTGAATGCTTCACTCCTTCTTTAAAAGGGGAACAAGAATACCCTTGGCAGGGAAGAGAGAGGCAAAGATTAAAACAGAGACTGAAGGAACACCCATTCAGAGTCTGCCCCACATGTGGCCCATACATATATAGCCACCCAATTAGACAAGATGGATGAAGCAAAGAAATGCAGACCGACAGGAGCCGGATGTAGATCGCTCCTGAGAGACACAGCCAGAATACAGCAAATACAGAGGCGAATGCCAGCAGCAAACCACTGAACTGAGAATAGGACCCCCGTTAAAGGAATCAGAGAAAAACCTGGAAGAGCTTGAAGGGGCTCGAGACTCCATATGTACAACAATGCCAAGCAACCAGAGCTTCCAGGGACTAAGCCCCTACCCAAAGACTATACATGGACTGACCCTGGACTCTGACCTCATAGGTAGCAATGCATATCCTAGTAAGAGCACCAGTGGAAGGGGAAGCCCTGGGTCCTGCTAAGACTGAACCCCCAGCGAACTAGACTGGTGGGGGGAGGGCGGCAATGGGGGGAGGGTTGGGAGGGGAACACCCATAACGAAGGGGAGGGGGGAGGGGGATGTTTGCCCGGATACCGGGAAAGGGAATAACACTCGAAATGTATATAAGAAATACTCAAGTTAATAAAATATATATATATATATATATATATATATATATATATATATATATATATATAAAAGAATGAAAACTGTACAATTCCCGTAGAGTAGAGCTTGCTAAAGAAAATAAAAAGTGTTATGTAAAAAAAAAAAAAAGCTTTTAATTTATTCTTCATGAATTTCCCATCATGCACCCCAATCCCACTCATCTCCCATCCCTTCATATATCCCCTTTACCGTTGCAATGCCCCTCCTCCAAAAGAAAATAAAAATTTAAAAGAGAAAAGAAAAAGAAATAACTAAAGGTCCCCATGGAAGCCACCCTGTGTCATGGTGTCTCACATATATACTCCTTTGTCCACACACCTTTACTTATAAATGTTCATTTCAGTGAGTCGTTGGTCCAGTTTGAAGCCTCCAGTTTCTGGTTCACTATACTGGATCCTCGCAGAGACTCCTCTCAGAAATCCTGTTGTTGCCCTGTATCATGGAGTTCCTGCAACTTTGGCTCTGCAGGCAGGTCCTTTTATGCACTGCAGCACATGGATGGGGTAAATGTGAGGGTAGGCCAACTCAAAACACTGCATCTGGGCCTAGGTGACAGCTGAGATGGTCAGCCTGCCAGCTCTCCCACACTCACACCTCCTGGGCTAACTCACCCAACTGCCACAGCCAGCCAGGGACATGGCCAGCTCATGGCCTCTAAGCTAGCTCACCAGCATTGCTACCACCATGGTCAGCTCTACTGTGCTTCCAGGGTCAGTGTGGTGTAGCCAATGAGGGGAGAAGCTAGCTCTCCCACCTTCCTCAGGGAGTGAGGGAGTGTAATGAAGGACATATTTCTCCAGCACCCATGCCACCTCAAGACAGATGAGGGGAAGAGCCTGCTCACCTGTGCTCATGCCTTCTGGGCTCCCTCACCGACATCCATTCCACCAGAACCAGCCCTCCTATGTTGTCTAGGCAAGGTGATAGGCTGTTCTGCTGATTTCCCTGAGTGTTACAGCTGACAAGCAATGGTGTCCTCTCTCCTGAGTGCCTCAGCCAGTGAGGAACAAGTATAGTGCTTCACAGATCTTGAACATAAACATGGTCCCAGGCAACAACCCAGATCAGATGTCTACATCTCACCTCATGTTTCCTGCCTACCAATACTTTGTGCTTCCTCAAGGACTCAGCTTCCTGAATTTGCCTTTCGCTCCATCGTACCCACCTATCTCATGGCCTTCCTCCATTTGCCTGTTAAATAACATACCTAACTACAATCAAACAATAAATAATAAAGCTAAGTTTACACTCTATAGTCAGAGCTCTGGAAAGTGCCAGACATAGGGTAAGTACTGCTCTTGATAGGACCTAATAGCAGATTGAGTTGATTTCTCCAATTTTTCAAGGCTGATTTAAATTTCTAGATGACTTTGTTCCTTTGATTAATACCAGAGATCAACAATTTCTCCCCAAAGTCTCTATTTATTGCAATATAATACTGAAATAAATTAAAACTCAATATACATCATCTTTCACTTAATTCTCATCACTCCAAGATACAAGGTCATCTAAATTAAGTAAAAAAATCTGTTTTCAAATGCCCTGAAGCTGCATAATTCAAATCTTCATTATCCAAACTTGACTTAGCTCCTTTGCCAATCACACTGCTGAAACAGTTTAGTTTAGTCCAGCTAGGGAAAGAGCTTCAGAGTCAGAGACAGCCCCTGCTCCAGTGGTTAGGGGACCCACTTGAAGACCAAGTTGTGTTTCTCCTCCAAATGTGTAGGTTTCCCTGAATGTTCTTTGGTTGGTGACTCAGTCTCTGAACCCCCATGGGCCCAGGGTAGTTGACTCTACAGGTCTTCTTGTGGTGCTCTTGGCTCCTCCAGCTTGCTCAGTTCTATCTCCACTCTTCCACAAGACTTCCCAGGCTCTGCCTGGTGTTTGGCTATGGGTCTCTACATCTGTTTGCATCCACTGCTGGATGAAGCCTCCCGGGAGATAGTTATGCTAGGTTCCTGTCTGCACGCATATCAGAGTATCACTAATAGTGTCAGGGGTGGACTCTCTCACATGGGATGAGTCTCAAGATGGGGCTGTCACTGGTTGGCCATTCCTCAGTCTCTGCTCCGTCTTTATCCCTGCACATCTTGTAAGCAAGACAAATTTTGATTCAAAGGTTTTCTGGGTGGGTTGATGTCACCCACCCTTCACTGGAAGTCCTGCCTAACTAGAGGAAGTGACCACTTCAGTCTCCTTATCCTCCCACTCCTGTAGAGTACATTTTTAGTATGTATCTTAGGTATTGGAGTAATAGCAACTGACATAACAAACTCAAAGATGCCAACGTAAATGCCATGGGGTTTTTGTTGTTTTGTTGCTGCTGCTGCTGCTGCTGCTGCTGCTGTTGTTGTTGTTGTTGTTGTTGTTTTTATTATTTGTTTGTTTGTTTTACAAAATCGCCATAATCTGTATCCCCTTTTAGGAGGAGCCTTTCCTCTAAGCAGAAATTTAAGAATACAGTTTTTTTCACATTGTATTTTGAACATTCTCACATTTGGTCCTCATCTTATAAGCAAATGTCTGGAGAGGGAGTGGTTAAGCCCTGTCTGTAACCAAGAAGCTGTTTGCAATTGACACCTGATTTGAAAGGGAAAACCAATTTTATTCAACAGAAACATCGGCCACACTCCAGAACAGGTCCTATGCTCAAAAGTAATCAGTCAACACTAATTAACACTATGGCTTTTTGTGTGTGCTTTTTGTTTTGTTTTGTTTGTCTGATTGTTTTGACTTGTTGTTGTTGATGTTGTTGTTGTTCCCTAGGGAGTTTTTTGAGAGACAGAGACAGACAGACAGACAGACAGACAGACAGACAGACAGACAGACAGACAGACAGAGAGACACAGAGAGAAAGAGACAGAGAGAGACAGAGAGGGAGAGGGAGGAGAGGGTAAGGGAAAGGGAGAAGGAGACAGACAGACAGACTGACTGACTGACAGAGAGAGACAGAGAGAAAACAAAGTTGAGAGGGTAGGGAAGTAGGGAGGATCTTTGAGGAATTAGAAGAGGGGAAAGTATATGATCAAAATATATTGTATGTAAACTTTTCAAATAAAAATGTTTTTAATGGTCTGTGATAGGCTTGGGATGCAGTTCAGCTGACAGAATGCATGTTGGTACAAAGTCCCTGGATCCAATATTCAGTATAAACTGGACATAAAAATAGACAGATAATCCCAATTTTTAGGAGGTGGAGACCAGAGAATCAGTTTGAAGTCATCCTCACAATGAACTTACCTTCCCAGGTATTGTGAAGAATACTTATTAGTTGTTATTCAATTTCATTATCAATAGTTACACACTATCCAGTTGCTTTATATTAAGTCATACGGTAGCTAAGCTATAATGATATATAAGTCCTTCCTTTGGGATGCTTACCATCCACCCTTTGCATTTTGAATGACACCTTGCCTCATGTCACGCACCTAGTCAGCTCTTATAGAAATTCTTGGTTGTGAATAGCATCCCATGATGTGGCCTTACCATGAATTCTTTCAGTATAAAACACACTTTACTAACATTTATTGTTTGCCTTCCATGGAAAAAATTCATAGGGCTGTTCTGTTTTTGAGAAGTACCAAAGTATAAATAGTTTTCTGGGTTATACTGCTTTTGTTTATCCTGAAATCTCAAAGCAAATATATATATATATATATATATATATATAATGTAAATGAACATGGTGATGTTTTCATAAAATTTAAGAAAAATATGGATTTGTCCCATATACTCTAATTTTTAGACATTTGTTCTATGAGTAAAGATTACTGGTTTACTTTTGAGCCTCTTTGGTTTATCCTGTTGTGATATTTTAAGAGATCCTTACTGACCAATGACACCTGAAATCCACTTATGGCATTCACACACACACACACACACACACACACACACACACACACACACACACACACAATCATGACCAATGGCTTGATATGGTAGAATATGCCTGTAATGTATTTGAGAAAGGGGGTTAAGGCACAATGATGATCAATTCAAGGTGAGCCTAGGCAATATTGTGAGATTCCCTTCGCAAAAAAAGCAAAAAGAATCTTCGTGTGGGAGTGGGTATGGGGGTGTTTTAAAACATAGGTGAAAACACTACAATTTAATATGGAAAATACTGTCTCCCTCATGTGTTCTGGTGTGTGAAATTTGTATGAGCCCAACATGTCCTGGGAAACTGATGTTCCTCTTCTGTATAAGAGTATAATTTAGGTCATTCTATATGCACAGCACAATTTCCTTTATGTGCTTTTGTTTCTCTGATCGGCCTTTATCATGACTTATAGACATATTTATAGTGTTTATACCAGGCCTCTCTACACTTCACTTTCAGCTTGTTTCTTGTTGTAGATGATGATGTTTGGAGAATGGGTAGAAATGGAATCTAAGGGAATGGTTCTCAAGGTCCTCCTTCAGAAAAAAGGCAGAAAACATTCTGACTACAAATAAAATTCTGGCTCCTGTGTTTCTTCCTTCTGACTTAAAAAACTGATGGATACTGGACATGAAGTTTACACTTACAGCTAGAATTCACCTTTGATAAAATACTTACCCCCAAGATTACCAAACCACTATGTGGAAGAGCCTAGAGTAAATCTCAAATTTACATACTCTGAATCAGCTGTTACTTTAACCACACCAACTGAAAATTCTATTCTGGTCTATGAACAGACCTCCACTTCTCCATCAAATCCACTGTCTTCACTAATACATCTTACATGGCTTGGGAAAGCAGTAGAATTCTAAGTCCTGACTTAAACAAGTCATACACAAAACATCTCAGGAGGCAACTGACAGCTAATATCAATTGTCAGCTTGAAGAGATCTAGAATACCAGATGAAACAAGCTTCTGCCCATGTGTGTGAGGGATTATCTAGACTGACTTAGTTGAAGTGGGCCGAACCACATTACTATGGCCATTACCGTACCGGGGCTGGAGTCCTAGAATGAAAGAACAGAAGAAAGTGAGAAAGTGGACTTCACACAAACCTTCATGGATCTTCGATTCCCGACTGTGGCTTCATTGCCTGGATAACCTAACCTCAAATTGTAAGTCAAAATAACTTCTTCTTTCATTCATTTGTTTCTGGCAGGGATCTCATTATAGTGAGATAAATTGAACACCAATGGTGATGAAAATTACTCATTCTCTGTATCTAAACATAAGTAACTTTTCTAAAAGCATAACTCGCATTATTAAGAGAATCAGGACAACGGAGAAGAAGTCTAATAGAGTTTAACAAAAGAAAAATTAACTTAACCTTAGGCCTTTAGCTATCTCACCATGCAGTTAACAATGTGCTAAGTTTGTCCTTAGAGAAAATTATAACAAGGGGTCTCCAGAGCACAAAAGCTTTTCCTATCGAGCCAGGTCAGTAGTGCCCTCTACTACTTGCCTTCCATCTGGAACAGCACCAATGGTTTTGTCATCCCCAAAGGCACTATTCTGACACATCTCATTAATTTTTACAGGATCTTGACCTGTAAGAATAAATGATCTATGCTTCAATGTCTAAGTATGCACATAAAGAGAATAGTGTTTAACTTTAGTGCTATATAGGTAATTTGGGGGCCAAGAACAACTATATATAGAATATATAATATTTAAAGAATATACAATTCTTGAAGCATTTATTAAGATTTCAAGCAAATAGGTGTAACCTCAGACATTCCAAGTCTATACAGAAGGAATTTCACAAAAGTATCCCCTGTCACATATCCCTGCTGGTTTCTTAAGCATGGTGTCCTCATTATGCCCCCTTTCATGCTGGTGGAGTCCTGGCTTGGTGTAACTGTCTGTGAATGGCAATGCAAAGAGAAGATGGTTTTAAAAAGTTAAATTGTCTCCCCAGTAAAAATTATCAAATACTGAAAAATTTCAAAACTTAGTATATTATAAAGTTTGTCGTATGACCAAAACTAAGTAAATGTTCATGAAGGAGAAATGAAACCAGACCACAATGACTTAGGACTGCCTGTTGTAGATTGCTGTTTGTATTTTCTGCTCCCTCAAGAGGGGTGCCCTGACCAGGAGTAGATCAAGTGCTTGGGTGATGTCAGGTGAAATCCTAATTAGTCAGATAAAGGCTAGAGCCTGTGATTGGGCATTGGAAGGAAAAGTGAAGCTGAAAGTTTTGGAGAAGGGAGAGAAGAAGAGAGGAAAGATGGAGAATGGAGGGAGAAGATGGAGAAGGACCACATGGCCTGGAGGAGCTAGGGACTCGATAGCCAGGCGATGGAGTAGTGTAGGGTACATTTGGCCAACCTAGGCATGTTTTTATATTAACTGAATTATGTGTTCTTGGCATGGGGATTTGGGGGTTGGAGATTTACCACTATAAATCAGGCTGGTATAAGTCTCTGGTGTTTTCATTTCATGGGGCTAAGGGGAGCTGAGTGAGCAGTGTCTGGTGGTCTGCAGGCTGGCCACAGTGGGTGGATGGTCTGAGAAATGTGAGTGTAGCTCCAGGCCTTTCAGGTTAAATTGGTTTGGTTAGCTTAGCAAGCTAGCCTCAGGAACCGGGGCAAGACTGCCTCTTAGTGCTAGCCATGGGGGTAACCGAGACCAATGATGCTGGTGAGTGGCCAGATTTAGAGTGGGTTTTGTTTAAAACTGCATGTAACAATACCAATACCAAATACAATACCAATACCAAAATTGAGAAGACAAAAGCTAAGCATATTCAGTTTTGTAAGCATATTCATTGTAGTTCTAAATTAACTTTTTCATTCAAATGGATTATTTTTAACAGAATGTTGGCAAATAGCAAACCAAAACTGACACTCTTTTAAAATCATTTCTTTGCTTAGAGCTGTCAAGATAAAAGTGAAATAAAGAATGATGAGATGGCTCAGCAGGGAAATTTTCACCAAGAGGTAGACAAGCTTAGTGACCTCTGTTCAATCCCTGATATCACATAGTAGAAGGAGAAAATGGAGTTCCCTTCTGACCTCCACACATTGTATTATGCACACCCATGCACGTGTGCATGCACGCGCGCGCACACACACACACACACACACACTAAATACATGTAATAAAAATTGATGAAGCAAAATCATAAGAACATTGTTTGCACTTTGACCAGTTGTTAGTCTTAGTATTATCTCCCATCCACTGCAAAAAGAACTTTGTTGAAAGCTGTGATAACTTATAGATTTAGAGGGAAACTTAATACTATGTCCTTTTGGAAAAATAATAGTTCTAAATTCTCCCATAGGGCTGTTGATCTACCATCATAGTTAGGGTTTCATTATTGTGAAGAGACACCATGACCAAGGCAACTTTTATAAAAGGCATCATTTAAGTGGGGCTGGCTTATAGTTTCAGCCCATTATTATCATGACAAGAAGCATGGTAGCATCCAGGTGCTGGAGAAGGAGCTGCGAGTTCTACATATTGATCCAAAGCTAGGCAGAAGGAGACTCTCTTCCACAGGCAGCCAGGAGGAGACTCTCTTCCACAGTGAACAGAGCTTGAGCTTAGGAATTCTCAAAGCCTGTCTATACAGTGACATTCTTCCTCTGACAAGACAAATCTACCCAATAAGGCCATGCCACCTAACAGCGCCACTTTCCATAGGCCAAGCATATTCAAAGCACCATATTCCACTTCCTGGTCCCCACAGACCTATTCAAATGCATGAGTCTATGGGAAACTCACCTAGCCATAGTATAATGAAAAATATATTTAGTCCAACTTCAAAAATCTCCATAGTTTTATCACAATCTCAACAGTGTTTCAAAGTCCAAAGTTCAAAATCTCTTCTGAGATTCGTGTAATTTGTTAACTGCAATCCCCTATAAAATAAAATAAATAAATAAATAATTTTTAAAAAACAGATTTTGGGGTCCTGCTAATTAAGGTCAAAGTCTACCATTATCTTGACAGCTCTCTTGAACTTAGCACAAAATTAAGGACTCCCTTTATCAGCAGGATTTCTTCTTTGTTGACCTTGTCTGCGGAGCCTAAAACTCCCACATCCTCTACTTGAAGAATGTCTTGGAACCTTGGTGAGATTACAAGTTCAACTTCTTTCTCCCTGTAAGAACCTGGCCAGCAAGCACCAGGAATTCTAGGAATGCCTCTCCATGTAAATGAGACATTATCTGCTACTCTAACCTGTACATACCCACCCTGGAATCCTTACTCCCTTCCCAAAAACTATATAGCTCTTGATTTTATCCAAATAAAGTTGGCCTGTCTCTCAGAAGCTGATCCCAGTAGTAATTTCCATTGTATTCATGGGCTGACAGACCCCTGTTTTTTGTCTCTATTCCCTTTGTCCTTGTAGGCTGGTGGGAGAAGGGAGGATCACACAGATCACATATTTCCAACATCACAGGATATACATTACTGTTTGAAAATATCATCATGAGGAAATACTGGACCAAAGCAAGACCAAAACACAGCTGGGCGAACTCTAAACTCTGTATGTTTAATGTTCAACTCCTTTCAGCTTTTTAGACTTACAACAATTCTTTCTCTTGGGCTGGTTCTACTTCTATTCCTTGTTAACAAGCTTTCCCAGACAGATATTCCATAGCTTTGGCATCTCTAACATCTTGGGGTATCCAAGGAAAGTTCAACTTCACAGCTTAATGTTCCAATGTCTGGGATCCACATATGATCTTCTTGGGCTCCACCAAAAGGCTTGAGTCACTTCTCTAGCTCTGCCCTTTGTAGCATTCTGGGCTCTGGTAAACTCTATTCCACTGCTGCTGCTACTCTTGGTGGTCATCCCATAGTACTGGCATCTCCAATACACTTGGGTCCTCTGCTGAAACTGGACCTCAGCAATAACCTCTTATAGGATCCCATCATGGGAGGCTCCCTAACCTCAACATCTTTTCAAGATTCTTCCAGTCCTGGGCCATCAACTGCAACTGAGGCTGCACCTTCACCAATGTCCTTCCTGGCTTCCCACCATACCAAGTCTCAGCTGCTCTCCATGGCCTTTTCATGCCTTCAAAACCAGTACAACTTGGGTGATATCACCACACCCAGATACCAGTACAAGGTCTATCTCTGGAAAATAGCTTCTTTGTACTCTCTGAAAACATTTCCCAGGAGATTTCACCTCAATAATGCTGGTCTCTTCTTAATCACTGCTAATTTCTTAGGTCTAGTTAACCAGCATCAACTGTCCCAGTAACCTAGTCTTGGTTCTAAGTACAGACCCAGAGAGCCAAAGTTGCTAAATTCTGCTGCATGCTCGAGCTGAACCATGCCCCCTTGTTCTATTACATTATCACCAGCTTTCTGTTTTCCAACTCCTTCACTGTCTAAACTTGGATGTCCTGGAACCTGTTCTGTAGGCTGACCTTGAACTCAGTGGTCTTCATGCCTCTGTCTCCTAGATGCTGGGATTAAAGGCTTGTACCACCATACCTCAACCTAAACCTTTCTTTGCCTTTTCAGAAAATATTTATAATTTCAAGATTGTAGTTCATGCCAGATATAGTCAAATTGACAACTGGGACTATCAATCACAATTCATCCCTTGCAAATTTGACACCTTATCATACTTTTATGTCCAACTGAAACCAATAACCAGGTCATAATTCTGCCTGCCTAACATGATTTAACTATCCCTTAGTCAACTACAAATGCATAAATAATAAGTTTATCTATGTGAAATTTGCCCCAAGGTTACCACTCCCTTAAGTCCATTTAATATCCTTGAACACAGGAGTTAACTCCATTGCACTTCATTGTTCCCCTTTCCTCTTCAAATCATACATTTTGTATTTTTTCTTTCTAAGCTTGCTATGTTTGATCAAAATGTCCCTCATAACAGTGACCCACAGGACAAAATCCAAACTAGGCTTTTTTGAGACGTTTTTGTCAATGTAATTAATCTAAATTGTTTCTCTTTAGCCTCAGGTAAGAGTACCCTCTTTTGAAAGTGTCGGAAAGCATCACATTCTTCACCAAAATATCACAAAAACCATTTTAGGCCACATACTACTGTTCTTCTCTGAAACCTCTTGAGCCAGGCCCCCAACAGTTCAAATCACAATCAGCACTGTTTTTCATGTTCTTACTAGGATAATCTATTTAGCCCCACATAAAGAATTCTACTGCTTTCCAAATCCAAAGGCCCCAAAAATATATTCCTCCAAGCGAAGCATGGTCAGGCCTTTCACAGCAATACCCAAGTCTCTGCTACCAACTTCTATCTTACTTAGGGTTTCATTGCTGTGAAGAGACACCATGGCCAAGGCAACTCTTACAAAGAACAATGTTTAATGGGGGCTGGCTTAAATTTCAATGTATGAGTACATTGTCATCATGGCAGGAAAGCATGGCAAGATCCCTCTCTGAGGAGCTAAGGGCAGTTAATGGCTGGTAAGGAAAGACAATTTTCTTCTGGGATGTGGCCCCTGATAAGTTGCCCATGCTCCAGTAGATGGTCCTACAGCCACACACACATACTCTCAGCACTATCTAGATTCAGAAGGTTAAAAAAATGAATGAAGTTGGTAAAAAGACTTGGTAAATTGATTCAATTAAGAGTTGTAGGGAAAAGGATTGGGATATAGATTTTATCAGAACATATTGTACACATGCAAGAAATTCTCCAAAACCAATAATATACCTATAAACTATTATATATTGAGTCCTGATTGAATGTCAAGGGTTTTGCCCATTGTTTACATAATATCATTATTACAATCTACTTTCAGATTATATAAAGCAGAAAGCTTATGGCCACGTGCCTGAGAAAACATATAATTGGAAGATACAGTCTATTTTCAGAATCTGTTCTCAGAAATTCTTTGAATGTTACTCAGGAAACAATCTCGTTCTTTTGAAATATACATACATGTAATGGATGCATACATGTACATGGATGTGTGCATATAAGATGATCTTGATTAAATCATCAAATAACAGGGAAGACAAAGCTCCAACCAGACATCTCATTACCAAAGGAAGCTTTCAGTGTAGGGAATGGGTTCCATCTAATTGAGTTGTTGGCTAGAAGGGTCCCATTGGAACCCCTAAGCAATCTAGGTTGTTGTCAGGCCTAGGGACTGCTTTCCACAAACTGACAACAAGAAACTATTGCCTACTTTCCCTGCCAAATCAGAAGCCAATATAGAGGATAGATTCTATATATCCTTCCGTACCTATGAGCCTTTATATTTTTATTTATTTCATTTGATGTGTGTGTACTCGTGTGTGTGTGTGTGTGTATGTGTGTGTGAGTGTGTGTATGCCACCACATATCCAGCAGAAAAATGAAATCAATACCATCGTTAGAGATTCTTTTTCTCAAAAAGTCATGTTCCAGCTTTTTTTCTTCTTTTGTTTTTTATTTATATTATTTACATTCATATTTATTTTTATTTATATTTTTATGCTTCATTTCCTTTGGATGTATATATATTCTGGCTAGTGATTTTGTGTTTTCATGGAATTACTAAGTATGCAAACTGTGTGTGTCACTGTGTTATTTGATATTCTCAGTTATTCGATATTCCTCAATTGAGAATTCTTTGTTTAGCTCTGTACTCCATTTTTAATAGGATTATTTGGTTCTCTGGAGTCTAACCTCTTGAGTTCTTTGTATATATTAGATATTAGCCCTCTACACAATGGAGTACTACTCAGCTATTAAAAACAATGACTTCACAAAGTTAAGAACAGAGACTGAAGGAACGCCAATTCAGAGCCTGCCCCACATGTGGCCCATACATATACAGTCACCAAACTAGATAAGATGGATGAAGCAAAGAAGTGCAGCCTGACAGGAACTGGATGTAGACCTCTCCTGAGAGACATAGCCAGAATACGGCAAATACATAGGCGAATGCCAGCAGCAAACCACTGAACTGATAACGGGACCCCTGTTGAAGGAATCAGAGAAAGGGCTGAAAGAGCTTGAAGGGGCTTGAGGCCCCATATGAACAACAATGTCAACCAACCAGGGCTTCTAGGGACTAGGCCACTACCCAAAGACTACACAGGGGCTGACTCTGGGCTCCAACTGCATGGGTAGCAATGAATAGCCTAGTAAGGGGACCAGTGGAAGGGGAAGCCCTTGGTCCTGCCAAGACTGAACCCCCAGTGAACAGGATTGTTGAGGGAAGGGCAGTAATGGGGGGAGAATGGGGAGGGGAACAACCATATAGAAGGGGAGGGGAAGGGGTTGGGGGATGCTATTCCTGTAAACCAGGAAAGGGAATAACAATTGTAATGTAAATAAATACCCAATTTAATAAAGATGGAGGAAAAAAAATAAAATATCCTCCTGAGTGAGGTAACTCATTCACAAAAGAACACACATGGTATGCAACAACTGAGGGGATATTAGCCCCAAAGCTTGGAATACCCAAGATACGATTCACAGGCCATATGAAGCTCAAAAAGAAGGAAGATCCAAATGTGAATACATCAGTCCTTCTTAAAAGGGGAGCAAAATACTCATGGGAGAAAATACAGAGACAGTGAGTGGAGCAGAGCCTGAAGGAAAGGCCACCCAAAGACTGCCCCACGTGGAGACCCCTCCTATATGTAGCCACCAAACCCAGTCATTATTGTTGAATGCCAAGAAGTGCTTGCTGAGAGGAACCTAATATGGATATCTCCTGAGAGGCTCTGCCAGAGCCTAACTGATACAGATAGCATGGGAACCCCAATGGAGGAGTTAAGGAAAGGACTGAAGGAGCTGAAGGGGTTTGCAACTTCTTCAGGAAGAACAACAATATCAACCAACCAGACCCACCAGAGCTCCCAGGGACTACACCACCAACCAAAGAGTACACATGGGGGGACCCATAGCTACAGTCACATATGTAGCAGAGGATGGTATTGTCTGGAATCAAAAGGAGAGAAGCCCTTGGTCCTGTGAAAGCTCTTTTCCCCAGTGTAGGGGAATGTTGGTTGTTGAGGTGGGTGTGGGTAGGGAGGAGGGGCATCCTTATAGAAGCAGGAGGAGGGGAACATGGGGGAGGGGGTAATCAGGAAAGGGGATAACATTTGAAATGTAAGTACACAAACTATCCAATAAAAAAAGAATCATTCTGATTGTTGAATTCTATCATTTATTAGAAAGCCCTGGTGATGACGATGCTTTCGTGTGGATACATTCGCTCAGGATACACTCCTTATGGGCATACAGACTTTTTTTTATATTACTTGATAAAGAAGAGACCTAATAAAATGTCTAGAAGTTTGGAAAATACTAATCAACAAAGCCATAGGAGGCCAGAGTCACCCACATATCCAATATGATATCAAGAACCTTATGTGAAACAGAAAGAAGAGAGTGTTTTCATCTCTTAAAACTTTATGTATGCCATCAACTTCTACATTTAACATGAAAGGAACAGACCAACAAGGATCAGGAAACCACGAGGTTCATTACAGTCTATTGTGACATAAGAACCTTTGACTCTCTTGTAGGTAAAATTGACACAAGGCAGGTTCCAAACCACAAAAAAAAAAAAAAAAAAAAAAAAAAAAGTTGCTTTTTCAATCGACTATATTCCAACTTCCTTTTCAGAATAAATATGCAAATACCATACCAGATCAGGGGTATTTGGTGTGAGCTGACAGAGAGCCAGAAGTCAAATAAAGAAGTAGGCCAATGATGATGGAGACAAGACAGCTACAGAGCCACCTATTGGGTGATAAAAAAACATTGATGAGCCTGTCAGCCCTGCATCAGCTGCATCCAGCTGCTGGCAAAAGATGCTGAGGTCTAGCGCCACACTGACCAAAACGTAACTATAATTAGATCAGATCATTTTCTCATAGTTTTCCTCTGGTCTTCTAATGCCGAGACTCCTGCCTTTAAACATGGGTACAACAAGTTAAAAGTAGGGTAAAGAAATGCAATTCAGGCTCAGGCAATAATTATCAGTATGATTTGTTCATCTGCTAGATAGTTAAGAATCCCCATAATAGAGAACAATGTAATATGTCAGAAAGAATTAACCCTGTTTTTTAATCCCAGTGTTACACTAAGTAAATTATTACATTTTATTAATACTCAGTTGAGCTCAGTTTGTGTACTTGCAAAGGTATAAGAAAAACTCTATAGAGTTTTATGAAGAAATAAGTGAGGATATTCACATGAAAATGGGGCATATGTCTAGGGACCCCGAATTGTGTAAATAAAACTATATTATTCACTGGAATTATGTGTGAAGAATTACAGTAACATTTTGAAGGATTCCAGCCCTTATAGGAAACAAAACTTGTTAAATAAAGTTAACAAAGTCTCAGAACAATCCCATTTCCATCCAAAATCTGTTAACTGAAAATCTGGAGCTTAACAAGATCCATGGGGACCTTTATGTACATGTGGAAAAGATAAGAAAACCCTAAAGCAATGAGAATGTATTTTACATTTAGAAAGTACCAGGATATTCTAAGAATCTCTTGAGATGACAATTATTGCTCTCAAATACCCTCTTTCTCAGAGTGAATATGATGCTTGCTATGTTGTGAAGATTTGTTGAGCTAAGCCTATATAAGGCCTACATAACTCTTACTCTCATGGGAGAAACTGTATTTTTGATGTCCTCATATCTGTTTCCAGTACCAGAGTGTTTACACATAATATTTAATGAACTTATTCAATAAATGCATTAAAGAGTTTTATGATGTTAACAAACATATTTTGTAATAAAAACAAAGCAAAGTAGTGGTTGGCTATCAGGAGCTTAGAGAGCAGAGAATAGGCTAAAAAGTTATTTGCCTTCTTCTCCCTCTCAAGTGGGACTGAGGCATCTTCACTTGGGCCCCTCAGCTTATTGACCTTTTTGAGTTCTATGGACTGTATCTTGGGTATTCTGTACTTTGGGAGGGGCACTAATATCCATTTATTAGTGAGAATATACCATGCATGTCCTTTTGGATCTGAGTTACCTCACTCAGGATGATATTTTCAAGTTCTATCCATTTGCCTGCAAACTCAGGATGTCCTCGTTCTTAATAACTGAGTAGTATCCCATTGTGTAAATGAACCGCATTTTCTGCATCTATTCTTCTTTTGGGGGATTTCTGTGTTGTTTCCAGCTTCTGGCTATCAGAAATAAGGCGGCTATGAGCATAGTGGATCATGTGCCCCTGTGGCATGGTAGAATCAGATGCAGATATGTGCACCCAACCAATGAACAGAAGCTGCTGACCACTATGGTTGCATTAGGGGAAAGCTGGAAGAAGCTGAGGAGGAGGGCAACCCTGTCGGAGGACCAGCAGTCTCAATTAACCTGTACCACTGAGATCTCTTAGACAATGGATCATCAACCAGGCTGCATACACCAGCTAAGATGAGGCCTCCAACACATATACAGCAGAAGACTCTCAGGTCTGGGTTCAGTCAGAGAAGATGCACCTAACCCTCAAGAGACTGGAGGACCCAGGAAGTTTAGAGGTCTGGTGGGGTGGGTGGGGTAAGGACACACTTGTGGAGACTGAGGGTGGGGTGGATATGTGGAACTGTCAGGGTGGGGGGTATAAAATCTGGAGTGTAAAAATAAAAAAATAAAATTGAAAAATAAAAAGTTATTTGCCAAGTAACATACAGTTATCATCATATAGGAAGCATATAAATTTTTAAAAAAATTTACAGGATAAGCAAACGCAAAAAGACAGAAGGTTGACAAGTGAATGTCTGAGCTCAGTAGATGGAGAAGGCTAGAGAATAATTAGTGATTATCGAATTTCCTTTATACATGGTGAGAAGAACTAGATACAATGTTGGTGGTGGTTGAACATTGTGAATATTCAAAAAATCAATCACTAGATTATCTACTCTAAGGTGAATTGTGTAATATATGGATGATATCTCAATAAAAAAGAATGCTGAAAGCACTTTCAGATCAAAATGGGCAAGATCATTAGCTACAAAATATTTCTTTGCTGTCTTACAAAATCAAATGGCAACAAAGTACAATGGTGGAACTTAGATTACAAGATAAATTGGTCATAGGGAATTAATTATCCCCAGACCTCACCAGTCCTTTGTGGGTTTATGTCAGTACTAAAGGTAATGGGCGCATTCCAATTGCAATGCCCCCTTGCTCTTGGCAGATTCAAATTACACAGCGAACACCAATGCTTCACATTTCCACGATTCAAGAAACAGAGAAAATCGAGGTTAGATACATATAATTACTGGAGTGAACAAAATTGTCTTAATGGGAAGATGCTCTAAAGATCATAAGTGGCATTAACAAAGAAGTAGCGCCTGTGGCGGGTTAGAGGAGGTAGGGAAGGCTTCGAAGAGAAGCTTCTGACAGGGGACGAAGGACAGACTTCCTAGTAAGTTAATAAAAACATGGCTTCAAGAGGCAAAGAGTAAATAAATAAAAATAACACAAACTGATCTGGAACCTGCACACTACCTGCCTCTTTCTGGAATGTAAGGAAGAATGGTAGCCAGGATAAAATGGGAAAGAAAGACAGGGATGGGTTCATGCCTTATAGGTTTTATTTTTGAGGCTGTAACCAGCCATTCAAAGATTCTGAGTAGGAGAGAAATACGAGTGCATCTCCCTTAAGACAGGCCACAGACCAGAAAGAGGAACACTCCTCCATTGTTGGTGGGATTGCAGACTGGTAAAACCATTCTGGAAATCAGTCTGGAGGTTCCTCAGAAAATTGGACATTGAACTGCCTGAGGATCCAGCCATACCTCTCTTGGGCATATACCCAAAAGATGCCTCAACATATAAAAGAGACACGTGCTCCACTATGTTCATCGCAGCCTTATTTATAATAGCCAGAAAATGGAAAGAACCCAGATGCCCTTCAACAGAGGAATGGATACAGAAAATGTGGTACATCTACACAATGGAATATTACTCAGCTATCAAAAACAACGAGTTTATGAAATTTGTAGGCAAATGGCTGGAACTGGAAAATATCATCCTGAGTGAGCTAACCCAATCACAGAAAGACATACATGGTATGCACTCATTGATAAGTGGCTATTAGCCCAAATGCTTGAATTACCCTAGATCCCTAGAACAAAGGAAACTCAAGACGGATGATCAAAATGTGAATGCTTCACTCCTTCTTTAAATGAGGAAAAAGAATACCCTTGGCAGGGAAGGGAGAGGCAAAGATTAAAACAGAGACTGAAGGAACACCCATTCAGAGCCTGCCCCACAGGTGGCCCATACATATACAGCCACCCAATTAGACAAGATGGATGAAGCAAAGAAGTGCAGACCGACAGGAGCCGGATGTAGATCGCTCCTGAGAGACACAGCCAGAATACAGCAAATACAGAGGCGAATGCCAGCAGCAGACCACTGAACTGAGAATAGGTCCCCCGTTGAAGGAATCAGAGAAAGAACTGGAAGAGCTTGAAGGTGCTCGAGACCCCAAAAGTACAACAATGTCAAGCAACCAGAGCTTCCAGGGACTAAGCCACTACCTAAAGACTATACATGGACTGACCCTGGACTCTGACCTCATAGGTAGCAATGAATATCCTAGTAAGAGCACCAGTGGAAGGGGAAGCCCTGGGTCCTGCTAAGACTGAACCCCCAGTGAACTAGACTATGCGGGGAGGGTGGCAATGGGGGGAGGTTTGGGAGGGGAACACCCATAAGGAAGGGGAGGGGGGAGGGTGATGTTTGTCCGGATACCGGGAAAGGGAATAACACTTGAAATGTATATAAGAAATACTCAAGTTAATAAAAAAAAATAAAAAAAATATATTTATTGAAAAGACAGGCCACAGACCAAAGTGAGAAGAATGAATTGCGGAGGGACAAAAGAGGAACAAGTGGAGAGAAACAAGAGAGTCAGAAGGAAGAGAAGGAAGGGTGGGAATTGACACCATTCTGTATTGAAATGCTGGCTTGGATGTTATCAAAGCAGTCAAGATGAAGCCGAAAGAATGAGTCAAAGAAAATAGAACAGGTAGATTTTGAAGAATAATTAAATATGATGATCTTTCTAACCAGGGAAAGAGCCTTCAAAGAGTTACAACTGCACAATTTCAGTGCAAGTCTGAAACAGGTTTTATTATTAGATAGTGCTGGCACCCATTGAGGTGGGCAATAGAACTATCCGGCACACTTGAATGAGAAACAAACTGACTTGTTTGAGGGTGCTGACACTGAACAATGCAATGTTCTTTTAACCTAAAAATAACCTGAAATCGTGGGTTAAGTGCTTCTTTCCTCAGGCTAACATCCATAAGGGTGCTCTTACGAACCTACAGTCAGAGCTGGGGAGATAGCTCAGCTGGTAAACTGTTTGCCTTGAAAGCACAGGAACCCCACATTGAAAGTTCAATCCCCACATCCCTGCTTTAAAAACTAAAAACCTAGGCACTCCTTTACCCAAGCTCACTGTCAACAGGGCTTCCTTCTATATTTATTTACCCTCTTTCCCCATCTTCTCTGCGTTTGTGTCACTGTGCCTGTGTCTCCTCACGGTTGTTGAGGACAAGTAGGATGAAACCATCCTCTTTTCAGCAGCGGACCTTTTCTGATGCCTACTTTGTGAGGTCCCACTTGGGTCTGCAATTGTATGGATGTAGATGTATGGGAATGAATGGTTGTAAGAACAAAAGCACACTATGAAATTCTCTGGAACAGGGGAGAGAAGCGAACAGTGTGGGCAGGGGGCAAAAGTCCCATGTGTTATGATAATGGAAGGAAGATACCAGGGGGTGACACACAAGGAACAAACAGAGGAGGAATGGAGAAATAGGGGGATGGAAGAACAATAAAAGACAATTCATTTGAAAAAATGCCAAAATGAAACTTAACTATTAGTAAGCTAATAGTTTTTCCCAAAAAGAGAGAGACTAAATATGAAAAAGTTGAATGCTTGGACATTTCATATTATTGTTTAGGATTTAGGATAAAATAATAAACTGCTGCTAAATTAAGAAGTTATAGGACACATTTCCAAGGTTTCTACAAGTAATTAAAAAATGGCATGTTTTGAAGAATCTGTAAAGGTAAAATTACCCCTCTTATTGGTTCAGGCAAACAGAAGCAAGAAGGCAGCCTATGTCTCAGACTGAGCAGAAAGACATAGGCAGTAGCCTAACGCTGGCCTGAGTGTGTTACCTGACACTAAATGGAGCCACTGATTATGATATGTGAAGTCTAGCATATCCAGGTTCTCCGCTACAGTGCTCAGTTCTCGGGAAACTCAACATGATGTGTTGCTTACCAAGTGCTCGACAGTCACTTCTGGAAATGATTTGCTTTTTTAACAGTGAACTTTTTATGCTCAGTATGCCAAAATGAGTAAAACTTGCTTTTAGAGGTCGTAGAATAGTAAATGAGGATACCCTTTGAAAAGGCAATGCTCAATGCAAGTGATTCCTGCCATGGACTGTAAGATGATCCTATAGCAGCCCTACTGGACATCCCACAGCCAGCCGGCCTGTCAGTTCAGCAAGCTTCATTAAAGGGCTAACAGATGGGCAACATATCAAAGCTGACATTTAGAAGATCTTGGGTTTGCCCTTTGGCTCTCTGCCCTCCATCCCAGAGTGTGGCCCTTAAATCCATACCCCCAAGAGACTACAGGAAATGCTTGTGTGGTCAAACTGGTTCCGCCATTGGTCTTATTCCAACCAAAGCTCATTAGTTTTACTTTTCCCTTTGGATTTGTGGGTTACAGTTTTATTTGTTGCATGAGAGGGGGCACTAGCAGCTTGTATTTTTCTTGAGCTTTGGCACGGAGTCAGCCATACATCCATTACGTTACTTTTATTAAGATTAAGTGGTGGTTTGCTATATGTCCATAAAGTTGGTTGTCATTTAAACATCTATTAATTATTCTAAGGATAATAACATGTTACACATTCTCTGTCTTTCATCGAGATAAATTAAAAATGAATAGTACTTTACCTTCAATATTAAAAATCTAGACATGCGCTGTTCACTGAGGTAGCCTTGGACATATATGGCCAGTGAGCAGAGAACTGCTCTAAATTATAATACACAGTGGGTATAAAATAGACAGCAGATTTTAAACACAGTATAAATTACATTAAATATCTCGATATTTTAATAGATTGTATGTTTAAATGATAATCTCTCTATTATCCTGAGTAATATAAAGTATATGTTTAAAAATAATGCTTACTAGGTCATTTTCTTTCTAATGTGGTTGACTGGAGAACTTAAAATTACTTATGTAACTTACATTTCCACCACGGAACTCTGATCTAGATCTTCAGAATCTTTCCAGAGAGTCCAATTATGACTCTAATTAGTCTTCTTAATTTCATTAAATGCAATTCCTCTTTCAAACAAAATCAGTTAATAGTCAGCAGTCAAACTTCAGTAGTGGCAACCTGGGAAGTCCTTTAAATAACTACATTAATGGTTTTGTGTCCTGAAAACTGACAGCAGAAACCAAAGCAGAAATGTTCCAAAGATGCTCCAACCTAGAGTGAACCCCTCAGCCCTGAGTTCCACTGTGGGTAAGTGGACAGTAAGTGGAAAGTAAGTGTCCTACCTTGATGGACATGTTGCATAAAGGACACGGTACATTTCTAGACAACATCAAAGATTTAGAAACTTGGATTTGTTCTTAGAATTCATGAAATATTCCCAAACTCAGCTTTCAGTGTGCAGATGATGTGAAAGAGGTATTATGACCACCTATGTGTACAGTTTAAGATGATGTATATAATGAGTAAGCACGACACTGATGTGTACTGAGTGATTGCCAACTTCACTAATTTTGAAATTCCATAAGAAATACTTTTAGGTATGGTGGGGGTGGGGGGCAGTATTTCCAGAAAGATTTAACTAAGGATGGAAAGTTTGCCCTAAATGTGATCATGACCGTTCTATGCTCTGGAGACCTAGACTGCATAAAAAGAGTACAGGCAGACAGCAGACCGTTTGTCCACTGTCACATCACTCTGCTTTCTGATGGGAAGATGGCTCCTGTTCCTCCTGCCAGGCTTCTCACCATGGTGTACTACACCCTGGAACTACTAGCCAGGCCAAAGCCTCGATGCCTTCAGTTGCTTCTTGCCTGGGATTTTGTTACAGCAAAAAGAAAAAGAAATTCCAGTATTTTTTTTACTTGGCTCACATTCCTCTCCTGTAACATTTTTAACCTTCAGCAGTTACCCTGTCACAAGGCATGATGTGTTTTAGGGTCTGTTTTCCCGTTTTGAGTCAGTCTTTGGTGCTCTGAAGCATAGATCACCATGCTAATTTGCAGACACATGCTCACTGCTGCTCTATTCACAGCAGCTGGGAACCGGAAAGGACCGAAATGTCTTTCAACTGATGGAGGGATAATGAAAATGTTGTACCTACACACTGTGGAATACTATTCAGTTCTAAAGAAAAACAGAAGCTTAAAATTAGCAACTAAATGGATGGAGCTAGAAAGTATTATACTGAATGAGTACACCTAGAACCAGAAAGGCAAACATTGCCTGTTCTCTCTTATTTATGGATCACAGCTTTGAACATTCAGACGTATGTATTACCTAGAATAATATCAGGTGCTAGGAAATTTTTAAAAAGGCCATAGATGGGGGAAGCAGGAATTCTAAAGAAGGTCAGACACCAGTGCTATAAGTGGGGTAATGGGAGAGGAGAGATTATCTGTGAAGTGGAGAGAGCAGCACAAAGGGAGAAAGATTGAGGTAGGATAATAGCATTATCCACAATGGTAAAAAAGGGAAAAGTCACAAGGAATCACGTTGATTTATGATTACTTAAAATTATACACATGAGATGATAGATAGATAGATAGATAGATAGATAGATAGATAGATAGATAGATAATAGATAGATGATTGATAGATGGATAGATGATCAATAGATAGACAGGCAGACAGATGGATCAATGAATGATATATCACTCGTTTCTTTTTTGTCTGTTTGTTTAATGTGGTTATGCCACTTACAGTGACAATGTTTCCCCAAGACCAATAGACTGGATAAAAACAATAAACAAAAACAAAAACAGTGCCATTCATGGGAAATCTCCTTTCAAATTCAAATTCTTAGTCAGGGTAGTCCGATAGGCCCTTAAAACAATGCATGCTATTGCTGTTGCCTTTGGTTGCATCTCTGAAATTGAAGGTAAGAGCCTATTGCTGAAGACACCCTGGACTTCAAAGGATTTGAAGGAATTGTACTGGAACTGACCTAGAAGCCTGCTCCCAAGGACTAGCTTTCATGCTGCCTGAAGGAGCAATATAAGCTACCAAGGGACAGAGGCAACCAACAGTCCCATACAGCTGTTATTCCTATGAACAAGGTCTAGAATCGCGAGATACACCACTAGGTGCAATAGTGGCATTTATATTCTAGGAGCAACCAATAGGCATTTAAATAAACTTAAGGCTTGCTCAATAGGAAAACACTCATGCCTGGCCAGCAAATATAGCCTACTACCCTTGGCTGGTGAGGTCATAGATCTTAGAAAAGAGCCAACTACTGCCACTTCACTAAATCAATATAATTTCTAACTGCGTTCTAAATACGTATGATTATATCGACAGATGAGTTAGGTTCTTGCCCGTCACCAAAGGTTCTTTTTCCAGTAGACAGAGACCATTACAGAAAGCTACAAATGGTTAAAATGCAGATAGAACTCACTGTAGGGTACCTAACTGATATCACTATAATACAACGCCTATGTCTGGGGATATCATGGAAGACGGAGGATGAGGAGGAAAGATTGTAAGAGCCTAGAAACCAAGAGGAGACATCTGCTGCAATTCTCCATAGGATGATGGTTCCACATACATATAGACATACTTTAAAATGAAGTACTTAAAATTTCTAACTAAATAAAATAATTAAGTACAATTTTAAAAACACCTCAATTCACCACCACTAGTTTTACTTATTGAACTAAAATGCAAGTATCATAACAAACCATTTTTACATAAAATAAGAACTTGGTTCTTATTTAGAACATAAGGCAAGACCTTTATCAAAAATCACTAAATCTAAGGGAGAATAAGCCATTGGCCCATCTGGCAAGAGAGAGAGCTCATGAGGAACAAAGAGAGAGTGTCATTCTGGGTAATCTTCTCTTCACTTTGGAGATGGAGGGAAGGAAAGTCCATGTGGAAGCTATGGCAGGACACACGAAGAGAAAGATCATTCTGTTTTTACCAGACTAGCATCTGATCAGAAATTTAATGTTACATAATTCAGCGGATTTAATACTGCAAAGATACTGTACTTAGAAAAACTTACAGATGGGTATTTTCTTTATTTTGTTTTGTTTTGCTTGTTAAGAAATAGGGTATGAGGTAACCCAAGCTGGCCTTGAACTCCTGATGCCCTACTTCCAATTTTAGGGTTCTAGGGATGCATGTACAAGATTCCAAACATGTGCTGTGGTGATGTATATGTTGTGTGTGGGTTGCTGAAGACAGGCCCAGAGCTTTATGCATGCTAAAAAAACACTCTACCAACTGAACTGCAGCCTCAGCCCAAGATACCCACGTTTTAAAAAACAGTTCTCTAAGATTGAAATAAAAATGGCAGCTAAAGACTTAAGTTGCACAGAAGTACTTAGTACTAATTAATTTCAGTTGACCTTCCAGACAAACAAACCAAAGTCTTGCATTTATCTGCGCCAAATTATAGATGATCACAAAAGGACCAGAACTAAAAGTAAACCAATTTCCAGTTGCCTTTCACTAATCTCTCAGTCAACTCTTTTTTCCACAATCTCAGCAGTAGTTCTTGCAGTAATTCTAGAGGGTGGGATTTTAACAGACTTAACAAATGTCCCAACTTTTACAGAATAGAATAATAGTCCTTAAACCAAGATCAAATTTTTGTAGTGTTAATAAATTTATATAACTATTTTAAATAAAAAAATAATTAGAGGATGCACTGAGGTGGCTCGGTGAGTCAAGGCATCACTGGCAAGTCTGATTTGTTCTCTCCACGAAACTCACGTGTGGAAGAGAAGCAAATCCTGCAAGTTGGCCTCTAACCTCCATGTGTGTAACATGACACCCGGTATGAATAAATAAATGTGAAGAATGTAATAAAAATGAACTGGGCTATAAGAAGGTTCTAAAGTTTCCTTTTACACTATGTGAGAGACATTTTTTCCTCGTCAGGCATCACGTTACTTCAAGGCTACATAGCTTAGCACTCTGTGAACGTCCCTAGCTTCTCAACTACCACCTCACCCATCAAGATTCAGTCACAGGAGCGTCTCCACCACTGCAAGCAACGCCACAGTGCAGAACTTTGGCTTAGCTTCTTCTGCACATACAGAGATTTCATGATGAGAAATTCCTAGAGGTAGAATTTCTGAGTCAAATATTATTACATTTCTTGGAGTTTTTGACAGATATTGTGAAAATTACCCTGCACATGACCGGGGTCGGTTTATATCCCTACCATGAATAAATTAAACGGTTTTCCCATATCCTCACCAAGAATGAATGGCATCAACCCTTTAATCATCCCTTACAGAAAATGAGAGAATATCTCAAATTTAATTTTGCCTTTTTAAAATAAGCATTGGGGTATTTTTTTACCTTAATTTTATATTTTATTCCTCATATTCTCACTAAGTGGTCTTTTCTGATGCCGTATGTGAGAAGGAAAACCATAATAACAAGGTCCTCTGCTGTGAGACTTATAAGGGATAATGAATAGTCATGTGACTTTGGAGATTAGTAAATAGAATGCAGTTTTGAGTAAACCATGAACCTTGTCATCCCATAGCAGGAATCAGTCTTATTCCAATTTAATTTGGCCTCTAAGGAAAAAAAACTAAAAATTTTTAATCTTATCCAATTCAATATTTAATTTCATACTCATTTCTTTCTCTTCAAATAATGTGTCTTTCATAAACAGAAACTATATTCCAAGCAAGAGATTTTTTTTTTTTTAGAAACTTAGGCTTGAAAAGGACACATCACAATATGAAGACGCTCATACTATAGGTCTTAAAAGCAAGATGTGAGAGGTTTAGCTTTCGAAAGGTTAAATGCATATAATTGAAAACCTTTAATTTTCTTCTACAGCTTTCTCCATTTTCAAAAATATTTCACGTCAATTCTTCCGATGACTCTGGAAGAAAGGGAAAAAAAACTAATCCTAAAATGTCAGTACACTTGAAGATGAGATTTTTTTTTAACATAGAGTTGATATCTCACAATGTGGAATGGTTAAGATTAAAGTAGAGTGAATGTGTGTCAGCTCATAGAACATAAAAGTGAGCCACAAAGCAAAAATAATTATCAAATTACAAGAAATTGGAAAATGTATCCCATGATGGCACTCAGACTTGAAGATAATCACAAAAGGTATCAAACTCAGCCTCTTACCAATATAAGGCTTAAATCTTTTCCACAGGAGACTAATCAAATATGTACTCACCCGTATTTAAAAACATACAGTAGTAGGACTACGTCACCTTCGGGGACAGCTGCCACAATGAGCAGTGGGTCCTTTCTGGTGAAATGTTTTCTTTTAGTTAGTATATATCCTCCTTACACACTGACATCACCTGAGAACTCTGACTTACTTAATTTTATATTTGTTCCTAAATTCTACCAACTTCATGTTTTACCATATGGACAGAAAAATGAAATATTTGCTACCCAGATTTCCATTTCAGCTGGTGCTTACTGTTTTAATGTATTCTAGCTACAGAGACCTAAGAAAAGTCTCTTCTTCCTCACTGCCCATACCATCATTTCTCTTGCAGATTCCTTGTTAGGTAGAAAAGTAACTACCTCCAACCTTGAGGACATGAACTCAGTAGTTCTAATATATGTACTTGAAGAGAACCATTTGTAATGTACATATCTTATGGTTCTACTAAAGAGTCTGAGTTTATTTGATAACACCTCATGTTTTGTTGTAAGGGAAATATGTCTTCACAAACTAGATGTCTACACTGGAGATTTCTCATCTTAAATGTTGGCTAGCCTGGAACACACAAGTGAAATATTCCCACAGTATAAACCACAACATAGCCAGACATAGTAAGTTGTGGCTAGAGCACACTAAGTTCTGAGGGAAAGCCACTGTATGCAATTGATTCATTGTTGCTGTCCAGTTTATTCCTGTTCTTATCATCTTGTTCTTCATCTCACCTCACCTCCAAGCTCACATTAAATTAAGATTTCGAAAACCTGTAGGGACTGATAGAACAACTCAATTTGTTTTCTTGTCCTTTTTGTATGCTTTAGTCTATCAAAACGTCACTTTAAGTTACAGGAAGACATGGTTTATTCTCAAAAATAAGAGAGCACTACATTTCAGTTTTTCCAGAATCAACAAACTTGAACCCCACATTGCAATGCAATTTAGAGATAATAGTCTTCTTAATCTTTGTAGTCCAATAAAACACACACACACACACACACACACACACACACACACACACACATCTTTAAAACTCTGACCTATTTTTCTAGCTTTTCTTGATGGGTATGTACATATATATCATCATATACACACATATATATGTACATACATATATTTGTACATATGCATGTGTATATATAATCACTACCACCTAAACTTTCAAACATAATCAGCTATTATTATTTCTATAAAACAATCCTTTGCCACTCTTATCACAACAACTTGTTTGGAATTTCAACAACCCTTGCTGTGTTTCAAAACCATTGAATATCTGAAAAATTGGAAGAATGACTGTAATTCTGAGTATAAATTATTGATATATTTACAGAATTTAAAACATCTCTGACATGCTAGCAAGAGGCTTTAATAAGACAGGATAAAGGGGAAAATGAAGTCCCCCTTATATTGGTGGTATGCTTTCTTTTTCATTCTCCCATGAGGTCACACTGACACACACATTGTAATGTTAATAGCTTCTTTGGAAATGCCAAAAATAAGGGAAGTAGGAAAAGGATACCAGCAGGGAAGGTTTCCCTAACTGTCATTACAAGCAACCTAAGCTTAATCTCACTGAAAACTTTGAAAAGCAGTGTGGAGCACACTTTCAAGCTATTCCACTCATGAGGTAGAAGGTGAAATATTTTTTTCATATTCATATTTTATTTACACTACAGCTCCTGGGCTCAAGTTGAGGGTTACTCTCAGAGTTTATTAATTATCTGTTACTTCTGATTATGGTCAGAGACCCAACTGTTCCTATATTTCTGGGGGAAAAGAAGTCTAACTTTTTGAGATGCAAATAAGAGATGGAAGCGTATGTGTGCCCGCTGCCTGTTTAAAAAGACACAGAGGAACGTAGACTGGTGGTTTATGTCTCAGAGCACCAGAGACTGACTCAAAACCCGCCATGCCTTGAGACCGCCATGCCAAAGGTCAAAAATAGTACAGGAGAGGAATGTGAGCAAAGTCAAAAACCACTGGAATTTCTCGTGGGTTAGGAATGGAAGCCACCTCACCCCAACAATGCAGGACATTTGGCTTGAAGCATATAGGACACTAAACTCAGCAATGTTCACCTTGATGTTCTGTAGCAAAACAAAACAAGACAAAAAATGCCCTTGATAGTTCCTTTGGCAAAGCCACCTGGACACGCCCATGGCCTTTGGGTATTCTGTTACCTTTTCTGGCCTTTATACAGAGTACTTCTCCAGGCCTGCCAATGCATGTGGTTATGACAGACACACTTCTCAGCCTTTGCTGAGCTCCAGTTTTGAGCTCCTTTTCAAGTCACAGCTCTCCTCTCAGCCACTTCCAGATTCCAGAAATCCTTTAACACTTAAACCTTAGCTCACTAGCATGACATTCACTACACATTTCTGACCTGATATACACAGTTCCACTGGTGTTAACCTCTTCTGCAGCAGAACTCTGGAATATCGGCTGAAACCCAGAGTCTAAGCTGCAGTAAACCTAAAGTATCAGAGAATGTCAAATATGTGATCTCTCCTTTCCTGACCTGTTCATCAAATCTTAAATGCCCAGTTTTCTCTCACTTTCATCTGGCAGACTTATAGGAGCAAGTAGACCAGAAGTCGAGATCCCCTTTTCCTTATAATTTTGGCAGTGAGCCTAGCCTTTAATGGCTGAGTCATCTCTCCAGTCTCAGATCCCCCTTTGTCCATAGCTTGCATTTACTCCGTCTGGGCTAAGGAGGTCAAAATTGTAGACTAGATTGTCCCGGTGCAGCTGTCACTTAACATCCATTGCCAGAACACCAAAACATCTCTATCTACCCTTCCCTATTCCTGGCTAGCTCATCACAGCTGAACACTAGGAAAATCTTTCTCTTAGACAGGAGACACATGTAGTGGTGGCCTTAAACATCATCAGTAGTATCCTTCTCAGTTCCTATGTTAGGGCTACTATAGGAGTTTATGGAATAGTAGCAAAGAGTTAGTAATGTTAGTTGTTGGGCTTCTTTCAGGAATTCCAGGACATTTAAGAATTTAGTACTTTTCTAGTAAGAACTATAGGACTTGCTTTACATTGAATAACATCCCCTAGACGTTGTTGTCATTTATTGCATTGATTTTTCATTTTTAACAAATACATTTAATTTTAATGTCATAAAGTCAAGACATCTTTAAATGGGAAAATTCTTCTTCTAAGAAAATGGCTGTTTACACATTAATGTAACAAAGCTCTCTACTTAAAGTCTATTTGAAATTAATTTGAGGACATTCTGCAAGAAAGAAATCAGTTACTATTACATTTCTATGTCTTTTTGTAAAAAAATTATATTTTCTTTTCTTTATAATTTATTTTTATTTAATTTTTTCATATATTGTCCCCTTTTCCAACCCTTCCCAGATACTGCCTAACTCCCTACCTACCCAAGTTTCCTCTCTTTCTCTAGTAAAGGCCAAAAATAACAAAAGAAAATATAAGCAAACTAACTAAAAACAAACAAACAAACAAACAAAGCTTACCAAGAAGCATGCATTCTGCTGTGTTGGCCAGCTACTCCAGGGCACTGGAGAGTGGTTGAAGTACCCAATGATGACAACTCATTGGAACACATTTTCTCTTTCTCAGCAGGGATCAATTATAAACTGTTTCTTAGTTAGGGGTAGAAATCTGTGCCCACTTCCTCTCTCTATGCTGGGATTTTTATGTTTTGAATCTGTGTAGGTCATGTGTGTGGTCTCTGGGTTCATCTAGCCACATAGAAGGAAGCTTCAGCCCTTTTATCAATGCCACTCAACTACAAAACTCAAAAGTTACAATAGCACTTGCCTGTAAGACACACTGTTGCAATAGTGGCAATGTCCTGCCAGTAACCACGTTTTTGTTGTTGTTGTTGTTGTTGTTGTTGTTTGTTTGTTTGTTTGTTTTGTTTTGTTTTAAGATTCAAGGCCCACTCCATGAGTGGCATAGAACCCATACCACTCTGAAGTGGCCAAGAATTTCAGCCTAGATAGGTTATAAGCACTATGAGGAAAGGCATTACTCTTATTCTACTGAAGTAGCATAGCATACTGTTATACCACATATGCCAAAGCATCATTAAACTCTCATGAAAGAAACTTCTTGCAGGATATGGTAATTAACACAGAGACCCACAATGGGACAATGTCAAATGTGAGACTTTCAAGCACTCAAACATAAGTGAAAAATCTTTACACATGCGCACACACACACACACACACACACACACACATACATACACACGTGCACACTCAAGCACATGCATGCGTGCAATCAAGGGGTCAGGAATCTATGCAGAACAGAGGTAAGAGCCAAAGGTGCTGGATAACTTCAAAGAAACAATGTCTTTCAGGCATAGCGGGCTTCATTATCTTTCATTTTCTAAAGTGAATTAAATTTCAGATACATGGAATTTAAATAAGCAACTTTAGACATATAACTAACTATTTTTTAAATGTCTCATTAATGCTAAAATAAGTTATCAAGCTACAAATAGTGCTATAAACTTAAATATAAATCACTGTCAACAATGAGAAAAAAGTTTACCGGATAGCTTTTAAGCATACACAACAACAACAATAGTTCATAGGTGTTTTGCAGAGATTATGGAATGAAGGAAATGAGGAGTAAATAAATTTGAATGTTAAATTTTGTTTTCATTATACTGAGCTAACTAATAATATATACTAGTAATGTATACATAATATATAAGTCTATACTGTACTTATGCTATATAATATATACTAGTGATATATTAAAATATTAAAAAGGAAAAGAATAGCCCCTTACCATAGCTTAGTTGATTCTGATTTCTAGACACACACAATAGTTCCCTATGGAAAAGCCAAAGTGGCTTTAGAATGGAGAAAGCTCTTGTAAGGAGCTTTACCCTTAGGGAGGACTTCCTTTCCATCTTTCCACACATTCCACCATGCCCTAGCATTCATAAAGGCACCCAAAATCTTACTCCTTTTATTCAGCCTGGCCACTGTTTGCTCATGACTTAGACCCTCTTCTACGTTTCCCCACCCAACCAATTATTCCATTTTGAATCCGAGAACACCACTCTCCAAGAATATCCTCAAATAGCCTGCACATTTCTTCTCTGCCTGGCAAAGTCTCATTTCTCTATAAAACCTATGCTTTATGAAGGAATAGTTGAACTTTGGCCATTTATTATTTATTAGCCATGGTATAGTAATAAATGTTTAATAAGAGCCTCTTCTGATATCTGTGATATCCTGGCCAGTTTTATAACTTGGAGTCAGAAGATGCACTCAATCTGCCCTTCAGGATCAATGAGCATTGTATTCAGCTTGTAATAATCTTGTAGGAATAAATGGCCCACAGTTCTGTAATATTATCCCAGACCTGTGTTGTGTTCAGAGGAAGAGACAGTGTGGTAGAAGCAGCACTGAGCCAATAGAAGTAAGTTCTAGCTCTATCTTGACATTAAACTGCCACAATAAATGACAAAGTCATAGTAACTCTTGAATATTCCCAGGCTTGTAATTTTATGCAGCCCTCAAATGGTCATGTTGTATCTCATAACACAATATGACTTCAATACACTTTGAAAATAACAGTTTCTTCATAAATACTTGCTGATTGTCTCACCCAGGTTACACCATAGTTCTCCTGAATATAAGATGAGTGGGTGGAATAGCACAAATTATGGAATTGTATTTGATGAGTGACCTTTCCTGGTGAGATGTAAACAAATATCTGTCCATCCCAGATAGGGCACCAATGACAAGCCAAAAAATGATTCCACCCAAATCTAGTTTAGTGGAGGTCACTGGGTTACTTATAGGAGTGTAAATATGGAGTTTCTTTCAAGAGCAGAAGTAACTCAGAGACAGCTGAACCACTAAAAAACATTGCCCAGCCAAGTATGAGTGATAACTTACAAAAACTGCATCCGTGAAATTGCCTGCACAGTATGCCAGCAGCTTAGCTGGAGAGAGAGCCTGTTCTTCCCAGCAGTTATTAGTTCCAGAGAGAGAGTAAGTTCTTATAAGCAGTGTAAGACCTTGAAAGTCTTGTACTTTTCAGGAGCATCCTGAGATTTGCGAGTTGTATTTACTTCCTAAGTTCTAAGGAAGCTCTCTAAGACAGAGTGTTACAATGTAGAGGAAATAGCTATGCAACAGCATCACAATAAAATATAAAGAGAACCTGGTGACTAATTTGAAGAATAATTTCCCCTATGAATAACAGTATGTCTTCCAGACCAACAACAGCTTAAATAGGAGAGTCCATGTCAATTTATTCATAATTCTTACTCCTTCCCTCCCCTGCAGGTGCCACCTTAAATTAGGTATCAAGGCATTCTCACCGATGATCCCTTCATGCCTTTGGGGCTTTTTTCCCCTACTTGCAAATTGTATGAGATTGCACTTTTAGCATTTCTTTGCCATTTGAACCTCCCCTGTCATGTAACACAGTCTGATTTGGAAAGAATCAGGTTTGTGTCCATTAGCTTGTTTTAGCAATTACTTTTCATTTTACTGATTCTGCCACTTGCGGAACCTGAATTGTGGCTGTCCAGGAAATTATTACTAAGATCTGGCTGCAACGAACAATACAACTTGATTTATTGAAGGTAGGACATATGGCAGAATAGCAAGTGGGATGTTTTTCCTTAAGCTTTTCCAAAGCTTTCAGAGTGCAGTAAGAAGAGCCTTAGGCATAACTGCTAGGACTGTGAAGCCACTTCCACCAGTCCTAATGGTCTCCAGCCTGCGGAAAATCTGTAGGTGGAAAGACTGGGGAAGAAGGATCGATGAACAGTGGAGGACTAGTTCCCTCAGGAAAAGACTACTTTGCCTTGAGCCAAATGAGAGAGATGTCACAGTGCCATCTGAAGAGTCTGACAAGCATCTCTCACACTTTCACAGCATTTAGGGCTCTTAGACAGGCCATTTTCATAGTTCAGCCTGTAGGATCAAGGCAGGGACAAAAGAAGAAACCAGGTTTTCTATGGTACATGTCCCAGCGGGATCCCAGGATCTCTTGCAGGATTCCTCAGTTAGACAATGTGACTCCGTGACTCGAGAGAGAAGGAACTGAGCATAATGTCCCAAACCACTCCCTGCAGGAAACACCTTCTCTTAAAGGAATCAAAGTCATGGGATCTGGGAAGGAGAGTCACCCCCCAAACCGTAGGATAAGAAGCTAGTTTTGAACATCTACAATGCCAAACTCAAGCCACGCTAGTGTAAGATCTATGTAGCATCCGTGACCCTCCCTCTTCCACACAGTACAGTGTAGAAGGGGCCATCAACTAGGCCCCTTCTTTGTTAAATAGACAGGGGAAAAGACCCAAGATGCTTCAGGAAAAAAAAAACCCAGAGTTCTTACTATAATGATTGCAGACTTACCAGAAAACCATTAACTTCTAACCCTGAAAGTTCTTGAAATTTTCCATAGTCACTTTAAAATGTCTAGAGTACTGATTCATTTACCCCATTAAACTGTCCCTTACCAAACAGCAAAATTTTCGAGAAAAGTCCAAACTGTCCTTTAAAGGTAGCATTCCTCTATTTTGCCTAATTAACAGTATCGAAAACTGTTTGCCTTCTATTGTTCTGCACTGAAAGTGCATGCTATATTTCTACTCCCCTTGGATTCATAATCAGGCTAAAAACTAGGATATGACATACTGCCTCTGACATTCTTTATAAAATTTCCTTTATGAGAGGGGAAAATGTGTGGAGGATTCCAGAAATGATTAGAACCCAGCCCATTTTGGAGCCTGTTCCCTGGAACCTGTGACTATTCTGGTGGTGACTGTTAGAGTAAAATTAAGCTGCAAAATGATGTCGATAGAGAGCTTGTTACATTAATCTGCAGTCTCTCAGAAGATGGGACGTTTTCCCCAGCAGGTCTGGTCTTGAGAAGAGAGACTCGTTATTCCAGCTGCATCCATTTGTCATGGTGTGAACAGCCTGCTCTCAGCCCAGAAATGGCACAAGCAAAGACTACCAGCTGCCTGTCCCCTGGGAATGCAAGACACCAGACGTTGACACAGTTGATAAAGATGTATTCCAAGAAATATGAACCCACCTATTATTTGTTCTGGGACTAGCAGCCAAAACCAATAGCCAGAAAAGGATGTGACACAGGCAGGCTGGCGGGCGTTCCTCACTGCTCTCCAAGCCAATTATGTCTTCTCACATGACAAGCAGCCATTCATTTTCAACCCCTGACCTACATTTCACATACCTGTGTCTTAGACCAAGAGAAACACTAGCTGTCATAAAAATACTGTGACAGACTGCCATACAAGGAGGAACCCTTTTAGGCTCCCAGTGAACAAGTTTGGCTTGAGTCCGCAAAACTTTTATAAGGTGGGACAATGAAGTGGGAGAAAGGGTATAAATGTCCTTCTTGCCTTACGATATCTTATTTATTATAGTAACTATATTCTCTCTCTCTCTCTCTCTCTCTCTCTCTCTCTCTCACACACACACACACACACACACACACACACACAGAGAGAGAGAGAGAGAGACAGAGACAGAGACAGAGACAGAGAGAGAATATAGTTACTATAATGAATGTATGTGTGTGTGTGTGTGAGAGAGAGACAGAGAGACAGAGAGACAGAGAGAGATAAGGAGTGAGACAGAGAGAGAAAATATAGTTACTATAATAAATGTGAGAGAGAGACAGAGAGACAGAGAGAAAGAATATAGTTACTATAATAAATGTGAGAGAGAGAATATAGTTACTATAATAAATGTGTGTGTGAGAGAGAGAGAGAGAAAGAGAGAGAGAAGGAGGGAGAGAGGGAAGGAGGAAGAGAGAGAGAAGGAGGGAGAGAGGGAAGGAGGGAGAGAGAGTGAGAGAGAGAGGGAGAGAGAGAGAGAATGAATTATAGAAAGTATCATCTAGCAGCCATGTGTCCTCATACTATCCTGTGGACATAAATACCATATTCTTGTCCTCCATTCATCTTTTAAGTACCACTGATCATTCAATTAAAAAAAAGCAACTCCAAGGGAAAGAGCAACTACATGCCTGAAATAATCTAAAGCTGGGAAACAGTAGTCAAAGAATACTGCAGATGAAACCTTAGGGTGGAGTGTGGGTTTTGGTGCATTATAGGTGATGGTGCTTGCACTGGCTGCAGTGGTCTGAATGTCTATTAAGTGATTCCTCAGGTGCCCTCAGGAAAAAGAGAGAATAGGCCCAATATCTCCAAGGTAAAGAACCCAACTCTGTGAGGACCCGCAATGTGCCAGACTAAAATTATAATGAGGACGTATTCTCAAAAACAGGCCCCCGAGTGCACGGAATATTCTCAAGTCAGAGCCAGCTGCTAGATACATGTCAAAGTTCAAGGAGAGATTAATTTGATTTTTAAGGTAACAGATAAATAGGTTTTAAATGATACACTTGACCTAACTATAGGTAGTGTCCGTAAATGTAAATTGTAGGTAATGTCCATAAGTGTAAACTTTAGGTAAGGTCCATAAACGTCTGTATATAATGGCATCATTTTCAGTTTCGTTCCTAGGCATAAGAAAATCATAAGGGACAAGAGGCAAGTTGTTCAGTGTAGGTAAGGCTTAATGTAATAGTCATGCCAGGAACACCAACACTTGGTGGGTAGAAGTTGACAGATCAGGAGTTCAATGTCATCCTCCACAGAGTATGCAGTTTAAAGTTAGCCTTGACTGCAGGAATCCCATCTCAAAAAGACCCAAAACAAGAACAACATAGACTCTTGGTATCTACCTTCACTGAATGAAGCATTCATGTATAAATACATATTAGCTATTACCTTCCAAGGTCTCAGGGCCTAAGCTGTAAACAGGACTGCTGCTCCCATGCACAGAGGTGTCAGGGGAAGCAGTTATATTTCAAATAGACGAGTTTGGTTGAACCAAATTTCAGTACTATCCCTGATATATTTAATCAGGGTGATTGAGTTTGAACAAAGAATTCTAAACCTGACTGTGGCATCTGTCACTAATCTAGTGTACAACTGTGAGCAAGCAATGAGTACTTTGTTGGGAGACAATGGCACCTATCTATGAAGAGGAGACTCAAAGAAGGAGTTGAATTAAAAATGGCTAACTAGGGGCTGGGGATTTAGCTCAGCGGTAGAGCGCTTACCTAGGAAGCGCAAGGCCCTGGGTTCGGTCCCCAGCTCCGAAAAAAAAAGAACCAAAAAAAAAAAAAATGGCTAACTAAAGTATCTTATTATAAAAACTGAAACAAACTTGCACAAAAGTTTTGAGTTAACATTCTAATTGCTACCTAAATTGAATATCACCATTAAAAAAATCCCACTGTCAAGAGATAAGAGCCAAAACCAAGAAATGGGTGATGATTCTAACAGTTTATTTACAGTTTATTCTAAGCACATACAGCACTCAGCCCTACACTATCACGAGCTTGGAGATGTTTAGTTAACTTCCTCCGAGTTATTGATAAAAAGCAATTGGATTTTCCACCCAGTGATCTTCATAGCTAAAGAAAACTAAGAGAACTAAAATAAACAGGTCTTTAAAAATTGACAAATGTGAGTTTCACTGGTCAACAAATAAGTATGTCACATTTAATATCTTAAGATTCCAGAAAAAGAAATGAGGGAAATAGTTCACAAGGATTTAAGACTTGTTTTTATCCTTTATCTTTATTTCTTGATTAAAAGACAGAAAATGAATTTGAGAGGAAGTGGGAAGGGTTCAGGGAAGGGATTGGAGGGAGAAAAGGGGGAAATGCTGGAATTACATTTTAATTAAAACTAAGTTTTAAAAAAAAAATAAAGGAGCCAGGGGCAGGAGAGATGGCTCAGTGGTTAAGAGCACTGATTGCTCTCCCAGAAGTCCCTAGTCAATTCCCAGGGACCACATGGTGGCTCACAACCACCTGTAATGGAATATGATGCCCTCTTCTGGTGTGTCTGAAGACAGCTACAGTGTACTCGTAAATAAAATAAATAATTATTTTAAAGTTAAAATAAAAATTAAAGGAGCCAAGAATGGTGAGTTAGGACTCTCTTTTCTATTCTTCCAGACTTAGCTCACTCTTTCCAGCTGAAAAAGGAGGAGGACAGGAACTTCTGCTGTGACCCAGAAAGCATAGTCTCCCATTCAGAGACGACAAAAAGTATCCAGTCACAGAGGGGCTTAAGATGTTGGTGGCTTAACCTTTTTAGAATCTTCTTTTCATATTTATTGTTTTTTTCATTTTAATCTATTTATACTGTTTTAATTTGAGACTTTTAATCTTAACTATACTCTATTGGCTTCTATCTATTCCCTCCATCTCCTCCCCATCCTTACAATCACTCATTCTCAAATTTGACTTATTAAATGCAAGAGCACCAGGAGTTCACAGACAGCCTAAGCTACTGGGGAGGAGTAAAATAGCAAAATGGAGTTTGTAATTTTAAGAATTCAAAACATAATGCACAGGTGAGCCTACTGTGCTCCTTTAAGTAAGAACTGGGTCCCTAGGAGTTCTTACTTTAGGACAACAAATCCAAATCCACTAGAATCCAAGCCTCCTGTGGGGAAGCAGTTGGTCAAAATGCTTTGCAACGGATGCCTTAGCAATGGTGATCCAATGACTACTGTGTATCTCATGAAGACCAGCTTCCCTGTTTGCAGTCTTGGGACACACATGTGGGAATGTTCTAACACTTCTGTGATCAGACAGCTTGACTCAAGCTTGACAGTGAGACCCACCTTGCTCTATAGCATACTTCCCATGGTAAAAAAAAAAATACCAGTTTGTCAAGAGATGACAGTAACCTAGTTATTCTAGGAATGACAGAGCAGCTACAACAAGTAGACATTAACATGAGCTCTTACTCCAGAAAGGCACAGGCAAGGAAGAGAGGACAAGTTTATTGGGGTAGAGGGTTTAAGAGCAGCTCTTTGCCAAAATTCATAAGAGATGAACATAAAGAAGCCAAAGGAAGCAATATAAAAACCACACACACACACACACGCACACACACACACACATGCACAGGCGCATACACGCCAGAGTTCTGTCCATAACAGAATGAAATTATATAAACTGCAAAAATGTTGCAAAGCAACAAGTTTTCAGTAAAGATTATTAAAACCCGAAGTATCGCTGTAAGGATACTACACAAACATGAAACAGAGGAAAACAGTGAGCAATTAAGTAATGATTGATTCCCAAATACAATGTCAGACAGAAACGTCAGCTTGAGCAGGAAGAGAAACTACATCTTAACCAAAACCATCTGATGGCTGAACTCTGGGCACCTTGCAAACAGGATTCTCCCAGCACCTGACTGCAATTTTCATTTAAATGACGGCTGGAGTCGTTCTCAACAAATGAAACGTATAGATGATGTTTTTATTTTTGAAACCTTTCCTTAACTATAGATATGGACATTAATCACACACACACACACACACACACACACACACACACACACACACACACTTATCCAGACCTTGGAAAAATGTACTTTCCAATGTTTCAATTTCAAAACATGATCATTCTTATGGAAACTTTTATTTTATAGCTTATAAAATTGAAAGTTTTTCTCTTTAACACTTCTGAGTTGTTATGCCAGACAACATAACAGTCTGATTTTCCTATAGTAGATTTTAATCTGATGGATTCACAAAGGCTCCTTCAGCCCAGGAGAGTGTAGGATACATAATAATTGAGAAAAATGATAAATGGGTTTACTAAATAGTAAGACCAATTCCAAGCCCATCATTTATTAGTTTTACCTAGGTTTTAAACAAGAGTTACCACTAAAACAATACAAGTAATGAACTAATAAAGATAGACTTAGAAAGTCAAGTGTGGTAGCCCACACTTTAGAACCCAAGCCCATGAGAGGCTGAGGAAAGGATGTAGTATGTTGGAGGTTAGCCAGGGCTACATAACAATTTGGAAGCCAACTAGAACTATAGGTCAAAACATGCTTTCAAAAATAAACAATAAATCTACTTATACTTCATGGGTATGTTCAGATTTCATGCCTTTCTCTTTCCCAGAATCAGTCAGGCCTCTTTCTATAATTGTATAGCAATGTTTGAGACAGGGTCTCATATAACCCTGGCTGGCCTGGAACTCTACATAAATAAGATTAGCCTCAGAGATCCACCTGCCTCTGTCTCCCAAGTGCTTGGATAATAGGTGTATGCCACCAAATTTTTATAGCTTAATGAGATAAAGAACGCCAGGAGATAGAAAGAAAACTTATGAAGTGATATTTGAAGAAAACATAAATTATTGGATAAAAATAGGTTTCGTTCATGAGTTTCCCCTGGTGTGATCCAAAGTTGCTCCCATTGGTATATAAACTTAATTGAAAGCACTCAAAGAATCAGACAAAAGACAAATGTATTAGAGCTGTAGCTGGAGTGCTCAGGCCTTACTGCATGTGGTGTGAAAGGAGGCTTAACGTAAGTAACTGATGCAAGTGCTCTTGCTTATACATCAGGTCCACAACCATCCCCTATTCTATTCTCTCATCCTTAGTAAGCCCCAATGTTGCTGGGTCTTCAGAGGACATCTTGGACCTTTGCCTAAGTAATACCAATACTATCAGCTCCTATGATGACTCAAGCTTGGCCGCAGAAATTAACAATATGAAAGGGACGAAACCATATCAAGCAATATCTCACTTCCATTTTGTTCTGGGGGGATGGCTTCTAAAGGACTATGTTTGTGTCCTAGAACTTTCAGAATCACTTATGCCCACATACATACATACATACATACATACACACAGACACACACACATAAGACACAAAATGCACACACACCACACAAGCAGATATCACACACACAATATACAACATACAAATGTCACATATCACACCTGTAACACATCACACAGCTCATACACACACATCACATATCTCATACATAGCACACACACGCACGCGCACACACACACACACACATACACACCACATCACACATCTCACATGTATTTATCACATGCATCGTACATTTTACAAGCACATCATATACATATCAAACATGTGTCACCTATTGTATATATCATGCACCACATATAACACACAGTGATCCGGCTCACCCTTTGAAAGCCAACTTTCCCTACCCCAAGCCTACACAATCTGTTCTCTTCTCCTAGGACATTTCTCTGCATTCATGCAAGCATGCTTCCAGCAAACACAATATAAAAATAACATCTCACTTGAGACCATATCCACATACAAGAAAACCAAAAGTTAAGTATTAACATTATATTATCCACAAGCATTTTCATGAGCGCTAGACTTAGATTTGGATTACATTTAGGGAGTCCATGATAGAGAACAATTCTCAAAATGATAGGACCAATCATTTGATGATGGAGACAAGAAGGGACATGTAAAGGCAAACGTATCAATAGCTGGAGATGGTCCCAGCAAATGAAACCTAGGAGCCAGCTGCCATTGGGATTTTCTGGGCAGCCTGGAATTTCAGGGTAGCAGAAAAGAACACCTGAACATGGGGAGCTGAAACAGAAGGAAGGACCTAGACATAAATCTGTCCAGTCTAGGTTCTTCTGAGACTCCGTCTTAGACACAAATAATCATCTTCTCCAGTGAAACTCCATACAAGGTTTCTTTTCATAGACTGGTTATTAGTGTTCCCTGTGGCTGACTCTGTTTCGTCTTTAGCCAGTCATAACATCAGTCTCCATGATGCTAAACAACCAGCCAATCCAGCCATAATCAAAGCGCCGGAGATCTAGACAGATGTTTTCTGTACTGAAAACAAACAACAATGGGAGGAACTTCATGCCAGGATTAATGGAATTGACCAGATGTCTTGGCATTGTGTAAAGATTAAGTGCCAATTGAAATCAGGAGTGCTGGCTGTCAGTTTACATACACTCTTAAAATGAGAACTTACACTTTTCTTAGGACTGGGCCATAACCTCAACAAAGACCTCAGGCATGCACAGGCAGACACATGTGCATATGTGCACTGAAAATGACAGAGAAGGAGTACATGAGGAGGATCATGTCAGATAGGAGGGACAAGGGACAGTAACAAATTCACCTGCATGTTGATCTTTAAAGATTTATTTATTCTCATTCTCTCTCTCTCTCCTCTCTCTCTCTCTCTCTCTCTTCTTTTTGTGTGTGCATGTGCATGCGTGTGTGTGTGTGTGTGTGTGTGTGTGTGAATTTATGTGTCCCGTGTGTGAGCAAATGCCTGAGGATGACTGACCGAAGAGGGTGTGAATCCTTGGGAAAGGAGTTACAGATAACTGTGAGCCTACCGATATGGGTGCTGGGAACTGAACCCATATCCTCTGCAAGAGCAGTAAGAGTTGTCATAAGAGCCATCTCTATAGCTCTTAAACTGCTTGAGTATAAGTCCATAAAAATGTATCCAATATCCCGTGTCTAACCAATGTAAGCTCTTCCTGCCTTTTCTTTGACCTAGCCTCAAACTGAGGGTGATTTTTCAGGCTTTTTATTTTGCCTGATAGCTTAGAAATATGAGAGAAATTGCTGGGAGATTAATATCCAAAGGGAAAAAATAACTAGAGTTTTCCACCTCTTTCTCTGTCTCCTATCATAGTCAAGAAGGTCCAGTCTCTGCCAGGTCACCTCCATTTCTGGTCTGTTTCTCACCTGGAAACCGCTCTCTAGCATCATCAGTATGGGTCATTCCCTGGACTACATCCTGTCTACTAAGAGGCCTGGCATCATTACACCTCTGGCTGTGCGCAGACTCTTACACAGAATAGTGCAAGGGTCTCTTGGAAAATCTGAGGCTTCTTAAGGAGCGGGCCAGGTGCTGAGCCATGAGGGGAGTGAGCAGGGCTCCTCCCTACTCTGGGTCAAGCCTTCCTGCTAGGAGCCAAAAGAAGTACCATAGGTTAATCCTTGCCGCAACAAGACCCAGAAAAGCTGGAATGGCACAGAGAAAATGGTGCATAGATCCATTCATAATGGACCATGTATCCATTATTGTTGTTCTTCCTATAGGATTGCAAATCCCCTCAGCTCCTTCAGTCCTTCCACTAACTCTTCCTTTGGGGGTCCTCATGCTCAGTCCAGTGGTTGGCTGTGAACATCCACATCTGCATTTGTCATGTTCTGGGAGAGCCTCTCAGGAGACATCTATATCAGGCTCCAGTCAGCAAGCACATCTTGGCATCAGTAGTAGTGTCTGAGTTTGGTTTCTATATGGGATGGATCCCCAGGTGGGGAGTCTCTAGATGGCCTTTCCTTCGGACTTTGCTCCACTCTTTGTCCCTGTATTTCCTTTAGACAGGAGCAATCCTGGGTTAAAATTTTAGAGATAGGTGGGTGGCCCCATCCCTCAAACAGGGGCCATGCCTGACCTCTAGATATGGTCTCTAAAGGTCCTCTCTTCCTTTTGTTGGGTATTTCAGCTAATGTCATCCCTGTTGAATCCCGGGAGCCTCCTGCTTTTCTGGCATCTGGGAATTTCTGGGGACTACAACTAGTTCCACATCCTCCATTGCTACATACCTCTGTTGAATTTTCTGACCCTCTGTACATCCCTTGTCTCCTCCCTCACCTGATCCTGCCCCCATTTCCTCCTCCCCCTTCTTTCTTCACACCAAGATCTTCCCACACTCTACCTCCTGTGATTATTTTGTTCTGCCTTCTAAGGAGGACTGAAGCATCTGAACTTTTGTCTTCCTTCTTCTTGAGCTTCATGTGGTCTGTGAATTGTATCTTGGGTGATCCAAGCTTTTGGGCTAATATCCACTTATCAATGAGTGCATACTATGTGTGGTTTTTGTGATTGGGTTCCTCACTCAGGATGATATTTTCTACTTCCATCCATTTGCCTATGAATTTCATGAAGTCATTGCTTTTAATAGCTGAGTAGTATTCCATTAAGTAAATGTACCACATTTTGAGTATCCATTCCTCTGTTGAAGGGCATCTGGGTTCTTTCCAGCTTCTGGCTATTATAAATAAGGCTGCTACGAACATAGTGGAGCACGTGTCTTTGTTATATGTTGGAGCATCTTTTGAGTATATGCTCAGGAGAGGTATAGCTAGGTCCTCAGGTAGTGCAATGTCCAATTCTCTGAGGAACTTCCAGACTGATTTTCAGAGTGGTTGAACCAGTTTGCAATCCCACCAACAATGGAGAAGAATTCCTCTTTCTTCATATCCTTGCCAGCATCTTCTGTCACCTGAGTTTTTGATCTTAGCCATTCTGACTGGTGTGAGGTGGTATCTCACGGTTGTTTTGATTTGCATTTCCCTGATGACTAAGGGTGTTGAACATTTCCTTAGATGTTTCTCAGTTGTTCAACAATCCTCAGTTAAGAATTCTTTATTTAGCTCTGAACCCCATTTTTAATAGGGTTATTTGATTCTCTGGGTCTAACTTTTTGAGTTCTTTGTATATATTTGATATTAACCCTCTATTAGATGTAGGATTGGTAAAGATCATTTCCCAATCTGTTAGTTGCCATTTTGTCTAATTGAAAATGTCCTTTGCCTTACAGAAGTTTTGGGATTTTATGAGGTCCTATTTGTCGATTCTTGATTTTAGAGCATAAGCCACGAGTGTTCTATTCAGGAAATTTTCCCCTATGCCCATGTGTTTAAGACTCTTCCCCATTTTCTCTTCTATTAAATTCAGCATATCTGGTTTTATGTGGAAGTCCTTGACCGTTTGGACTTGAGCTTTGCACAGGGTGATGAGAATGGATCAATTCACATTCTTCTACAGGCTGACCTCCAGTTGAACCAGCACCATATGTTGAAAATGCTGTCCTTTTTCCACTGAATGGTTTTAGCTTCTTTGTATAAGATCAAGTGACCATAGGTGTGTGGTTTATTTCTGGTCTTCAATTCTATTCCATTGATCTACCTGCCTGTCTCTGTACCAATACCATACAGTTTTTATCACTCTATCTCAGTACTACAGCTTGAGGTAAGGGATGGTGCTTCTCCCCCACCTGGCCCCCCTGAAGTTCTTTTATTGTTGAGAATAGTTTTTGCTATCCTGTGTTTTTGGTTATTCCAAATTAATTTGCAAATTGCTCTTTCTAACACTATGAAGAATGGAGTTGGAATGTTGATGGGGATTGTATTGAATGTGTAGATTGCTTTCATCAAGGGGACCATTTTTACTATATTAATCCAGCCAAGCCATGAGAATGGGAGATCTTTCCATTTTCTGATATCTTCTTCAATTTCTTTCTTAAGAGACTTGAAGTTCTTGCCATGCGGATCTTTCACCTGTTTGGTTAGAGTCACATGAAGATATTTTATATTATTTGTGACTATTGTGAAAGGTGTCATGTCCCCAATTTCTTTTTCAGACAATTTATCCTTTGCGTAATGGATGGCTACTGATTTGTTTGAGTTAATTTTATTTCCAGCTACTTTGCTGAAATTGTTAATCAGCTGTAAAAGTTCCCTGGTGGAATTTTGAGATCACTTAAGTGTACTATCATATCATCTACAAATAGTGATATTTTTACTTCTTCCTTTCTGATTCTTATTCCTTTGACCACTTTTTGTTGTCTAATTAGAGCATAAGCCATCTATTGTTTGATTAGATCTTCAAATACTATATTGAATAAAAAGGGAGAGAGTGGGAAGCCTTGTCTAGACCCTGATTTTAGTGCAATTGCTTCAAGTTTCTCTTCATTTAATTTGATGTTGACTACTGGTTTGCTATATATTGCTTTTACTATGTTTAGGTATGGGCCTTGAATTCCTGATCTTTCTAAGTCCCATGAAAGGGTATTGAATTTTGTCAAATGCTTTTTCAGCATCTAATAAGATGATCATGAGGGTTTTCCTTTGTTTATATAGTGGATTACCTTGATGTATTTCCATATATTGAACCATCCCTGCATCCCTGGGATGAAGCCTATTTGATTGTGGTGAATAGTTTGATGAGTTCTTGGTTTTGGTTTGCAAAAATTTTAATGAGTATTTCTGCATTGAAATTCATAAAGGAAATTGGTCTGAAGTTCTCTTTCTTTGTTGTGCCTTTGTGTGGTTTAGGTATCAGCATAACTGTGGCTTCTTAGAGTGAATTAGGTAGTATACCTTCTGTTTATATTTTGTGGAATAGTTTGAAGAGTATTGGTATTAGATCTTCTTTCAAGGTCTGATAGAATTATGCACTAAAACCATCAGTCCTGGGAATTTTTTGTTGGGAAACTTTTAATGACTGCTTTTGTTTCTTTGGGAGTTATGGGACTGATAAGAGGGTTTATTTGATCCTGATTTAACTTTGGTGCATGGTATCTGTCAAGAAAATTATCCATTTCATCCAGATTTTCCAGTTTTGTTGAGTATAGACTTTGGTACTAGGATCTGATGATTTTTTTGAATTTCCTCAGATTCTGTTGTTATGTCTCCCTTTTCATTTCTGATTTTGTTAATTTGGATACACTCTCTGTTGCCCTCTGGTTAGTCTGGCTAAAGGTTTATCTATCTTGTTAATTTTCTCAAAGAACCAGCTCCTGATTCTCTTGATTCTTTGTACAGTTCTTTCTGTTTCTACTTGGTTGATTTTAGCCCTGAGTTTATTTCCTGCTATCTACTCCTCTTGCGCGTATTTGCTTCCTTTTGTTCTAGAGCTCTCAGGTGTTATGCTAAACTGCTACTGTATGTTGTCTCTGATTTCTTTTTGAAGGCACTCAGAACTATGAGGTTTTCCTCTTAGCACTGTTTTCATTGTGTCCCATAGGTTTGGGTATGTTGTGTGTTCATTTTCATTAAATTCTAAAACGTCTTTAATTTAATGGACAATACTAGAAAAGAAACTCCCTATGTCATATTATATTGAAGAAAGAAAGAGTGTTGAAAAATGCAGAATGGAACAGCAAGTCATAGCCTAAGTGCAAGCCCATCAAAATAACACCAAATTCTCAACCAAACTTTAAAACCCTGGAGGGTCTAAAATGGTGTATTCCAGTTCTGAAGGATAACTATCAAGCCTTTCTACTCTACACGGCAAAATAATCTGTCACATTTGAAGGAAAACATAAAACTTTCCATGATGAAGGGGTAAATGAATTCATAACCACTAAGTCAGCACTACAAAATATACTTGAAGAAACCAATTTGACCAAAGAAACATAAACACACCAATAAGGGTATAGAAAAGAATAAAACATGTTAGAGTAGTTAGATAAATGAGAGGTGGAAATATACTAAGCCCTACAACACTAACAAAATGACAGGAATTAATAGGTGACTTTCATTAATGATCTATTAATGTTCTCAGACTAGTCAATTGGAATAAAATAAAAACAAGATCCATCTATTGTTGCCTCCCAAGACAATGCAATTTACTATCAATGACAGGCGGACCTTTAGGATGGGAGAAGAGAAAAATGTATTCTAAGCAAAGGACCTAGAAAAAAAGCAAAACAGGAATCAAACCAAAATTAATCAAAAGAGACAAAGGTCACTTTATTCTGGTTAAAATTAAATGGTCTATCAAAAGTATATCTCAGTTTTAAGCATATACACCCTAAATATGAATGCATCCAATTTCATAAAAGCTATTACTAGATGTAAAGGCAGAAGGTACAGTAGTAACCCAAACATAATAATATTAGGTGACTGTATATAGTCACTCACTAGTATACAGGTCATCCCAACAAAAAAATAAAAAGAGAAAGAAACAGCTGTGTTATATGACATCATAGATTATATGGCTCCAGCAAATATTTGTAGTATCTTACATCTAAGCATGGCACTGTATAAGTTTTCTCAGCAGTCTATGGAACTTGTCTTAAAATACAATCACAAAATAGCATATGAAAACATGTCATACAAATATAGGAATGCTGAAATAATTTCTGGTACTCTCTCTGATCACAAACCAGGGAGGCGCAAATCATTAGCAAGGGAACCTGAAGCTCATACACAAGCACATGGAGACTGAACAATATATGCTTAAATGATGAATAGGTTGTTGAAGAAGTCAAGAAGAAAATTAAACACATTTAGAATAGAAGGAAAGTGAAAGCAAAACAGTGAAAATACGGGATATAATGAAAGCAGCCCTAAGTGGGAGGTTTATAGCTTCAAGAAAATACATCAAAAAAATAACAGGAAACTCAAGAAAATAATTAACCATATACTGTAGAAACATGGGGGGAATGTACAAGCCAGATCCCAAATCAGAATGTAGAAATAACTAATTAAGAGCAAGGTAGAAATCAATTAAAGAGAAATGAATATAAAACAAAAAAGCAAATCAAAGAAACAAATAGTTGGCTCTTTGAAAAGATAAACAAACCCCTAGTCAAAGAAATAAACCCAAATTCATAATATGAGCAATGGAAAAGGAGGCTTTACAACAGATATCAATTCTTAGAGAAATGGATGGAACTAGAAAACCTTAAAAACTTGTATTCCAGGGCTGAATAGATGGTTCTGTGGTTAAGAGAACTGGCTATTCTTTCAGAGGTCCTGAGTTCAGTTCCCACCAACAACATGGTGGCTCAGAACCAACTATTACTATGGAATCTATTGTCCTCTTCTGGTGTGCAGATGTACATGCAGACAAATCTTCATATTCATTGAATGAATACATCTTTTTTAAAGTTACTCTCCTAGAATAGTGATGGCACACACCTTTAATCCCAGTACTCAGGAGGCAGAGGCAGGCAGAATACTCGTACATAGAATATTAAAATTAAAATCTTGAAGAAAAAATCTCCTAAATGGGCTTAACAGGTGGATCGGTAAGACTGCTTACTGCTCTTGCAGAAGACATGTGTTTGGTACCCAGCATCCAGGAAGCACGGCTCACAAAGCCTTGCAATCCCAGCTCCAAGGAAATCGGACATTTCTGACCTCTACAAGCACATACCCACAAGCATATACACATGATTGAAAATGCCCACACTCTCTCTATCTACTCAATATAGTACTTGAAATTCTAGTTCTTTTGCAATAAGACAGCAAAAGGAGATCAAAGGGATACAAGTTGGAAAGGAAGAAGTCAAGAAGTCATCCACTATTCATGGATGATATAATATATTCATATATATTCATATACATATGTATATATATCCCAAAATTTTACCTGCAGTTGATAAACAACTTCAGCAAAGCAGCTGGATATAAAATTAACTCAAAGAAATCAATAGCCCTCCTTTATACAAATGATAAATGGACTGAGAAAGAAATCCGGGAAAGAACACATTTTGTAATAGCCACAAATGATACAATATAAAATAAGTTGCTGTAACTAACCAAGCAAGTAAAAGACCTGTATGACAAGAACTTCAAGTCCCTAAAGAGAGAAATCAAAGAAAACCTCAGGAGATGGAAATATCTCCATGCTCATGGATCGGTAGGATTAACATAGTGAAAATGGCCATCTTGGAAAAAGTGATCTACCAATTCAATACAATGCCCACCAAAATTCCAACACAATTCTTCATAGATATGGAAAGACCAATTTTCAAATTCATATGAACTCAAAACTAAGTAAGAAGAAGTAAAACAACCCACTGGCAAACGAGTAGTAAAATGAACAGACAGTTCCCAAAGATCGAAATTCAAGTGGCCAATAAACACACAAACAAAATTTAACCACACTAACCATCAAATAAACACGAATCAAAACCTCATTGAGATTTCGTTTTGCCCTAGTTAGAATTCCGATCATAAAGAAAAAACAAAGCAAAACAAAACATATACTAACAAGGATATAGACAAAAATGAGCCTTTATCCTCTACTGATGGGAATGTACAATAGATCAACCACTAAGTGAAACAGGGTGGAGGTTCACCAAAAGACTGAAAATAGATCTACTATATGGCCCAACTATACCATTCCCATGTACCCAAAGGACTATAGACCCCATATATAACAGCAATGCTTACACAACAATGTTTATTGCAGCCCTATTCACAATAATTAAATATAGACTCAACCTATATGTCCATAAGAGAAGGAATGATTAAAAAAAGAAAAAGAAACAGCTGTATATCCACAATGGAATTTTTGAGCCATGAAAAAATAAAGATATGTTGTTTGTATGAAAATGGATGTAAATGAAGATATCATATTAAGCCAGCTGCAAAAGATAAGTTTTCTCTCATTTGTAGCTTCCTAGATGCTGTGCTAATTAAAAATAAATCATGTGCGAGGACATGACAAGAGAGTAGAAGTGAAACTGACTTGGGAGTCAAATGCGGGTATTAACAGGGGTATTAATAGGGAGGGCAGAAGAGGGAGAAGAGAAAGCTATGGGGGAGTATGCTGTATGGAAAAGACATACTTGTGTGAAAATGTCCATGTGCAACGCATATACAAATGGAAATTTAAAATAACAATAAAACAAATAAATAGGGCTACTAGAAGAGGCAATCTTTACCCACAAGAGAATAAACTAAGGAAGAGGAAGATAGAGAACTCAGGAAATGAGGAGTGGGGCATGGGGAACAGGAGCTCATTGAGGAAAGGGCCAGGACTGCAGACCAGGGCGAGAGAACAACTGGCCCAAGGTGGATCAAATCTAAGATGTCAGGATCCTAACTCAAAATAAAAAAATAAGGAAAGGCTCAGGATAATACTAAAGAGAAAATACTGCTAATACTCATAGAGAGAGAGAGAAAGAGAGAGAGGGAGAGAGAGGAAAAGGGGATAGAAACAGAGAGAGAGGGTAGGAAAAAAGAATGCACCCACTTATACCTAATATACCCAAGGCATTTTAACATTTTTGTTACAGGTTTTATTCACGAGTGTTTGCCTGCACACATGTATATGCACCACATACATGCATGGTGCCAGTGGAGGTCAAAAGAGGGTCTTAGAGCCCCTGAAACTTGAGTGGCAGATGCTAAGCTGTCAGGTGGGTTCTAGGAACTGTACTCGAGTTCTCTGCAAGAACAACAAATGCTCTTAACCACGCAGCCAACTCTTCAACCTCCAAAGACAGTGTAGAAATTATTTCCACAATTGAGGGAGAATTTGGTCTAAAGTATTATGAAAATCAGAAGCAAAAATGGTAATAAACTAAAATTGCAAGATTGAGATGACTTTAAAATGAGTATGGTACAGTAGCCAGCTTACCCATGAGTGGTTAAATAGCCACAAGAACTTCCCTCTGTACTGGACTAATCTAGCTGCCATATAGCCATCCTGAAAGGTGGCTCAGCGTGGAAATAGACTGTGTGTGCTTGAAACAAAGAACTGAAACCAGTTAAAGCCTGTTCCTGCATGTTCTTAAGTCGAAACATCTCCACTTCCTTGTCTCACTTCAATGACTGTACAAATGTTCCCACTCCTTCTACATTCCTGTAGTCTGTAAAGAGTGCCAAAAATGTGTGTCAAACAAGTATTCTACTGCTAAGTCAATGGATTACCTAACTGAAGATAAATTATATATTTAGGAAATATGATACTATTTTCCCCTAAGTTCATGTAAAAGCATCCCTAGAAGTAATTTTATATTAAAACCTATTTTGGAACTATATACTAAATTTTTTAATTAAGCTTTTAATCCCAGCACTAGGGAGGCAGAGGCAGGCAGATCTACAGTATGGTCCACAGAGCAAGTTCCAGGACAGTCATTGCTACAGAGAAAATCTTGTCTTGGAAACAATTTTTTGAATTAAAATTGACATGTCAGTTTGCAGTAGAAAAGTTATAATGCAGTATATTAGAAAATGTAAGCTATGAATATGATTAAAACTAGCAAATCATGTTTGTAAGATATGTGTAGTTATCCTATAAATTCTTAGGAATAGAAATTCTTAGGAATAGTTCATCATTATAGCTGATGGCACTTTCTGGTGGGTGATCAATTAAAGTAGAGAAATCAGTACAACAACCAAGGATAATCACACTTTGTTTTCTCCTTAGAGTCTTTTACTTTTCTATTTTTCTTTCATCATTATTTTTTCTTTTTCTCATTATTATTATTATTATTATTATTATTATTTTTATTTTTATTATTATTTTACTCATTCACTTTACATCCCATTCACTGTCCCCTCTCACTGTCCCAGCCAGCTCCTCTCACAATACTTCCCCCATCCCCCTTCCCTTTCTCAATGAGCAGATAGGGACCCCCCCCCCCGGGTATCTCCCAGCACTTCAAGTCTCTGTGAGGCTAGGTACTTCCTCTCCCACTGAGGCCAGACCAGGCAGCATAACTAGAACATATCCAACATACAGGCAACAGCTTTAGGGATAGTCTCTGATCCAGTTGTTCGGGATTCATATGAAGACCAAGCTGCACATCTGTTATAGATGCTGGGAGGGGCAGTGAATGGCATGTGAAGTGATAACTAAAATAATAATAATAATAATAATAATAATAATAATAATAATAATAATAATAAGTGTGGGGAGGCCTAGGTCCAGCCCCTGTATCTCCTTTGTCTGTGGTTCAGTTGTCTGAGAGTCCCAAGGATCCAGGTTAGTTGATTTCATTGGTCTTCCTGTGGAGTTCCTATATCCCCTTAGGGGCTGCCATCCTTCCTTCTATTCTTCCATAAGAGTCCCCAAGCTCCATCCGCTGTTTGACCGTGGGTGTCTGCATCTGTCTCAGTCAGCTGCTGAGTGGAGCCTCTCAGAGGACAGCCATGCTAGGCTCCTGTCTGCAAGTATAACAGAGTACCATTAATAGTGTTAGGGATTAGTGCTTGTCCATAGGATGGGTCTCAAGTTGGTCCTTCACCTTTACGTGTGTGCAAGCCTGCAATGCATCATCAGGAGCAGCCCATGATGAGCATGGAGAGGTACAGCCTACAGAATGGGACTTAGAACCCAAAAGCGTGTTCAGTCATTTCTGTTTCTCCATCTATAAATTCTTTTAAAATCCTTCCTGATTATCTCTCACTTCCTTAGAGCTTCCTAATTTTTCCTAGCATATGAAAAGTCTCCAGAAATTTAATAGAAAGAGAAGAAAAACTAGAAGTCTCATCAAACTAAGACTGAGTGTCTTCCTGACATCCCGTTAAAAGAACAATGGCATCTTGAGAAGTTAAAAGGCTTCCCTTATTCATCCATTTTTTATAATAAGCCTGTAATTGGGCCATTTGACTTTAACTGCTTCTTTGATTTAAAGATGCAGATTTGTTATAATTGGTATTTAAAAATTTATGTCAAAGAGAATTTTATTAAGAGTCATGGCTAAATTTTGTTATTGCTAATATAAGAAATATGTTCTGCTAATCTTGAATTTTCTTCTACAGAACTTTATTATTTAAGATACAGCAGTTAGGTGGGTTAAAACAATTTTAGGAGATAGTTTAAACTGCCTTCCCATTATTCCCATATACCCTATTAGAAACCCACAGCAACCAAGTGAACTGCAACGGATTTGCATATCATCACTCAGAAAGTACCTCTAAGTGCACGAAATAAGGAGTAATCCTATTTGAAACTTCAAGATTCAGTAAAAGACTAATAAAAAAAGAATGTTAAAGTTATTATCCTTTATAGTGCTGTATACATATATTCATGTGTGTGTGTGTTTATTTCATACCTGAATAGCATTACTGTGCTCATAAAAATGCAGTATGATTTTTTTAAAGAAAGATTTAGATACTCAATTCTGTAGTGAATAGCTGAGATTTATGTCAAAGCTAAAGGAATGTATCAGAGCAATTTCGTAGGGAAAGCTGTTTTTAAACAAAAATGAGTTGAAAGGAAATAATGTGTTGGTTGGAAATTTAAATACATGATCTTCTAATATGAAATGAGAAGACTAAAGTTTGTCTTTCATTTATACCCAACATTAAGGCAATTAGCTGAGTTCTCCTTTGGCCTTTCCCGCTAACAGCCTGCTAGAAAGAACAAGGATGGCCTGACTGAACAGCCATAATTGCATCTGAAATGATATTTTATAAAATTCTAAAGTGTTCTACACACTTTAGAAGACCGGAACTTAATTTCTTGATATTGCTCAGTCTTCCTAAATCTGCTGGTCTATGAGATATTCCTGTTTATCAATACCTGAAACTTACTGACATGCTGACCTGTGCAATGGTATTCACCTACTAGCCATTGTTTTATCCTATGATATAATGTTTTATCATATTCTGAGGCATTTCCTAAGTCATGAGAAGCAAGATATCAAGAGTCAAGAGACTTCTCCAACATGGGGATAAGAAGGATGGATTTAGCACACTCCAACGCGGGAAAGCATGGCGTGCAGACATCCGAGAAGAAACATGGAAAACCACAAGTCTGGGAGGAAGAATTTCACTAGGCACCAGCTCATTCCCTACAGGCATTTTTCAGGCAAGAAGACAGAGCCAGGCATCTTCTAACCCAGGGAAGCAGAACGCAGAAGATAGGGAGAAAGGTAGAGTGTAGAACATAGCATCCCAGAGGAAGGAAACACACCAGAAAAATCCCAGAGCTTTGCCATGGAATCCACATGACATTACTGGCTGAGTCCTGGGTTGAGTATCCATGACAGGAAATGACCAAGAGAAGGAACCACAAGAAAGAAGTCGGAAAAATCTCTGGAGCTCATATAGGGCCAGAAATAGTTCGGGTTTCCCACCAGCAAGTGGTAAATGACAAAATGATGAAGGGCATTGAATTGAAACCTTCAAAAGGATATTGCATTCCAAAGCACTACGTAATCAACATGCCACAAGCTAGTGGCAAAACGCAAAGCTTACAGCTGTGCAAGAAAACGAGGCACCATGACACCCTGTCTAGAGCAGGAAAGAGAATGACATCCACACGTGGAAAGCTGAAGGTATTTCAAGGAAAATAACATATCTACCTAATGATTCTTTACCATTAAAAAAATCCTTCAAACAGAAGAAAAAGCAGAAAATAAATAAAATTCATTGTCAACAGAACTGTCCTCAACAAGGTTAAAGGAAGTTCCTTGGGCAGAACCTAGATGATTAACAGGTGGAGAGTTAAGCCTCAAAACAAACTGAATACTAGGAGAAATGGTAACTATATGGGAGTTTTCTTAAAATCTCTTTCAAAAATACCTTCAGAATATACATGACTATCAAAGCAAAATAAGTATAATGTAGTGTGATAGTTATGGTGCGTATGCAAGTAAATCCATAACAAAAGAGCTAATAAATAGACATTGAGTGTTATAAAGTGCATATATTGCGTAGGAAGGAAGAATTATAATATTTGAAGGTAGACTATGCTAAGTCAAACACACACACACACACACACACACACACACACACACACACACACACACTCCCAATCCAGGAAAAATCAGTTAAGAAAATAAGGAGGTACATAAACTATCACTATAAATAAAGTGGGATTAAAATTAGTCCAAGTCCTCTCCATTGCTGCAAGAAAGGAAGAGAACCAGGAAAAAGTAGCAAAGAAGAGTAAGGATATGTTTTGTTTTAAAGAACAACAAATGTACAATGGCACTAATGCACATCTAAAGATTCTATGAACAGATAAAGACTTTAGACTCAACAGATAGATAGATAGATAGATAGATAGATAGATAGATAGATAGATAGATAGATAGATAGATAGACAGACAGACAGACAGACAGACAAAGATACATAGATACTTAGAGATACAGATAGATAGAAGGATGAAATAATGAGCAATAAAGGTTATAGGTTAATTTGACTGTCACCAAATCAGATGACTAGTTGATTCCCTGGGACACCCATGGTAGAAGGAGAAAACAGACTCCTGCCAGCTGTCCTCTGACCTCCACACTTACACACCCACACACACACACACATGCGCAAATAATAATAGGAGCCACGCTCAGTTTCCAGCGCCCACATTAGGCAGCTCACACTTCCTGTAAGGCCAGCTGCAGGGGATCTGACGCCCTCTCCAGCCTTCCGTGGGCACCGATTTATCTTCACACGCACGTACCCACACACAAACCCAGACACATGATTAAAACTAATTTTTTAACTATAAAAAATATAGTTATCATGGCATCATTTATCACAAGAAACTCTGAGTGCCATTATTAATACCAGACAAAGTACATGAGAACAAGGAAAATTATCTGGAAAAAAGACTTTCATTGTAATCAAGAGATTAATTCAGTAAGAAGGCTTAATAATTCTAGGTGTCTATGTAACTGCCAGGAGCTGACTTGTGCCCCCAAGTCATGTAATGCATCTGTGTGACTTCAGTGACCAAAGTATTAGGATAGATTATTAGATTTGAGGGACTAAGTAAACTCATAAGGATTGAGCACTTAAGTATTGGACAGTATTCTGGATTATTTGGTGTGGAAGCCAGAGAAGAATACCTACTAAAAGAATTACAAGGTTGCAATTTGCAAAAGTGGCTGAATTAAGAGACTTGGATAACTCCCTTTATAGAATAGCTATTAATTTCGCTATCTTCAGTTTCAATTAACTACAGCTATGAGCTAAAAATATTCTGAATTTTTCAGAAGTAAACTATGTGTCATTGGAATGGTGTCATGAAATCTCATACTGTTCTCTGTCCTGCCTAGACAGGTGTCCCTCTGCCCAGCAGGCCCATACTGCACGTGCACCCACCACATAGTCACTCTGTCACTGTATCGGGTATCTTGATATCAGATCAGCTGTTGGGAATTGCATTGATTTTAACAAATTGGGTTTATTGGCTTGACAGTGGCTCAAAACCACACCATAGTGGTGCTAGACATTTAGAGATGCCAAAGAAGGGCAGTAAAATGTGTCCTTTTAAGAGCAGCAGTTCTCAACCTGTGGATTGTAAACCCTTTATGGGGTTGAACACGTCCACAGGGATCACCTATCAGATAGCCTGCATATCAGATATTTACATTATGATTCATAACAGTAGCAAAATTACAGTTAAGAAGTAACAATGAAAATAATTTCATGGTTAGAGGTCATTACACCATGAGGAACTGTATTAAGATTTGCAGCATTAGGAAGGTTGAGAACTACTATTTTAAGAGAAAGCGTAAACATTGCCTAAAAGTATATATGGGAGTATATATGACTCAACGGGTAAAGACTTTTGCTGCCAAGGCTGACAACCTGAGGTCAATGCCTGGAACCTGTGCGTTCACCTCCCCTCATGGATCATAGCATCCAGGCAAGCAGTGAGCACACACAAACACTTTAAATCAGTGATTCTCAACCATATCAGATATCCTGCATGTCCAATATTTACATTATGACTCATAACAGTAGGGAAATTACAGTTATGAAATATCAACAAAATAATTTTATGGTTAGGGGGTCACTACAACATGAGGGACTGTGTTAAAGGGTTGCAACATTAGGAAGGTTGAGAACCACTGTTCTAAATAAATAAAAATTTTAAATCTTTTAAAAGGCATGTGTGAGCGTGTGAAGAGATGGTTCAGCATATCAAAGCACATCTGCACTTACAGAGGACTTGTTTGATTTCCAGAACTCATCTGCCAGTTAACAACCTTCTGGCCCTCCAATTCCAGAGGCCCTTACTACATCCTCTGGCCTCCATGGCATCAGGCACAAACACGGCACATGCACATATGAACACAAACCACTCACATAAAAATTGAAAGTAAAATACATGGACTGACCCTGGACTCTGACCTCATAGGTAGCAATGAATATCCTAGTAAGAGCACCAGTGGAAGGGGAAGCTCTTGGTCCTGCTAAGACTGAACCCCCAGTGAACTAGATTGTTGGGGGGAGGGCGGCAATGGGGGGAGAATGGGGAGGGGGACACCCATAAAGAAGGGGAGGGGGAGGGATTAGGGGGATGTTTGCAAGGAAACCGGGAAAGGGAATAACACTCGAAATATATATAAGAAATACTCAAGTTAATTAAAAAAAATTGAAAGTAAAATAAATCTTTAAAGCGTTATTTTTTAAAGTCATGCATGATGGAGGAAAGGCATAGTGGGGTGTGTGTGTGTGTGTGTTTCTCTAAAGTTTTAGTCACTTAATAAAATGTCTACTAAACATTGGGGACACTTTGAGAGGTCTCCATTAGCTTTGAAGACTGACACTTCTCAATTGTTAATAGCCTAAGAAGTCAGATGTTCACAATGCCAAGCAACCAGAACTTCCAGGGACTAAGCCACTACCCAAAGACTATACATGGACTGACCCTGGACTCTGACCTCATAGGTAGCAATGAATATCCTAGTAAGATCACCAGTGGAAGGGGAAGCCCTGGGTCCTGCCAAGACTGAACCCCCAGTGAACATGATTGTTGGGGGGAGGGCGGTAATGGGGGGAGAATGGGGAGGGGAACACCCATAAGGAAGGGGAGAGGGGAGGGGTTAGGGGGATGTTGGCCCGGAAACTGGGAAAGGGATTAACAATCGAAATGTAAATAAGAAATACTCAAGTTAATAAAGATTAAAAAAAATTAAAAAAAAAGAAGTCAGATGTTCTGAAAGGCAGAAAAAACTTGATCAACACCATCAACAAACTTGATGAAATGACATGGAACACTGGCCCCAGGCACATAAAAACACACAAACCTCGCAATAATAAACCAACGGTTCATGAACTCAAGATATAAACTAAGTCTAAGTACATTCAGAAGTGAGGATGTACCAAGTGTACTCTCTTCAATGCACTTAAACTGGAAGTCAACAGAGAGGTATTTGGAAATATTCTTCAAACAATTCAAAATGAATTGCACTTCTAAGTAGAATGACTCACAGGAAACAAGAAATAATAAGAGAGAATAGAAAATATCCGTACTAAATGAATATGAAATCAATATCAAACTGTACTGTTGGGTGTGGTGGTGCATGCCTTCAACAAAGCTCTCTGGAGGCAGAGGTCAGCAGTGAACTCAAGGCCAGCTCCATGTAGGCTAGCAGAGCTACACAGTGAGACTCTGTGAAAAGAAAGAGGGGTGAGGGTGAGAAAAAGAAAGGAGAACTTAGTGGAAAAATTGCAAAAAATGCTTCCATTAGAGAAAAGAAATCTCGAATTATCTGAGCTCCTTTCTCTTTAATTTTTCATTTATTGGCAATAGATTCTTCTCTTGTACAATGCATCTTGATTATAGTTTCCCCTCCCCCCATCTCTCTCAGTCCTTCTCCATCTCCTCTCTCCTCCAAATCCATTTCTACTCTGTCTCTCATTGGAAAAGAACAGGATTCCAGGAGATAACAACCGTACACGACAAAATAAAATATAATAAAACCAAAACCACCCTATCGAAGCTGGACAAGTTAAACTGCCCAAGTAAGCATGAGAATGAGAAATCTACTTGTCCATATACTCAGAGATCCCATGATATACACACTATATGCAGAGGACCTGAAGCAGACCTGTGTAGGCTCTCTCCTTGCTGCTTCAGTCTCTGTCCAGTTATACAAGCCTTGTTCAGGTGCTTCAGAGGGCCTTGTTCTGGTGTCCTTTGCTGGGGTCTGGAAGTCGCCGCACAAACTGCTCAGACACTGGTGTCAGTCAAACAGGACTGGATTACTGAAGGCACATCCCCAAACTGATCAATCACAGATACAATCCAGACTAGGGAGGTGAACTCTGACACCCAACTAGAATACTATAGAGCTTTTTAAGCCTGAAATCCACAAGCATCCGTGCCAAGTTATTCCACCAATCAGGACTTAGGAATAAGATATTTCCTTAGGAACAAGCCTTTGTGGTATGCTTATCCTGTTCTCATTGGTTGAGATACTCAACTATGACAGGGAACTCGTGTTGCCTAACATTCACGTCTTAACGTGCCAATCACGATGTACATGTCTCTTCAAGTAGAATGCCAATTCTCAGGGAGGTCTTGGGAACTTAAACCTAATCTTTGTTCGACCCCTACTCAAAATGGAAGTTTTACTGTAAACGGCTTCTTATATTTGTGCAGGTGTCTTTCTTATGTTGGGGTTCATCCCAGGGGCAGCTTATAAATGCAAGTAAACCTCAGAGCTCATACATAGGTGCTGTTGTGGCTAACTGCACAAAGCCGTTCTAACTGATTTCTATAGTGATTGGTTTCCAAAAACGCCAAAGCATAGAACATTACAGAATGTGATCAACGTGGGCATGAGAAAGTTTCATAGAAATAGCACATGAGAAAGTTTCCTTATAGTATCAGTAACAGCACAAAATGGCAGGCTAGACAGGCCACAGTTACCTAGGCCTTAGCATCTCTCATCACTTCTGGTTCTTACACTCTTTCCACTTCTTCCTTGGTTCTCTGAGCTCTAAGGAAAGGGATTTGATGAAGATCTCCTATTTAGAACCTTGTGTTTCAAGAGCTCTCTCTCTCTCTCTCTCTCTCTCTCTCTCTCTCTCTCTCTCTCTCTCTCTCCTGCAAGAGGAAACCTCTCTGATGATGACTGAATAAGGTACTGATCCATGAGTGTCGCAGAATACCATTAGGAGTCATTTTATTGCTATAGTTATTTTTTCAGACCAATATTATTTGTTTTTACCCTAGACATCTAGGCTATCCAGTCTCTGGTTCCTGGTCACCCAATCAGTGTCTGGTATTGGTTCCATCTCATGGAGTGAGACTTAAGTCAAATTAGACAACCAGCTCTGTGCCACCACTGCCCTAACGTATCTTGTAGGCAGGACCTACTGTAGATCAAAGGTATTGAGACTGGGTTGGTGTCTCTCTTTTGGGAGCCTGCAGGGTACCTTTCCATACCAAGGACACTAGAACATAGAGATGAAGGCTCCATATAGGCTCAGGTAGCTTCTCCATATTCAGTGAGTTCAATGAGTCGTGTAGGTGCTGTCCTCAGCAACCAGATCCTGCAGTCAGTTTGCAGAGAGCAACCTTGGTTGTTTTAAGTTTGCCATGGGATCCCCTTGGCCAACAACTTAATTGAATGCAATCCAGTAGCAGTTCTGCAAGATTCGTTTGGTGACAAGATATGGCAGAAGATAGTTGGGACTCCATCAACTCCATTATTAGAAGACCTCGGTAGGATCACCTGCATGTATTTTGTAGATTTTCTACTACACTAGGTTTCCATACCATCTCTCAAAGGCCCATCGATTCTCCCTATCTGTCCCTGCACTCACTCCTTCGACCCTATACACCCTCCCACTCCCCAAACGATCCTCTGATTTGTGTCCTGCTCAGTACTAGTCCACCCATAAAATCCACTCTATTTCCCCCTCCCAAGGAGACCCCCATAGTTCCTTCCTCTCTATATATAATCTGTGTCTGTGGCTTGTCAAGGTTAATATCCACATGAAAGTGAATACCTAACATATTAGCTTTCTGAATCCCTCACTCAAGATGGTCTTTTCCTAGTTCCTTTTGCCTACAAACTTCATGATGTCATTGTTTTATTAAGAAATCTTAAGATTTTCTTAATAAATCATAAAGGAAATAAAAGGTAGCCAGAAGAAAGGGATGAATAACATACAACAGCTTGAAATCATAAAAATTAAAATTCAGCACTCAAAAAATATATTCTAGGAGGAAAATTATGAGAACAAGTAGGTAGACTAAACTGAAAAGCAAAGGAAAGTCACAAGTCATCCATCTGTACTGAAATTTAAAAGGAACAACACCAGAGCTTTACTGATATTTCAAAGAAATTCATGAAGAATTTAAAACATAGACGGTAGGCAGATTTCACTGACAGGAAGCAAGGAACAATATACTCTTTTGAATGTTCTTTTTCTTTCTTTCTTTCTTTCTTTTTTTTTTGAGACAGAATTTCTCTGTGAAGCCCTGGCTGTTCTGAAACTCTCTCTGTTGACCAGGCTGGTCTTGAACTCACAGAGATCCAACTGCCTCTCCCTCTAGGATACTGGGATTAAAGGCATGTGCCACCATGTCCAGAAACAATGTGTAGCAAAAAATATTATAATCATACCAATATTCATAACAAGAAGCATGTGGCCTGCATGTAAAGGTGCTTGCCACCAAGCCTGACTGCCCAAGTTCAATCATCCAGATCCACACAGGGAACCCACTCCCACAAGTATGTCTATGTGCCTGCACTGGAATGCATGTGGCCACCTTCACCCTACTCACATAATAAAGTAAAATGCTATTTTAAAACCTTTAAAGAAGCAATTAATTCCTTATTATATACCCAGAAATCTTCAGTGCCATTTATGTATACTCACTTAATTATCATAATCCTAATTATGTAGAAGTGGGAATTGTATTGACTTGAGAAAATTGCCATGGCTGAGATAAGCTAAAGGGTGGAAGGTCACCAGTGATGAAGTTATTCACAACAGGTGTCGCTGACTAATACTGTCAATGATTCAGTATTCCATCAGTTTAAGTAGATTCCTCAGCTATCCCAATGAACACTTATTCTGCTCTATTCTAGGTTCTGGGATCATAGAGATGAACAAATTTGTCTTGAAAATGTACACATAATTTTCACTGATGTCACTCGAGTTATACTCCTTGCCCTTGGAACTTTATAAGCCAGATAGTTGTGTACAGATGTGCATGTATGTAGATCAATCCAAGAGCAACAAAGAGTGGGCTAAAGTCTGACTTAAACTGAGCATCTGGCTCATCTTGTCTAGAACACACTTCTATGGATTGAATCACAGATGGAAAGCATTTTTAAAATCCTTCTATATAAACTTTTTCTCGTTATTTTCTCTAAAAACGCAGTATAGCAACTATTTACATAATATTTGCATAATCATGTCAAGTACTATAATCATTTAGAAGTGACTTAGGGTATTTGAGGTTATGTATGTAGATTATATTACAAGATACCATGTTCTATAAAGGACTGGAACATGAACCGTACTATTCACACCTCCTGGAGCCAATCTAATGGTACCAAGGGACAATCAGATGCAAGTCCCGGGCAGTAGATTTGTGACATTGTTTCATGGAGGAAATGACCTAGAGCTCAATTTTGAAAGAGCCGTGTTTTCATAAGTGAAAGAAAAAGAGGGGGTATGCGGGTTAGCGATAACAAGAGGAAAACTCAAGTGTGAATAAATACACAGACAGGAAACACTAAGGAGAGCTGACGATAAAGCCAAACATGTAAACTAGGTAAGAAGTACACAGAGCTACAGCACAAAGATTGTCTAACTCATGACATATTTTATTTATGTAGCTAGAGTGAGGGTAGAAATATCAGAGGGATTACATGAGATGCCTGCAAACAATACAGGAGAAGGGTTCAAAGATCATTTGATATGCATGTAATCTTCTTAGGACACAAAATGTCAGAGGGAGAAAAAAGAATTAGACTTCGCCTGACTCATCCTTGCTCATTTTATAAGGCAAAAGCATACTTCGCCAATTAGTAAACATTTATTGCTGCTTCCATCAAAGATCAGCAGATTGCACTAGAAGCGGGCATTTTATCCAAGGAATAGCATAATTGTTGATACTCTTGTGGGCCAATGAAGTGCATGCTGTGTTCAAATGACAAGTCGTCAGTTCTTCGGCGTGTCCATAGGATATTCCCATTGCAAATTATCAGCAAATTAGTAAATGTTCTCTTTGACAGAAGCACACAGCCCAGGAGTACATCCTTACCTCTGTGCTTGGCTCAAATCACCTCAGTGCAAAGTCCCTCAACTCTCCTAGACCCTTCTAATAACCCTGACTGCCAATTAAACAACTTCTCTCTCCGGAGCTAAATGTGGACATAGGTATCAAGTTTATGCCTGATGAGACTAATTAACTCTTTTGCACAGACATGGAGTTATCAGTCCTAAAATGGAAGGAAAAGGAAAGAGAATAGAATCCCCAGGGGTGAATCTGAAATGGCTCCTGCCTCTATTGGACATGCATAAGATCCAATAGAACATTCTACCATAAAGGGAAGGTCTGTGTTAACAACAGGAAACAGTCTGCAGCCACCAACTCAGCAGTCACACCGAATTCTAAAGTCATTTGTCGCCACCTAGTGGCCAGAATGAGGTGAGTCTGAGGAAGACATTTAGAACTGGAAATACATGCATAGAGCTGCAAGCCAGGCTTTTGATGTGGGTGCTGGGGAACTGAATTGGGGAGGTCCTAATATTTGCACAAGTGTTTTACCTTCTGTGCCATCTTCTAAGGTTTTTTTTAAAAAACAACGTATATTAATAGCATTAGTTAGTTGGTGCAAAAAATATATAATTTGAAAGCATTCTCTATTTGTTATAGTTTGTATACTGAAATTTTAACAGCTTTAACTTTAAATTTTTTTCATTTTGAAGACTCACCTTCCTATTGCCATCACAACCACACAGCGAGGCAGGAAGGACATGTTGACGGATAAACACACAGCAACACAATATATCATATGTCTGAGGCATTTCTAGTCAGGGACTGCAAGGATGTTTGAAGATGTATGCTTTCCAATAGCAATTCTCTCTCATGACATTTTAATGAACAGTTTTATCCCTTTCCATTTTCAGGTCACATCTTCCCCTACCAATACAGAAGCTTTAAGCAATTCAATGAGGCTGGTATTGAAACAGGAACACAGGCAGCTTTCTTAATTCACCCTGGGGTGAGATTTCACCAGAGTGTCCTATAACTTATTGAGAAACTTACACTTAACAAGTTTTCATTATTTATTGAATTTCAGTGGAGCTCCAATATTTCACTGGGCAATCCCATCTGGAGTGGAACAAAAGACCTGCCAGTAAAAAAAAAAAAATAGGTTGACTCTTAGCAGAAGAATCAATCACTTTTATGGGTCAAAATGATATGTTTGTAGGGAAGCAAAATTAAATGGAAAAGCAAAGTCACGACATCCTGAGCATCCAAATACTTGACATATATCTGATGCTTTGTCTTTGAGAAAGCCCTTAGTATTTATTATACTCATATTGACTTCAGAGTTCCAAGGCTCAGGGATGTTTTGGAATTATCACTATTTGCCATCTGGAGCCAACAGAAAAGCCAGGACTAAATCCTGTTGTCTCTGTAACTCCAGTGCCTATGGCATCTCAGGATCTACACAGGAAGAGAGAGTTCATGTGGACTCTACTAAAGACATTGAGCCCGTACCTATGGGTGAGTATTGTGATCTAAGGTCAGGAAATCAAATGATGCACACTGATACCCATTGCATACTCTCAGACTATAGTATCCAGTTTGAGTTTTAAACTTAAAGTGCTTGTTAAAGTGCCAACTACTTTTTCTTGTTTAACCAACCCAACTCTGCCAGTAATCTCAGAAAGATCTTTAATAAAAGCTCAGGATGATACAAATTCGTGTGAAATGGAATTCATGTTGTCCTAGAGCCTTATACTTCACATCCGGAAAATGTTCTTAATAACAATTCTCCTCCCTGGAAACCACTCAGGGTGGCTTTCTAAACTGTAGAGTAGTGACAGCTGGTGTTCACCGTGCATATTGCGCCTTTGGCCTACACTTCTAATGTGGATGAAGACTCATGGAAGAGCTTAAGTCTACTGCACTTCCATACTGCTTATGGATTCCTATTCTGTACATGACTTCCTTGCTTGGCTGGACGGATTCTATCTTAAGGAGAGAAGAAACTCTTCTCTTTTTAAGTTGGTTTTGTCAGGTGCTTTGCCACAGCGATGGGCAAAGTAACTAGCAGAATGGATATTACTTCTTTTTTTTTTTCCATCTTTATTAACTTGGGTATTTCTTATTTACATTTCTATTGTTATTCCCCTTCCCGGTTTCTGGGCCAACATCCCCCTAACCCCTCCCCCTCCCATTTTCTATGGTTGTTCCCCCCCTATCCTCCCCCCATTACCGCGCTCCCCCCAACAATCACGTTCACTGGGGGTTCAGTCTCAGGACCAAGGGCTTCTCCTTCCACTGGTGCTCTTACTAGGCTATGCATTGCTACCTATGAGGTTGGAGCCCAGGGTCAGTTCATGTATAGTCTTTGGGTAGTGGCTTAGTCCCTGGAAGCTCTGGTTGGTTGGCATTGTTGTTCATATGGGGTCTCAAACCCCTTCAAGCTCTTCCAGTTCTTTCTCTGATTCCTTCAACGGGGGTCCCGTTCTCAGTTCAGTGGTTTGCTGCTGGCATTCGCCTATGTATTTGCTGTATTCTGGCTGTGTCTCTCAGGAGAGATCTACATCCGGTTCCTGTCAGCCTGCACTTCTTTGCTTCATCCATCTTATCTAGTTTGGTGGCATATACCCAAAAGATACCCCAACATATAACAAAGACACGTGCTCCACTATGTTCATAGCAGCCTTATTTATAATAGCCAGAAGCTGGAAAGAACCCAGATGCCCTTCAACAGAGGAATGGATATTACTTCTAATGGAGACAGGCTGTCTCCTAGGTGATTCTACGTCCTGGCACTGTTAACCATTATAAGCAGAGATGTAACAGATAATGAGACAATCTAATGTGACAATTAAAGCCTAGTTTTAGATGTGTAAGTCACAAAAAAAGAACAAACAGACATTAACTTAAAGGCTTCTCTTCAGTGTGTAGCAACAACATAACATCCACTGTGATTTATTTATGACATTCATGCCACCTATCAAAAACAGACTGGAAAATACAAGGTGCTTTCTTCCAGGTCACCTGTGGGTTTCCTAAAAGAAGCTGAATGCGTGCTGTCTCCGTGTTTTAAGTAGTAAAGAGCTACTGAATCTTCTGTGCAGGTAACATTAAAAATGTATTTCTAATAGCTGAGTTCTGTGATCAGGACAAATAAAAATAATCGTGCTAGATTTTTCTTTTAAAACTTTTACTATTGTCATCCTTATTGTATTAGAGTCAAGTAAAAGCTCAATAAAACCTTCCATTAAAATAATACAGAATGTTTTCTCTAAGTTTCTAATGTTTTAGATCTGCTTAGTTTAGCATAAACTCTGTCTTTATCTTTCTGGTTTGCTAACACAACTGTCTTCACGACATAATGGCCAAGCACTCAGTGATGCCTTAGTTTGCTTAAGTGTGCTTCCTTCATTACTGAGAACTGGTATTCTCTGGAAGAAAGGGAGCCCGTATGTTGATCAGAAGGCATTGATGCAAACAGCTGTGAGGGGAGATGAACAAGAAAGCCTCACGGATTGCATATCCGTGCCTGAATAATCTCATCATCTGGAACTTTGATCAATTTTTAGAGCTCCGTGAATCCATGGTAAAATTCAGTCTTCCCATGGATGAGCAAGAATAAACTTGCATAACACTCGAGAGACAGCCGTCACCTCCCTCCCCTCCCCTCCCCTCCCCTGTCCTCAGTTTTGTTCTCAGTAGACAGAATGAAAATTTTGAAAGCACCCAAACCCAGGTTCAAATCTCAAATTCCTCAATGCACTTAGCTCACTCTGTAGCTGAGACTGCATAAATTTCTTTGTGAAGTATAGAAACCCCCACCTTCTTAGCAGAGCCATTGGGACGATAGATGCTGGGTAACTGCGACACCCAGAAACAGAAGATCAGAGCACAGCCGTGATTAATGATAGACACTGCCGTGGCTTCATCTGTTCAGCTTTCAGTTTGTATCTATTGACCACCTGTGGCAGGACTCCGGCCAAGCCCAGGAAGAACCATTTACCCTTACCATTGCCAGTAGTCTATAGTGGTTTTGTAAGGATGGACTCTTTGAATAGTCTGAAGAAACATGGGTCTTCTCCTAAGAAGGAAAAATAGATGTCCTTAAAATTATGCAAAAATCCATACATGAATTTCAGAAGTGTCATAATTCTTGTTTCTATTTCCAAAGCCTCTCATTTTTCACTCTATTAAGGGGGCAGCACAGCTTCACAACACATGAGTCTCAGTGACCCTCAAATCCTCATCACACATGTAATCCATGATTCCAGTAAGCCTGCTTTCAAACAACTAGCTGGACAGTTTCACATTAAACTGTCAGGCTTCCTATAACCCATATCAGCTCATTGTCTTCCCTCTATGACCGTTCTCCTGAGGCAGCATCCTATTTTTAAGCCAAACAGACCTAGACTTATATCCAGCATGGATACCTCAATAATAAACGTAACCTTTTTGTGTTTTAATTTCTCCACATAATAGTATGTAAACAACATTATCATGGTTATCAGGATTTGTTTTTTAAAAAGTGTTGGGCAAACACCCAAGAATATGCTACATATCAGATATTGCATAGGTATTAATATAGCTGATTCTCAGGGTCAATAAAAGCAACTACATTCCCCAGGTATCTTAAGTCAAAAATTGAGAGTATTCTCTGTATTTGAGCCAGAGAATTTTTTCTAAGATACAAGTCTGGTAAGGTCATGCTGCCCCTTAAGTCTGCTCTCTCGTGTTCCTTTGCTTCCAGTACTGTCTACCTTAGTATTGCACTTAAGGTCTATTATAGGCTATGCCTTTGAAATTCCTATATGGACGTACATCTCTCAAGCTGCCCAGAGTGTTTGGGATTCTAACATGGTGTTTCTATTGTGTATAATGACCTCTACTCTGTATATCTCTTCCTGGTATTTAATCAAGCACAGTTCAAGGACCACCTCCACTATGGCATGGCAGCCAGACTCCTGCCGTGGTGTTGGTCACTGCCCCTATTCTCCTGTCTGTGATTCCCTATTACAGCAAAGAATTCTAATACATAGTTATGTTAGATAAAAGCTTTCAGGTTGGGGATTTAGCTCAGTGGTAGAGCACTTGCCTAGCAAGTGCAAGGCCCTGGGTTCGGTCCCCAGCTCCGAAAAGAAGAAGAAGAAGAAGAAGAAGAAGAAGAAGAAGAAGAAGAAGAAGAAGAAGAAGAAGAAGAAGAAGAAGAAGAAGAAGAAGAAGAAGAAGAAGAAGAAGAAGAAGAAGAAGAAGAAGAAGAAGAAGAAGAAGGGAGAAGGAGAAGAAGGAGAAGAAGGAGAAGAAGGAGAAGGAGAAGAAGGAGAAGAAGGAGAAGAAGGAGGAGGAGGAGAAGAAGAAGAAGGAGAAGAAGGAGAAGAAGAAGGAGAAGAAGGAGAAGAAGAAGAAGAAGAAGAAGAAGAAGAAGAAGAAGAAGAAGAAGAAGAAGAAGAAGAAGAAGAAGAAGAAGGAGAAGAAGGAGAAGAAGAAGAAAGCTTTCAATCATCAGTGAGAAATTTTTTTATATAACAAGTCAGAGGAAGTGTTAGCATTACAGCTTGGGTAAGAAATGTATCTTGGCAGTCGGGAGCCCCAAATCACACTGCACAACAAACCTCACATAAGAGATTTATTGGAAGAGAAAAACCCAGAAGGGTGGATACCACTGCTTGGGAAAGAAGCGGCAGAGAATTGGGCAGAATACAGGGTTTATATAGTCTTTCTTGGGTATGGGGGTGAGGTGGGGGTGTTGCCCAGGAGGGTCTTGAATCGGAGGGATTATGTGGACTGATCTTGGGGCAAACTCAAGAATTTATGGATTTTTTTTTCTTGTAGACCTGGCCACTCTCCCACCTTAGGGCTAGGAATAGCCTATACTGCTCTTAGAAAATGACTGATGGAGACTTTTAGGGCTGTTAGGGAAGTCTGGGGGCAGGGCCTGGCCACTACGGATCCTCAGGTAGGGGCCTGATCACTTATGAGCTTTACAAAGTTTACAAAGTATATAAAATTTACTAAGTTTTGGAGTATCTGGCCAGGGCAGGGAGTTAGCATGAATAGCAGTGCAATGGCTGGGCTACTTCCTAACTCCACATGGCAAACACACGCTTCCCTCCAAAGTTCCTGAATTGTTACTTATATTTTATATTTCCTGCCCTGGACCTTGCTGGACAGCCCTCCTGGGGTTGCTTCCCCCTGTGCCTTTTCCCATATGGTTCATTTCCTATGCCCTCCTCCAGGCGGAATTCTTCTTCCTACCTCCTCAGCCCCTTCCCATGAATCCTACAAGTCCCACCTCTATCTCCCTGCCCAGCCATTGGCTGCCAGTAACTTTATTACCCAGTCAAAAACCAACTGGGGACAAGTTTCCTTTAGTCCTATATGCAGGACACTGCAAACAGGTTTTGGGGTAACATAATTAGCATGAGAAAGCAAACTGCTACTTAAATCCAAACAGGAAAGATAATCCTCACCTCTTCCTTGATTCTTTTGCTCTATAATTACTCTTTTTCTGAGAAAACAGTTCTCTTTCAACTGTAAGTCTTATCTTAAGCCTAAAGACTGTTGTAATTGGTTGGGTCATAAATGGTCAGTACTAAAAAGCAGCTACTCTCAAAAACAGTGGCTTATACTGTCAATGGTATACAGAACCAATGCAAAAGGCACAACTCTACTGTACACTCCTCGGTGACCTGAGGAGTGCTGCTCATTGTTGAGGGAACTTGATTTAGGCCAAACCAGGGTTTGTGGCTTTCATGCAGAATAAAATTTCAAGGCTAGTCATGACACAGAGTCAAGGACTCAAAAAGACATTTTAATATTGACTTGGAGCATGAGGGTTAAGAAAAAGGGAGAGAGTCAGAAAGAAAGACACCCAGAGCAGGGATGTGAGCTTCTCAAAGATGAATCGCCTTTCACGGTCTTTATAGTCATCATATAACCTTCAGAGAGTTAGAAGGTTGTTGAAGACTAATTGAGATCACAGGGATGCGGGAAGCGAGGACATCTGACTGCAAAGATAATAGTCTTGTTTGAGACCACCCCCATCCCCCTGTATGTTGGTAACCTTTATAGCAAATGCTGTAAACAGTGCTGGAATTCTTGCTTTTCGGCAGGCAAAAAGTTTCCATTAACCTCCAGAAGACAAGGAACCTTTTCTTCTCAAGTGTCCATGCCTCCCCTGCCTTTCTGTCCTGCATTAAAGCAATATATCATTATTAGGAGACTGAGGCTGAAAGATCTTCAGTTCAAATCCAGCCTGAGCAACACAGTGAGATGAGAAGGAAGGGAAGAAGGGAGAGTGAGATGAGAAGGGGAGATGAAGAGGATGAGAAAGGAAATGGGGGAAAAAGAAGAAGAGAAAGAAAAAAGAAAAACAATAATAAAGGCAATTTGATATAAAAAAATTTGCCAGGATAGGGGATTCCCAGGAGGGTCACCACCAGATCAGAGGAGAAGAGGAGAGGGAAGGATAATGAGAGGGGGTGACCAGGAGGGGTGCAGTGAGTGGGATATAAAATGAATTAGCAAAAAATAAAATTAAAAAAATGAAAAGGGAATTTGCTTTCCACCCTACAAAAGTAGACATGAAACTCAGGGAAGCTGTAGAGGGAACAATGTCCTTATAGGGTGTAGTTTTTCAACACACCAGATGTTGTTCCTTAGGAAAATCGTAGACTTCCTTCCCTGGAAAACTTAAGCTAACACATTCTGTTCTCTCCTGGGATTCAATATTCACTTATCTGGTTGGCTGCAAGGGGATCAGATATTAGAAGTTTGTCACACCTATTTCTTTGAACATTATTTATCACGCTAACTGGACATGGATGAAAGCTCTATGTTTTCAACATCTACAATGAGCTATTAAATAAATGTGAATATGATTGCCTGAAAAAAGGCTCACTCCACCTAACAATGATTTTCAAATGTATTCCTTTGAGAATTATAACCCTAGGTACTAACCAATTGATTTAAAACTGTGTCTGCGGAAAACCTGCACACAAATCTCTTAAAAAGCTTCCTTCACGGGCATCAAAAATTGGATGAAAAGCTCAAAGATTCTTTAATACAGGAAAGAAAGAAAAACATAGTCAAGCACGCATACATTGTAATGCTATTACTATTCAGGCACTGAACAAAAGGACAGGAATGAGCTATCAAGGCACAGGAAAATAAGAATGCTGACTGGAAACAATTTTAACAGATATGACATATGCTAGCACGTGAGGCAGGAGAAGATCACCCTCACAGGGGCAAAGGGGAAGGGAAGGGGGAAGGTGATGGGGGGTTGTGGAAGGATAACCAGGACGGGGAATATCATTTGAAATGTGAACAAATAAAATGATTAATAACAAAGTCATATCAAAAACATACAGTGGGCAAAGAGATGATGGGTATTAATGATCAAGGATGATGAAGGGGTTTAATAGTTAAAGCAAAGGGTATTTTTAATAGCAAAACTATTCCATATGACATTTTAATGATGTCTGCATGACAGTGTGTATATATTTGTTAAAACCACAAACAAGATATCTAAAGAAGTCTTAGAGGCTCAAAGAATATTCGGGTAAATAAAAATGATTTAAAAATAAAGACAACAAGGAAGAAGAGGAAAAAAGAAAGACAATTCACAGTATCTTAAATTATACAACCTCATTTTAAGAGAGCGGGGTTGCTGAACTGAGTATCTTTAGATATAAATGTAGTATGTAAGAATAAAGATAAAAGAACTGCTTAAAACCATTGCATATAGTTGGCCATGACTCTCTCAGGCTTAGCTAATCATATAAACCCTCTATACGAGTACATTGAATGTAGTTTAACAGTTCTGCATTCTCCTTACATGTACACTAGAATTGAAGTTAAGCAAGTGGGGAGGTCAAGTCTCTCACACTGGTTAAAGAAGTAACCATGTCTCCTTGGGACATGTTGATACTGGGACTGGGATACACAGGAACATATAAAGATTCTGGAGTATCTAAATGCCAGAACTTTAAAACAATCTCAAGAAATAGTGACAAACAAAAGTATTGATGAGTACCAAAAACAAACAAACAAACAAACAAACAAAACCTATGGGGTTATGTCAAAAAGCATAGATGCCCAACTAAAAGAAACCAAAAACTGGATCAATATGAAAAACAAAATTAAAAGAATTTTAAATAAATATGAATCCACATTAATAGAAAAAAACTGAGTGCATAGACAAACGGAAGGGACAATTCTTCCACAAGACCTCCAGCTAATTTTTGAAGACACTCAGTGCTCAGACAGGTGAATGACTACCCACGCCTACAATTTGGGCCTTGTTTCCTCCTTGAATATCCAGGAAAGAGTAACCTCACCGTGGAGAAGCGTGGTTTTACCTCACCAAACTGATAACTGGTGATAAATCATATTGATAGTAAGAACCCTTGATGTGGTTGAGTACATTTTATACCATTAAGCCTAAACACTCTTACTTGAGTCAATGCACGAAAGGAACAGCAAGTTCCAGTTCAGCAAAATACCTGATGAATACTTTCTCCAACTGCTGAAGTTATTGTATTGGCCTCCATAGGCTCAGGTTTTGGGACACTTGGTCGCAAGCTTATATCGGTTGGGGGGTAGAACGTATGGCGTTGCAAGAGGAAGTATTTTAGTGAGGACGCTTTGGAGTTTTAAAAGCCACCCACCGGGCTGGGGATTTAGCTCAGTGGTAGAGCGCTTACCTAGGAAGCGCAAGGCCCTGGGTTCGGTCCCCAGCTCCCGAAAAAAAAAAAAAAAAAAAAAGAACCAAAAAAAAAAAATAAAAGCCACCCACCATCCCCAGTGAGCTCTTTGCTTTCTCCTTAGTTTCAAGATACGAACCCTCAGCTTCCGCTTTAGTCTCTACATTTACTACTTGTTGCCAACCACCCTCATCTCCCAATTTTGGAGTCTTAGACTGGTAAGCCTAAATAAACAATCCTTTCTATAAGTTACTTTGCCCGTTGTATTTGATCATCACAGCAGAAAAGTCATTAATACAGTTACCAAAATTAAAGAAACTTCAGCATTAACTATGAGGTTCTTTTTTTAAATTGGATAAGCTATATGTTATTATTGATAGATACATTATGTAATGTATGTATGTTTATCAAGCCTATTAAGAGTCTGATGCTGTCGCAGAACTGGGACAAAAAAAAAAGTCCTCACAAACAATAGTGACAAACAGTTGTCATGCAAACAACAGAAGACAGAATCTTCTGAAAGCTGTTGGAAAGTCTAGGGGAGGATAGAGAATCTGTCGAAGGGAGTTGAAGAGTTAGTTTAATAGTTAAGAACACAAGCTCAGAGAATCCAACTTCAACTCCCAGCGCCCACATGGCAGTTCACAACCATCCGCGACTCCAGTCCCAGCAGAACCAACACTTTCTTCTGTACATATACACATGCATGCAAAAAAAAAATCATAAACAGAAAATAGTTTTTAAAATTTAAAAACAACAACAACAAAAATCTGTCAAAGGTACCAAAGAGTCAATGAAGCAAAGACTCAGCTAAGACTGGTGCTGAGTCCTGTAAATATTCCCAATTTGGTCCCACCCCGCCGTGATCCACCCATCAGTTTACCCAATGAAAGACTAGCTCACCTTCTGAAGCCCTGTGATCAGCCTCTACTCGAAGATCGACCGACAGCATCGATGCGCTCGGAGGCAACTACTCAGGTCTGGGCGTCAACAGCGCCTGCCTGGACCGCCATTTTGACAGTGGACGTGTTGAGGGACTGGATCAGCTGGCCGTGTGGTGACTGGTACGGATGGTTCCCACCTGCGGTCTCTTCTGCACTTTCACGGGTGACCGTGCCCCTGCTGTCGGTATTGCCCCCGTCCACCCACCTCTGCCCAGGGTTCTTCTGCTCGCGCCCCACACGGCTCCGCCCGAGCCTGCGCTCGGAGCGCAGACCTGCTGGGTTCCGCCCGGCCCGAGTGTTCCCACGGGTTCTCGGTGACGCGGGGCCCGAGGTCTGGCTTTGGGGAGGGACAAGCTAATACTGCCTGGCCCGAACCTCCGTCGATAGAGCTTGGTCTGTCACTAGCCCGTTTTGTTTTTGCTCTCTCCCAGGGATACTTTGCAGAGGGGAAAAGTCTGCGTCCGCCTTCTTCACTAGAAATGGCCCATGTAAGTCACTCTTAGAATAAACTTGTTAGGAAATGGAGGGACGAGTTTATGATGACATTGGCATAATGGTCGCCTTAATGTATCAGCAGTGTCGGGGAGCAGAGGGTGTGAAATTAGGTTTATATGCTTTGAAATCAGTTCAGCACATTCTATTAAATTCTGGTACGTTTGTTTCCCCAGTTTAATATTTTCATATTTTATATGCATATAATCCAATTCAATGCAAGCATCCTTTCAACAATTTTAAGAGCGATTTCAGCAAATATTTAGAACGTTTTAAGCCCTTTACAAAAAACAAAACAAAAAAAAGCCTTTGGTTAAGCTGAAGTTTTGAAGTTATTAGTATAGTAAGTGACTTTACAATTTCTATAAAAGCACAGCAAAAGTTCTTATTCACACTTACAGACTTGACTCTAAGTGCCCGAGTACTATGCACATCCTACCTAAGATAGTTCATAGGTTAAGGACATAAGAAATATGAAGGCTTCTATTAGAAGTAACACATGATGGGGCCAGGAAAGAGGGCGAAGCTGTTAGGACGACAGGCCAATACCCAAGGACCCAAGCTCCTAACACCGGCAAGACTGGTCACAACTTTCTGTAACTCCAGTTCTGGGGGACCAGTGCCCACTTCTGGGCCACATCAAACCCCAGGTACACATCCATACTTTCAGACAAACACTTTTTAAGTAGCACATAATAGTTTCTTGAAAACTTGAAAAAAGTTATCATGAGAGATCCATGCATAAGAGAAAATTGGAGTTTGAGATCCCCTAATGGGAAAACTTTTACCTTGAGTTTTTAGAGATGAGTGTGGATCATCCAAGGTTTAAATTAGAAGATCAGGTGTTATATTAAAAACAAACAAACAAACTTTCCCCCGAGTTGTTTAAATATTAGGGTGTCATTTCTGCCCACCTGAGTGTAAGAAGTGCAAAGGACATAATATAGGAGGTGAAGTTGGACTGTGAGATAAAGGAATATTCAAGAATCTGGAATGCTGTACTCAGTAATTTTTCTTCATTCAAGTTGTAATGTAACCAGAGCTGTAGTAAAAAATTAATATGGCAACAATTAGTTGAGCTGGCATTTCTGTTTCGAAGTGTTTGAAGGTGTGACTGTAGAGACAAGTCCTAAGAGGAGAATACCAGTATGAGCCGAGTTTTAAGGTGAATTTTTATCAACCTGCCCTGAAGGGGTGTGATATGAAGAGGCCTATGATAGTGTAAAAGGAGGGAGGTTAGGTGAAACAGGATAGTACTGTGTTTTAAATGAATATGAATTTATCAAAAAATAACAACTCTTTATTAGAATGCTGTTTATACTGAATTTAAGGTTTACCATTTAGATGTGAAAACAGAAGGGTTTTGTGTTGTCTTATATGTGTTGCAAATTCTGGGCAGGTATTACTAGTGAAATATGCATACACATATGTCTTTAACAATTTATTTAACATCCTGAGTTTTTAAAAATGTCCATATTTAGCATCTAGACAAACTGAACTTGACACTCATCTGGATATACCTATTTCAAACTTTCGCCCCCTTTTCCTGAAACTCAAAAACTTTTAATAAAATTTCCCAAGTTAGATGATTCTCAGTGAAGGCCCAGGTCTGCTTTTCTGTAAAGTCAGAAGACACTGCAGCTGAGTTAGTGTGCTTAGATGGCATCAGTTATCCACAAATGGCTGTAACTGAAGATTCCTTCTTCCATGTGAAAGACATATTTCAGTGTGACTAGGCTCTGAAACACAGACACCCATGGCTCTATGGTAACTCCTGATAATCCAGGCTGGTGATATCAGCAGTTTTTATTGTAAAGGGCCAGCTGGCAAATTAGCTGAGCAATAGGCTACTGCTGATGTCATGGTGTAAGAGCAGGCATGGGCGGTACAGAAGTGAATGACTGGGTCTGTTACAGTGGAATCTTAGCTCCCATCAGCTGATTGGGAAAGCGTCTGACAACTCTACATTCAATATTCTAACCTAAGTATTCCCCAATCTACCCATGCTCTCATATTTACATAGTCAACAATTTAACTCAGGGAAATAAATGTAAGATCAGAAAATACACTACAAAGGTATGCCAAAATTGAGGAAAGTGATCATTGCTACCAAACTAAGGAATAATAGCACAGTCTACAGCAGGAAAGTAAAGGATTGAAAAGGAAACATTTAGGTCCAAAGATAAATTCTCAAGTCTCTGGTTTAAGAATCTCACTAGTTGTTCTACATTTTAGTATTTATTAAATTAGGTAGTATTTTATAGGTTCACTTTGTGACCTTATATTGGGAAAAACACACTTTTATCCCAAAATAATGTTTGCTCTAATATTTGTGTTGAATCTGAAGGTGAATCTGAAGGAAAGAGTTTATATGGGAGTGAGAGAGTGATTACAAGAACTATGGCAAGCCAAGTAGGGCCATAGGCAACCCAGGGAAAGCCAAAGGTCAAGGGTTTTAGAATACAGAAGGTTGTTTAATTTATTGGTTTTTTTTTGTTTTGTTTTGTTTTGCCCTGTGGATCAACACCAGGTAGCATTAGTCCAAAAGTGAACAGGCAGTTATTGGCTAGGCATCCCCATAAAAGTGTTGGATTAATTTGCAGAAGCAAAGCTAATCAAAAAGCAAAACTACAGTGGCCTTTGTGAAATGTTATGGTTTGTGAGAGTTCGTTTACTATTCCCAGAGTCCTCCCTTCATCTCAGCATGGCCTCCTTGACAGGATTTGGCATACATGCCCTCCCTTTTGATTCTGAGAAGTATCAGTAATATTTTGGGTTTCATTGTAAGTACATATATTGTTTGTCACACAGTAGGCATTCCACAGAGGTAGTAAAGTAGTATGTGTTGTTTTTAATAGGTATAACCCAGTGGGATGAATTAACTTACTGCATAGACATGAGAACCTAAATTTGAGTTTGCACCCATGTAAAAGTCCAGGTATGGCTGCACATGCTTATAAGACCAGCCCTTTGGGGGAGATGACAGAAGTTCTCTGGGACTTGATGGCTACCATAGTATCTCCAGGCTCAGTGAGAGACTATCCAAAGCAATAAGGTAGAGAGGGATAGAACAGGACTCCTGCTGGTCTCCTCTAGCCTTCTGAGTGTACCCAAGCACACCTGTGCAATCATCATACACATACATGCATGTACACCACATGTGTGCACATACATACAAAGATAAAACACAATATGAGGTTTGTCAGAATTTATTATTTACAGCCAAAAATGTCAATTTCTCTGTTATTAGGTGCTCTGTAACAGAGCCAGACTGGTTTCCTATCTCCCAGGATTTTGTTCTCTAGTGAAAAGAGTTATCAATCCAAGAGCCTTTTCAACTGCAGGATCGTCAGGTTCCGATGAGTCTCACGTGGCCACTGCACCTCCAGATATATGTAAGTAAAAGATTTATTGCTTTTATTAAGTGTGTATGTATATATACATATACACGTACTTGTTTCAAAACTTTATGTTGTGCTTTCTCTAATAGTTTTTCTTGAAGTTTTATATTTTTTTTTAACTTTTGCTTCATTGAAAATAAAGATCTGGCTAGATATATCAGAAAGATAAAATATTACAAAAATACATTAAAACAATGTCCCTTATAGGATTATATGCCGGTAAACATAGTTAAAATATTATGAGGTAAAAGTCCATTTGATATACTTAGTCTCCAGAATATCATAGTTTGGTACACAGTGTACTGTGTATTTCCTATAAGTATCACATGACTAAGAAGTATAGCTCTCTACCTACCAACAAGACGGATCATTGTATATAGTCTGTTACTACTGAAGAAAAATGTCAAAATTCAATGTTAAGTACATATTGTATTCATACTGTCATAAAGCTAAAAAATCCTAAATTGAGCCATTGGAAGTCCAGTACTATCTACACTTGGTTCCAGAACTTCTGGTTGGTTTGTTTGTCTTTTTAAGATTTTATTTTTATTTTTAATTATGTGTGTGGGAGCAGGTCTGTGTGTGGGTGTGTGCATGTGAGTGCAGGTACTTGGCCAGAAGAGCGTTCAGTCCCCTGGAACTGGAGCTATAGGCAGTTGTGGGCGGCCCCACTTGAGTTCAGGAACTGAACTAAGCACTTCTTAAGATGAGTATGCACTCTTAGTCGCAGAGTGAGCTTATCAATCCTAAAATCGATTTCACAAACTTAGTTTCTTTCTGTCCGCTGACATACAGTCTTCCTGAACCAGGTCTCTTGATTTTGTAAGTTATGTTGCTAATTACACTTCTTTGCTAAATCTTGTCAATGAAGCAAGCATTTTGTGTGTTTATTATGTATTTGTTGAATAATTTACCTGGCATCTGCAGTGCCTATTAATCTGTCGTTTGCATCACTATCACAAATCATTCTAAGGTATTTTATTTTTTTATTTATGTTATTTTCTTGATATATATATGTATATATATATATATATATATATATATATATATATATATTTTTTTTTTTTTGAGCTGAGGCCCAAACCCAGGGCCTTGTGCTTGCTAGGCAAGCACTCTACCACTGAGCTAAATCCCCAACCCCCTTGATAAATATTCTTTATTATTTCTCTCAGCAGCAGTTTCTAAATTATGAGTCATTGTCCCAGGCTGTTTAAAGATGATGGGTAATGATTAGTAAGTTTTAAAAAAATTATACATTTCATACTTCAGAATTTGTATTCATGCTAAAAAACAAAGGCTTTTAGAAACTTAACCCAATGTGTCCCAAAAGTATTCCACATGGAATTCTTGTTCCGTCAAAAATCTTTACTGTGATTTAAGATCACCAGGGCATTTAAGGGCCTAGAGCTTCCCTGGTTTTGATTTTGGTTGTTTCTAACACCTCCGCCATTTATATTACCTGACGGTTAACTGTGTATGACCTGTGTCCCCTTCAGGCTCTCGGACAGTGTGGCCTGATGAAACCATGGGACCCTTTGGACCTCAGGACCAGAGATTCCAGCTTCCTGGGAATATAGGCTTCGATTGTCACCTCAATGGGACAGCCTCACAGAAGAAAAGCCAGGCCCATAAAACCTTGCCTGATGTTCTAGCAGAGCCTCTTTCAACCGAAAGGCACGAGTTTGTGATGGCCCAGTATGTGAATGAGTTTCAGGTTGGTTGCTAATACGCCGCTCTTATTAAGGCTTCATTACTTTTTCTTTTACTGTGTATATTTTATTGAGAAGGTGAAAAAAAGGCAATATATATAAAAGCAACATAACCAGCTTCTAAAAGATAATCAGGCACTATACAGTTTGTATGTTTAAATTATAATCTGTTAAATAGTTCTTCCAAAATACATTAATAGTAACTACTGTTCCAAATATGACTGCTGAATTGTTTTCTTTATTGCTAAAGACAAGGTTTTTTGTCTTTCTAAAATTCTAGTAATTCTAAAATTACTTATGGGGCAATCATGATAGCACATACCTGTAATTCCAGTACTTGGCCAGTAGGAGAAAGCTAGAAAGTAGGTTCAAAACTAGCCTGACCTACATTATGCATTCAGGAAATTATGTTTTGTCAACCAAAAAGAAAGCAGTATAAATGTTTGAATTTAGGAGGGAAGAAAAGAAAAAAAATTCTAAAGGATTAGAGGAGGGTTTTTGTTTCTATTTTTTTCCTTTTGGAGTGTGTGTGTGTGTGTGTGCGCGTGTGCGTGCGCGCGCTTGTGTGTGTGCAGGTATACTTGCTCAAGAGGGCATGAGTGGTGACCAAAGTTGATACAGGGGTATCTTCCTTAGTTGCTTCTCCACCTTACTCTTTGAGGCAGAGTCTGTCACTGGATCAGCTCTATGTTTAGGCAAGGCTGACCAGCAAGACCACCAACATCGAACACAGATGTATGTGCCTCCATGCCTAGCCCTGTAGGTGGATGCTGAGGATTCAAACTCAGATCCTCATGTTTATATGAGAATACTTTCTGAGTCCTATGTTATAATTGTGTAACTAGAATTCTTGTTTTTATTTGTTTGTCGTTTGTTTTAGCTTTTTCGAGACAGGATTTCTATATTTAATAGTCTGGGCTGTCCTGGAACTCACTTTGTAGATCAGGCTGGCCTCTTAACTCAGAGATTCACTGGCCTTTGCTTCCCAAGTGCTGGTGTTAAAGGCATGCGCCACCATGTCCCGCTCACCATTATTCTTGGAAATGGAAGGCTACGTACATTTCAGAGTTTCGGTCAACCTCCTAAGATAAAACACTGCTGCATAGTTTAACTAGAGGGGTGTTTGGTGTGGTTGGTTGGTTCGGCTTTTGTGACAGTAATGAGTTTTTGTTTGTTTTTAAAGATTTATTTTTAATTATGTGGCATATACGTCTGTGTTTGGGTATGTGCACATGAGTACAGGTGCCCATCATATCCTCTGAGCTTGTGTGCTGCATGAAGTAGATGTTAGGGACTGAACTCAGGACATCTGCAACAGCAATCACGTTCTTAGCTTTTGAACCACCTTAGCAGCTCCTGCTGGTACAGATTTTTTAATAAAGCTACATTATTTGGTACACTAGTCCCTCAGAGTATGTGTTGTATTGGCTGCCAGGACTTTGGGATTTAGTTGACTTCTGGATCTTCCTGTGTCAGATGGCTCTTGCTCAGTCCCCTCATTTCTTCATTCTTCCGTCTTGCGGCTCTCGTGTTGCCCATTCAGCCCACATTCCCGGCTGGCCGCCCTCTGTGGTTAGCAGTCACAAATCCCCATAACCCGGTAAACCAAAACTCGAGAGGCTTGTAATTTATCAATCAGATTTACATCAGTAAATCCTCACCCCACAAAACATCCTCACAATGAACTCAGAGCCAATTGATATTGATATAAACTGCCCACCTAGATAAGACAGATTGTCCTGTAATCCGTCCCTTATAGGATACTCATAGCTACCTGTGGCTATTTAAAACCACGTGGAATCTGGATGTCTTCCCCTTCCTCTATCTTCATTCCTCCTTTTCTATCTCTCTCCGCCTCTCAAAAACTCTCAGCCTGCCCTCCTTTTCCACTGTCCAATCACAGGCTTGTCTTTCACCTGCCCTCATCTTCCTTCAGACAGCAATTTACGTTTTCCCCTTTTTTATCCAACTGAAATGCTCTTTTCTCTCAGATATAAACTGAGCATAACTATTGATGACGTGGGCTACCATGAAAGCAGAGAGACCGCTGGGACTAGAGAGTAGCTAGTATGGGATGGTGCCTTTTTTTTTCACTCAACATTCCTTTTTGTACCAAATACTTGATCTTTCCCACAAATTCTGTTCTTAATCTTCTTGTTTAAGTTATTCTTTAGTCACTAGTTCAATAGCATTTTCAGTTCCTAAATTTATAATTCCTAAGTCAGTATTATTTCTGACATTTGCCTAGTCTTTATTTGGATATCTGGTAAGTCCCAGATTTTTTGCTTACTACTGAAGTGGTCCTTTTATCCCCTTAAAGTTTGTCTTTATTCCAGTATAATCAGTCATATAAATAGTATAGCTATCCTTCCTCTATCTTAAGATAAATTTTAAGATAACTTATAGTATAACTTAATATTTAATTATACAATTAATATATTTGTGCAATTAAATATGATTTTTATATAAATATATTTATTTTATTTATTGTAGGACCATCCTTGCCTCCCTCTCTAGCATGTCCCCTCAAATACTGTCAGAATCACATTGTTCTTCCATTCTGAAATTTTATCCTAAGTTATTGTTGTCTTTTCAATTTTGTCAGACTTTAAGACCTGTTTCTTTTACTCGCATTTTTAGGGACATTATAATACAGCATGGTAGACTAGGGAAAGAGAATGAATCTGGGTTTAGGTGTTGGCTGTAGCACTTAGTTTGTGACTTTGAGAAAGTCATTTAATCTTTCTGAGCCTTTGTTTCTTTATATGAAAAGTGAAAAGAGTAACAGCAATAGTGGACTTGCAGCCTTACAGTTTTGTCACATTGTTTTCCTCCTGAATTCCTAACCTGTATTCTACCTGGAAACACCCACATTGGTTGGTGCAATTTCAGCTTTTCCTGAATCCTGCTTTCAAAGCAGTTGCCTCCCATACTCCATTCCATTTAATACTCCATTTAATACTGTGGCAACTTCATGTTGAACTGCAATTTTTATAAATGCTGCTTTTCTTCTGCTACATGTTATATTTGAGAGTAAAAGCTGGACTTTAAAATATATTTTATTTTTTAAGTACTGTCTACTCATCTCAAAGGGCCTAATATATTATAAGATATGGCTAAATTTCAACCTCAATGCTTTCTGTAGCCAAAGCTGTATGATTCAACTAATTTTTTAAATTAGCATCATCACAATTTTATAATAATTCAGTGTCACCTAAATATCACAAAAAGGTAGCATTGTAACATTTCTGTTACACCCTGTTTCTTAGCCAAATTCTGTTCCTATCAAATGCCAGAATATCAGCATAAATATTTAATATTTAAATAAAATTTAAATAAAGTTAAATTCTTAAGAAATATAGTATGTTATTCACACTCAGATTTTTCCTTCATCCTTGTCCTTGTCCCCACAGGATAGCAATGCACCTGTTGAGCAAGAGATCAGCAGTGCAGAAACTTACTTTGAAAGTGCCAGAGTTGAGTGTGCCATCCAGACGTGTCCCGAACTGCTGCGGAGAGGTATCCTTTCTCTATTGACATTCAAAATGCGTATTAGATAATGGTAGTGATGTCTTCCTGTGCTTAATGAGGGACTCGGAGTACTTATAGGTCGTGTGTTGATAGATAATGTCTGGCTAGAAATGATTGCTTGATCTCTGACATCTGAACTCATGTTCAGTAATACAGGAATAATAGGATTTATAGTAACTTTTCCCTTAAACTTCGTGTTTTTGCTCTTGTAACTATGATTTTTATATCCATATGATGAATTTTGATTATATCCATCTTCATTCCTTTCTGTTCTTGAGGATCTCCTACCACCTACCTAAATTTTCCCATAAACTATCCATCATACTCCATATCTTTCTCTTCTTAAAACATAAACTATGGAGTCCATTTGGTGCTGCCAAGAGCATGGTCAGCCTACCAGGAGCCACATCCTTAAAGAAAACTGGGTTATCTTCCCCTCCATGCCATCAGCTGTCCATAGCTCCTCAGTTAGGGGTGGAGACTAGTGACCTTCTCTCTGCCTCCTGCTGGAAAGTTAACAGTCTTCATTTTGCAGGTCCTCTATCTGCACAGCTTCTCTGAGCTCCTAGGTACAGAAGGCCTGTCGTGTGCTATCCTTCCTGAGTTCTGGGAGCTGGTGTGGTGTGCAGGTCCTATTGGTGGGTGGGCATTCACAGTCACGTATTCTCTGCTCTTTAGCCAGTGGTCAGAAAACTCTTAATAATAAAAGCTGAAAATGATGTTAAACGCAAAACCTGTTCCAGCTCATCCAGTAAAGCTGCATTCAATTCCCTTTTCAAAAGCAGCATATGCATATGCTTGTAAATCTGCCTTAGCAGAGTATAACTTAATTTCATCTGAGGAAGTTATTTCTAGGGATTATAGCTCTTTGTGTAAAGCTAACTCTTTGTTTCCTTCTTGGGATTTATATTATTGTTTTTAGATTTTGAGTCACTTTTTCCAGAGGTGGCTAATAGCAAACTGATGATTCTGACTGTAACCCAGAAAACTGAACATGACATGACTGTCTGGAGTGAAGAGGTAGAAATTGAGAGAGAGGCGCTCTTGGAGAAGGTAACTCTTCCATGTCCTTGTAATGTAATGTCATAATCAAATGCCACTACACCAGTCATGGTGACACAAAATTATGAAAATCCCTCTTACATGAACTAATAGTACACATTGAGGTTCAGATTTAGACTGCTATCACACTGTAGAGTCAGCAGGCTTTGTTTGTTTTGTTCTGTTTTTTTTTAAGAATTATTTATTTACACACACACACACACACTTTATGTTGCTGTCTTCACACATATCACAAGAGGGCATCCGATCCCATTACAGATGGTTGTGAGCCACCATGTGGTTGCTGGGAATTGAACTCAGGACCTTTGGAAGAGCAGTCAGTGCTCTTAACAGCTGAGCCATCTCTCTAGCTCCTTCAGCCTTTTGTTTTGTTTTGTTTTGTTTTGTTTTGTTTTGTTTTGTTTTGTTTTGTTTTGTTTTGTTTAAACCTGCCTTTAAATGAACAATGTAGCAGCAACCTTACCTGACTGGATTTTCCATGTCATCAACTTTTACAATCTTACCTACTGCATAGCTGTAATCTGATGTACTCTTTAATGCCCTGACCTAGAATAATAAATGTGTATGTTTGTGTTATGGTAATTACTTCCTAAAAGCAGCCAGCAGTTTGGAAGAAACCTTACCCAATAAGTAACCACCATAAATGTTGGAAACAGCACATGGATACTATTTGATAAGTGAATGTTGGTCTTTCTGATTGTTTCTGGTGCAGTAGGAGTCTGACTTAATCCCTTGTAAAACTCTGTTAGTGTCTGTAAAGTATCCTTCATTCCTTCCCCATGGGATGCTTTTCTGTGCCATTGTGTAAATACAGAGCAAGAGTCCTTTGTGGGGGACAGGAACATAGCACAGATAAGACTCAGCAACATTCAGGCAGGAACAGATTCAGACTCATGGAGCTGACAAATTTATAGATAAGCAAGAAGCCATCAGCTACAGGGAGACAAGTAAAGAATTCAAATCCAGGCTCCCTGTTAAATTACCCAAAGATAAAGTCTGATTTCTTTTCCTTAACCCAACACCAGTACATACTGGTAATCCTTGAGTTATCGCTAATGCATTTAGCCACTGCAACTGCTATCTTTTGCATGAGAGAAATTGTCTTTTCTAGTCTGCATTTGTTCTGTGAAGTATTTCAAACACTGAAGAAATAGCACCATTTTTTCAAGGGAAAGAAAATTGCTCCTTTCAGGGGCTGCAGAGATGGCTCAGCAGTCACGAGCACACGCTACTCTTTCCGAGAACATGAGTTTGATACCCAGCACCCGCATGGTGACTTGTAACTATGGTTCCAGGGCATCCATTGATCTATTACAGCTTTCATAGCACCATAATGCATATTGTCCACAGACACATATGCAGGCAAAATAGCCATACATGTGACTTAAATAATGTTTTTTCAGTGCCTCCTTTCTTAATATTCTTGAAACATTTAGTTCTATTTATTCCTTTTCTGAATTTTTCTAAAATATATTACTCCAACACCCCGTCCCTTTCCTGTATTTCCCCTGTACCCTCTGTGACATATCGAGTAAATACTAAGAAGCCACCCAGTCACCTCTAAGGAGTAAGTAATAACACTGAACCGTGTGACAGGGAACCATAATGTGTGCATCTTTTTTCCTGCCCTTTGCTTTTACCTACAGATATGTTCTGATACCTTCTATACCAATATGTGTAGATATATTTTATTTCTTATCAAATATGCATTGTATTATGAGTAAACAGAAATTTTGAAATTATTTTAAGATTTCTTTTGTGATTTATAAATTGAAAATCCAACTTTGCTGTTACTGGCACAGCTGTGGAAAATCATTGTTACATCCATTTTTATGAGCACAAATTCCCTAGACTCCTAGGTAGAAGATGGCTGAATTACTGTCATTTTAAATTCGATAGATGCTTATGACATGCCTACCCCAGAAATTAACTTAATATATATGCTATGATGCTAACTTACCTTCTACCTTAGCATTTCTTAACAATCAGATAAAATGTCAGATACTTACTTATATTCATATGTATTTAACGATTTAAAACTATATAGTAATTAAAATTAATGATGGGTAATACGAATTTTTCTGTAGGACAAGAGAAAGTATTCCACTGTGGATGGATTTGAGTGCCTTAGCTTGCTCTAGTTGAAAAATCCCCTTACTGGTTCCCATGCAAGACAGTGTCGGGCATTGTATTATTTATTAGGATTAACTAGATGGTTCTCTTCGTTTGTGATAATATATTAAAACTTACATGTTCAGCAGTATTTTATGATAATAACATGTTACTCAAAATACCACATGGAGCTTACTAATACATAGAGTGTTTTGACAGGTGTAGCATATTTGTTATATCCTAATTAAAATGTAATTATATAGAGGCATACAGCATGGTGTGATAGCTTGCACCTTTGATCCCAGCACTTAGGAGGCAGAGGCAGGTGGATCACTGAGAGTTTAAGGCTAGCCTGGCCTATATAGTGAGTTCTAGGATAGCCAGGAAAACATAGTAAGAGAGACCTTATCTACAAACAGACATACTTTCAGATTTAAGAGAATTAAAGTAGGCAAAATTAACAGACATCTTATTTACATATGAAAAGTTTAATAAATGACTAGTTTTTATCACATAGTGTGCTGCCACAGCACTCATTCTTCTGACCTAATCTGGTATCCACTCCAATACAGTCCTTTCAGATGCCTGTGACAAGTGTGGGCTATGACTTGTACAAGCCACATTTCTGTGGGAAACATTTTAGTTAATGAGTTTGTTGGAACTACTTGTAACATATTCTCCTTGTCCAATTCTGATTTTTTTCCAGCAGATGTCAGTGTTTGCCTTTGATGAATAGAAATCATAAGACATTTGCTGGTGCTTATAATGAGATTCTTTTAGTAACGTTTATACATGCTTGACTGTATTGTTTTGTTCTTTTTAGTTTTTAGGAATGACTTTTTTCAGTAAGTTGGAGTATGGTATAATTACTTTTAAGATTTAAAAGATTATGAAATACAGCAACAACTGTTAATGATAAGTGTGGCTGATAATACAGCATTATTTAATATATATCACCAGTTTACAAGTAAATGTGGAGAGAAAAATTAGTGTAGGTGCTATGCCTGTGTGGGACTCATACAATTTTATGTAAAACATGTAAAAAATAAATGATAATAGATAGTTCTGATAAAAGAAAAGCTTGTGGCAAGCAAACTTACACGTTATTTGTATAAAGTGACTTACCAATGGCACAGCCCTCAGAAGAGGAAGTTAGAGACCTCACCCAGCCATCTGCACAGGCAGAATTTATAGACAGAAAGCAGACAATACTGTGATGGCAGCTCTGAGCTTGTCCACAGTACTGAGCATGGAATGATCAGTTGGCAGCCTGTGAGTGAACGGATCTCAGCTTTGTGTTATAGAACCTACTCCTAAGTGAGGCTGGACTTAGGCTCTTAAGTTGTGGTATGTTAAGTTGAGAGTCAAACAAGAAAGCAAACCAAATTCCAGTTTCCTTATGTAACTGCTTTTCTTGGTCTCTAACACAGATCAAGTGCCTTTTGAAAGCTGAGCAGAAGATGTTGGCAGTGTAGAGAGAGGGGCTGAGGAAGGTAGAATCAGAACAAGGAGCAGGCTGGTTCATCAAAGTTACTTCTTACAGGGTCAGAATAGGGAGGACCTGTTTATCATGCTGGCTCAGGTATACAAGGGCCCTTCTTATTGGTTGCTGTCAGTCTTCTGGCTGTTTTTGAAAACTATTTTAAATTTAGTTTGATTATTAATTATATGACAGTAGTGTGAATAATTCCATTCCAGCTTGATCTGGTCTGCTTCATTAGTGCCAACATGGTGGCCTCCCATAAACTTTATCAAGCCTGAGTCATCTTCTTTATCCACTGATAAGAGCAAGACCGTAACTTTGATTAGCGTATATTTATAAGCCTATGATGGAGCTGTTAATGTCAGCAGCACATTAAATGATTAACAATGATCACTCCAGAATAACAGTTTATAAACAAAGTTATGGGAATATGGTCTCTTTCAAAATACGTTTTTATACTTTTGCCTTTTGCTTAAAGGAATTTTTTTTTTTTGATATGTGCTGATCCCAAGCATCACTGATGTTGCACAGTGGGGTCATTGTTAAGGGAAATAACGATTACTCTGCACAGTTACTCGGCTACCTCCACAATCAAGTAGATAGTCAAGACATTCACTAAGTGTCTAACAGGTAGATAGCATCTGTATGGATGCAGTGGACCAAGCGATGATTCATGTCCCAGGCAGGTTGGCCAAGTACTGTGAGATTTCTATCACACTACTCAGAATGGCTTGACATTTAAAACCTACAAATTATTTAATCATTTCTATAATTTCCAGTAGTGTGTTTTGAGGGCAGTTGACCAAAGATAACAAAAACCATAGAAAATCAATACTTAGATGGGGGCTTGTGTATTATAGGCATCTTGAACAATCCATCTCAGCTATAAGCTCTGCCTAGCACTGTTAAAGCATCCATAGATGTTAGATAAATGAATAGATGTGGCTGTGCCAGCAAAGTGACTTTGACTTGCTCTGGGACTATAACTTGCTAGTGTTTGGTGTAGAATATATTCTGCATTCCTGCGTCCTGGCCATTAGAGTCAGTGTCAGCTAAATGTCAGAAGTGCGGTGTCTGTTCACTCTTGATGGACCAGAAATCCATGTTGCCCAGCCTGTGTAATTGCTGCAAATTACCTTTCAGTTCTCAAGTTTCAAGTGGGCCTTTGCTCAGCCTGTTAGAATAGTCTTGTCTCTTGCTACTCTGCTCAGCATTTGCTAAGTAGCCAGGGTCCTTACTACTCAGGAGCCTGGTGTGTGTCTGCCTCTTCACACGAGTCGGCCAGACAAAGCGCAGGTGTTCAGCGGTCCAGAAGTCTCACTGTTTTGCCTCCTAAACTCAGTGACATCACCACTTTGCTTGGACTCCACTGTGTCCTAGATTACTGTCTGTTGCTGCAATTAACACCAACCCAACTGGGAGAAAAGAGTTTATGTAGCTTACATGTCCTGATCACAGGTGATCACTGAGGGAAGTCAGGGCAGAGATTTAAAGCAGGAACCTAGAGGCTGGGACTGAAGCAGACACCATGGAGAAACACTGCTTCCTGGCTTGCTTTCCAGGTCTTGTGCAGCCCGCTTACTTAACCCAAGCCCACCTCTATAGGGGTGGCACCATCCGTAATAGGCTGAATCCTCCATGTGTGTGATTAATCAAGAAAAGCCCCCACAAACTTGCCTGCAGGCTAATCTAAGGGAGACATTTTCTCATCCTCCTCCTAGGAGACCCTAGCTTGTATCAGGTTGCCAAAATCTCGCATGCGCCTCATGCTTTTAAATATGTATCCAGAGATAAAGGTAGACATTTGCTCCTATTTTCTCAAACAGCAAGACTTCTGAAACATAAGAATAGTTGCCTTGCATATTTTGATCAGTTTATAGCTTTCAACAGGCTATAGAGCTTTGGTCTCTGTTCCAACCAGAGTTAAAGGCATGTTCTTTGGTTTTAGACATTCGTTGTGCTTTTTGTCAGCAGGATAGTCTAGACTTCAGCTTTTCACTACTTACAGTTCTGGTTGGCAAGTACGCCATAGAAATCAAGATAGTAAGATCAACATCCTGCTCTGAACATGGAGTGTTCACATGTATACACAATATCTATGCATTTATTCCTCTGCTCCAACTACTCGTCTCTTCAGGTTTTTCTATTTTATTTTATGTAATATGCTAGTGGTTTATCCTAGGGCCCTGGGCAAACTCCATGATTGAACTGTCACAGTCCCTTTTTAATAGATTTTTAATTGCCTTTTCAGAAATATTTTGTGGCTATATGGGTGGATGGATACATTTAAAGGACACACAGTAATTGAATCTTTTACAGCTTTATTTATTTATGGGTGTTTTGGCTACATTTATGTCTGTGCTTGGTGCCCACGGAAGCCAGAAGAGGAAGTCAGATTTGCTAGAACTGGCATCTGGCACGTTAGACACTTGTAAGCTGACGTGTGGGAGCTAAGAGTCAAATGGAGGTCGTCTGGAAGAGCAGCATTTAACCATAGGACCAGCTTTCCAGCCCTCTTTCACACCCTCTATTAACCAGTAGATAGCTTAGCTTAGCTCTTTTCTTTTTTTTTCTTTTTCTTTTTTTTTACTTTTTGCTTATTTGTGATCTTAATCATATAAAAAAATAAGCTATAGTTTGAAATTTAGGACATATGAGTTAATAAAAGAAATTTGAAGAAAAGTACAACATTTAGGTCTTATTAATCTGATAGTTTTCTTTGAAGCAAAACATACTCATTTAGCATTTTATTTTAAGAAATATAAACCAATGTAAGTGATGCTGGGTTGAGTGTTGACTTCACCCTTTCCCTGCAGTTCATTAATGGTGCTAAGGAAATTTGCTATGCTCTTCGGGCTGAAGGATACTGGGCTGACTTCATTGACCCGTCGTCTGGTTTGGCAGTAAGTATATATATTTTGAAAGCCATATTATATGGAGTAGATGCAGTTCTTATTATAAAATTATAACTTATTAAAAAATTGTAAATGTTTTGGCCAATCCATTTAGACTTTTTACAACTCAAAATATTATCCAAAGTATAGGAAATAAGTCCATTGGTTTCACTATTCTAGGAGACATATACAGCATTGTTTTTGTTAATAAGGTGTGTGCGTGCATGTGTGTGTGTGTGTGTGTGTGTGTGTGTGTGTGTGTGTGTGTGTGTGTGTTTACTCTGTAAGCTGAAGCTTAGAAAGAACTGTGGTCTAGTCTAGTTCCTTAAAGGACTAAAATATGTTGAAGTTAAGAAAATATAAAGTGCAAAAAATTAGAGAAGTGACTTTTTGGAAGTTTTTATACAGTTGTGGTTATGTACTTCAATCACAAGAAGTAATAAATTTATTTTTTAATTTTAAGATAGAAATACATACTTTCTGAAGTACATACTCAGTCAAGTACAGTATCATGTAGACTAAAAGACTTTATCTTCCTTTAGTTCCCTTTCATATTTCATTATCTTTAAGTTTGGATAATGTTATACATCCACTTCTAGGAAGCTTGAAATTTACTAAATGATGCATTTTCTATTTCCAGCATGCATAAGAACTGGGAAGGGTGGGTTAGAATAGTTTGGGTTTGCAGGTCACTTTTTATTAGCTAAAAAATACATTGAAACAGATGAACATTTGCATTCACATAAATTTTCTTACAGTATCTTTCTAATGAAGACATTACTTCATTTCTTATTTCCTCCAGTTTTTTGGACCATATACAAACAACACACTTTTTGAAACAGATGAACGGTACCGGCATTTAGGATTCTCTGTTGATGACCTTGGCTGCTGTAAAGTGATCCGTCATGGTCTCTGGGGCACTCATGTGGTTGTGGGAAGTATCTTCACTAATGCAACAGCAGACAGCCATATCATGAGGAAGCTCAGTGGGGACTAGCAGGTGACACTGTGACAATTGCAGCACTGTCTGTCCGTAACGGATTGCTCTATCATGGACCGCAGCTTCTAGAGGACTCTGGTTTCTAGGTATTTATTTCATCATTTATGGGTTTACAGGGACAGGTGACTTGGGGTTTCAAAATTGCAAATGCTAGTTCATATTCTGGAGTACATTGAACACTTCCATATTATGAAAAATGAGATCATCAACTTGTAACCAGGGTATGTGTGGTCTTTTAGTGTTAATTCTCCCCTTTATTGGGAAAATTTTAATTATTTTTTCCAAAAATAAATCATACATTTGTCTATGACTGCTTGTGTCTTTTCATTGTAATAGCTTAAATACTGCAGCCATTTAGCATGTTAAAGAAGCTACAATATTAAATTTTAAGTTGTTTTTTAGTACCATTCATAATTCTGGATTCACTGAAGACTTTAGCCTTCTAATATTTTTTAACTGCTAATCAAACTGACCCTAGTTTATTACTTTGAAACGATGTTATCAGGAAAAATAATAGTAAAAGTAGTACATCTTTTATGTATAAAAGTGTGTCAGTTTCATTCTTAGACTAAAACCAATTCTTTACCCTGTAGTTGAGACAGTTAAATATAATTTATTTTCAGGTAAATTGATACCCAGGCTCCAGTCACATCCCTAACTTCATCACTCCAGAGGTGTCTCATTCTCTGTTACTCTGCAGCACTTATGACATGGAATAAAGTCTAAATGAATCATCTTCCGTCACTGAGGCTTATACCAATAAATGATGTGTTGATGCTAACAGTAGGAAACGGTTAGTTCTTCGGTACTGTAATGTAGGAAAATGCTTCAGGTATCCATTTCATCTCACACAAGGCCACACGAACATGAAATGTTTAATATTACCTGACTAAATGTAGCACAGCTAACCTAAGACCTAGCACAGGAACATAGCTGTGATTCTTTTATTTATAGATGTCTATTCACTCTTAATGGCAAACACGAGGTCTACTAAGTGTCTGAAGGGTTGGGGAATTTAGTAAACAAACAGGAATTGTACTCCGCATGCTTCAAATGCCTTTTAAAGTTTACTAAAATATATATCTTTACAATTTTAATTAATACATAACTGAAAATTCAACTGTAGGATGCTGCACTTCAAACAGAAGTTTTCTCACTTCAAGTTTAAAGCATGTTTGTCTTTCTTGGCCTTCCATCACTTTGAACACTGACTGAATTCTCATACTTGAATGAAAGTGCTTTTCTCTCAGGGCTGATCCTGTTATTGTTTCAAGTAGAGCGTGCCCACCACTATACTGCTTACACTTTGAAGGCGCCTCTTTCCTGGGGACCCGTGCAATACAGTGTATGGTTTGTTGAGCATCACCCTGGCCTCTGCTTAGATAGAGTTGCAAACCCCTGATGGGAACAAAATTTTCCAAACACAGCATAATTGTATTAAGGGACAGCGCTTTCCTTGTTGTAGTCAGGCATAGCTAAGTATAACAGCGTATCTCACAGCTCTGCCTGATCTCGAGAACCTTATACCACAGCTCCAGCTATGTAGTTTAGTTACCCTAAGATACTATTTCATAATTTGCCTCCACATTGACAGATTAATCATTAACCCAAGGAGGTTTGAGCATCAGTGTTTTGTTTTGTTTTAGCTTTCAGCTTTCTGGGCATAGGTGTTGAACTATTACTGTGTTCTAAAATACAGCAATAGTGGGTGAAGGGTGTTTAAGGAAGTAAGAGGAGAATGCTATGGATTGACTGTATTAAAGACAAATACAAAATGAGAGCTCTAGGATTTTACATTAAGAACGACCTTATCATATCCGAATCAGTTCACGGACTTCCACAGTATTTAACCTTCCCGGCCACTATACCCCTTGCTGATCTTTTCTCCTACCCTATGTTGGATAGTAATTGGTCAACTGTACATTATTTTGAACTTTATCTTTTCTTTCTCTTATAATGCATAGTCCTTGATTAACATACAATTTTGCTCTATACAAAAAAATTTTTTTGAGGTTTTGGTTTTGGTTGGTCTTAAATTTTACTTCTCATATCTGAAAAATAAAACTCAATTTTGTACTAAAACAGCACTGAACCCCCTTTCTTCACAGTTGGATATTTAAACTTTAGAAAGTTTTCTGTCTCCTTTCTTGATGTCAGTAGTACATCTGTAAGTTATACCAGTTATAAGGACTGAAGATAAGGCTTCAAGCAGTTTGCTCCAAATCACTCCTGGAGGTTATCATCATCTCATACCACATCCTCACTCCCTCAGAGAGCACAGGAGCTACTTGGTTCATTGATGGCTAACGTAGTAGAATGGTGAGAAGGATGGTTTTTTTGGGGAGTGCTGTAGGCTAGCAGATAGAGGAAAGGATAGGTCGTCACATGTACCTTCCACCATGCACACAGATTACTTCCAAATGCATTGTAGGTCTACACATGAACAAGTAAGGCTTTCATGATTACTTTTGTGAACTTAAAAATAGGCCAAAAAAAAATTCTATGAAACAATAGTGCAAGGGAAATTTGATAAATCTGATTGTATTAAAATTAGGCTTTGATCAAAAACCATGAAGAACACACAACTGAGAGATGAAGGTTACACACACATGTACACACAGGTTGAGCAGTATACATAGCAAACAAAAGATTGGTGTTCATAATAATAAAGAAGCCCTAAAATTGGTAAGCAAAAACAACAGTAAAAATTTTACAAAGAAAGATAACCAAATGGCCAATATGTGGGCTGCTCCATAAATCATCAGGAATACAATTAAATCCACAGTACTGTATTACATATCTCCAGAATGGCTAAAATGAAAAGTGATACCAAAACTGAGTTACACTCGGAGGCGAGCCATGCCCCAGCAGACTAACTGCGTGTACTCTGACAGCTATGTTGGTGCTTTCATTACGTAAGTCTCCAGCTCTCGTACAGCTGCATACCCATCAGCACTGGGCGGAATGAGTCTGCATGGCCAACTCACATAAACACCACGATAAATAAAACAATGCAGAAATGTGTATGTCTCTAGCAACGAAGGGGAAGAAAAGACATGAGAGAATTCCAGAGCAGCAGCCGGTGCCGAGGCAGCGGATACCCAGGAAGGGGAGGCAGTGCTGTTGGATCTAGAGTATATGCAAGGCTCCTGTAAATTTAAAGGCTCACTGTAGCTGGTAGAACCTTTCCGAGGCAAGTCCTAGTGAAAGAAGTTAAGTCACTGGGGGCATAGCCCCTTCATCTCTACCTCTGGCCACGTGAAAATTGAACTCCCTGTGTCCCTTGATCCCATGATAGACAGCACTGCTAAAAGCCATACAGAAGGACCACCTAAGCTGGCTCTCACTGCTCAACGGAACCTTTCCTTCTTTACAGTGACCAGCGTGCTAATGTTGTTTTCCATAGACGAAACTAACTAGCACAAAATAGAAAAAGGGTTCTGGAATGTTGGTAATGTTCTCTTTTCTAAATTTGGGTGTCTGCTTAATTGTGCAAACTTGCATGCACTTTATTTTGATATAATGGTGTAATTAAAAGGGGCTTAAAGTGCAACCAAATCTGTTCTTTAAACCATGATAGAAACTTTTTAAAAATTCTAGTTCCAGCAAAGGAACTTTAACTAATTCACTTCTTCCAAAGACTCTTAAGATTTACAGTTAACTCATAGAAATTTAAAACCAAATTAGGAGTTTCTTTTATGCATTGATGCGGATATTAAAATATCAAATTTGTAAAACATTCAAATGTTACTTGCAGTGTGTACTGGACATGCTTTATTTTTTTTGTCTCTAAGACATGACTAATGCTTGTAAATATTTTACAAGATTCCCAAGACCCTCATAGCCTTTAGATAGTTAAATTATTCTCTGCCAGGATTCCCAATGCTGTTATCCTTGTGGATTCCCCTGGGAACAGACCACAGTTCCTTCTATTTTGTTAACTCTGTGGATGCTGGACATGTTCACAGTCTTTAGTGTATTCATATAAAGTAATAGTAATAAAAAAAAGCACTTTGCTCTCCTGTACCATAAAAATTTTTTTACTGTAGTAATATAAGTAAAATGTGATACAGTGTAAGATCGTGGTGTTTGGGTCTGCTTTGATCTCTTTGTTCAGTATAAAATGTTCTAACCACTTTAATTTGGCTTTATACATGGTTATGTACATTTAAGTTACTGCTTACATTGTGCAGAAAGATTTTGTGACCCTTTATCAATACAAAAATAGTCATTAAGCTTGTTAGACTCTGGTTTAAATCTCTGCCCTATTTTGTAACTGTATAGACCATTTTGATACAATTGTAGCTTGAGTGGTCTTGAATGACATAAAGCCATCATTGTCACAGGCGTTTTGTCACTGGAAGATTGCTTGACTGATTTCATGTTTGCTAATGCTTGAATGTTTAGTAAACTTAAGAATGGTTCAGAATCATACTTGGAGATTAAGTGGGGTCAAACTGGACCTTTGTCCTGGACCATAGTAATCTAATAGCTAGGTGTCGGGAGAGCTCCCTTTAGCCCAGGTCAGCTCAGCCAATAGATTATAATTGTTGCACTGGGATTTTGTTCTTGTTTTGTTTTTTCAACAGAGTTAAAATACAGTATCTCCTGAAATATGCTGCCTGGCTCCTAAATATGTTATCTGGTTCTGAAATGTAGAATTATTCCACTATCTTCTATTTTGCTAACTCTGTTGACCTTATATGAATGACAATGGTCGCTATTCAAACAGAAGTTATATTCAATAATAAGATCATGAAAAACTTGGAGATGCTGAACATTGTTTTAAAATAGTAATACTTAGGGAAACTGAAAGGTGCGTCAGGGTTGAGTACATGGAAAACAGGTGCTTTGAGCATAAAGATCACCTCCCTGGCTCTGCATGAGTTTGGCTGGGGATTTTGCCCTTGGGTGTTCTTTGTTCCTGCCCATTGACTGCTAGCATCTTTCCTGTGACTAAGAGACTCAAAATTAAAATCAGCAATATTTTTAGAAGAGTGTTGTTTTCTATATTCCTACTTGACTGCAAAGGGCAGAAGAACCATTCGTCACAGAGATATGCTTTTACTTACCCTGGTTTAAATTCATTTTTTTTCCAAAATTATAAACTCAAATGTCACACTGTCTTAATTGACAATGGAAGGATCATTGGGATTCAAAGCGAGTTAAATTACGTGTATGGACACAGAAAGGAGACATGGGTTCAGCACTGAGCAAACCAGCTGGGAAAGAGAAGGGACCTATGTTTATTGCCACATAAATAAGTTACAGTAATAAGATTTGTCCTGTATTAAGCCTGGGTAAGTTAAAATGCCTCCTCAGAGTCAAGTGGTAACTCATGAGAAATAAATTAACTCTCCCGGGACACTGGAACATGAATTAGTGACCTGGAAGAGGCAATTAATCTTAAGCAGATGACCACTTGGCTTTTAGACTGCTCTCCATAGTGTCCTTCGAATCAAGTGAACACCAACCCACAGTGTAATTTTATGCACATACCCAAACTCAACTTTGATTCAAGACAGTGTCTCCAAGTGGCGAAAATCCTTTTAGCATATTAGAAAACAAATTTTGATAAGACTACTAATACATACCTTCCAGCAAATTAGAGATGAGACAACGAAACAAAATAACATTCAGGGTATAAGACACCCTGGCCTACTTCTCAATCCTTTTCTGTATTTCAAGTTCATGTAGAAAACACGTTAAAGGTTCTATACAGGCTCAAGCTGATAGCCACACTTCTGACACTGAGTTGCAAGAACTGATACAAAGTCCAAAACTGATATGAAAACACGAGTCTTGTTACCATCATTTTGAATAGTCGGTCCTCGGGGTACGTGATGTTTTGTCGCAGTCAGCAGAGGAAGCTGTTGTAAGTCCAGAATTGCCATTGGCTCTAATGGATCCTATCACAGCCCTCCAAGTCCTGGTAAAAAGTGCCCTGAATACCAACAGCAAATAGCAATCAGTCACATGTGTTCCTAGTTCAGTAGGCTACACTAAAGTCCATACACAGATGTGAATATTTCAGATCAAAAAAATATTCTAAGTTTGACCTGGAAGTTGGAGAAGGTTTTTGTTGTTTTAGTGCTTCTCTTAGATATTTACAAAGATAGGCACTTGGTATATTTGACCAGTAGGTGTCACCATGTAATTACTTAGAAATTCTTCTGAGTTCTTATAGTATTGAAGGCCAAAAAACAAGGGTTCCTAATATTGTACCTAGTAGGCAGCTTTATGGATCACACGCGTGAGATTTACACTATTTTGTTTGGAAAGACAGACTTAGTATTGCTAGTGACATCTTGGCTTTTCCCTGATGATGTTGGCCATTATTTTAGACACCATTCTCTTAGTTATGAAGTATTATCTTCAACAGAAACCACCCTGTGAACAGACCTAGTAGTTCCATAAGCAAATGCACTTGTCACAGTAACGCCTACTGTTCAATATTTACACATGAGGTTTCTTCTGTATAGTGTGAGTTCCTGGAAAAGAATGTTTGTCACAACACTGTCTAGTGTCCTGATTCACAGAAGAAATGACTCCTGGCAAGGAAAAATGGGAAGATGGTGCCAAAGATTGACATGATGTGGTCTTGCCTCACCAGCAAGACATTCCGGGACCACCAGGCAGCGAGCCCTGTGTTTACTTTCAAGAAATCTGACACACTCTCATATCTAAACCCCCAGGTAAGTGCTTCCTACTACTTAGTACTTCCTGCCCCATTTAAAAAAGAAACATTGAAATATAAAGAGGGAGGTAAGGATAAAACTATTGGGTTTCAAAAGTGTTGTCAGTATCATGATTTTACAGAATCATCAAGCCTAAGTATAAAATTTAGAGAAATGTGCATCAAAAGGAACAGATTGCTATAGGTTATGACAGGGTGTGTCAATGTCAGAATCCAGTCTTAAGAGACATATTTAGATTTTTAAGAACTAGGAACATAGGAATATACAATTTCTAAACTTAAGATCAATATAAATATAAGTGATAGAACTTAGATTCAAATAGTTCACAGCTCCCCCCATCTTCCGTGGGGGGGGGTATAGGTCAAAAGACAACCTTGGGTGCCCTTGCCTTCCTCTTTGCTTGAGGCATTTGTCATGTTTTTCCTTTGTATAAACCAGACACGCTGGTCTGCAACTCCTGGGGATTCTCCTATCTCCAGTAATAATCTGGTAGCACATTGGAATTTAAGATGCCACACATGTGTGCGTACACACACACACACACACACACACACACACACACACACACACCATGTCCTCCTGTTTACATGAGTTAAGAGAATTTAAATTTAACCCTTGTGTTTGCACAGCAAACACTTTTACCCACTGAGCCATTTCTCTCCAGCTCTAACCCAGATTTTTGTTGTGCTAGAGATCCAGCCCAAGCCGGCACACATGCTAGGTCAAGATTTCACTACAAAACCACAGCTCCTACACAACCCACCCCATAAAGACCCCCAAGGCCAGCATGGCTGTTTCAGTGTCGTCCATTTGCATGCAGAGTCATGAGTCTGGAATACAGTCTTAAATAGCAGACTCCAGACCCAGCAAGGAAGATTGCCCATTCCTGCTTCACTTGAGCAGCTCTGCCTGTGTTACACCAACAGTCACAGAGATGGCTAGAGATTCTCTCCAATGACGGTTCAAGCCCTACTACAGACAGAAGGCCAGTATGTTTGCAGTGATGAATTATTGGCTGGGCTCAATAATGTTTACAGGTTTAGAGTTATACATTTATGGCCAAAAGGAAATGCCTTCGTTATTAAAATTCATTCAGATATAGTGTTATAAGTCTGAAATTCCTGTTTTGTTTCCTCCCTTTATTATTTTCTTGTTATTGTTTTGGATCATGCAAGATTTCTTACGAAGTAGAACCGCCTAGGTGATGCACTATTCTATCTTAAGGAAACAAGCATCGCAAGCATTCTGTTCACAATACTTCCTAAAGCTGAACAGCAAGCCCTGTTCTACTTCCTCCAGCCCTTGCTTGCTAGTACTGTGTGCTGTGTCCCAGAATGAATACGTTAAAACTTAAAACCCAAGAGGACGGGAGGAAGAGGAAGAATCTTTGTGGGAGTAATAAATTCATGAGGGATTGAACCCTTTTTAAAGAGGCAGCAGGCAGTGTCCCTGCCCCCAACTGTTTTCTCCTTTTCAGCAACAAGAAGACAACTTGTTCCTCCCCTCTGGTTGGGAAGCAGAGAATCTTTCCAGACACAGAACTTTTTCACCTTGATGTTGACTTTCCCAAACATCAGAACTAGGGAGCAGGGAAGGCAGAAGTCTTATTCATAAATTTCAAGTGTGAAGTATTTCATCACAGCCCTGGTGGTCAGGACATGAATTTGATTGCAGTTTCAGACATTTTAGTTCAGAGTCTTCCCTCAAGTCCACGCCTCTGCTTTTTTACTTTACTCCACGCTGCGTAAGTGAACTGCTCTTTTGTCTGGCGTCCTTTATTTCTGCTCCAGGATAGAACCCATGCATGCCTAGAGGTCTTTTCTGGGAGGAAAAGACGTTGGAGCTAGTCACAAGGGGCAGGTAGGGCTTGAAGAGAGTGGAAGCATATCCCAGACTTGAGGAGTCGTGTGTAGAGCACAGAGAAGGAAGTAGACTGGCTCACTCAGCCTGGCGTGTGGACAGAAGAGGGAGTGAGAAGTGAAGCGGAAAGGTAGGCTCAGCCTCAACTAAAGGGATTGGTAGTTCCAGAAGGAAGAATGAATGCCTTGAAACGTTTTCCAATTGAAAGACAGACAGACCTTCACTGTGGAAGAAAACTAACAAGAAGACTGCCGTTGTAATGGGGGCAATCACTAAATTGGGTTGGGGGTTAAGAAGGAAATTGTATTTTCTAAGAGAAAATATGAGGCATATCTACCTCCTCATACCTGCCTGCTACTCCCTGCCACCCAAACAAGAGAATACAGTTTTCACCCTGGGTGATTAAGGGCTGAAAATAGTTAATAGCCCAATAATCAGGATCTCCCTGGCGGTGGCTACCAAGACTCAGTATTTGTTTAATCTTCACCGTGATCCTACAAAACCAACATTGCTAGACCCACACAGGAAATGAATGGCAGAGCCGGAGCACACGCTCATGTGACACAGATTCTTCTTGACGATAATGTGGAAAGCTTAAGGATGTGCAACCAGTAGTTAGAGATGAGACGCTAGAACTTAGAGACTAGGACTGAGGGTATGGAATTGGATGCCATGTTTAACCTGAAGTTAGAAAACATTGTGTTACTGAATGTGAGCTTGGAAATTAAAACTTTGGTATGGGGGAATCTGGATGTCAACTTTGTGAAGGAAAAAATGGGATGGAGAATAAGGCACCACGGGCTCCTGTGACTCCTTGAAGTGTGACTGCTGATCTGCTATATGCAGGTTAGATCTAAGATCCCCGAGCACAGATAGATTTCAGATGGTCTCCGGGACACTGGTGAGACAGTAAAAGGAACTGAAGCCAGGGCTAAGGGGTGTCGATGCTCCCCTCCCCACCCTGAGTTACCTCATCAGGCAGGACTTCCATTGGGGCACAGCGACAGTGTGGGGAGATATGATTGACCAGGGACTTAGGAGCTTGGAATGGGCTCAAACACAGTACATAATTATGTGCTGGGCAAATAAACTCAGATTTTCACCCTGATGCTAGTCTCCAGAGTTAGATTCCGGGGATTTATCACATGATTCTATCACCTCTCACCCCCTCATCCTCGGTCCTGTTCCCACAGTTTGGTTTTTTGTTTCCTCCTACAGAAGAGCTAGAGGAGAGATACTCAAAACCAGATTTTCAGACCCATTGGAAAGAATGTTAACAGATGTCACCAAACCACTCAGTTTATGCTTTACTCTTCTTTTCCTTTGTAGTAAATATTTATTTCCTCATGTGCTGTACCGATTTCCATTTGTCTCAAGAAAATTAGGTGTCTTGTAGTGAGTGTTTCAGGCTTGTTTCAAAGGTTTCAGCTTCAACTGTTTTCCAATCTGAATTTCTCAACATAGCAGCATACTATGGAATATTTTGATGAGTTCAGACAGACATGTGCAAATTATAGAACTACACCGCATCATGGTCAAGAGACTGGTTTTAGGAAAATGGGTCTCTACTTTGTGGTTTGTAATTTTTCTAACCCTAAGGCAGCATCTTTCTGTATCTCATAACCCGCCTTGTGGGAGGTTTACTCCACAGTGGTAGGTACTCACATGCTATTTGTTGCTATGCTTGTGGAAGAAGTCAGATATACCTACACTATTAGGTCACCGAATGAGTACAAATTCTGTAGTGCTCTAAAGAGAAGAATTACTAAAAGATATTCATTTCTCTAAGAATACAAAACCTTCAAGAGATAAACTCACCAAAACATCTTAGTTGTTATTCTAACCTCAGCTCTGAAGGGAGACAATGTCCCACCAACCCAACCAGTTCATCACACCGAAAACAAGAGAAAGGGGTACTCCCATTAGCTGTTCAAACACAGATAGTGTGCTGCTGGGTAATTGTGGGTTTCTCTGCATCAGTTTTGACCAGTCATTGCATGCCAGAGATGCTTCTCAAAACGTTTTTTATTGACATTTGAAATAGTTTCCTATTGGTAAGGTGGGAGTTATAGCACACAAACTCTAGACTGAACAAACCCCCATCCTCTATTTAGATTACATGCACTGTGAGAGAAAGCTTTCTAAAGTATCAATAGTTATAAAGACATCTGTTTGTAACTGTATGGTCCAGTAACAAAAAAAAAAATGTCCTACCCTACTGCAAAATATTTCCATCTACAGAGATTTTCCTAGGCCTGTATAAAGGTCAAACTATTATTCATATCTGTTATGATGACTATTTATAAGTCAGTAGGAAATTCAAAAGTAATGATTTTGCAAACACATTATCTGTTGTATTTACATAAATATCTCATTTAATATTTGAAAAAACAGCATGGAACAAGTTATATCATCTGCAGTTATAGAGAGGGAGGTTGAAACTCAGAAAACAGTAAATTGCTTGAGGTCACAAGGCCTTTGAGTAATGAACCAAGAATCTAAACTCATTTTTTTTATATGAAAGTTACATTCATTCAATACTGCCCCAGAAAACCATCAATGAAGCTTCTCACTGCAGGAAATAGCCTTTGGGTTATTTTGTTAGGAGGAGAGTGATGATTTCAAGAGATGTGATCTAAACTGATTTTAATACATTTTTTGTAGTGTCCTAAAAGCCATGAGAAGAGACTTGTTAGTATGCACCTGTGGGGTGGAGGTCTTGACATGTTGTTCTGATTTCAGTAATTCAAGTTCAAGGGCCTTGAGTCCTGGTTTAAAAATAAATAAAAATTATTTTTAGAAATATCAATGAAGGGGTTGGGGATTTAGCTCAGTGGTAGAGCACTTGCCTAGTAAGCGCAAGGCCCTGGGTTCGGTTCTCAGCTCCGAAAAAAAAAAAAAAAAGAAAGAAATATCAATGAAGTTTAAATGAGATTAGACTCTAGGGTTGTACATCAGTGGTAGGGCTCTTACCTGATACATGCAATCCCCAGCACCAGAACAATGAAAGAATTGAATGAGTGAATGAACAGATGTCTTTAATATTACAATCCTCAGCATGAATCATACGGAAGCCAGTTCCTGCTTTATACAATTTGAAGATTAAAGGTGTTATAAATCCTTTAACCTGAATGATCTATAATATGATCAAGTGCATGAGTAACAAAAAGATCTACTAGAGGAAGGAATGGTACTCCGGTTATTCTCTGTCAGACACACCATCATTCCAGGATCCAGTCTTCATCTATCTCACGGTCACTAATGTACTCTGCTGCTGGCTACATCCTACTGAAAGAGAAGAAAGATAGTATGAAGGGGTCTTGATTACTTTTCTACTGTTGTGATAAGACCCCATTATCAAGGCAACTTATTTAAGAAAGAGTTTATTGAAAGCTTACCGATTCAGACAGTGAGTCTATGACTATCACAGTAGGGATCATGGCAGCAGGCAGACAGGCACGGCACTGGAGTGGTAGCTGAGAGCTTAAATCTTGACCCACAGACAGGAAACGGGGAGATAAGATAGAATTATCTGGGAATGGCACAAGTCTTTTTGAAATCTCAACAAGGTCTCAGCACCTCTTCTGACAAAGCTACACCTCCTAATCCTTCCCAAACAGTTCCTCCAACAAAAGACCAAACATTCAAATATATGAGCTTCTGAAGGCACTCTCATTCAAACTACCACAGAAGGAACACCCCATGCTCTTAGAAGACAGCCCAGCAGTGACACAACACTTAACCTCACAATTTGGGGTTTGGGGTTGTTTGTTTTGGTTTGGTTTTGGTTTTTGGGTTTTGTTTTTGTTTTTGTTTTTGACAAGCATTAGTCAATGCCTATATATAACCTCCTTTTAGCTGCTCTGTACAACTCAACAAAGGGCATAAGATGTAACTGATGGTTAACTAGATCCACCACAGCCCTGGTTTCTCTTAAAAGTCTTCTAAGGTAAAATTGTAACAGTTTCTCTAATACTCTGTATTCCAACCTTCCTGAGGGAAATCCACTTGGCTTTGGTGGGCAAATGTTTTTGTTTGGTGCTAAATAAGAATAAATGAGAGACATGAAGCAGCCAATCACATTGCTTTGTGGGTGGAGCCTGAGCTACAAGACCTGGAATCATCTTGAACTGTCCTTCTTTCTCACTCTCCCGGGGTGGTCTGTCATTGCTGTGTCCTATATATTTTGCATCCCAAATACAGTTTAAACCAGGACTGCCCCTGCCCCTGCCTTGCAGCCACCATCATAAAATCTTAGCAGGACCACTCCTTTAACAGGCTCTCTTCTGCTCTCCATCTTCAGAGTTGTCCTCCAACCAAGGCCATTTTTCTGTTGGTGTTCTCCTAGCTTTTAAAACTCCGAATGCTTGTGAGAGAAAAGTAATTGAACACCCTTCCTTACTTGGGCACCGATTTATTTTTGTTATGCATAATTGTTCCTGCACTATTTATACATGTATCGGAATATGTTCATAACAAAGCATTTTATATGGAGAGATTAAAATATAAATAGACATAGAAATTCTAAAATGATCTGCTGAAGGCGGTTGGTAGTCACATACATGCACGTTTCATCCTGATACAAACTATAGCAGAAAACTATACCAATATTACAGGGAGAATGAAAGAATGGCAGCCTTCTGACCCAGGAGAAGCTAGGAAGAGAAGTATCTGTAAGTGCCAGGAGATTAGAGAAACAACAACCAGGACGTTTTAAAGTAGGAAAGCCAGAGTTTACAAGGAAGTCTGAGGAACAGAAGAGCAGACTCCCGGGTGAACCGAGGGCTTCTGCTGCACAAGTCTGGGAAGGTGCAATGACAGCCCCTGGGAGCTGTCTGACTACAATGGGTCTTGTTTTACTTTGGCCTTCTAATTATAGGAATTTAATCAGAAAACTACTTCATAATTCTCGTGCAAATGCAATTCTGAGAAATCTTTCCCATTTTCAGAAGATACTGCATGTAGTGGGCTCATAGATAATAACTGGTTCACACAGTGTGCCTGGGGCACAGCTAGCTATCTCAGATCCACAACTATTCGGGATTAAGAGCAACTTCCCAAATTGCATCTGATTTTCTTTCATTCAAAACCTTTCCATGGCCATCTTTTGCCTCAAGGTTTACAATCTCGGACAGGATAAACAAATAAAATCCTTACATGTGTTAGCTCTCCTTTGGAAGGGAACTTCCAGTATTCCATAGAGCCTGTTAGAAATAACCATGCTAATTGTTGACATCCTGAGTTATCAGCGTGGCATATAGGGCTCTTTACCATCAGCTGCCTACACACTTTCTCAGTCTTACTTCGGGCAGCCTTCAGATCACCCTGCCTACGCGTCTACTCTCCTTCCCATGAAATGCCCCTCCTTCCTCATCCATCTAACTCACAAATCATGACTTCTGCTTACGACAGTACTTGATATTAAGACAGGTTGCAGAACTGTGGCTTCTATGACTTGGGAGACATGCCAAATACACACTACCCATGATCCCTACGTCCCACATAACCATGCGGTAGCTACTCAAAGGTACAGCTCTAGTTGACAGCTTTACTTTCGTTGTTCTTTTGCTGGCACACAATTTCATGCCTCAGTATAACTTTGCCACAACCAAGGAGCTGGCTGAAATTGTATCCATAATATTAAGGTATCTTCTTTTTCATGTGTGCTACCTAGTTTTCTGTCAACTTGTCACAAGTTATAGTCCTTTGGGAAGAGGGAAACTAATTGAGAGAATGCCTATAAGATTAGCTTGTAGGAGAGCCTCTAGTGTGTTTTCTTAATTAGTAATTGGTGTGAAAGGAAATAGCCCATGGTGTGGAAAAGCCCATAGTTACACTGTGGGCTGGAGAGATGCTCAGCAGTTAAGAGCCCTGATGCTGTTCCGGTGGACCCAGGTTCAGTTCCCAGCATTGCACTTCACAGCCATCTGTAACTGCATTTCCAGGGAACTCAATGCCCTCTTCTGGCCTCTCTAGGACCCTGCCTTCATGTGTGCATAACTACAGACTCATGTGTACACATGCACACACTCTCTCACAGACACATGCACACATACTTTAAAAATGAATTTTAGAAAGTGTTTTTTTTTTTGGTTCTTTTTTTTCGGAGCTGGGGACTAGAAAGTGGTTTTTTTTTTGTTTTGTTTTGTTTTTTTTTTTTTTATTAACTTGAGTATTTCTTATATACATTTCGAGTGTTATTCCCTTTCCCGGTTTCCGGGCAAACATCCCCCTCCCCCCTCCCCTTCCTTATGGGTGTCCCCCTCCCAACCCTCCCCCCATTGCCACCCTCCCCCCATAGACTAGTTCACGGGGGGTTCAGTCTTAGCAGGACCCAGGGCTTCCCCTTCCACTGGTGCTCTTACTAGGATATTCATTGCTACCTATGGGGTCAGAGTCCAGGGTCAGTCCATGTATAGTCTTTAGGTAGTGGCTTAGTCCCTGGAAGCTCTGGTTGCTTGGCATTGTTGTACTTTTGGGGTCTCGAGCCCCTTCAAGCTCTTCCAGTTCTTTCTCTGATTCCTTCAATAGGGGACCTATTCTCAGTTCAGTGGTTTGCTGCTGGCATTCGCCTCTGTATTTGCTGTATTCTGGCTGTGTCTCTCAGGAGCGATCTACATCCGGCTCCTGTCGGTCTGCACTTCTTTGCTTCATCCATCTTGTCTAATTGGGTGGCTGTATATGTATGGGCCACATGTGGGGCAGGCTCTAAATGGGTGTTCCTTCAGTCTCTGTTTTAATCTTTGCCTCTCCCTTCCCTGCCAAGGGTATTCTTTTTCCTCATTTAAAGAAGGAGTGAAGCATTCACATTTTGATCATCCGTCTTGAGTTTCGTTTGTTCTAGGGATCTAGGGTAATTCAAGCATTTGGGCTAATAGCCACTTATCAATGAGTGCATACCATGTATGTCTTTCTGTGATTGGGTTAGCTCACTCAGGATGATATTTTCCAGTTCCAACCATTTGCCTACGAATTTCATAAACTCGTTGTTTTTGATAGCTGAGTAATATTCCATTGTGTAGATGTACCACATTTTCTGTATCCATTCCTCTGTTGAAGGGCATCTGGGTTCTTTCCATTTTCTGGCTATTATAAATAAGGCTGCGATGAACATAGTGGAGCACGTGTCTCTTTTATATGTTGAGGCATCTTTTGGGTATATGCCCAAGAGAGGTATAGCTGGATCCTCAGGCAGTTCAATGTCCAATTTTCTGAGGAACCTCCAGACTGATTTCCAGAATGGTTTTACTAGTCTGCAATCCCACCAACAATGGAGGAGTGTTCCTCTTTCTCCACATCCTCGCCAGCATCTGCTGTCACCTGAGTTTTTGATCTTAGCCAATCGCACTGGTGTGAGGTGAAATCTCAGGGTTGTTTTGATTTGCATTTCCCTTACGACTAAAGATGTTGAACATTTCTTTAGGTGTTTCTCAGCCATTCGGCATTCCTCAGCTGTGAATTCTTTGTTTAGCTCTGAACCCCATTTTTTAATAGGGTTATTTGTTTCCCTGCGGTCTAACTTCTTGAGTTCTTTGTATATTTTGGATATAAGGCCTCTATCTGTTGTAGGATTGGTAAAGATCTTTTCCCAATCTGTTGGTTACCGTTTTGTCCTAACCACAGTGTCCTTTGCCTTACAGAAGCTTTGCAGTTTTATGAGATCCCATTTGTCGATTCTTGATCTTAGAGCATAAGCCATTGGTGTTTTGTTCAGGAAATTTTTTCCAGTGCCCATGTGTTCCAGATGCTTCCCTAGTTTTTCTTCTATTAGTTTGAGTGTGTCTGGTTTGATGTGGAGGTCCTTGATCCACTTGGACTTAAGCTTTGTACAGGGTGATAAGGATGGATCGATCTGCATTCTTCTACATGTTGCCCTCCAGTTGAACCAGCACCATTTGCTGAAAATGCTATCTTTTTTCCATTGGATGGTTTTGGCTCCTTTGTCAAAAATCAAGTGACCATAGGTGTGTGGGTTCATTTCTGGGTCTTCAATTCTATTCCATTGGTCTATCTGTCTGTCTCTGTACCAATACCATGCAGTTTTTATCACTATTGCTCTGTAATACTGCTTGAGTTCAGGGATAGTGATTCCCCCTGAAGTCCTTTTATTGTTGAGGATAGCTTTAGCTATCCTGGGTTTTTTGTTATTCCAGATGAATTTGCAAATTGTTCTGTCTAACTCTTTGAAGAATTGGATTGGTATTTTGATGGGGATTGCATTGAATCTGTAAATTGCTTTTGGTAAAATGGCCATTTTTACTATATTAATCCTGCCAATCCATGAGCATGGGAGATCTTTCCATCTTCTGAGGTCTTCTTCAATTTCTTTCTTCAGAGTCTTGAAGTTCTTATTGTACAGATCTTTTACTTGCTTGGTTAAAGTCACACCGAGGTACTTTATATTATTTGGGTCTATTATGAAGGGTGTCGTTTCCCTAATTTCTTTCTCGGCTTGTTTCTCTTTTGTATAGAGGAAGGCTACTGATTTATTTGAGTTAATTTTATACCCAGCCACTTTGCTGAAGTTGTTTATCAGCTTTAGTAGTTCTCTGGTGGAACTTTTGGGATCACTTAAATATACTATCATGTCATCTGCAAATAGTGATATTTTGACCTCTTCTTTTCCGATCTGTAGCCCCTTGATCTCCTTTTGTTGTCTGATTGCTCTGGCTACAACTTCAAGAACTATATTGAATAAGTAGGGAGAGAGTGGGCAGCCTTGTCTAGTCCCTGATTTTAGTGGGATTGCTTCAAGTTTCTCTCCACTTAGTTTAATGTTAGCAACTGGTTTGCTGTATATGGCTTTTACTATGTTCAGGTATGGGCCTTGAATTCCTATTCTTTCCAGGACTTTTATCATGAAGGGGTGTTGAATTTTGTCAAATGCTTTCTCAGCATCTAATGAAATGATCATGTGGTTCTGTTCTTTCAGTTTGTTTATATAATGGATCACGTTGATGGTTTTCCGTATATTAAACCATCCCTGCATGCCTGGGATGAAGCCTACTTGATCATGGTGGATGATTGTTTTGATGTGCTCTTGAATTCGGTTTGCCAGAATTTTATTGAGTATTTTTGCGTCGATATTCATAAGGGAAATTGGTCTGAAGTTCTCTTTCTTTGTTGTGTCTTTGTGTGGTTTAGGTATAAGAGTAATTGTGGCTTCGTAGAAGGAATTCGGTAGGGCTCCATCTGTTTCAATTTTGTGGAATAGTTTGGATAATATTGGTATGAGGTCTTCTATGAAGGTTTGATAGAATTCTGCACTAAACCCGTCTGGACCTGGACTCTTTTTGGTTGGGAGACCTTTAATGACTGCTTCTATTTCCTTAGGAGTTATGGGGTTGTTTAACTGGTTTATCTGTTCCTGATTTAACTTCGATACCTGGTATCTGTCTAGGAAATTGTCCATTTCCTGAAGATTTTCAAATTTTGTTGAATATAGGTTTTTATAGTAAGATCTGATGATTTTTTGAATTTCCTCTGAATCTGTAGTTATGTCTCCCTTTTCATTTCTGATTTTGTTAATTTGGACGCACTCTCTGTGTCCTCTCGTTAGTCTGGCTAAGGGATTATCTATCTTGTTGAGTTTCTCAAAGAACCAACTTTTGGTTCTGTTGATTCTTTCTATGGTCCTTTTTGTTTCTACTTGGTTGATTTCAGCTCTGAGTTTGATTATTTCCTGCCTTCTGCTCCTCCTGGGTGTATTTGCTTCTTTTTGTTCTAGAGCTTTTAGGTGTGCTGTCAAGCTGTAGAAAGTGTTTTTTTAAGAAGTCACTTCTTGATGCTGATTTTCATAAATTTAAAATCTCCCTACTAATTGCCCGATTCCCAATTTTGTCCTCCAAAATTTCCCTATACTTAAGGCTGATCTCTGCTCACACTAGGAAATATTTCCAAGCCCCCTTCTCCTACCACATCCTCCCATATTTCACGTCTATATATTTTCCAACAAGATAGAACCAGTTCACAAACCACTACCTCCAAAGCAGCCCACATTGACCTCTTCCTAACTTTAGTCTCAACATTTGGGTCCTTCATTTTTGTCTAGCAGTGGTCCCAACTGCATGGCATCAGTAGTGGAGATACAAATATAAATATATATACATATGTGTGTGTGTGTGTGTGTGTGTGTGTGTGTGTGTGTGTGTGTAATGAGCTCATCAAGATGTGCCAACAAGTTCTGTCTATAACCATTTCACACCTGTATATGTTAGAGTTTGTCCAATGACTAGGAAAGATTTTAACTTTGGATTGGTTGATTTAATTGTTCATCAGCAAAACATACATTTGTAATATATGTGCATGGATAAATGAACACTACTTCTTCAAACATGGATAGCATACACAAAACATAAGATTTTAGTGAGAAAATATACAATTGATTGACTAATGTTGACTAATAGCTGCCTTTGGTTGTATTTCCGGGAACACTGGGTTAAAAGGGAGCAAACTTCGATTTCAGTTCTGGGCCCCTCATGTTGGAGATTGGTTCTAATGTTTTGATTCAATCAGGAATCTGTACATCCAAACGCTAAAGGTCCTTGTCCCCAATTGGTTTTTGATCTATTGATAAAATGCCAGCAGCCAATGACTAAGCAAAGGGAGAAGGGGTGGGACCCTTAGAGTTATGCAGGGAGGAGGAGGAGAAGTGGCCTTAAAGTGGTGGGATACAAATGGAAGAAGGAGCTGCAGGAGAAAAAGTCAACCAGCCATGTGAGATTTCCAGTAAGTAGCCACTGGCCACTTCCCCGATTGGGCCTAGGGTAACAGGGGAAAGATTGGAAGTGCTCAGCCATTGAGCTAGACAGCGTATTTATTAAAAATAAGCTAATGTGTGTGAGTCTTTAATTTGAGGATCCAAATATTCCATGGGTGGGTGGGTGGAAGTGTGACCCATGGGAACATAAAGCAGAGTAGCTAAAGACTCATGGCTGTAAAGCGCTCATATCTGAGTTTCAACTTACACATTTATAAAAGCTCATAATACCCCTCCCCACCTAGAAAGCACACATGGAGAAAACAATTATCCGTGAGAAAGAGACTGCAGGCATTGAATGATCCAGCTTTCTTGAGTCATCACCAAGCAGCAGTGGCTTTTCAATGATGTGACTGTCTGTGTCACCTGTACCTAGTAACCCCAATAAATTAATCAGTGCATTGATTAGATGAAGAGGATGCAACTGGTCTTTGCTCTGACAAATCCCTATCCGGAGTGCAGAGGGTACTTCTGTGTATCTTTCCAGGAGGTAACACAGCCAATGTCTCTTGTTACAGCAGCAATGGGAAACTAACACAATCCCCACCAAACAAAAGAGAATCATTAAAAAAACCTATGAAGTTTGTTTAGTAAATCAATTTGTGAAGATAATAAACCAACAAGGCACATACGAGCAGGAGCCATCATTTTAGGGACAGTGAAATCTTCCTTTATTAAAAGCATCCTCGGGGCTGGGGATTTAGCTCAGTGGTAGAGCGCTTACCTAGGAAGCGCAAGGCCCTGGGTTCGGTCCCCAGCTCCGAAAAAAAGAACCAAAAAAAAAAAAAAAAAAAAGCATCTTCTTCAATATTCCTGGTCTCAGAAGATGTTTCTTTTTGAGAATAATAAATACTACAGACTGTAACCAGCATTGTGTTTTTTTTTACATTGATTGATAGTTTTTTTTAAAAAATTATTCCACCAAATAAGCCACCATAGCTATTCAGTGACGTCAGGAACTCAGATGACAACCCAAATTGAAGAGGGCATTTAGGGCCATCTTGGTCTACTCCACTCATTTTAGTGATAAATGATTGAAATCCAGACCTAAAGAAACTGGTCCAAAATCACTCTGTTCTTAATAGCAAAATGGTGAGCAAAATATAATTGTTATCCGACCATCTGGGCTAGGGTAACTTGCACGTAAGAAGAGATAATTGGGAGGAGATAAGCAAAAAGGGGAGCTGCCACACATAGGCATCCAGGTTTGTTGTGAATGCAACAGGAAGCTGTCTTAGTTAGGGTCTCTAATGCTGTGCTCAATCACTACTACCAAAAAACAATTTAGGGTTATTTGGCTTATACTTTCAAATCGTAATCTACCAATGGAGGAAGTCAGGACAGGAACTCAAACACAGATGGGGCCTGGAGGCAGGAGCCATCCATGGAGGGTGCAGCTTACTAACTTGCTTGCCATGACTTGCTCAGTCTGCTTTCTTATAGAACCCAGATCATCATCCTAGGGATGGCGACACACACAATGGGCTGGACCCTCCCACATTGATCACTAATTGAGAAAATGCCTTACAGCTGAATCTGATGGAGGCATTTCTTCAACTGAGTCTCCTTTCTCTGTGATGACTCTAACTTGTGTCAAGTTGACAGAAAACCGGCCAATACAGAAGCCATAAATCCACTGTGTGTTCCAATACAGAAATTTAACATAACTGGAATAACATGAATATACCACTTTAATTCTATGGAGACATACCAAAGAGAAAAGAAAGAGAGCCTGGCTGCAAGTGACTGTGGTGGTTGAAGTAGAAGATGATAATAATTTGGATGAGAAAGGCAGGCAAGATGATAAGGAAAAATAGGTGGGTACAGCAGCCGCCCTGGGGTTATAAACAATACAATTTGTTCATAAGCCAGATTGTGCTTAGAAGGGAAAGAAGGGACTCAGAGAGCACCAGCAGATATGGCTGAACATGTACTGCGGTGTGGAAAATGAAGGGAGTAAAAAGTAAGAGTTTTACCTTGCCTGTTAAACTTAAAATAGCAATTAAATCACACTATATTATTTCTTCGTTCAGTCCTTGAGTATCTACTTATGCCAAAGCATTGTTCTATGAATGATAACATATGTTCCCTGATGAGAAAATATCCTAAAAGGCAAGCCAGTGAGGCATCTCAGTGAATACCTCTCAGAAACAGAAGAATTTGGTTTCAATTCATGCATATATCCATCAATAAATGCTCAACAAGTATTTATGAAAAACTTAGTATCTTTCAGGGATTGTGTTACATAATTAAGACTCAGAAATGTTGAGCCTCTGTCCCTGGCAATCCAGTCTACCACAGTCAGTCACTGTAGCCCAGATGCAGTAAGAGACTCAATTCTCCCTGCCCTCCCATTTGAACCCTTCCCTAAACCACCCAGCTTAATGTCCTACATTGGGATTCTAGCCCAAAGGGGTAGCAACTCTTATAAAACGTCAACCAGCATCCTAACTCTAGAATCCCAGGTCTCATCATAAAAACAAGAACAATATGAAAAACCAAGAAAATATGTCCCACTAAATATTCACCAATCCCATAACAATGGTCCACAGAGAAAACCACTTAAACAAAATCTAATACATAAAATTGAGAGAACATTTATAAACATGAATTTCAAAGAATTCAGAGAGAATGCGCAGACCTGAGTGAACCTGCGAAGGATGGGAATAAACTGACTGGAGCCCAAGAAAGCACAAACAAATGGTTATGTGCGATGGGAACAACTTAGAATATGAAAATTGAATTTGATAAAGAGCTAGAAATGGGGAAAAAGCACAATGAAGTGAAGCAGGATATGAAAAATTCAATAAGTCTAATAAAAAGCACAGTAGAAAGCCTCACCAACAGAATGGATCATACAAAAGACAAACAGGGCTTGAAGAAAAAGTACAGAAGATGGATTACTCATTCAAAGAAAATGATACATTCTTTTAAAAAATATATGGAACTAGTAAATGGCTCAGTGGGTAGAAGCACTTGCAACCAAGCCTGGGAATCAGAGTTTGATTCCTAAAACTCACATGGTGAAAGGCAAGAATTGACTCCCATAAGTTATCCTCTGACCTGCACAGGTATACTGTGTGTGCACATACACCCTCCCCCACAATCAATAACTAAATGAATGTTTAAAAATTAAAGTCATGAACTAAGAATGCAGGGGATTGGAAACACTATGAAAAGACAAAATCTATGAATTATAGACACAAAACAGGGAGAATTACAGGGCACAAAAATGATACATTGTTTCAATGTTTCATAGTGGCAAATTTGCCAAACCTAGGGAAAGATGCTTGCTGAGTTACAAGAGGGATAAAGAACATCAAACATGACCAGAAAAGAAATTCACCATGCCACAGTATAATTAAAACAAGTTAGCAGAACAAAGAAAGGGTATTGAAAGCCGTAAGAAAGAGGACGTATAGACATCAGAATAACAATTTCTTTCCCAATGAAACTTTAAAAGTCAGAAGATCTTGGAGCAATTTCCTTAAGTTCTGAAATCATGCAGATGTCTCCCAGACTACTCCCAGCAAAGTTATTTTCCATAATTAAAGGAAAAAGAAAAAGTTTCCATGACAAATATAGGCTAAGGGAAAATATGACCACGAAGCCAGGTCTATATAGAAATATAGAATATACAGAAAGGAACTAATGCTTCAGACTTAAAAGAAGGATAAGTACGCCCAAGAAATCTTAGGGAGAAATAATGCTAGGAGAGTTCATTAAAGGAGATTTGAGAAAACACCTCAAAATCAATGAAACAACAAGAATTACTACATATTTTTTAAAAATATTAATGGCCTCCAAATGTTAATGGTCTCAGTTACCCAATTTAAAAAATAAAGAGTTGTAGACTAGAAAATGGACCCTCTCTTTTTGATATTTCCAAGAAACACACTTTAACACCAAAATTAGGCACTACCTCAGGATAAAAGGATGGAAAACGTTATTCCAAGCAAATGGAACTAAGAAACAAGCAGGTGTAGTTATTCTGATATCTTAACAAAATAGACTTCAGAAAAACAAATCAATGAAGTCAAAAGAGATAATGTCATATTCATTAAGGAAAAGATTCATCAATGGGATATTACAAATATATATATACATACACACACACACACACACACACACACACACACACACACACATATATATATATATATATATATCCCAATCATGGGTACAACACCCAATTCGATAAAACAAATACCTATAGATGTAAAGCCACAAAACATAAACAACCAACTTGACATCTGGACAAAATACAGAGAAACACTGAAGTTAAATCATATCATAAATCAAATGAGCCTAACAGAAATCTACACAACACTTTACCCAAACACTATAGAATATGATTCTTCTCAGCAATCACAGAGCACTCTCCAAAACAAGCCACTTATTAGACCATGAAGCAAGTCTCAACAAATATAAAAAAAACTAAAATAACACCCTATATTCCGTCTGAACACAATGAAATAAAGCCAGATGCTAACATCAAGAAAAAGTACAAAAAGCACACAAACTCATGTAGATTAAACAATACACTATTGAATAATTAATCAATCACTGAAGAAATTAGTAAGGGGAAAATTCCTAGAATTGAATGAAAAACAAAACACATATACACCAAAATATATGAACCCTGATGAACTCAGTCTTAAGAAGAAAAGTTGTAGCACTAAGTGCCTACAAAAATCCAGAGATTTCTAACAAATAACAATGGTATTCCTAAGGCCTTGAAAAGCAAGCCAAATTCTGAAGCAGAAATAATTACGTCCACAGTAGAAAGAGAAAAAATAGAAACAAACAAATAAAATTACAGAGAATCACTGAAAGAAGATTGGTTCTTTAAATAGGTAAACAATATTAACAAACTTTAGCTAAATTAAACAAAAGAAAGAGAAAAGAGAAAACTAGAAAAGAGACTTTACATTAGATACCAATGAAATTCATAAAAGTATAAAGACATGCCTTAAAAACCAATATCTACTAAGTTGGACAGCTGAAAAGAAACATGAATTTCTAGATGCATATGACTGACTTAAATATTAAGCCAAGAAGAAATAAATAATTTAAACAAATATATAACCAATGACAAAATTGAAGCAGTGATTTAAAAGCTCTTTATTAAAAAAAAATATTAGCTCTAAGAGGTTTTTGGTGAATCATTAGTGATTAGTGATCCAGAATCAGATGGTTGATGCGTTCACTGAAAAATTCTACCAGATCTGCAAGGAAGAACTAACATCAGTGCAGCTCGAATCATTCCAGAAAATAAGGAAACAGGAAGTAATGTTTTCTATTCCTTTCTATGACGTTAGTGGATAGAGGCTCATTCAAAGAACAGTTAGTTAAAATGCAAAAAAAAAAAAAAAAAGTAAGATCTTAAATGGAGATCTATAACCCAACCATTATACCTAAGATTAAGACTTGAGAACATCAGAGCTAAACAAAGAATTCACAGCTGAGGAATGCCGAATGGCTGAGAAACACCTAAAGAAATGTTCAACATCTTTAGTCATAAGGGAAATGCAAATCAAAACAACCCTGAGATTTCACCTCACACCAGTGAGAATGGCTAAGATCAAAAACTCAGGTGACAGCAGATGCTGGCGAGGATGCGGAGAAAGAGGAACACTCCTCCATTGTTGGTGGGATTGCAGACTGGTAAAACCATTCTGGAAATCAGTCTGGAGGTTCCTCAGAAAATTGGACATTGAACTGCCTGAGGATCCAGCTATACCTCTCTTGGGCATATACCCAAAAGATGCCTCAACATATAAAAGAGACACGTGCTCCACTATGTTCATCGCAGCCTTATTTATAATAGCCAGAAACTGGAAAGAACCCAGATGCCCTTCAACAGAGGAATGGATACAGAAAATGTGGTACATCTACACAATGGAATATTACTCAGCTATCAAAAACAACGAGTTTATGAAAATCGTAGGCAAATGGTTGGAACTGGAAAATATCATCCTGAGTGAGCTAACCCAATCACAGAAAGACATACAGGGTATGCACTCATTGATAAGTGGCTATTAGCCCAAATGCTTGAATTACCCTAGATCCCTAGAACAAACGAAACTCAAGACGGATGATCAAAATGTGAATGCTTCACTCCTTCTTTAAATGAGGAAAAAGAATACCCTTGGCAGGGAAGGGAGAGGCAAAGATTAAAACAGAGACTGAAGGAACACCCATTCAGAGCCTGCCCCACATGTGGCCCATACATATACAGCCACCCAAGTAGACAAGATGGATGAAGCAAAGAAGTGCAGACCGACAGGAGCCGGATGTAGATCGCTCCTGAGAGACACAGCCAGAATACAGCAAATACAGAGGCGAATGCCAGCAGCAAACCACTGAACTGAGAATAGGTCCCCCGTCGAAGGAATCAGAGAAAGAACTGGAAGAGCTTGAAGGGGCTCGAGACCCCAAAAGTACAACAATGCCAAGCAACCAGAGCTTCCAGGGACTAAGCCACTACCTAAATACTATACATGGACTGACCCTGGACTCTGACCCCATAGGTAGCAATGAATGTCCTAGTAAGAGCACCAGTGGAAGGGGAAGCCCTGGGTCCTGCTAAGACTGAACCCCCAGTGAACTAGACTATGGGGGGAGGGCGGCAATGGGGGGAGGGTTGGGAGGGGAACACCCATAAGGAAGGGGAGGGGGGAGGGGGATGTTTGCCCGGAAACCGGGAAAGGGAATAACACTGGAAATGTATATAACAAATACTCAAGTTAATAAAAAAAAAAAAAAAAGACTTGAGAACATCATGGAAGAGGAGACAGAAATATGGAAAGGACCAGAGAACAAGGAGAAAGTCTTCATGATGTGAGATACACCTGTCCTTGAACTCTTCACTTTATGATTGTTTGTATAAGACCACACTAGTCAATATACAATATGGATGGGTCCACACCTATACCAAGAGCTGCAGCAGCCAATGACTTCTGAGGGAGGGAGAATCAGTTTTCTTTAGAGACGAAACCCTGATAGGTTTACCAAACCTACTAAGTCCAGTGATACTAACTGGACTCAGGAGGGTAAAGAGGTTATAAATTTGAGAGGGAGATAGGGGACATGGGAGGAGAGGTAGAGATGGAAGTGACATAAATATAATATACTCATGTATGAAGTACATCAAAATGTAAAAAAAAGGAGAATTGTAGCTTGATCGCCTTGGTTAACATAGATGTAAAAATTCTCAGCAAAATAGTTTCAAACTAAATTCACAGTCACGTAAAATGGCCATACAACATGACCAAATTGGCTTCACTCCAGAGATTCAAGGATGGCTCAGCTACGTAAATCAATAAATGTGATTCATCACATAAATGACCTTAAAGACAGAAATCATAGAGTCATCTCAATAGATTCAGAAAATACAAACATCTCTTCGTTGTAGAAGTTCAGAAGAATTTAGTGTTACAGTGGACAGATCTCAACATAATAAAGATTATATATGATATGAAACTTAAAGTCAGAATCATGTTACACAGAGGAAAAACCCAAGCATTTTTATTAAGTACAGAAACAACAAGGATGCTCTACACCTACATTCAATATTGTGCCTGAAGTCTTAGCTATAGCAATAAGACAGGAAAAGAAAAATGATTCGAAGAGGAAAAGAAGACAGAGAGCCCTGCTTGACATATGACACTATACATTAGAGAACCTTGTGATGCCTCCACACTGCTCTTAGAAGTAATACTTTCAGCAAAGCAGCAGAATAAAAGATTAGCATTCCTATATATCAGTGGTCCTCCATCTGCCTAATGCTGTGACCTTTAATACAGTTCCTCACGTGGCGGTGACCCCCAACCATGAAATTATTTTGTTTCTATTTCCTAACTAACTTTGCTACTGTTATGAATCATAATGTAAATAAAAGTTTGCCAAAGGGGATCACAACCCACAGGTTGAGAAGCACTGTTATGCACTAAACAAGGAGATGAATGACATCCACAATAAAATCTTTAAAACACCGGAGGAAGAAATTAAGGAAGCCATTGGAAGATGTAAATAGCTCCTGTGAAAATGTAACAGAAGAATTAACCGTGTGAGAATAGCCACCCTGCCAAAAGCAATCCAGATTCACTATAGTCCAAACCAAAAAAAAATTATACAGATATAGGAAAAATGATCTTAAAGTGAGCATGGTGGAACAAGTGGTCAAAGATAGCCAAAGCTGTCCAGAACAAAAATAGCACTGTGGGCATCACCACCATGCCTGCTTTCAGTTATACTATAGTCACAGGAGTAGAAATAGCACATGGTGTTTGCAAAAAAGAAAAAGAAAAAAAAGATGCAGAGGTCTCAAATAGAATAGAAGGACCCAGACAAAAGCCCCAAAGGCTACACAGCTACATGGTTTTTGACAAAGACATCAAAGGCGTTCACTTTGTTCCTTTTCACTGAAGGCATAATTGGGAGATATAAATTCGACACATAACAGTTCTAGCCATGTAATTTGCTACAGCAACCAATGAGTTTTTGCAAAATTGTCGAAATCCAATAACGACTTCAGTGTTGATGGCTATCAGTGAGGTAAGATGGCTATTTTTGTTATTTAAGGAAATTCAAGCCATTTGGCACATAAACATTATGAAAATTTATACTTTCAGCTAGATCTGTCTTACACGCGTTTGAAAGCTAGCTGTATTTAATCACTTTTTATTACACAAACTAATGATGTGTGTGATATTGTTGACTTTTTATTCAGCCCTTAGTAGATAGTTCCAGAGCTGAACCGCATCAAGGTTCTCCTACAGCACTGTTATGATCAAGGTCTTATAGGGAAATGAAGCATCCATGGAGGACCGCAGCCCAAAGTTACTTCAGAGCTAAAATAGAACTGAGAAGTACCTTGTAGTTGTTCAAAAAAGCATCCCAGTATCTTTCTGACTGACCTCATATATCCTAAAGCTTTACTGCGGGCAAAAGCTAGACTGCCTTGTGGAACCTCTTTTCCCAAAGTCAATTAGCAAAGCTCGCCTTTCATGGTGTGTACATATTCCACTTCACGGGCCATTAGTAAGTGTTGCTTTCAGAGGTCACAGCTTGGCTGTAATGCTTTGACTCCTCCTCCTCTTCCTCCCTTTATCCTCTTCCTCTCTATCCTCCTCATAATTATCTGCCTCCTCTTATTCTTTCTCTCCTGCCCATATTTGAGCTGCAACTTCATTCATTCCTTTTTTTCCTCTGGCTAGAAGCAATGGCAAAGGTTTTATAATAGGGGAGCATTGAAAACGCTGGCTCAAATGAAGTTTAAGGAAACAGTGTGTTTCAATTACTTGTGCTCTGTATGTGCTCTTCAGTCACATAACCTCATGCTGGGCCTCTAGTCAATCCTCTCAGTGCGAGAGGGTGAGGTGGTCCACACAAGCTGTCAGCAGTTGAACACAGTACTAAGGACTGCTTGCAGGTGAAATTTAGTTTCTCCGTGGGTTTGCGGCATATTAGAAAAGCAGACATTACAACGGCAAAGCCACTGCACCCAGAGGTGACTTCCCAAGAGCTGGAGTGTGCCTCCATTGGCAGCTTCTGACTCAGTGGACCAGGGTAAGGACTTAGACGTTCCCATGCAATGATACTACATCACAGCGGGGTGATGGAGCCCCAGAACTGAGTAGAAAAGTCTTGGGAAATTCAGACCTTGATGTACATTAGACCAATGTCATTTCCACTTTTACATAAGATCCCAAGAATGGGAATTAAAAGGAGAGCTCAGCAGTTAAGAGAGTTTCCAGAAGGTCTGTAACTCCAGCACCAGGGAATCCAACACCTTTTGGTCTCTGCAGCCCCCACAGACAAGTGGCATATACATAAAGAGAAACACACACACACACACACACACACACACACACACACACGCACACACGCACACACGCACACATGCATGCACGCACACATGCACACATTTAAAAAACACATCTTTAAAACATTTTTAAAGCTTTCAACTATGAGTGGAAAGGTCCTTCAGAATGCTTTTCACACCAGTACAACATGCAGGTCCTGCTATTCAACAGCATATTTTAAACATGCTTTATTAAAATAGTAGGATGACTTCCAGGAGAAACACCAATTTTAAAAAGATAATTTTTATTAGTTCTTTGAGAATTTCAAATAACAAATTTTGATCATGTTCCTCTCCCTCACCAAAATCCTTCCATATCTTCCTCCACTTTCCTACCTACACAATTTTATGGTTTTTCTCCTCTTTCTTTTTATTATTTTATATTCATACATATATATAAATATATAAATACAACCAGGTGAGCCATGTTAGTGTTGTTTGTATACATATGTATATGTATATGTGTATGTGTATATGATGTATATGTATATGTATATATTATACATACATATTTAGAGTTGACCACTTAGTATTGAATAACCAATTAGTAGTCTCATCTCTGGGATAGATTAATTTTTTTTCCTTCTTACAACAGTCATTTATTGCCTGTAGTTCTTCATGTGGGACTGGAGCCTTGGGATATTTCTTTCATACGTGGTGATGCGTCTACTGGTGTCATTGTTCAGGTCTTGTTTGGGTTACCATATTGTTGAGGCTGAGATTTCAGGTGTGCAGCCTTCCTGTTATATAGGAAGACAAAATCTCACAGTAAACATCCTGGTCCTCTGTGTCCTACAATCCTTCCACCCTCTTCTGGGATGTTCCATGACGCGTCCATGTATGGGTTGTGTTGTAGACATAATTATCGGAATAGGCACCCTGTATATTTAAAACCATCCTTCAGGCTACAGTTTATACCTCCTAGTTGGTGTTTCAAGGTAATATACACTCAAAGTAGTGAGCAGTCGTTCAATACATGCTTATTAAGCAACTAGTTTGTATTCTAAAAAACAGGAAATAATGAACAGAAAGAAATTTTTAAGTGCATTAGAAGGTTATAAGAGCTGTAGAAGAAAGTGAAGGGTGGAGTTAGAAAAATCAGGAATGCTGGTGTAGATTTGTCAATAAGTAGTCAGAAAAGAGACACAAAGCAACTCAATGATTTGAACCCATGGGAAGTTACCATGAATCCCCTAAAGGCTATCCAAAGACAGCCTGGTCCATGGAAGCGCTTGGAATCAATCTTGCAGACCATCGCTTTGACCCATACCTTGCATACCATAGGGAGGTACAGAGCTACACGCTGGCTTTGTAGTTCTTGCAGAGATGGGGCAAAGTCTTGCAGTCACTCATTCATCCTCTACTCATGTGTTGGCTACTGCCCTAGTGCAAACCCTGTGCCAAGTTCTCAGGATGGCACGCTCAGTCATCTGGGCCCTTCTTACCCTCAGGAAGCTGGCAACTCAGTATATGCATATAAAATGACAGTCCCCCCTCAAAACTGTGCTTAATGAAATCTCAAACTTTGCATCTGTGTAATGAGAATCCAGTGAGCCCACCAGGTCCCCAGTCAGGCCCAGAGTCACATACAGCCCAGACACGAACAACAGAAATGGCACCCTGTCCACTATGTCAACAGTCTGACTGAAAAATCACCCACCAAAAGCCAAAGGCCTGGATAAACAGCATGTGCTGACTCGTGGGAATTTTTTTTTTTTTTTTTGGTTCTTTTTTTCGGAGCTGGGGACCGAACCCAGGGCCTTGCGCTTCCTAGGTAAGCGCTCTACCACTGAGCCAAATCCCCAGCCCCGGGAATTTTTTTTCTTTTCTCAAATAACTGTTAATTGAAGCAAATTGTTACCTTCAAATATTTCTGGACTCTGCAGTAGTGAGACATTTTTCTTAGTTTGTAGAGTAATTTATTTTGCTAAGTAGTCAGTGTGTATGGCATTCCATCATACCGAAATGCATTTTCTTGATTGCCTGTGGAGTTATCCATGGGAGAAAAAAAATGTGTTGTCATATTTTGTTGACTAAAAATAAATGTGTTGGGTAGAAGAGAAATGGAGAGAATGGCAGAAAGGGAAGAAGAGAAAGAGGAGACAGATATACACAGAAGAAGGCAGAAATCAGAGCAACAGAGAGCAGGGCAGGGGTGGGGGATGGGGAGGCGCTTGCCTTGTCTCCTCATCCTCACAAGCGAGGCTATGGCCAAAGAACAGAAGCATGGCATATGCCAGGAAGACCAGCAGTCAGCCTGATGATAGTCACTCTGAATCCTTTGTTCCGAAATAAGCTCTTCAGTAGAGGAACTGGATCAATGGCAAGATATCCCAGCACAAGGGATTTGCATTTCACAGGAACCAGACTTTTCAACTGGGAGATCAAAGAGAAAAATCTCAGAGAGGAAACCAGATTTCAAAGGATGTCACTAGAGATGCACAGAGATGCCCAGGTAATTCCTTTCTTATCTCGCTACCACTCTCGCTTTTCCAGGATGGCATGCAGACCTCCTTGGGCTATGATCATCCAACATGTGGGTGTGGGTACTGCTGTGGGCTGAGGACCTTTTCTGCTGGCAGGAAACTGGGGAGGGGGTGGGCGTCTTGCTGTCTAGCACAAAAGCTTAGTGTCTAAAGAAGGGTGGCTCCCAGTGCCCCTGCCATTCTTTTCTGTCCAGCTCTTGCTTCTCTGCCCACTCAGCCCTCTATTTCATCAGACTTAGAAGCCAAAAATAGCTTGAATGTCTTCAGCCTAATTGGGTATTAATTAATAGCCACCCTCACCCCTTCAAGCTGAAGAAACTCCATCTCAATAATTCCCGGGACTGTGTCTGGTGGCACAAATAGCTCCACTACTCCATTGTTAAGGATGTGGATTTAGAAACATTCCACCCACCACAAAGTACTCTGCAGCATTTCAGGGCCTGCTGGCTCACCCTAATGATGCCAAGGAGAGGGACAGACGCCTTTCTTCCTGGCTGGAAAAGCTTGATTTTATAAAAGAGCAAAGATGTGCAGCAAGCACGCTCTACACCGTGCTCACCTCACCGGTCCCTTCCTGACGCCCAGGGATTAATTTGTAGAGAAAGTTGTCTCAGGTTACAGAGCATGTTAACAACAATCTCAAAAGATAATCCCCAAACATCCCTTAAGAGCCAGCTTGTGGGATGTTGTCTATAAATTCGTTTCTATACAGTTTAATCCCACTAATTCCTTTACGGAAAGCATATTGCATAGGCTTGCTGTATGGGTGTCAAGTTTTTCTATTTTTTTTTTTTGTAAGAATGCTACACTTACCATTTTAATCCTAACTTCTAGCACTGGTGACCAGATCCATGTTCTCTCCAGGATAGGGCCTTGAGTAGTTGGTATATTTAGAGACACTTAATATGTGCAGATATAGGCCATAGCACAGATCTCCACTCTGCTCTTTGAGCTTGCCTGCTTGTCCCATCTCACACCTACTTCCTATCTCACAGTCAGGGCTGTTCACAGAGCTCAGCTTGCATGCCCCACTTCTACCCAGTCGTTTTGGTGCAATGACAGGACACCACTCTCTCTGGTTCCCTTTACTGCTTCTAGTGATGACCTGCTTTGTGTTGTTGCAACCATTCCTTTGCACAATACACTCTCCATAGTCCCTAATAGAATACCTAATGAGCAACAACTGATACTTAGGATTAATGCTCACTAAAGTGACTTCCTCCAGGGCCATCGCTTTAGCAGTTTCAAATTCGTAACTGCAGAGGAACTTTAGTCCAGCAACACGGCTGCCCTAGAAAGAGATCACATTCAAAGATTTTCTAGGCCTTTGTAAGCCTGCTGGAATAGAGACATACTGTATTCCAGCACTTAGGAGATAGAAGCATAGAGATCTCTGAGTTCTAGTCAGTCCATTCAACTGAGTTGAGTTTAAGACAGTTCTCTTCAGTCAGGTGAGTTCACTGAGTGCAGGTCAGGGCACTTCAGTGGGTGGAGTCAGTTGGGAATCAGTTGAGAGTCAGTGAAGCAAGTGAAGTACAGTGGAGTTTAGTTCCTCACTGAGGTCCTGCAGTTCAATGCAGGTCAGCAGAGGGAGTTGAAGCCAGAGAGTGAGAATGAGTCAGATTAGAATGGATTGCTATAGTTAGTTTGTGGATAGGCAGAACAATTCAGTCAGAAACTGAGAGGAGCCAGATTGAAATCAGTCAGCTTGGAGAGGAGTTTGAGCCAGAAGAGCTTAGTTGAACCAGCCAGCCAGTGTTCAAAAAGAGCTAGAAAAGGTGAGTTTATTCAGCAGTAAACCTCTGAGACAACAATTACTTTTGGCAAATAAAAGTTGTTTTCCATTCAACACCTAGAAAGGTCTTATTGCTCAGTATGCTTATGGAAACGTTTCATTCTATCTTGTCCCTTACATTCAAGTCCATTCATAAGCACCTACACATAACAGTTGATGATTTGCCTGTTGTGTATTGTGTCAAATAACAGCCATGTTACAGCAATGACTATTCAACCTCTATTGGTTATCCATGGTCACAGTAAACAAGAAGAGCTGTGGTACTAAGCCACAAATAATTCATATGCCTCATTCAGAACTACAAGCCCCTTCTACCTCAACTTCCCCTTCACCTTCTGCATTTGTCTATCTAGACATTTGTGAATAATAAAGAACCATGGATCTAATAGTAGAGACGTGAGCAGGCACCCAGTTGTTAACCAAAGCATAGCATGTCACTTTAGCAGACTTCAAAGCTTGAGAGAGACAGTTGCTCATCAAAATATTTTCCATTCCTCAATTTCTAGCCTCCTTTCTGGCTGCGGTGATGGAAGTTACACAGCTGAGCCTTAGCTAGCGCCCATGGCATTGAGATATTCAATCTGTTAAATTTCTTATCCTCACTTGGTGTCACTTGGTGTCACTTCTGTCCCTTGTAATTGGGCCTCTCCATACCAAGATAAATGATTTCTGTAATTGGATAATCAGATGCCCAGGCTAAGGTCTGAGGCAAAATATCTAGCAAGAGAAAGACCCTCCTGACTCTTGCTAGCCCATGGGGCTTCTGATGGTAAGAGATGAGGAGTCAGTTCCATGTAGATGCCAAGGATAAGTCATCTAGTAGAAATTTCCAATCTAATGTATTGATTCTTCTCCCCAGGCTATTTCCCCTGAGAAACACCTACAATGTATGTAGCATCTGCGGGAGGAGGTAAAGCCATAGCTCTGTGTTCTCACAAGTGAACAGACTGAGAAATAATGTCAGAGAATGTTTTGTCAATCTCAGCATTTTCCCCATGCCCTTGGTGGCCTACTGGTTGCAGCCACTAATCTATTTTCTGAAAGATGTCATATAGGTGAAATCATTTTTATACAGCCTTTGGAGCATAGTTTCATCAACATGGGACATATAGTCTATACATTGTGGGCATGAGTGTTGTGTCCCTTTTAAAATGCTGCTGTGTATTTAATTAATTGGTATGCCATGGTATGCCCACCCCCCCACACACACACAGTGAAGGAATACAGGATTACCATTAGATTTGGGGTTTTATGAAGAAATCCACAGTCAACATTTACATGTACATTTTCATGGGTCTTATTTCAATTGTTAACTATTTAACAAGTGAAATACAGTAAGAAAAATAGGATTGCTGAGTTGTATACTAATGTATGTTTAACTTTAAAAGAAAAATGTAAAAACCTTGTACTGGGGGCTAGATTGCTCAATTGTTAAGAGTACTTGTTGAATGGATGGGAAAAACCATCCTGAGTGAGGTAAACCAGTCCCAAAAGGATATGTGTGGTATGTACTCATTTATAAGTGGATATTAGCCATCAAATGAAGGTACCATATTATAGTCCACAGACCCAAAGAGGATAAACAAGAAGAAAGTAAGGGTGTTTGAATCCCCCTTAAAAGGGGGAATAAAATAGTCATAAGAGGTAAATAGAGGGGGGAACTGAAAGGGAGAGGGGCTGGGGAGGGGAACGTGGAGGGGAAAGAGGGTTCAGGATCAGGTGTGGGGAGGGGCAGGAGAGATGGCCAGATGGTTATGAGAATAAATGGAAATCTGTAACTGACAGGGTTGAGGAGGTAAGAGGCATCTCCAGGACTGGACAGAAACCTGGGGTAAGGGAAGCACCTGAGAATCAATGGGGGTAACCTTAGCTGTGACTCACAGCACTGGGCATATGGAACCTGAAAAGGCCACCTCGTGTAGCCAGGCAGGAACCTCAGTGGAGTGATAGAGACACCAACCCACCCGCAAAACTTTCAACCCAAAGTCTATCCTATCTACAAGTGATGCACACACAGAGGATGGAGCAGAGACTGAGGGAACGGCCAAACAATAACTGGCCCAACTGGAGACCCATTCCACGGGCAAGCACCAATCAATCCCTGACACTATTAATGATAGTCTATAAAGCTTGCAGACAGGAGCAGAACATGGCTGTCTTCTGAGAGGCTCCACTCATCTGACTTAGATGCAGACACCTAAAGTCAAACAGTGGATAGAATTTGGGGACTCTTATGGAAGAATAGGAGGGAGGATTTCAGCCCCTAATGGGACAGGGACTCCACAGGAAGGCCAACAGAGTGAACTAACCTAAACTCTTGGGGCTCTCAGAGACTGAATCACCAACCAAAGAGTATACATGGGCTGAACCTATGCCTTCCTGCACATATATAGCAGATGTGCAGCTTGGCCTTCATGTAGGTGTGGAAGACTGGAGGGAGAGCTATCCCAAAACAGAGAGAGAGAGAGAGAGAGAGAGAGAGAGAGAGAGAGAGAGAGAGAGAGAGAATGTGCCTATCCTCAAAGAGACTTAGAGAGTAAGGTAGGGGATACACAGGGAGACTCTCACCTACTCAGAGGAGAAAGGGAGGGGACATGGGGGATGACCTGGAAGGGGACAGTGAGTGGTATGTAAAGTGATTAAGTAAGTAAGTAAATAAATAAAAAGAGTACTTGCATAAGACCTTGGTTCAGTGCCCAACAGCAACATGGTATTTTACAAACATCTTTAACTCCAGTAACAGGGGATCTGAAACCCTCATCTGACCCCTAGGGGCACAGGCATGCATGCAGTACACACATACTTGAAAGCAAAACACTCTAACACATAAAATAAATCAATTTTTGTAAAGTTCTTCCCTTTTACATTCAGGTTAGATTTTAGATTTTTATCTGTTCTAGTACATAGTATAAGGTATTAATTTTGCTCATTCTAGAATAGCAAATAATGTAAACACCTGACAGCTTCTTTTTATGAATGTGACTAAGATGCATTCATGTTATTATAACATACAACAGTGGGCTGTTGAGTGGTATTGCACTGTGTAATTACAGACTTCTTTCATGGTTTTACCTGTAATTAACATTTGTGTTTCAGAAGCCTGAAGTTTATTAGTTACTTTTCTTATCACAGAGACACAATACGGTTACAGAAACAATGTAACAGAGGACGGACACATCCTGCTTCCCAGTTCAGAGAATCTGCCCATAGTGACATGAATTCCTGCTGACAGGAGTGGACAGATGTGACAGTGGAGTGTGATGAGGATGGTAACATGAAGAATGTGGCTGTTTAAGTAGAAATGACCCCAAAGAGTCATGTGTTTGAATGCTTGGTCCATAGGGAGTGGTGCTATTAGGAAGTGTGGCCTTGATGGAGTAGGTGTGGCCTTCTTAGAGGAAGTGCGTCACTGTGGAGGAAAGCTTTGAAGTTATACAGGCTCAAGCTGTACCCAGTGTGGCACACCGTCTGTTGCCTACAGATCAAGATGTAGAGCTTTCAGCCAGCTTTCCAGCACCATGTCTGCTTGCCTGCCACCATGTTTTGTACCATGACTGTAATGGACAAAACCTCTGAATCTGTATGCCAGCTCCAAATAAAAATGTTCCTTCCTAAGAGGTGCCATGGTCCTGTTGTTTCTTCACAGCGGCTATGAGACCTCTGGAGGGTTTCCACCAGATGCCCAGGGTGCAGAGGATCTCCTGGGATGCTTTAGGCTGTGGTGCCAGACCCCCGGAGTGCAGCAGACCTGGGATGCCTCAGTCTGTGGTGTCTTCAGGGGAGCAAACAGTCTGACAGTCTGCCCCAGCAGAAAATGCTATCCGTAAGGATGGGGACAAAGTATTAAACACATGAGATTGGGGGGGGGAGCATTTCATATCTAAGTCATGAATTCCTCCTCCCCGCTCATGGACATCTCATGCACGGACTCTGAATGCATCTCTTTAAAATTTCCTGTAATTTTAGCATGCCCAACAATATTCAGAGGCTCAAAGAAAACTTCTTTTTGCTATGATCCCTTATCAATTAATAAAATAACAAATTTCCAATATACAATACCAGGGAATAAACATTTCCATTCCAAAAGGAAAGTCATGGAGAGTAGTGAAGAGAGATCAAACCAAAGCAAGATCAATATTCAACACCACAAACACCAAATCCCAAAGCTCCAAGTCCAGCGTCTGGGAACTAATGATGGTAGCACTGGCATTCCAACAGGCTTTCTCACCTACTGCTACATTTCTGTTGCCTATAGTATATCTTGGTTTTTTCTTGAGCCAGCTCCTGCAGCTTTCCCCAGCAGATGTCCAATAGTCCTATCACAACTTAAGCTTCACTTTCATAGCTTTATATTATTCACTTAGTAACTCAGTGCAGGGAATCTTACCCTCTTCTATGTTCCCTGGAATTAGGAGTTTCCTAGAACATTGGTGCAAACCTCCATGAAAACGTCACTCTCACATTCTGCATGCCTGCAATATCAGCTCAGTGTGAAAACTCCAAGCACTGCTACCAGCTCAAGATGAAGACTGGCTTCCAAGGATCTTGGAGGCAGTGACATCAGGTGACCTGGATGATGAGCTTGACAAAATATCTCCTCAAGCATTTCTGTTGCAGCAGAGTGCCCTGGAGGCTCTATAGTCTTGACACTCTTCCAGACACTTTTTCAAATGAATTTGCATTTTCCCACCCTAGCAGGCATATCCAAATCTTTGACATTGCAATATGACACGGTAATCTACAAAGTTCATGTTGGGAAAAAGTCCCACCAAATTAAAAAATAATAATAAATGGAACGTTTCTTGGAAATGTTCCCTTGAAGACTATTTCTCCAATGCTCAGAATTCCTTGGGTACCTGTTATTCTTTGTGTATAGTTGAGACCTTGTGGTCTTTCCCTGTCCAGGTTGGCTTGACTATTATTGTTATTGTTGTTGTCCTTGCTTAGCTCCGGTTTAGGCAGTCTTGTTGGTAAGGCTTTAGGGATATCGTTTCTAACATTACTAGGAGACACAATCTCACAGAAAACTCCCTAATTCCCTGTCTCTTATAATCTTTTCACCGTCTCTTCTTGAGGCATAGGAATGGGATTGTTTTGAGCCATTGGGAATTGGCTCAACAGTACTGAATTTTGACTGGTTATGGTTTTCTATGATCTTGTTCATTTGTAACAAAAACATGAAGATGATGAATGGTGAGGACTACACTCATACCTGAAGATTTGGAGCTAGGATTCTTCGAATCTCTTTTTACAACTATGATCACTAAGTTCTTTCTGCCTTAACTGTACCCATGTTTTCTGAGACTTTTTCCATGTTTGCATTCCCAAACTGTGAATGTTTTTATACCTTTTGCCTCCTTCTTTTTTTTCCTCTGATTTCACTCTAAATGGAGGGAAAGGAAGCCAACGACCATATTACACCCAAGCTATCTTCTCTACCAAATGACTTACATTTTTACTTTTGAATTCAATCTCACTTAAAATTTCATGACATGGACACAAAACAGATACTTTTTAATTCTCTAATTTATATTTAATGCAATTTAATATATTTAATATAATGTAATTTATATGCATTTATGTCTGTACTCACATGCCTAGTACTCACAAAGGCCAGGAGGTGGTGTTGGATCTACTGGAAAAGTTATGAATCACCCTGTGGGAGCTTGGAATTAAACCTAGGTACTCTGGAAGAGAAGAGGATACTCTTTTTTTTTTAAGACACATTTATTCAGCGTCACGATCAGACTTTTACATTTAGCAATCAACAGCATGGGTGACAAAGGTCTACAGTAAAACCCTTCGTTGGAATGCTTTACACTTTCCACAGAACAGAAACTAAAATAACCTGTTATACAATTAGTCACAGATACAGTCCTGGGGTTTTTGCCCACACACATGAGTATTGTCTAAAACATGTCTTCTTTGTAGCAGCTAGGCCCTGCCACCACTGTGCTTAGCTGAGTTCACAAATCTGTTGTAACCTGTAGCTTCCCTGTCACTTCTCTGGCTCTCCTCTCCTGCTAAGCTTTGCTTCCTGACTGTAATTAGAACCTCCTGCCACTGCCATAGCTACTGCTGCTGCTGGAACCTCCATAGCCACCTTGGTTTCGTGGATTAGCAAAGTACTGGCCTCCACCACCATAAGAGCCAGAGCTCCTGCTTCCAAAGTTTCCTCCTTTCATCGGTCCAAAATTTGATGACTGGTTGTTGTAATTGCCAAAGTCATTGTAGCTTCCACCACCTCCAAAATTGCTTCCATCATTGCCAAATCCATTATAGCCATCCCCACTGCCACCATACCCACCACCACCACGGCTGCCACCAAAGCCACCACGACCACTGAAGTTCCCTCCTCGACCAAAATTGTCATTGCCACCAAAACCACCTCCACGACCACCAAAGTTTCCAGAACCATTTCGACCTCTCTGGCTGGATGAAGCACTAGCCATCTCTTGTTTCGACAGAGCCTTTCTTACTTCACAGTTGTGGCCATTCACAGTATGGTATTTCTGAATAACAATCTTATCCACAGAATCATGGTCATCAAAGGTGACAAAAACAAATCCCCTCTTTTGTCCACTGCCTCTGTCAGTCATAATTTCAATCACTTCAATTTTCCCATACTGCTCAAAATATTCTCGTAGGTGATGTTCTTCAGTGTCTTCTTTAATACTGCCAACAAAGATCTTCTTCACAGTTAAGTGGGCACCTGGTCTCTGAGAATCTTCTCTTGACACAGCTCTCTTAGGTTCCACAACTCTTCCATCCACCTTGTGTGGTCTTGCATTCATGGCAGCATCCACTTCCTCCACAGTGGTGTATGTGACAAAGCCAAAGCCTCTGGGTCTTTTGGTGTTTGGATCTCTCATTACCACACAGTCAGTGAGTGTTCCCCATCGCTCAAAATGGCTCCTCAGACTCTCGTCGGTTGTTTCAAAGCTCAGCCCATCAATGAAGAGCTTCCACAGCTGTTCTGTCCGGTTCCTTGGGGGACTCTGACTTAGACATGATGGCAGGGTGATGAGAGCATTCAGCAATGCTTCCTTGGCAGCGTTAAGAGCAGAAAGCAAGAAGATACTCTTAATCACAGAGCCATCTCTCTAGTCCCAGTAGCCAGATTCTTTATCAGATTATTCCAGTTTATGATAGAATTCTTGTCTCCCTTTGAAACCTCATAAGCACAACCTTTACTTTTCACCTGGGCTGTAGTGCTCTACACATCCACAGGAATCTCCCATTAAGCTTTGCTTACATCAGTTTAGGACTTCTTTAACCCCAAACTCCAAACTCTTTTCTATTCTTCCTGAAAACCAGTTCCAAAGGCCTATGAACAATGTAGTCAGGTTTTTCACAATAACCCCACTCCTGGTATCAATGTTTTGTATTAGTTATTTTTCTCACTTCTATGACAGAAACAGCTTAAAGGAAGAAATTTTATTTTGACTCATGGTTCTAGAGCTATAGTCAGTTGTGAAAGGGAAAGATATCAGTTAGAAATATCTATAGTTGTAGTACCAGGGCCACAGAACAGCTGGTTACATTGCAGCAGAGGAAAACTGGGATCCGAGTAAGAAAAGTATAATCCAAAAGTCCCACCCTTTTTCAGTGAGATCTTATGTACACAGATCCTAATATTTCACATCCTGACATTTCACATCAAATAGTAACAAGCAGATAAAACTGCTTAGTGGATACTTTTCTGTCAGTTACAGTGTAATAAAAGTTTACAAAAAAAAGTAAATTAAAAAAAGAATTATAGGATAAATTTGGCAAATGTTCATTTATTGCTTTAAGAATAGTAATTTAAAAAAAAAACAAAATATTTGAGGTTGAATTTTCCTGTAATGTGCAAAGTTGCTGATGTACAATCTCAAATTGGTAAACCCCCAGCAGTGTGGACATATTATTATTAAGGCTGCTGGGAATACCCTTGCAATTAGTGAACATGTGCTAGATGGTGGTTTAGGTACATGTTTAATTTTATTAGAAATTTCCATATCCAATTTTGTACAAATTTTTGTGATACAGATTCCTAAAATGAAGATTTAAGTCTTCACAAGCTAAGTATAAGAAAGAATCCTGTCAGTGACAAAGTCCCAGAAAAATCCTCCAGTGAGTTGACTCAGAACACATAATGGTGATTGCTTGAGTTCCTCAAATTTTCTCTTAGACTGCAGACAGCATCCCACTGGCAATCTGTAGGGTTTGGTTCGCAATGGCAACATAGGCTTATATTTGAATACTTGGTCCCCAGTGAGTGGAACTGTTTGGGAAGGATTAGGAGATGCGGCCCTGTTGGAGGAGGTGAGACATTAGTAGTAGGCTTTCAAAAGACTTGCACCACTCTCAGCTCTCTCTGTCTTGTGGTTGTTGTGTAAGCTCTCACCTACTGTTCCAATGCTATGTCTGCCTGCCTGCCCATCTTCTTCCCTGCTGCCATGCTCCACATCATAATCATCATAGACTCTAACCTGATTCAATTCTTTCTTTCATAAGTTGTCTTGGTCGTTGTGGTTTTGTCATGGCAATAGAAAAGTAACTAAGACCCAGATGTAGAAGTAACTCTGATGAGCATCACAGGCCAGAACTGGGAAGGCAGTACAAAGTGCACACCTGTAGCTGGGAAACCTTGAAAAAGAGCTGCCCAGGTAACTCATGCTTTTGTTCTCCTGGCTGACTCATTGATATTGCAGGGAACAGACATTTGGTGTCACTGTGTATTCAGACGTTGCCACTGGTTCTCATCCTCACTTGCTGGATGTTGACAGAGGCCTGACACATCATTACAAGAGATTTGTGATCCAAATTTTCTCTATCTTTAGGAAATGCAACATCCAGCTATTTGTTCATCTCCATAGGTGGCATAGGTATGTGCTGCACACACACACACACACACACACACACACACACACACACACACAGGCCTATGTTGGCAACCTGTCCCTCCTACCTCTGAGAGGAGACTACTAAAAAGCTTGCCTAAGTTAGAGTTCCCTGCATTGGCTCAGAAGCTAAACATTTCCCCTTTCCTAGCCATGGTCTAGCCATGGGTTACCTTGGTCCCCAGACTTGCTAAACCATCACGCATGTGGTCCATTTCAGAAAATGACACAGTGGTGAAAGACATGATGTTCTCATGTGGTTGCTGCTACCTTGTTCTACAAAAAGAAGGCCCACCCGACCATGCCTGCCAACAAACATGTCTCTCATGTTTGGGAACCTGACTACAATAGTCTGATTAATACTATGCCACCCCACCCTCAGGATCACAGATGGATTTCAGTCAGTGCCAATTTACCTGAGCACTAGACTTCGGTTAATCCTATCAAAGGCTGTAGGCTGGAGTAGGGATGAGATTACCAGCACAATCGTATTTACACAGATGCCTTTTTCTTAGCCTTGCCACACAGCCAGGATTGCATTTACATCTTGTAACAAAAATCTCAATTATCACAGACCTAGCTTGTTAGAAATTTAAGACCAGGATATTAAGAGAGATAGGGGGTGGGAGGAATGCTCAGAGCTAAACCTGAGGAAGGGTTGCCTGCACAGTCAGCTGGGAGCAGAAGAGCCATGTTCAGCTGGCACTGTTGGTTTCTGATTAGGAGGGGTTGCCTGTCTAATCAGATTTTCTGCCCCTTTGCAATCTATCTTACTAAGACCTTTCTACATGTGCGGCTTAGGGGTTCCTTGTGGCCACAAGATGATTCAAAGTAACTGCCAACAAAGCCTCTTTCTTTGGGCCAGGATTTACTAGATTTCTTCTAAGTCAGAGCTCTCTGAATGAGGAGGAAGACAGATTTGCTCTCTCATGCATTTAATCCTAACGAGAAGCTTGGTTTTAATACATTCTATTATGGAAAGTAGTTTCTTGACTAATGAAGAAAGCTCTCTGGACTAGAACCCGAGTAGGAATCCTCCCACATAGATAAACATCACCCAAACCTACTACATACAAGCACAGGTCCAGCCAGTCAGCATAGAGTGCTGAAAGGAGTGGTGAGGAAGCTGAGCTGACACACTCAAACTCTTCCTGGCATATTCATGGCCTGAATACAGAAAATAAAATAATCTCCTTTATTAAAAAGTACACCCGTGAAGAGACACAGAAAGTAAGCTTTTGCAGTCTCATTGTTCTGTAAGGTAACATTAAGAAACTCTCCTCCCTGAAGACCATATAAGTTCAGTGATTGATGCCTGTCCAGTCTGTAGAATGAAATATTCATATGAACTACTTTAAAAATTGTTAATAGTTTCTACCTTTATCTATTTACTTGTATGTGTATATGCTGCTGCTGCTGTATGTATATGTGTTTGTGTATGCATGCGTGCATGCCTGTATGAGTGTGTGTGTATGTGTGTGTGTGTGTATGTGTGTGTGTGTGCATGTGTAGGTCAGAGGACTAGAAGGAGTCTGTTCTCTCCCTCAATCATATGGTTTTTGAATATTAAAGTCAAGTCATTAGGCCTTTACACACAGTGAGGCATCTTGCTGGCCCTTAAGCTGCTTTTGAGGATGAAGTTGAATGCTTAAGGTCTTCAGGAAAAAACTTCCTCCACTTTCTTTAAAACTTGCCTATTTGAGGGCAATAGGAAGGATAGAAACAATCTGAAAAAAAAAATAGTATTGCAAAGAAAAATATGTGAAAATCTAAGACACACAGGGTGTTATTCCAGATTCCATGACAAGCAAAATATGACTATTTAACAGAAAAGGCAAATTTTACCCTATGGCTAAGAAGAATTGAAGTCCAAATGGATGTGAGAGGACATTTTAACTTCCTTTTAAATGCCATCTCCAGATGGTTGTTAGCATGCCTTCAGCCATTTTACACAGTCACACTGCACAAGGACTTTCTGAAGATCACTTATATGTTAAATTGCTCAGAAACACTCCCATGAAAGATGTCCTTATAAATATTCTCCACGTGCCACTAAATACAGCCATCTCCAGGACAGAATTTCTCACAAATAGCAAAGAAAAACAAATCCTATTTACTCATGGGTTACCCTGTCAAAATTCTCACTTCAGAAATCGTAAAGTTGTTTTAGGTTCAGCATTCAGATTGTAGAGTCTCTTGGAAATAGAACAGGGAAGGGATACAGTGGAGATGGACAGACACTGATGTGCTTTGGGCATTGTCTTAGTTACTTTATACATAGCTGTGATAGAACACCTTGACAAAAGCAAGGCAAGGAAAGAAGGTTCCCTTTGGCTTACAGTTCCAAGAGGATACATTTCATCATGGCACCATGGCAGGGAGGGATCATGGCAGCAAGTACCAGACCAGCTTGTTACGGTGCATTGGCCATCAGGAAGCAGAAAGCAGCCAGTTCTTGTACCCAAATAGTTTTCCTCTTTTTATGCTTGGAACCCAAGCTTATGGAAGGGTGCCACAGTGGATCTTCCCTCTTCAACTTAATCAAGAATTCCTCACAGGTATGCTGAGAGGTTTATCTCCTACGGGATTCTAGAGCCTGTCAAGTCAAAATTAACTACAATAATCATCGTGTGTATTTGTAGGTCCAGCCTTTATGAACCAAGCAACACTGACCAAGGTCCAGTTAATGGGACAGCAGTGGTTTCCATTCTGGAGCCATGAAACCCAAGACTGCGGTCTCAAAGGGTTACAATGTTCTTTATTAGAAATGCTACACAGCTCTGAAATTATGCACTTTATCTGTCTGCCCCTGTGATGGGTGGGGCACACTTCCTGGCCCCTCCTTGGTGATCCAGTGTCTACAGTATGTTCTAATTGGTTGCTAGAAAGCCAGACATGGGATTGTTTCAAGATTTAGTTCCCCCAAAAAGATATGAGAGAAGCAGTGTGAACTGTGAAAGAGAAAGGGAGAGGAGTATGAACTATGAATTATGAAACCAGGTTTCTGTTCCACTGTTCTTTGGACCAAGAGCGAGCTCAGAACAAGTGGCTACTGGTACCAAATAGATGGTAGGCCACCATTTATACTATAATGGAAACAGACTGGGAGTTGAAGGATAAAGGAATCCAAGAGGTGTCTTGATCAACTCCATCCTGCTTCTCAACACCTCTTCTTTTCTTGGATTCTTGCTACTTATGTTGGCCTGTTGGGCCCTACGTTAGGGTGTTTCCCTTCCCCCTGGCTGAGCCTTTTAGCCTGCTATGGCAAGAAGTTGTTTACACCCTTGGCAGCTTCTCTCAGCCCCTGATTTGGGGCCAGGACTTTCCATGGCACCCTTCTCCCTCGTTGAACCTTTCAGCTTGTTGTTAAGAAGTTGTTTATGCCCCTGTTTTGGGGCTGGGACTTTCCATGACAGATTTTTCCTGGTTGGGGATTTTTACCTGCTTTGTTGGTTTTCCATGGCTTTTGCCTCTAGTATATAAGGAGATCTCAGTAAAGTCCAGACAGCATTCTTTTAACACGAATGACCCAAGTATGTGTTTCTTCCTAAATCTCGCAGGCCTATGCTCAGTTCTCAGTGTCATGAAGACACAGGCGTCGTCATTGCCCCTCCAACATGGCTTTCTTGATTCTCGTTATCTGCGGTGGACACCTCAGTACCTCTGCCACTGTATCCACCCTCCTCGCACCCCTCACCCTTCCATATCCCTCAGGTGCTCCTTGACACTTCAACCCATTGTAAACAACCATCTGCATATTACACTGCTTTGGGCAATGCCTTTCACTAAAAGCTGCCTTTGTTTTTCTCCTCCCCAAGAGCAGAGTAACTCCTTCTATTTCTCCTACCCCACCTCCATCACCAAGCTTACGAGGCAGGGACCAGCCACCTTCATATTATTGTCCTATTTCCTACCCTCCTTGATTAGGGGATTCTTCCTCTTGACCATCTAATTTGAGCAACCTCACACAAACATCTTTTCTAAGCCTGAAAGTCCTCCTCGTGCTAAGAGAGGTCAGTGTAAGAACAAGAAATATTAAAGCCATGAGCAGGGTGTAACTTAGCAAGTGGAGAGTGGACTGTTTGCCTAGCAGGTATTGAAGTCCTGGATTGATTTCTCAACAACCCCCCTCCAATCACACACACCCCTACACACAAATCTACAATTTTCTTGTAGATTTCTTCCATCCTTTCCTTTTCTCCTGTCATTGCTCAGCCATGAAATCAAGGAGAATGCTTAAGAAGAAAAGAAAAAGAAACAACAAATCCAATCTAACCCCAACACTGCCCTAGTTGGTAGAAAACTTTGCAGCAGGAGCCTTGCTTAGCACTGTCAAACAACTCTTGCTTTGCAAAAACTCCTTAATAAGCTGAAGTCTGTGTTCTTTTCATTAGGATTGCTAGTCTAGTTCTGCCTTTTGAAGCTCCACGAAAGAAATTAAATTGCTTTCCTTATATGACAACCCTTGGGTCACTTGAGACATCTTCACGTATTTCTGCTAGGACGCCTCTAATCAGACTCATGAACTTCAGGGGCTTTTGCATGTTCTGAATAGACTTGGAAGTTGCTTCACACACATAATTACATTCCTCCGGGATATTCTTTGGGTTTTGCATGCCACACACAGAACTGCACACTGTGCTCTGGGTGTGTTGTCATTGGTGGAGCCACTCCAGCCTCTCCAGACTGGGTCTTTCTATAAACATGACAAAGAGCTCGTTAAGTTGTTGTGGAGGTGGTGATGAGACTGATCAGTTCACTGATTATGTAATGCTTTTTACTCATCACCACCAACTAGTTATAACTAGAAGTTTGTTTCTCTGTTACCTGGTCACACCTCCACCATCTTTTCCAGGTACAGCTGGCTTTTTGTTGTTTGTGCTACTAATTTTTATATTTGTTTATCTGACATTCTGTATATTAGTTTTTGCTTGAATTTAGGTCTATGCCTGAAAGTTTGTCTGTGTGTGCACACATAGTACCTATGAAGGGCAGCCACCGTGTGGGTGCTGAGAACCAAACCGGGGTCCTCTGTGAAAGCAATACATGCTCTTGGTTACTGAGCCCTCTCTTCAGCCCGACAGTTGGCTTTTTGACTTAATATATTTAAACCACGTTATCAACATATTGATGTGCATTGGATGGTCTGATTTCAGCAATATTTGGTTATGGCCATCCTTCCCAACCTGCTTATTTGAAGATTAATGATCATGTCTCCTATATCTTTACAGAGGTTTCTGCCTAAATATAAATCAAGCAGTGTTAAAGTTAGACACCCATGAAAAGACACTAAACAGTGTCCTTCAGGGTAACATTTATCTATTAATCAGTATCCTTTGGATACAACTGTTTAATTCATCAATTTAAATGTGCCTCATATTTCTTCTAGTTTGCCCTTAAGGATCTCCTGAAATATGGCTGCTTTATATAAATATTTCATTTCTCATTTGTACCAATTTAATAATCACAGCCCCTCCAAAAAAGATATGATACGATTTTGCCTTAGTCTATTTTGTGGTCTTGAAACAATACCTCAAGGGTAATATATACAAGAATTGTATTTCTTATAGTTCTGGTGTTTATGACATTCAAGAGCAAGGTACCAGAACCTGGTCAGGGATGAGGTCTCTGTCCAAGATAGCATGTTGAACACTGAGACCCCTGGACAAGAAGAATACTGTGTCTTAAGTTGGCAGAAAGGAAAGGGGAGAGAACCCTCTCTCCAAAGCCCTTTTATGAAAGCTTCATTTCATTCCTGAGGATGGAGCCCACTTTTCTCAATCACCACTGAGAGCCACAGCTCCTTACCCTTGCACCAGAGAATCGGTGTCTGCATGGATTTGTAGGAAACCAGTTTCCACAGCACCATGTACTCCCATGCATTTAACGACAGAGTCCTTTCATAAAGTGTCTCCACCATCCTGTTAATAGTCAGTCCCAGAATCTTCTGGAATCTTTAAACTTCTCATCGCTCTGAAAAGAGAACATCCCACTGTCATCATTTGAGACCTTTTTCTCTACTCTATCATTCTCTCACTAGGGACACAATCCATTCTTCTACAGAACCTCAGAACTAAATAGATTTACATTGACTTCTATTCGGGTTTTTTTGTACAGACAGCATATTCCCTCCATCCCATCCTAACATACTCGACACTTGATTATAAACGCCTTAGCAACAGGGACATTTTTCTCATTTTCCCCTGCAGTTCTTGCTCCATATATTTGAAGGGTTGAATTGAACTGAATTGCACAAAGACAGAAAATTAGTTTGATCTATGCAGTCTCAAAATCATTTTTTTTGTCCAATCGGATTCTTTTCATCTATCTTAATATCTAATTTGTGCATAGTTGAATCAGTCTTGCAGTTAATCTGATGTGGCCGTTAAAACTACCAAGGACACTAAATTCATTTTCCTGATCTGGTGATTTTTAATCATAGAGTCACAGCCACTCACACAGAAAAATAAAACAGCAGATTAACTAGAAAACTAATAGCAGAATGATGAATGGAACTCTCCCTAGGCCCAGAGGCTATTGCAGATAATCTATGCCTCCGCCAAATCCATTCATCCAGCTTTGACTCAACACTCTTTTGTTAAGTGGTCATAATAATAATCAGTTACTGAGTGTTTCCTTTGCGCTAAGCATTGAACTGAGATAAAATAACTTGGCTGCTATTGCTGTGGGGCTTGTCTCATGCCCCAGCTCCCTTTCGTGTGGACTTTCAGAACAAAGAATAATAAACATTACTTATATTCTTCTTGTTTAATGTATGACCTCATGGGATCCTAACGAGAACCTTGTGACTCACTCTTACTTCCTCCTTTCTTCTAAATCTGACACATATTAGGTGAAAGCTTCCTGCAAGTGACCCTGCCAAAATCAAACTTGACTCTACACTCAAGGGCTCTGCAGTGAAGTATAATAAACTGAATTTTAAATAATAAATTATAATCAAAAGCAGAAAAAATATTTCCCATGGTGATATGAATTGAGAACATGAGTGGACCCAATTAATGGCTTTATATTAAAGGTAGAACTTAAGCTGAGAAGGGAGAGATGAGAAGAATCTCTGGAATAATGGCAGAGGTGAACAGTGATTGGGTGATGGAGGCCCTAGGCAGAGACTGCTAGCATTTAAAATATATGAGGTATACATATTAAAAACAGACTGTATTGGACATGGCTCTGAATGTGTCTCTCAGGAGAGATCTATATCTGGTCCCTTTCAGCATGAATTTTTTAGCTTCATCAATCTTATCTAGTTTTGGTGGCTGAATATATATGGGCCACATGTGGGGCAGACTCTGAATGGCCGTTCCTTCAGTCGCTTCTCTAAACTTTGCTTCTATATCCCCTCCTATGGATATTTTTCCCCTTTTAAGAAGGTCAATGCTAGCAGCAAACCACTGAACTGAGAACAGGGTCCCCTTGGGGGGAATTAGAGGACGGATTGAAAGAGTTGAAGGAGCTTGCAACCCCATAAGAACAACAATGCCAACCAACCAGAGCTTCTAGGGACTAAACCACTACCAAAAGACTATACATGGACTGACCCAGGGCTCCAACTGCATATGTAGCAGAGAATAGCCTTGTTGGGGCACCAGTAGAAGGGGGAAGCCCTTGGTCTTGCCAAGGTTGGACCCCCAGTGCAGAAGAATAATGGGGGGGCAGTAAAGGGGATGGATGGGGGAATACCCATATGGGGGAGGGGATGGGAGCTTATGGACAGGAAACCAGGAAAGGGAATAACATTTGAAATATAAGTAAAGAAATATATCTAATAAAAAAAAAGAACAGATTGTTTCTTGACCTGCCGATCACTGGAACAATTGTTCTCATGTGGGTTGATTAGAATTATTCTTATATGTGGAATGTATCATCTAGGAAATACTTTGCACAGAAAACAAATTAACATTCACTTTGTTTTTCTTTTTCTTTTTTTCGGAGCTGAGGACCGAACCCAGGGCCTTGCGCTTTCTAGGCAAGCGCTCTACCACTGAGCTAAATCCCCAACCCTAACATTCACTTTGTGAAACCTTTGAAATAACCTGCACGGGTATCACATTAGAGCATAAAGATTTGTACTGTACATCTAAGATTAAGAATAGGAGGAAGGATTGTAGGCCCTGAGGGGAATAGGAACTCCACAGGAAGACCAACAGAATCAACTAACCTGGATCCTCGGGGCTCTCATCAACTGAACCACCAACCAAAGAATATACAGGAACTGGACCTAGGTCCTTGCACACATGTAGCAGATACACAGCTTGGTCTTCATGTGGGTTATGAACAACTGGAGCAAGGGCTATCCCTAAAGATGCTGCCTGTACATGGAATATATTCTTCTAGCGGGGCTTCCTTGTCTAGCCTCAGAGGGAGAGGATGTGCCTAGCTCAGGGAGACTTGATGTGCCAAGATCTGGGGGGTACTCCCAGCGAACCCCCATTTTCCCAAAGGTAAAAGGATAGGAGAGGGTTTTGGGAGGGAGTGATCAGGAGTGAGGCAATGAGTGGGATGTAAAGTGAATACGTGAAAATAATAATAATTTAAGAAATCTGGAAAAAGGGGTTGGGGATTTAGCTCAGCGATAGAGCGCTTGCCTAGCAAACGCAAGGCCCTGGGTTCGGTCCCCGGCTCCGAAAAAAAGAAAAAAAAAGAAATCTGAAAAAAATGATATGAGTACAATTTCTTTATTGTGGTCTAAGTTTGGAAGTTACCAATCAGAACAGCTAGACGCTCAGCTGCAGAGAGATGCAGTGTGATGACGTCACTGGCCGTTAAGGAAACCAGTGAGCTGCCATGGGATGAAATAGTCATGATGAGAGGAGAGATCGAGTGGAAACGAATTAGAAGTCACCGAAGCCTGTGGCAGCAGCACATCCCAGCAAGAAGTCAGTCAAGGAAATAATAGTGGATGTGGGGAAGAAAAGGACTACCCATGAGCGAATGCAGCCATTTCGTGTAGAGCCGGACCTGAGTAGAGTCCTGAGCTGATGAAGCTAAACAAACACTCGGGGCTCCTGATCTTCAGAGGCCTCCTGTTATCTGCTCATAATTTTACATTCATGATGTTTTATTCCTTTTCTTAAAGGCAGACGTTCAAAATGTACAAACCTTGGGATCTACCAAGCCTGAATCTGTCCCAGCCTGTTTATAAATCTGAAATAATACTTCAGGACTTCCCTGAAAGTTTCAGATACTAATGTGCGTTTTAACCCCTTGACATTAAAAAACTGTGCACTTTCTTCTCGGATGTTCACTCTTCCTCCTTGAAGTACACCTCTGTCGCCTGGAACTCACTCATAGTTCGTGAATGACTGGAAGGCATTTCATAAGCTCCCTTATCTCTGTGCTAATAAACATATGGGTGTCAAATTTTATACTACAGTCAATGTTTGGGAAATGACACTTTTTAAACTTTTGCTAATCGACCCTCTTTATGTGCTGTGTGCTCATTTCCATTAGCTTAGTTTCTTTTTATTTAAGGGAAGCTGTTGGTAGATATTCTCTTTGAAACAAGTATTTAACCATCCCAGGTGGTTTCTCTTGGATGCCCTGTTCCTCTTCTCCTTATGTGGCATCCAAACACAGGAGAAGTCTATGGACAGCTTTCTGGTCCACTTGTTAGCCTTTGAGCCTCCAGGTCCATGTAGCACATGTAGCATATGACTTGTTCTGGTCACCCCCTGATTGCTCTACACTGTCTACAGAAGGTGCTCTGGTCTTTTGTCACATCACAGACTCCTCACTCCAACCTCAAGCTTTGACTGAGCCTCTGTTTCTGTCAGCAGTTCCATCCTGCAGAGAACTAGAAACATCTCGCATCCGTGAGAGTGGGCCAGTGTTGGAGGCTAGGCTCTGTGAGAACAGTTCTTGCCATCTCAACTTTGGTTCTCTCTGATTTCCCTCCTGGTTTGGGTGTGATGCCAAGTCCAGTGTCAGGCTAATTTTGTATCCAGCATTCTGATACCACACGATATGCATCAGGAAAGTGAGCACTAGCTACCTAGAGTCTGTTTGTATAGCTCTATTGGGAACATGAAATACAGCATAGTCACAGGTTAGTGTTGGGGATCGATTCTAATTCTTTGCCTTATTTAAGCTTCCAAAAACTATGCTTCCAGACCAAAGGGTCCCTGCCCTCAGCTGGCTTCCATTGATAATAAAGAATTGCCATACAACTGGGGCTCTTCATGGCAATCTCTGGCCCAGTTAGGTGTTCAGGTTCAGGTGAGGTGGAGAGAGAACTCAGGCAGGGAGGGAGAACGGCTTTCACCACCCCCAGCTGCCCGTCCTTCTCCTTTGCACCTCTGCCACTTGGGTTGCTCTGCCGGGCTTAGCCAGCAGGGGACTAACTAGCTGGCAATGGGTGCAGGGGAGCTTCTGGTGGTGATTTCGGAGGAGCAGGTCTCTTCCCCAAGTGGTGATGCTGCAACTCTCATGACAGACGTTCTCAGACGATGGAATAATTCCTGCACACCTTTAATTCTGAACATGACCCTTAAATTCAGTTTTTTGGATGGGTCCTGTCTCTAAGACTGATCTGTCTTGAGTCTATGTGACCAGTGATCACGTGCTCACCTGCGGAGGAGGGGCTTGGGGCCTTACTCTACGTGACTTGGTCTGTCTCAAACCTCTCTACAACGGTTTGTGGGGGGCTGCGACTAGTGACACCCTGGACTGGGAGGCTGGGAATGTGCCTACTGTCCCTTTTAGGGTCCCCCGGGATTCGACTTGTCTCAACCAGGAATCAGGGTACCTTTCCCTGCCTGCTGCCCCACATACAGTTGGGCAAGGAGATGGTGTGGAACATTGAGATTGTGTTGGCGAGAGACAGAGTGTTGGGGGGAGGGCGGTGGGGAGGTTGTCATGATGGGAAGGCAGAAAAATGAAACTTAACGGCCTGCAGGCATGTAAGAATGCAAGAAAGTGGTCCTAGAGGCCACTTCCCCATTGGGTCCGGGGTAGCAGAGAAGAAATGTTGATTTAACAAATTGACTCAGGAAAGTTGGAGGGGAGAATGTATGCTAGATACAGGAGGATTAGAAATGCCCAACCATTGAGCTAGTTGAGGCATACCAAAATTAGCTAATGTGTGTTTATGTTTATGTGTGTTTGTGTGTGTGTGTGTGTGTGTGTGTGTGTGTGTACACGCCAGTGCCTGCATGCGAGATTTGTGAATCCAGAGAGCTCTTGGGTGAGTGCAATGCAGTTTAACTAATTCACTGCTACAGATCAGATCTCAAGAGGACTCATCAAGCTGATTTTTTCTTTAGAACTTACTCTCTCCTCAGCCTTCTCTCCCCTCTATATTTCCCATGCCTGTCTTATAAGAACTCCTATTATGTCACTTTTTTCTCTTCTGTTATTTGTGTTTTAACAAAGGCACTGTCCTCCATTTCTTCCCTGAGGCAGTATTTGTTATTAGGCTGTATAGTAGGAGGTCAGTCAGAAAAACAAAAACAGAAGCAAAAAAAAAAAAAAACCCTGATGGCAGAAGAGGAGAAAAATCAGGAAATGTTTTCTAAATGCCTGATTTGCCTCACTACAAATATATCTATTTATCCATAGTATTCTCCTTTTCTTGCCACCTTTGACATCAGTGACATCAGAACATAATCCTTTATTGGCCTGTAACACAACTCCATTATCCTCAAGGATGTCTTTGCTCTATCAGTGTCTTCCTCTGAAATCACTGCTCTCATGTACTCTGAATGACTGATTCTTGGGCTAAATGCTCTCCTAGCTGCAGCACAGTCTCCAAGAAGACTTCTTAGAAAGACTCATTCCAGTCCATTCCATATCTTGAATCTCTTTGACCATTTCATCTACTGCAGTTGAACTTCTTCCCAGCCCATTCCATTCAGCCGAATCCTGTTATTCAAGAGCACTAATGGCTCTCATGCTACGACACATATTGATGTGGTAGGGAATTGCCCATAAGGACCTGGAACTGGAGGATCCAAACCCATACCAAACTGAGGTGGGCAAATAGGTAGAGAGATATCTTATCAGCAGACTGTAATATTAAACAAGACAGACATCTGCACAGACAGAGGTAGAGATGATGACCACCCAGTGTGACTTTCAAAGTCTGAAGAAGGTAAAGCTATGCAGAATGGGAGGGGACAGAGTTACAAAATGACCGTGGTTTGTATCTGGGGCTCTGCCACCTACTCCTGCTCAGTCACTTGCCACAAGCTAGCTGCCATGTTTCAAGCCGTTCGATGGAGAGGACTACAAAGCAGGAAACTGAGAGTGACTTGCCACTTAGGTACTTGAGACAAACAGAATCTCTTGCAAAGAACTGAAGACCTTGCTTGGTTCAGTGGCCTGAAGGTACCTAAATTCTACCTGCAGTCATGGGAGAGGGCTTGGGAGAGAATCCTCCTTCAGTGGAGCATCCAGACAAGGTCATGGCCCCAGAAAACACCTTGTTTGTAGTCTTGGGAGAGAGGCTAAGATAGTTCCAACATAGCCAGACTTAGGCACATAGAAACTTTGAGATAACGTGATGCTAAGTTGGGGGTAATTTGTTACATAGAAGAGGTAACTCATATAGAACACTGCATTGTACTTACTCTCAAACGCTTCTGAGGGGGGAACTGTACTTTGAGGATTCTTCTTTCTTTTCTCGTAAAATAAAGGATTATGTGTGTGTGTTTGTGGGGGCTGGGGTTGGGGTGTTGATTACATCACTTTTCCATAAGAAACTCTTCACTAGCTATCTTACACATTTGGTATAAAAATCTCTACTTCTTGCTGTTGACTGCAAATGTCCTCACCTCTTCTCTGTCTGCACATTTATTCCAGAATGATTGTCTTTCCATCCCTGAGGGAACCTTGCTTTCCCCCAAATCTGGTTCTTCCCCTGCCTGAAGGGCTCTGAATTAGAAATTAAAGGGTTCTTTGGAAAGTTGGTTGCATGGTGATTTGTTGGGGGCAAACATGAAGGAATGTTTTGTTAAAGTGGACACAGGTATGAAAGGCGAAGGGAGACTAGGAGAGAGGGTTTCCACTGATGCAGACAAGGAGAGAAGATGCTCTGCTAAAGCAAGCATGTGAAAGGACATGTGATGAAGGATTCTTTGCTAATGCCACACATTGCATAGCTGAGTTGCTTTTGATAGCACTCTGTAGAGCGAAATGCCCCCCCCCCCCAAAAAAAAACAAGCCCTCTGGTGGTGTATTGCAGTCTCTTGCCACTTCTGTGAACTTGGGCTGATTGGATGCAGGTGCTGAGGCAAGACCCATGCTGAGGCAAGGCATGTGGAGAAAGCATGACGTCTGGAGGGTATAAATAGGACTCGATGGGGTGATGGAGAGAGAGATGACTTGCTGGTACAGCTAGCTGTGCACCTCTTGTGGGTCTCTCGTCTTTGCTGATCTCTGATTCCCTGAGAGAAGCACAGCTGAGAACTTCTCCTGGTGTTCCTCCAGGAGAAGGATTTCTTTGATTTTAGAAAAAGTCTACCAAAATGATCTTGCTGACTAGAGCTGAGGCTGGCGTCTGACTGTCTTTAATGAGTCATGTCATCGATGTTGCTAACTGAACTGGACGGCTGGTATATCCGTGAGGTATTTGCAATTGAATCAAGCTGCCCCTGCCTGCTAACCTGTGAGCTGAACTTCTGATTTTCAAC